>NW_024870727.1:4800000-6000000 GCF_019054845.1 Dipodomys spectabilis | reverse complement strand
AATACTCCAGTGATTATATGTGATTTGTCTCTGTTTCAGTATACTACAGGTTCAGGGAACATAATCTAATTGAAGTGTTAAACTTCATCCCTGGTGCCTAAAATGCCATTCTTCATATTTGAACTAGGATTACAGTATATTTTAATATAGCTTTCCATTTCTTTGGTATCCTTTCTTTCCCTGTCATTTTTTTTTCATTGCCTGTGATTCTACACTTACAGATATCAGTGTCTGTTTCATGGGACTTCATCAATTCTTTTCTAATTTGGGGCAACTCTTGCTTAATTCAAAAATGAAACCACAAACTGATCAAAGGAAAACTTTGTGCCTATCAATCAACTAATGAATGGCTAAGGAAAATATGATACTTATGCAAAATGGAATATTACTGAAGCATAGAAACATGAAATTCTGACACTTGTGACCAGGGTCAAATTGGAAATTTTATGTTAGGTGGAATAAACGAGACACAGAAAGACAAATGCCGCCTAATCTCACTAAGGTGAAATCTTGGACAAGTTGATCTCATAGGAGTTGGGAGAACAAGTCTGGTGAACAAGGAAGGTTGGCGAACAACACTGAAAAGAGCAGAGGGGAAGGAGGAATTTAAAAATAAATGGTACCTGGTATCAGCAGCTCACAGCTGTAATCCTAGCTACTTAGGAAGCTGAGATCTAGAGGATTATATTTTGATCATTTTTTTTTTAGCCTTGATAGAAAAGTCCATGACACTTTGTCTCCAGAATAACTAACAAAAAATCATGGTTGATGGCATGGTTCAAATGGTAGAGTTCTAGTGGAACAAGTTAGGAAAGAGAGTAAAAAGCCCTAAATTTAGCACCACAAACAAATTGGTCAATGAATAGTTAGTTATAGTAAGTTAGAAGAAATCATTTCTGGTATTCTCTTGAAAAGTAGTGTGATAATGACAGATAATGACAATGTACTATATATTTCTGGAAAAAATAATAAATTACGGAAAAGTTTAGGGGTGTTTTCTCTAGAAATGACCAAGGTAAGAATGGATAGATAAGAATATCACACAAGGTCTATGTGTACACAAACACCATATGATGCTCCACAAACATGTCAATTGGAAAATAAACAAATGAAAAGCAATAAAGAAGTACTTCTATATCACTACTATTGTTAAAAAGTAAGAAAAATGGAAAAGACTAGAGCCTTGCAAAATACCATCAGATTTTATTAGGCAATGGTTTTAGGAAACTGAAGTGAATTTCTTGTGTGTGCCAATGTTTCTGTCTTGTTACAGATGGCTCTTCCTGGCAGAAAATAAGAACAGAGGGAAGCCAATAAATGTGCCATCTTTTCCCTAAGAATATATGAATAATATAGAATTTTACCCTTAAAAATAAATTCTTATGCCAGGTATAGTGGCTGAAGTTCCTAATCCTTGCTACGTGGTGGAAGGTAGATATTAGGGACTATGGTGTGAGAAACCTCCATCTCATGTACTGACTGAGTGCAGTGACACATACCTGTCATTCCAGCTATTTAGGGAAGTACAAATAGAAGGATCAGAGTCCAGCTCAGCCAAGGCATAAATTCAAGACTCTATCTAAAAAGTAACTAATGCAAAAAAGACTAGTGGGCTGGCTCACATAGCAAAGTGCCTGCTTAGCAATTGTAAGGCCTTGAGTTCAAGCCCTAGTCCTGCCAAAACTAAAACTACAACAAAAAGTTCTTATAATTCTCTTTTAATATCTACTTCCTTTTTTGCCATAGGGTTCCTTAAGGTTGTTATACAATAACAATATTTAACTTCTGTACTTCTTCAGAAAACATACACACACACACACACACACACACACACACACACATACACACATGCACACACCAAAATGTCTCATTCATTTTTCTTCTTTTTTTTTATTGTGAAAATACGGTACAGAGGGGTTACAATTACATGGGCAAGATAACGAGTGCATTTCTTATAAGCATTGTTGCCTCTTCCTTTGTTTCCCCTTCCCATCCCTTCCCAGCCACCTACCCCCCAACCCCCTCCTACCCGATCCTGCCCCCCTTCACCAAAGTTGTAAAGTTCGTTTTTCGACATAACGACTTGAACATCTCATTGTTGCAATGGGTCCACCTGTATCCCTATTTAAACAATGTGTTTTCACCCTTCCCCTCCACAAATTATACCAACATCAAATACAGTGAAAGCAGGGGTTATACTGTGGGGATGGGACATACATAGCAACAAAGAAACCATCTTATAAATATGTTAGAAACAATTGCATGAAAGAAAAAAAACATTCGAATACTTATCTTGGAGTTCATTTCACTTAACATCAACTTATCTGACCTTTTCTGCTTGACTCAGACATACACTGGTTATTGCAAATAAGGGAAACCATGGGACCTATGTTTCTTTGGGCCTGGCTTACTTCACTTAATATAATTTTCTTACTAACAATAAGGTTGAACCTTTAAAAATATGTGGCAAAAATCAATTTTCACTTAAAGTTGATTTTTTTTTTACCATAAGAAACTCGATTGCCTATTGTTCTTTGAATATATAGCAAGGAAAATTTAAGATCATTCATTAAAGAAAAATACAGATAACTGAGATTATCAGACATTGTAGGATGCTTATATTTTAAATAATTTTCAGGAAGTGGTGCTGTGGTTCAACTGGTAGAGTGCTAGCCTTCAGAGGAGGAGCTGAGGGACAGCACCCAGGCACAGAGTTCAAGCCCCACGACCAAGAAAAAAAAAATTTTTTAAATTCAGTGGTAATACTTTTCTTATGATGTAAAAAGATGCATTAATTATGCAACTCAATTTTCACAACAAGCTGGGCGCCAGTGGCTCACCCCTGTAATGCTAGCTACTCAGGAGGCAGAGATCTGAGGACCATGGTTCAAAGTCCGAGAAACTGTTATCTCCAATATACCACGAGAAAACCAGAAGAGGCGCTGTGGCTCAAGTGGTAGAGCGCTTAGCCTTGAGCTGAAGAGCTGAGAGACAGCGCCCAGGCCCAGAGTTCAAGTCCCATGACCAACCCAAAAAGAATTTTTTTTCACAGCAAGTATGTGTCTGGTATGATAAGTAATTAAAATGAGAGAAGCAGTATACTTTTATTTATTTATTCTTGTTTTTAAATAAGTTTTTTTTTATTGTGAAAATACTGTACAGAGGGGTTACAGTTACATGAGCAAGGTAATGGGTACATTTCTTATCAAGCCTCCTCCTTTGTTTTTCCCCTACCATCCCTTCCCTCCCACCTCCACAACTACATTCTGAACCCCCCTCCTCCTCCCCCGCCTAAATTGTAAAGTTCGTTTTCTGACATAGCATCTTGTATATCTCATTGTTGCAATGGGTCAACCTGTATCCCTATTTAAACAATTTGTTACCTTCCCCTCCACACATTATACCAACATCAAATACAGTGGAAACAGGGATTATACCGTCAAGGAGGGACATACAAAGCAACAAAAAAAAATCACATGGTACCTTATAAGTAGGTAGAAATAATAGCAGGAAAGAAAAAAAATACCACTTGTGTACTTATCTTGGGGTTCATTTTACTTAACATCAACTTATCTGACCTTTTCTGCTTGTCTCAGACATATACTAGTTATTGCAACTAAGGGAAACCATGGGACCTATGTACTGTCCTGTAGCTTGAAAGCAGGGCCTGGGTACTGTACCTGAGCTTTTGTGCTCACAACTAGCTCTCTACCATTTGAACCAAAGTTCCACTTCTGGCTATTTTGGTATTTAGCTGGAGACAAGAATCTCATGGACTTTCCTTCCCAGGCTGGCTTCAAACCATTATCCTCATATCTCAGCCTCCTCAGTAGCTAGGATTGTAAGTGTAATCCATCAGTGCCCAGCAAACTCAATAGTTTATGAACTCAATATTTTATTATTCAATATGTTATAGAGTAGTCCTTTAGTAATAGTTTGATACATTTGGTGTATACTTTATAAAAAAGTCTAAGAGAGGAAGACTGCAATCAAGAATGCAATGCATATCCTACAAAATCAAGAAGAGTGAGGGAAGGAGTGGGTAGGGGAGGGAGGAGTAAGAATGTTGGAAGGGGTGACATTGATCAAGATACATTGCATTCATAAACTGCTTTGTTAAGTGGCAACTTCCTTTGTACAACCACTTACAGTCAAAAAGAAAAAGAAAGAAAATCTGTGGGAATGAGTGGTTAGATTTTTAGAAGCAAAATTTTGAATAGCTGGACATTGAGATTTGATTTTATGGTTGATTACATATTATCTCCACATTTATTTCATTTAAATGTTTTTAGTAGCCTTTCTAGGAAATAACATGATTTTTTAAAGGTAAGAGCATTGTACTGAACTCAAGCTGCATTTGTTGTTGCATTTTTATCTTTTTTTGTCATCATATATGCCTCAGGGCCCATGTTTTATATAGTGATTATAATTGTACAAGATATTGAACCTACACAGGAATAAGAGACTTGGTAGACTCTTGGAAAGCATTGAGGATTACTTATTTCTTGATTCACCTGACTTCTCTTGGCACATGTTAGCTATCTTAATTATCAATTATTAATTACAGATGTTTCTAGAGTTCTAGAAAGCAAACTTCAGGTGAATTTGCCACTTTGAAACAAAGGCTAAATCTAGGTACTACCATTACATGAGAAAAATAGAACTGATTGCATTTTAAAGTGGTAGATTTTGAGAATTATCAAATACAAATCATGCTCTAGGTAACAGACCTTAAATACAAACTACAGGATATGGTACAAAATAACTTTCCCACATTTACTTCCATTTTTATTCAATTTTGTAAAATGTTTGTAGATGGATTATTCATGCTATAACTTCTTTTCATCATTTTTTCAAATCTATCGGTCCTTTCTTTGCTCAGAAAGTGCTATTCCTTTTTCTGCAAGGTGTGGGTTGAAGAATTAAAATACATGACTAGAATTTCAAAAAGACATGTACAAAAAGCTACACATTTTTCAGACAGTTACGTATGGATTATATAATTAGTCCTTTGAAGAGTCCATATTTAAACTTAAAGTTGACATTCTATCCTTAGTTCATGCTGCAATTGCTCTTGCTTAGCCACATAATATGTGGTAAAAAGTTGTGTTAGTCTGCAGTGGCCACGGCTGTCACTTGGTTCTTATATTTAATGGTCATCCATACATGTTTCTCTTTCTGTATCATAGAGAAACAAATTCCTATCTATATATGTGTATGCTTAATGGAGTCATAAATGAGTTAGAAAAATTACCATCATATACAAAATGTGAATGTATAGGCAGATTTAACAATTTAACAGGCAGGATGATTATGACAAGGGTAAATAATTGGGAAGATAACAATTGCAAAGAATGTTTCATGAAATAGCCTTTTAAATTGTCCACCAGCACCATCCACGCCACAAGTACTGATAATCACAGTACTATTATTTCCTGGCTCTAGCAGCTCATGCCTGTAATCTTTGTATCTCAGTAGGCTAAGATCTAATGATGAAGGTTCAAAGTCATCCTGGATAGAACCTCTTATCTCCAATTAACCATCAGAAAGTAGAAGAGGTGTGACTCAAATGGTAGAGTGTTACCCTTGAGAAAAAAATATCCAAGCAAGAACAAGAGGCCCAGTGTTAAAGCCAAAAATAAAATAAAATAATAATATCAACAAAAAATAAAATAATAATAATAAATAAAAGAGAAAGTATTCTTACCATGTATTTTAAGTGATAAAATAATCTACATTCATGTTTTTTAAATAGTGTACAATGAAAAATTAAAACCATTTCCCCACATCACCCAATGTATCCAGCCCCTAGAGAAAACAATTCAGTGGCTCTTCTTCCAGAAAATATTCATATGAATTTAACATGGTGTTATCAATCATTTTGTTCTACATGTAGGATACTACTTTTCATCTGTTCCAAATTTTCTTTTTTTCCTTATATCTTACATAAATTATATTACATGATGAATGCATCTTCCGAATTCATTTTGATAAATACTGAAATTGAATTATTGATGTGGACTAACTCACTTGGTATTTAACTCTTATCGTATTCATTTTCTATTGATTTACCGGAAGGTGGTTGTTGATTTGGGGATCTAGGGATAGGATAAGTTGACCTCCAGAAAAAGAAATAAATGGGGAAGGGTATGAAATATAGAGTTGCCATCTCTGGTGACTGATCTATGAAAGGAAAGGCCCATGACCCATCACTTTATTATTGAGATAGAGATATGAGAGACAGTTCAGGCTCTGATTAACAGCATGATTAGAATAATTTAGTGGAGTAAGGTAAGTTGAAGTGTTTTGAAAATATGAACTCTTGCTTAAAAAATGAATCTTGAGATTGGTTTAGGAAGTGGGTTCCCACTACATAATAAATTTTCTTCCTATTTTATGGAGAAAAAGGAACTTAGGTGGACATTAAGGGATGTTTACCTAGAGAATTCAAGGTGAGACCTAGGAACATGGTAGCTAAGAATTGATAAGTTGGGATTAGGCACTTTTCAGATATCTTGATTGCTTTTTTCAATATTGTGGATAATTCATCTATTGAAAAATATCATTACCTTATACAACTTTATAATGTATTATTTATTATAGCGAAGTAATTGTACAGAGATTTTATTTCAACACAGAAGTTTATCATCAATGTCACCCTTTCATAATTCTCCTCCTACCAACCCACTCAATTTTACTAATTGAATATTAAGACTGCATTTGCTCACCCTTCCCCTCTCCATTGTCCATAGCATAGGAAATAAATGCTTTAGTGACAATTCAGGATAGAATTGGGAAGAGGTTCTTACACAGTCCCACACATTTACACAGAACCTAGTGAGTGATAGACACATTGCCCCAGAGTGTGAGACTTATATTTAACTACAAAGAAAATCCAGCATAAATTCATGTGTGAAGAAATACATGCACAAAGCAGGTATGAATTCTACACACACAGTTGGATACATTCACATTCACAAGGACATAGGTCATTGCCCATACCTGATTCAGATCTCAGATCCTGCCATAACAATAATTCAAAAGATTTCTGTCCTTGGTGCTGGTAGGAGATAGAGCACCAAGAATTCCTCGTTTCCCAAGCCATAGAGGGGTCAGCATCTTGGATGATTCTAGCACATTCTTCTTTTATTTTTAATATGTTTCTATTGTAAAAATACTATGCAGAGGGGTTACAGTTACATGAGCAGGGTAATGAGTATTGTTTTTCTACTTTGAGTTGTTTTCATGGTGTTCTGGAAAGTAAATTCATCTCCCACGGATTCCTCTTGGATACTTCACATTTTCCTTAAATTACATTCTTTAATTTTCCTAAAATTTGTTCTGAATTGCTCTATTGGGTTCATTAGTTCATCTCTATAAGAGATTTTTCTGCATTCCAGCCTTAGGCTGATATGTAAGTAAATTAACAAATGATTTTTTTTAAATACATGTAATATGGGTAATTCTGGCAAATAGTGGAGCTCAGGAATTTAGGACATCATCTGTACTAAAATTTAAACCTATATGATGTGGAATATTTCCTTCCTTCCTTCCTTCCTTCCTTTTCTTCCCTTTCTTTCTTTCTTTCTTTCTTTCTTTCTTTCTTTCTTTCTTTCTTTCTTTCTTTCTTTCTTTCTTTCTTTCTTTCTTTCTCTTTCTCTCTTTCTCTCTCTCTCCCTCTCCCTCTCTCTCTCTCTTTCTTTTTGTCAATCGTGGGGCTTGAAGTCTAGGCCTGGGTACTGTCCCTCAGCTCTTCAGCTCAAGGCTAGTGCTCTACCACTTGAGCCACGGTATCACTTACTGGAATATTTGGAGGTAGAAGTTATTTCCTGGCTAGATAAATCTAACTACAGATTGACTTGTTTTTTTTTTTTTTCTGTTTTTTGCTTATGTGGTGCTGAGGAATTGAACCCAGGACTTTATGCATGAGAGACAAGCACTCTATCACTGAGCCAACTTCCCAGCCCTGACTTGTTTTTAAACATAATAGTTCTATTCTACTTTTCATATCACATATTTGTCTGTACACATATATAGGGTTTGGCATATATGATGAATCTGTGTGGTGCTACATGTATATATATATATATATATATATATATACACACACACATATACATATACATATATGCGTATATGTATATATATATATCAATTTTTTGATATTCTGCTTTGTTTGGGAAGAGATCACATGGTTTCTTTTAGGCATTGACTTTTCAAAGTGAAGCTCCCACTTCAGTGTAATTTCCAGCTGCACACACATTCTAGGAGATGTGGGTCATACTTATGTCATCCCTATGTCTCCAATCTGATCAATTTCAAAACTTCATATCCAGCCTTTCATTTTCCTCTCTAGTGAAAGCTACAAAAACCACCGGTTAAGATCCTTACAAGAAAAGCATCTGAACCCCCTGTTTTCCTCTAAGTCTCATCCACAGATTTCATTGATCACTGTTTTGTTTAATTCTCTTCTGACCTATCTCAGGAAGTCAAAAATTGCAATTTTTAATAAATTCTCCAATTGTTTCTTATGCACACTTGTGCACTCTTAAAGTTATGCCTAGACAATTGAATTCTATTGATTTTTATACTGGGATTAATCTGAAAGATACCTTCATATTAATTTATGATGAAGCAATTATATATTTCTATGATTCTCTTCTGAGTTTTCTCTGGGTCCTTTGTCCCGTCAAAGGATGTTCAGAATAACTCTTCAGTCTAAAGAAATAAATTCCTACTATTTCATTAAAAGATAATATGGAAAATCACTTATTCTTGGTGAAACGTTATCTTTAAGTGAATCATGAAGAAGTGAACACATGTATCATTTTTATGCACACATACCATACATAGGCAAGCATACATACATGATAGTCATATTTACAAATCAAATACTGCCCCAATGTGAGTAAACTCTAATCTAGTGATAGACAATTCAACAATACCTGTTTTTTTTAAATACACAACAGAAAAATGAGTTTCACTAGTGACAAATACAGATATGTACATATTCAAAAGAAAATACATAGGGAGGGAGAATGGGGAAATGATACAAGGATAATTTCTCCCTTATAAGAGGGATTTATTTAAACAATAGTTCACCAACATTCTTGATGCTCTTAGTATATTTAAAAGGAACAAACATGGACTTCATGTGTAAATGGAAGAAATGTCTTTTGCCTACATTCTATTGTATATGGTTACTGCTCTAAATTTTAATACAGCTATTTCTAGCTTTCTATTTTAAAACAAAAATTCCTTGATATTCAACACATAGATGTTAACCCAAATATGTAATGTTTAAGAAAAATCAAAGGTGATTTTCATATACTTTTAAAAGTAGAAAAAAGTGTGCCTTTGTTATAGAAATGTAGTACTCTAAATGAAAAACATTTCTATTAGTAAAGATACTTTTCTTCAAAGGTATCCTAAATATTAGTATTAACTATGCTATCTTTGATAAATATTATTATTCTGGACTTTCTTTACAAAAAGTAGCTTGATTTAAAGCATTTTAATAGCTTAAAGGGAAGAATGAAAATGTAAGGAAGGAGAAATCAATAAAGCATGGGGCTCTTATCCCATATTGATTCATGTAATCCAGCAACCATTAAATACTTGAAAGATAAGCCTCTTTTAAGATGGCATGTTTATATTTTTAAGATCAAATACTTTAATTTTGCTCATGGGTTTCCCAAACACAATTTGTCGGCACGATAGAAGGTAAGCTTTCAGTGGTATGTTTCCTATTGTGAGGGTTTCTAAGCTTAGCAAACCCCAAGTGCATTGTGAGTGGGATCATCCTCAGAAGCAATAGCTCCTTGCAGTGCCACTGAACCTAAGTACCTTTAAAACACTGTCTCCCATTGTAAAAGTAGAGATAGATTGCCAGGCAAGTGGCTAACACACATAATCTTAACTACTTGGGAAATAGAGATCAGAGGATTGTGGCTGGAGGAAAAACAAATTCTCAAGACACCATCTCAACCTATGGCAGGGCATGGTTTATCCCAACCATAAAGTAAACACATGGTTGGGCACAGTGGTTCACAGCTGTTACCCCAGAGGGGAGTCCAAGCTGGAGGATAACAGCCCAGATCAATGTGGATATAAAGCAAAAATAAACAAGGCCTCTGTGGCTCATGCCTGGAGCTCTGAGGGTTGCAGTTCAAAGCCAGGCAGAAAGGAAAGTCTGTGAGCCTCTTATCTCTAATGAACCACAGCCACAGCTGTGGCTCAAGTGGTAGATTGCTAGCCTTGAGCACAAGAGCTCAGGTACAGTGACCATGCCCAGAATTCAAGCCCCAGGACCAGCAAAACATAAATACAAAATAAATAAGCCTAAACTCTATGACAGGTGGTAGGGCATTTTCCTTCAAGTCTGAGGCCTTGATTCCATCCCTAGTACTGACATAACAAGGAAAACAAATCAAAGCAAAAGCTAAAACAACCGAACAAAAAAAAAAGGAAGCAAAAAAGCCCACTAGAGCTAAGACATTCAATTTATTTATTTTATTTATTTTTTTGGGGGGGGGGTCCGGTTGTGGGGCCTGAACTCTGAGTCTGGGCGCTGTCCCTCAGCTCCTCAGCTCAAGGCTAGCGCTCTACCACTTGAGCCACAGCGCCACTTCCGGCTTTTTTTTTCTTTTTGCTTATGTGGTGCTGAGGAATCGAACCCAGGGCCTCATGCATGCAAGGCAAGCGCTCTACCACTGAGCCACCTTCCCAGCCCCGACATTCAATTTATTAAATAAAAGAATTGGCAATTTTTTAAAAAATATTTAAGTAATTTGAAAATAAGATATTATCATTCTTAGCTTTCTCTACTTATTTTTGCTTTTGAATTGAGTAAACCATTATAAATGCTAGCATGTCCCAAACCTGTCAACTCTCTCCCTAATAAGTATTATTAGAATGGAAATAAAGTATTACTTTGACATTTTGCTTTTAGATTTTCTTATTTCAGTTTAACACCAGGATCTCACTTTTTGCAAAAAAAAAAAATTACTTTTTATCTTCACTTGCTAGCAGTCAATATTAAATTTGTAATTAATAAGTATTAAATAGTACAGTGACCAAGAAGAGTTTCATTAAACACATTTGGAAACTTTAATATTTAAATATACTGTAAATATTTAATTATTTTCGTCCTACAATTGCAATGTCAACTAATATATTTTAGTTTTCATTTGCCAAGTTATCATAATGATTGATAATATCCGTTCCTACTATATAGCAGGTTCTGTTCTAAAAGCTCCATAAAGCCTTTAAACCTATATAAAATGCTATTAAAATGGTAGAAATTTATTCTCAATCTAAACACAATTACACACGTGTGTGTATGTGTGTGTGTGTGTGTGTGTGTGTGTGTGTGTGTGTGTGTATGTATTCCCAGAAGACTGTAGACACTGGGTGTATATTCTGTTTTTTACATTTCTTAAAATAGAAGATACTGAACAACAGTGTCATCTTTCTAACCCTATATTCAATCCCAATGTCTTCTCATTGGAAATAATTATCTTGAAATTTATAACAGTGATGAAAAATCACTTAGAGAATTCATGCTCAGTAGTCAGCAGAACATTATTTTTTTTAACAAATTTCTTGTCTCATTACTCTGCAACTCATAACTAGAGTGTACTGATGAGTTTAAGTTAACTAGGACATGTCTTCTAGGGTGCTTGATCCTCAGTAGAATTTGTGAAGTTTGCATATTTAATCCTCCCATAGGAGACTTTGTGCAAGGTAAATTCATGTCAATACCCGTCCAGGTATATGTGAAATTCCATTATTACCTTTTGGCTGATGTATTTATATCATTTGCATAGAATTGTAATGCAAGGATATAGTTAAACAATTTTGAGCATAAATCATTAGAAACTGAATCAAGTGTGAGTTGTACTTACACAATGTAACAAATAGCAGTATGTATTAAGGAATTTGCAAGTCAATGATAATTATACCATTTTATTCTCTTTATAAATAGGATTCCATACTAGGTGGTTTATATTCAGGATTTTGAATCCTTACCATAGTTTGTTTATGGTTATTGGCCAACTGTATGATGCAGTTTTATTATTTTATTAGCACAAAGTAAGAGTACAAGGAAGGTCTGAGTTTATTCCAGTAATCCTGGCTGCTGACACAGTTGAGAGCTAGGGGATTGTGGTTTGAAGCAACATGGTTTTCAAGTCTGTGAACTCTGGCTCCAAACAATGAAAAATTAGCAAAAAACTGGGCTGGGAGTGTTTTGGTCATAGGGGTGGCTCAAATGATACAATAGTCAGCTAAGTGATGCCATAAATTCAAAACCTTGTACAACTAAAAACAACTCCAAACAAATTTTTTTTTCTTTTTTTAATTTTTATTGTGAGAATACCATATAGAGGAGTTACAATTACATGGGCAAGATAACGAGTACATTTTTTATCAAGCATTGTTGTCCAAAGGAATTTCATTGTAACAATAATATAAAATGTTTTGAGCACATTTTAACATATTTCAAAACTTGTGATGCAGAGTGTTAAAAAAAATCCTCCAATGCCACCGAGCTAGAATACATCTGGGGACAATGTCATTCTAAAGCATTCTTTCTTTAGCATATATATATATATATATATATATATATATATATATATGCACATATATATATATAACACATACATGCACACATGTGCAGACACACACACATATTAGCTAGAAGAGTGAATGTGATTGTGTGTGTGTGTATTCAGAGACAGACAAAAAGTAAACAAAAGTTTGGCTGAGCTTCTCAATGAAAATCCCACTAGTAGGCAATTTTGATTGCTATAGCAATATTTTTGGAGGGTCAGCATTATCTCTCCTGGAAACCCTATGTATTTAGATCATGTCCACGTTTATACAACCAGTAGGTGAAAGTGTCAAATATCTACTTTTAACCACCTGTACATACGAGACAGAATCAACTAAACAGTCCTTTTCCTTCCTGACCTGTGCAATGAGGGATTCAGTGATAGACTCAGTAGAGGCCCTGTGAGTTATAGCATCCCACAGATGCTATATATATTCCACATATAGTCACTGCATCCAAAGGGGTTCTATTGTGTGCTTAACATTTCTTGTATCAGACAAGGCAAAAGAAAGGGAAACAGAGTTCAGAACTGTGGGTCCGACAAAAGACAATAAAACAGAAAGACAGGACATCTGCTTCTTCCAGACCAAAGATGTTTAATGAGCAGGTGAGACAAAAAAAAATCTTAAGCGAATCACCTCAGGGAAACCTCCCAGAAAATCATTACGGAGGAAAACTTTCTCTTCCTATGTCCAGTCTCCAGGAGATCTTAGCATCAAGAGTTTGTCCATTCTGCTTATTTCAGAATACAGGCTCTTGATAATTTCTAGTTTCTTATCTCCTTTTGGGAGATAAAATTTACTAATGATAGCTAGGTGATAGTGGAAAATTTACTAATGATAGCTAGGTGATAGTGGTTCGTGCTGCAATCCTAGCTGCTCAGGAGGTGGAGATCTGAGGATCACAGTTAGAAGTCAGCCTGAGTAGGAAAGTCCATGAGACTTTTTCCTCTAATTAACCACAAAAAGACAGGAGTGGAGCTGTGGTTCAAGTGATAGAGCACTAGTCTTGAGTAAAACTACTCAGGGATAGTGTCCAGACCCTGAGTTCAAGCTTCAGGACTTACACTGAATAAACAAACAAAGAAAGAGGCAATAACGTGCAATAGGAAATGTACTCATTGCCATGCTCATGTAACTGTAACCCTTCTGTGAAGTACTTTCACAGTAAAGGTGAACAAAAGGTAAATAATAATGCTAGAAGAATTGTTCTTATAGTCATGTTTTATTGAACATGATACATCTACTTTTCTCATTTACATCTAGAAGACAACATTTTGGGCCAAAGACATACATGCACCTTTATTTTCAGTATAAAGAAATATTATGCCCTTCAAAGGTCTCCCGACTTTCCACACAGACACATTTCTTCTCTCTGAAGTGAATTGATGATGACAGACCATCAAGTCATCAGCTACATGAAATAAGAACCACAGTGTAAACTGGGCGCCATTGGCTCACGCCATGTAGCTACTCAGGAGGCTGAGATCTGAGGATCATGGTTCAAAGCCAGCCTGGGTAGCAAAGTCTGAGAGACTCTAATCTCCAATAAACCACTGGAAAACTGGAAGTGATGCTGTGGCTCAAGTAGTAGATCTCTGGCCTTAAGCTGAAGAGCTGAGGGACAGCACTGAGGCCCAGAGTTCAAGCCCCATGACTGACCAAAAACTAACAAACAAAAAACCTCACTGTGTGAGTACACAGTGAGTACACAAAATAGAAGATAAGATATATTTTGGAGGGCTGAAAGGCGGCTCAGTGGTAGAGCACTTGCCTTGCGTGCCTGAGACCCTGGGTTCGATTCCTCAGCACCACATAAGGAAAAAGCCAGAAGTGGTGTTGTGGCTCAAGTGGTAGAGCACTTGCCTTGAGCTGAAGAGCTGAGGGACAGTGCCCAGGCCCCACAACTGGACCCCCCAAAAAAAGATATATTTTGGAAAACAATCAGAGAGAAAAATCTGGAAATATGAGGAACAGTCCTATGATCAGTATGGCACATTTATTCTAGAGCACAAGGATTTATTCTATGTCAAAATGTATGAAATGAAGATGAAAACCTTTAACCAATAGTGAAACAATGAAAAGTCATGGGTAAGGGACATTCATCTGCACTGCATTTCAAAAATATTTTAAATGATTTGTTTCCTTTGAAATACAAACTATCTTATTTTTGCTCATGAATTTCTAAAACATCAAAACTAGTGCTAAACCATATTTAGTACTCATCTGTCTTGATACAGCTATTTTAAAACCCACTAGATTCAACATGTCTAAGAAGGACTGTGGTTTTGAAGAACTTGCCATTTTAATCTTGGTAGGATGTGAATTTGTATCCATTTCAGGTGATGCTGTTGCCTGATGATCAAACGTTTTACTTTCAGAGTTTGTCACTGTTAGTATATTTGTAAACTTCCAAAGACATAGGTATTCAGATTGGCATTGGGTGACAATCTAGAGTCTGAATCATGATGTGAACAATTAGGAGGGTGCTGTAGTCAGTCTAGCAGGTGGTCATGACAGTCACCGAGAAGGCCATCAGAGAAGCTGGGGGAATTGAAAGACGCTGGACTTCTCTTGGAAATTTGCTGCAATTTGGCTGAGACCAGAGGGAAGGATTAACAACTAACTTCTAGAACTGGTCGTATTGTTCTATGCTTGTTATCCTAGACACAGGGAACCCTAACATATAGGTGGATCATACAAGTTAGGGAGGGGAGTAAGACACTATCCTAAAAATTGCAAGCAAAAATCAGAGCTGGTGGAATGGCTCAGCAGCAAGGGTACCTGCCTAGAAAGGATGAGGACTGGAAGTCAAAACCCAGTACTATATAAAGAAAGGAAGGAGAAAGAAAGAGGAATGAGGAAAGGAAAAAAGAAAGGGAAAAAAAGGAAAAGAGAGGAATGGAAAGGAAGTGAAGAAAGGGGAGGGAAGAGAAGGGGATGAAAGAGGAGGAAGGAAAAGGGAGGGAAGAAAAGAGGACGAAAGGAGAGGTGAGGGGATCGAAGAGGAGGGAAGGGGCAGGAAGGGAAGGGAATTGACTTCTGTATCTAAGGCACAGTAGTTCTTGGACTAGTCTATTTTTGTATGAATGTGCAAATAGGATATGTCCTTCTGGTTGTGGTAATTCTCAGGTAAGATAAATATGACTATAAATGCCTGTTTAACAGAAACTTTTAAAGTATTTATCATTTTCCAGGCATCCTGGAGTCTTGAGTTTACTATTCCATGGTATTTACTGTACTTTCAAATAGAAATGGAGTAAAAACATTGTGGTTCCTTTTCTGTCCTCTTTTTTCATCCTACCAAAGCTATTCTTCTCTGATGAGTTCACAATGCAGGACTCTGTATAAACTATTCCATGACAGATTTATTTTTTTATAGAATGACTTTGTTGCTTTCTGATATCTCTGATACGTCAGAGTTTCCATGTATTTAAACTCTGTCAATGGCTTTCCATGGCGTGTGGGATTAAGACAAAAATTCCTCTGCTGCAGGAGACCCTCTCTGCTTCTTTCCTGTCTACCCAGTTCTCTGTTCATCTCTTGATACTCTGCCAGTAGCAATGATCTCCAGGCCTTGTCATCATAGGGCATTTCTACAGCTATTTCTTTATTTCTGGCTGAAACCATCCTCGGCCTTTTTGCTTACTTATTTTGCTTGCTATTATGTTTTCAGCCTTCAAGCCACATTGCACTCATTCACTGCCGACTTTCCCAGCATAGACAGATCATCTTGCCTGGCATCTCATCGCACCAAGATTTTCTTCTTGACACTTGTCACAATGTTACTTGTCACAGGATATGTTTATAAGTGTGACTACTCATCATGGTTCTTCCTGAAACAGTGCTCACTGCTCAAAAGGGCAGCTGCTCTGGCTCTTCTTGTTCATCATGTACCCTGAGCACCTAGTATGACAAGTTTGTGAAATAGATGATGACTGGACACTAGAGCCATGCCAGGGAGGCTGGAGGAATGCTGGTCTTCCAATCCCATCCTCAATGAGATAACTCTAGACACCTGATTGGCCCTGTGTCCTCATTGTAGGACTATTCTGGCTGCATCTCTGGGTGATGTATGAAAAGCCAAACAATCTCAAGTATGTCTAAGTACTGAGAGGTCTAAACAGCATATACACAACACTCTTCCAGATGAGAAAGGACTGCTATTCTGGTGCTATTTGTGCAGCAGAAATACTACATTTTCATTTAAAAATACCAAACCCATACTGTGTTAAAATCATAAGCTTATGCAAATGGGTGATACCCCTATAAGAGTTTAATCCATTTTCTTTTTATCTAGTTAGTCTCTTTCTCAGATACTATCACTTCTTCTCAGTAGGATGGCTTTTGACTTCAAAGAACTAGAATCAAAGTAATTTTATTACAAAAAGAGCATGTTTGTCATCTAAATACTCTTCTTACTATCTACTGAAGGAAAGTTCTCTTGCTCCTTTTTTTGACTTTGAACAACAGATTCTCTTCCCCCAAATCATGCCAGAGGCTGTACTCTGCCTCTTAAAATGTCTCTGAGGGAATATATTCTGTGTCCATGTAGGTGTTTTCTTCCAGCACCAAGATAAATATAGACAGGTCTGCTACTTTCAGGCTCTGGGAAGTTTGTCCCTTCCACAGTGTACGTATATGAACCGTCAGCCAGAACAGGCCACTCACCCAAGCCATACCTCCAAACTACCATCATCACAGAAGAGCTTCACCAAAATTGCCACACGTGAATTCTCCTGAAACCCATCAATTATGCCAATGTTCATCTCTGAGATCTCATTACAATGGTTTACACTGTGTTTTTATTTTACTAAAATGGAGACTTTTGTAACATTGCTCAAAATTTTTAACTTGTTTGTGAAATTTTTTTTCCAGAAAAGGAATAATTTTTCAATTATGAGTTTATTTGGAAGTACAAAGCCTTGAACTGAGGGTCTTCATTTATTTATTTTTTTAATGTGGAAACTGGATCACACTTTAAGAAATCAGTTAAAATGAAAAATAGCATTATAAAGAGTTACAGGAAATCATGAAATAATCTGGATAATACAATGAAATAATTTTTAGTCATTGTATTGCAGTAAGAAGTTGTGATATTGTCTTTTCTTTTTTTTTCTTTTTTCCTTCCCATCCCTTCCCATCCTCCCCCCGCCTCCCCACCCATTCTTCCCCGCTCCCCCCCCCCCCCTCCTCCGCACCAAAGTTGTAAAGTTCGTTTTCGACATAACGACTTGTACATCTCATTGTTACAATGGGTCCACCTGTGGGGTCTTGCACACTTTCAACTATCATTTTTATGTCTAGTCTATAGGCATTGCTTAAGAAACTAATAGTTTGCATGGGCATGGTGGTACATATCTATAACCTCAGCTTCTTGGGAGGAGGAATACAATTATTATAACAAAAACTAAGGCTAACCTAGGCAAAAGCACTAGATTCTATCTGAAAACAAACTAAGAGCAAGTGGACTGAAGTGTGCTTAAAATGGCAGAGTACTTGCTTTGTGAGTTTAGTAAGCACAGGACACTGAGTTCCATCCTTTCAGCATGGCAAAAAAAAAAAAAAAAAAGAAAGAATTTTTAAAAATAAATGTAGAAATATCAGTATTATCTCAAATGAGTCACTGTCACTTATTTTTGTTTCATTGGCTACTTGCCAGGGAGAAGCAAGAGAATTGTAAGTTCAAGGACATACAATGTTAACAAGACCCTATCCAAAAGTAAAGCATAAATAAATAAAAGAATAGTTGGAGGCATAGTTGAAGTGGTACAATGCTTACTGCTTATTTAGTCCCAGATTCAATCCCTAGTGAGAGAGAGAGAAAGAGAGAGTAATTCTAGTTAAAAACAAATACATTTCACTGAGTAATAGTCAATGTACTAGCAATAACAATAAACACAGTTGATATCTAATTTCTAAAAGTCACAGTATTTTAATGTTTGTATATTTGGTAAATAATCAAATAGCATCCTCTTGTTATTTAAAGTGCATTGAATTTTGGCATAGTTCTTCCTATGGAACACACAAAGATATTTACACCCTCTCTCCACATTTTGCTGCCTGAGTTTGGTCTCAAGGGAACACAACCCTGAAACATTAAGCCTGCTGCAAATTGCTGTAGGACAATGACAGTATCTTTAAATTCTTTTGTTTCCAGTGGACATAGCCTTAAGTATTGTTCATAAGTCAGCTTAACACAAGGGTTACTTGGTCAAGAGGATGATATTAGAGGAGCTATGGTCCTTGGCTCAGGCATTCTATCTGTCACGATTGAACCTGAGAGTTCAATGTAGCTCTTCGAATTTCAGAGGTTTGCTCCCATGAAAGGAACAGTTTTCTAAGAGCTAATGAAACTCTCAACCTACTAGCTTTTTCACAAAGTCTGGATAATTTCTGCTGAATTGAACTTGTAAGGAAGGAATTTATAACCAGTTCTAATATATTTGAGGCCTAAAGTATATTAGCCTTTCATCAAAGGGAAAGATAAAAAGTAGTATTAATTTGGGTGGATGGTAATTATTTCAGAGCTCATAATTATCCTCCAGTTAACTATAGAGAAATACAGATACATTTTTAATTTCTCATTATATAAATAAGAAGAACCATGGTCAGATCCAAAACTGTAAGCATGCCTCTTCACACATCCTTTGTAAAGGACTTTCTGAGTTATGCTTGTGTTAATCACAAAGGAATTGCATTGGAATTAAATGAGTTCGAAGTTCATGGTCAGGAATTCCCTTTACCTTCCTTAGTCTTGTTGTTTCACCACCGAATCTATTTATGGCCTATAGGAGATATAAAATATAGTAATTACTCTCACTCCCTTTCAGAATGACATGAGGTCTACTTTTCTATTAACTCTAATGAGAGTTATGTGTGTGTTCCTCAGGGAGGAGAGACCAAATCAGGTTTCAAGGTAGAATAAATCACTTCTATATTTGGGTTTTAGTACTTTCATTTGCTTTAGATTGTAACACTTGAAGATACCCACTTTAAACTGCTGGTACTGGAAATGCAAGAGCTGATGTTTAAAAGAAGCTTCAGTTGTGCTTGGAAAGTTGCTAGTGAATATTATTCCTGCTCAAAGGACAACTATTTTACCCTGGGAATCCCCATGGCTCAGCTCAGAGGACTCCATGGGTTCCTAAAAAGCTATGGTCTACTTTTCAGAAGAAATTTAATGTCAACTTCCTTTTTTTATTTCCTTCCACAGTAGTTGCTTTGTATTGAAAGTGTTTTTGCATCCTTAATTACATGCCAGAACAACAACAGCGCCAACAAGGTTTTATTAAGATTACAGAGAAAATAAACCAGAGTTGCTTGGTTAAGAGAGAAGAGAGCCCAAAGCACTGGTTTATTTCCAGCTAGGAAATAAAACATCTTGAAATTGTACAGGGATTAACTGATATCATCCACAAAAGTCACGTCATTCCAGGGGCGCTTCCTCAAAGAAACCCACATTGAATTTCTCAAGTTTGAACCTGCTTCCTCATTGTGATTTACCCTCAGGGTCTTAGACATAGAGATAAAGGAAATCTATTTTCTTGCTTCATGTAGGAACTTTCACCAAAATCTCTCACCAACCCTCTTCTCCCAGGGAACCTTCAGTAATCATAAGTATAGATAATTCCTGAGATTAATAAAACCCTAAGACGGGCACTGGTATCTCACGCCAGTAATCCTAGCTACTCAGGAGGCTGAGATCTGAGGATCATGGTTCAAAGCTAGCCCAGGCAGGAAAAGTCCATGAGGCTCTTATATCCAATCAATCACCAGAAAACCAGAAGTGATGCTGTGGCTCAAGTGGTAGCGTGCTCTCCTTGTGCTGAAGAGCTGAGGGACAGAGTTTAAGCCCCATGACCAACAAAAAAATAAAAACAACAACAACAACAAAACCAAATAGGCTGACATTGGTAAACTATGGGTGGAAGCTATACTATGTGACTATTATTTAGAAATGAAAGTTTTCTCATAGTACCACTAATAGAAATACTTTACTTTCTTTTTATTATTATTATTATCCTTAAGTAGTTGAGCAAAGTGGTTAAAATTCAACATGCCAGTTTGTGAGTACAATGCAGCTTGATCAAAGTCACCTTGTTCATCATTCTCTTTTTCCCAACACCATCAATTTTTTAGTTGTGGTAATTCAAGCTTCTTGCTAATGATGCCCAAGTTATGTATCTATGTATGTATCTATGTATGTACGTATGCACTTACTTACTTAATAGTATAGGTGTCTATGTGTGTGCACGTCTATCTCAATTTACGTAACTTTTATTGGGGACTCTGGAGAAAAGGCTTCCTCTTTAAAAATCAGTCTATATTGATTTTTACAAAGGCTTCATTGTGATCTTTCCATATGTGCATAGACTGTATTATGATCAACTTCATTCCTTCTTATCCTTGCCCCCAGTTACTTTTTAGTAGGTATCACGCTACTGTTTTCATAGGTTTATATAACTGCATTACTTTCATCTTCCCCCACTTTCTAGTTTGTATTCCCCCTATAAGTCCAATAGTTACAACCTAAATTGCTAAATTAATATTCATGTCTGTTTTTAACTCTTCAGTTGGAAATATTTACAGTTATTTGGCAATGTGGCCACATTGAATGAACCTAGTTGAATGAACATCAGGTGAAATTGGGTGGGTTTTTTGTGCTAAAACACAATCATAGGGAAAAGAAGTAGGTATTTGTGAACTACCAACTGGGTAGTAATTTTATCTAGGTTTTCTCAATGATTACATACCAGTGTGATTTTAAACCTTATTATTTAATTAGTTGTGTATTATTCTCCTGTGTTTATTATAAGTGACCTTGAAACCATGACTTTACAGTTGAAGTACTCCATTGGTCACTTCAATTACAATGATGAAGTTTCCCTTTTCCAGTCCTTTAATCTCTGCCAGTTATTGATGTTTTTCAAAGCTATATCTCTGAGTTGATGAACTAGAACTATGTTTTACCTCTTTTTATTTTCCTTCTGTTTCTGGGATAGTGTTTTCATTCTTTGATGGTTGTTATAATCATAGGTTTAGTTTTGAATTACAAACATAAAGTAATCACTGAAAAGACATAGTAGTCTTTCTCAAAATGTCTAACATCCTTTCCTACCAAGTATGTTAAGAGTTAATACTTGCTTCTTTATTTTAGATTACTGAAATCAACACATGACTTTCCTCCTTTTTTCTATGACTCTTGTTTTAATGCATGACAAAATCTTCTTGCTTACTGCTCTGTCATTGGCTGTCTTTTAACTTGAGTGTCCTGTGTTTGTGATTGCTTTTTGCATGAGAATTATGAAATGTCATATAAATTAAATGGTTGTGAAAATGAAAAGAGAATGTGGGGGCTTTACTTGCTTTTTTGTATGTGCTGAGTATGTCTATTATGTGACACTTAAAATTACTTTCATATACCCTTTGACTTCCCCTTTGGTTTTCTCCTTTATCTTAGCAAATTAATATTGTTAAAAATAATATAACATTTATTAAACATTCACAGTATTTTAATACAATTATTCATCTAAAACATGATCCTATTATAAATAACTAAACTGGGCATGAAATTACAAGAGGGCTTATTTCCATTATATTTCAAAAAAGAACTATAGAATATAAGCCCTGACTCTGTAACTACATTAATAACTAAACACTGATTTCTAGTGATGGTACCTTTTCCCTGCCAAGTGATGCGATTATCTGTTGAAGCATTTGTGCAGGTGGCAACTGTCTTAAATCCACTGATAATATTTAAATGAAAACACATGGGGGAATATTTGTGTAATGACAAGTAATTTTAAAAAGTCACAGTTTTTTTAAATATATGAATTAAAAATGTGTAAAATCCAAGTGTTAATGCTCTTACAAAAACAGAAGAAAATAAACAGAAATAGGAATAATCTCAAAATGTTCATATCTCTATTTTCCCTAATGTTATTATCTTGTCCCAAGTTTGAAGAATGAATATGACCTACTTTCTTTATTGTTATTGCCAATTAAAATTAGAGAAGACACTGAATAAATTAATTTCTTTCAGCTATTAAAACTGTTTACTTTTTGTATAAAGTGGGTGTTCTTTTACAAAGTAATTTCTTTCCCTTATGACTAAAACTTCAAACCCTAATGTATTTTTTTTGCACTGAATATGTTCACAAATTGATTGTGTGAGATATTTTGGGAAAAAGTGTATTTTTTTCTTAAAAAAATGATCAACTATGATGTCATCACTTCCCTAATCTTTTTGGAAATACTCTTGAGAATTTTAGTACTTAGAATTATTTTTTCCCCCTCAGTCTTGTTTATTCTTGAATTGTCTTTTTTTTTCCCTCCATTTCTCCATTCTCGATCCTAGGTCCCCTTACAAAGAAACACACAGATGATTTAGGTGATAATGACGGTGCTGAAGATGAAGGTATTTTTTTTCCACCAACTATTTGCATGACCAGGGCTTCAATCACTTTTGCCACACCTTCCTATTTTTTTCTTCTTGTCTTTTTTTTGTTTTTTTGAAGAGTTGTTTTAAATTCCCGTTTTTGATGTGTTTTGTCTTCTTGCTTGTTGTTGCACATAAATATACATTTTAAATTTTTTTATAAAAAATTGAATGTTAAGTTTTACATTTTGATGCCAACCATTAAAATGTTTTTTAAATGAGAGGGGCATTTTTTTCTTTTCTTGAACTGACTTTTGATATGTTGCATCCCACATTTTGACAAATTTGTCCACATTCTTTGAACTAACAATCTTTCCCTTATAGTCTTTCTGTGCCCATTTGCATGTTTTCTAATCTGTGTAAATATTTCAGCCCTATCAAAGTGTGTTCATTTTTACATCCAACATTTGTTTTAAAAAGAAGCCCATGCCCAATAAAAATAAAAGTCAAACTGAAAGCTGACACCAAGTGTTTCTTGAGCAATATGTTTTCCATTTAAAAGTACTATTTCCTTTTTCTTTGCTTAAATGTTATATAAATCAAAAGAAATTATGCAGATATCAAAATGTTTAACACCTACTCAGGTTGTGGAATAAATATTGTGCAGACAATTAAGTGCTAGGAGTTGTAAAGAGCTATTTTAGGTAAAGGTTATAAATGCTCTCAGAAAACATGATTAAATTGCAATCTTTTAGTTTATAACTGGTAATATTTACTAGATTGGAAAATAATATATTATGATTTTCAAAGTGCAGTCGTTCATAAGCAACAAAATATTTCCTACTTCATTAATATAAAAATGATTTCCTTTTTCTTATGACATACAGTTCTGATTTATTTTCTAAACCCCAATATCAGTAGATTAGTGACATTTCTTACCCTTTGGGTTCTTACTTAGAATTTAATTAAGGATCTAGGCAGGGATCAGTGATACTTTTATCTCATTTTGGTTCCATATCAAATGTGAATTTCCTTTTTTTTTTTTTTTTGGCCAGTCCTGGCTTGAACTCCAGGACTGGGCTCTATTCATAAGCTTCTTTTGTGCAAGACTAGCACTCTATCACCTGAGTCACTGAGCCACTCTGGCTTTTTCTGAGTAGTTTATTGGACATAAGAGTCTCATGGACTTTTCTGCTCCAGCTATCTTTGAATTGCATTCTTCAGATCTCAGCCTCCTGAGAGGTTAGGATTACAGACATGAGCTACCAGCACCCAGCATTTTTCTTTATTTTAATGTTACCCTAGATTTACTAGTGATTCCTCAAACCTAGAAATTAAATCACATAAAGCTATTAATATTGTGTTAAAGTGGTTTTTAAATAAAATAATCTACAACCAGGTCAACAGTATTGCTAGTTCCATTAGTTATAAGTGAATGACTCTTTCCTAAACAATCTGCATTGTTTGAATTTTACTTTTCTATTGTGATACAGTAAATCTTCCTGCAGTAGAAAATTATATTTAATATTAATATTTTAAAGGAAATTTATATCTGATTACAATTTTCATTTGTCATATACTCAGGTAGTACATTAAAGATTAAATGTAAAACAAGTACTAATATTTGAATCGTTGTAACTGCCCAAGAGATACCATTTTAAAGACTTTTAGATTAAAATAAATATAATCACAACATGAAAGTTGTGAATTTTTAAATACCATTGGACATTTTGTGAATTCAAAAGAGATTGATTGACTTCTTAAGGCAGTTATAATTCCCAGTGACCTAAAAGAGCCTGTTTCCTCTCTCAGGCTTTAGAACTTGTTGTACCCTCTGAAAATCTTATTTCTTCTGTATTTCTCACCTAAATAATAATTAAATTATGAAGGAGCTCAGTGTGTATCTTTGTAAACTCTAAAATATACTAATATCACAAGTTTGAAATATGTCATCTCCCTCTTTTCAAAATATATTGCTTGCTGTTTTAATATGATTCATTTTTTTCATTTGGTATAAAGTAACAAACATCGTATTTACATATTTAGAATAGATGTCCCCAAGCTGCCACAACAAGTTAAGCCCTGTAAACATGAATCTACTAAATAGATCTGCTTTGAAGCACATTTAACATTTTTAATTAGCCATTAAAAATATTCTAACCTCCTATTAAAATTGACAGGGACTATTCAGGTTAAGTACTAAACCACTCAGTCACAAGAGTTATCAAATAAATATTTTTTAATGCTCTAAAGTGTAGAATGTTTAACCATTCATTTCTAGTCCAGTCGGCTCTCTCTTCTTTTTTGGATAATTGTTGTGAAGAAAAGAAAGATGAATTCAAAAAAATACCCCATGAGAAGGAAATTGTAGAAAGGCCTGAATATCCCCTACTCAATTATTTTTAAGAATCATTTTGTAGAGGTAGGGGTGAATAAAAACTAGATTAATTTTTCACACTTAATTTGTTCCAGGTGTTGAATTCCTGCCCTGAATATAAAGCCAATTGTAAATTATTTGATATATTACTCTTTTTTGTTCCTTCACTCTGAAATAAGTTATTTGACTAGTTACCTGAAATTCTCCTTTATTTCCTGAAATGTGTACAACTTTCCCTGCTACCAGAACTCTGTTTCTCAGACATTCAGTAAGCCCTTTATGTTATTTCCTTAAGCCTTAGAGAACACACCTCTCAGCAGAAACCACTACCCATTTCAAATTCTGTGGGTCTCTGCCATCATCTTTTTACTATCTCTAGATTAAACACAGTGGTATCATTTTTCTCTTGGTTTTTTAAATAAGTATGTGAGGAGTCTATCTTATAGGTTGTTTCCATTGTTTTAAAAAGATATTCTAAGCTGGGAGTTTATGGCTTATGCCTGTAATACTAACTACTCAGGAGAATGAGATCTGAGGATTGCAGTTTGAAGCCAGTCCAGCCAGGAAAGGACGTGGTACTCTTATCTCCAGTTAACTACCAAAATGCCTAGAAGTGGAGCTATGGCTGAAGTGATAGATCACTAGTCTTGAACAAAATAAGTTCAGTACATAAAGTGCCCAGGCCCTGAGTTCAAGCCCCAGGACCAGCACACACACAAAAAAAATAAATAAAAAATAAATAGGCTAAAGGAATACTCCAGATTCTACCAATTTAGTGTAGGGATTTTAGGAGACTTAATTTATTATTTACTTTGCTAAGAATAACCTAATTTTAACTTTATTATCTAAATATAATTTTACACTCTACATAGAACACTAAAGAGATGCTCTGTAGATTTTGTGTGTCTTTTAACTAAAACCCTGTCTCTATATTATATCCAGTTTCAACAGGCACAAATTAAGGCAACAATTCTACATCAATTTTTGTGGTTCTGAATGATAACTGAGGCCCATAAAAATTCGAGTGGGTGTCACAAAAATATCCTTTTATGAATCAGAGAAAGATTTAATTGAGGCAATGCCTCACAAGTTTAAAACTGTTAAAACTAAAAAATATAGCCAATTACCCACTTTATGAGTCTTTAAGAAGGAAGAAACCCATAAACATATTTAAGGAGTTATGTGACTAATAATTATTCACCAGAACTATTAAAGGGAATTGTCTCCCAAATCTTATTTGTCAGGCACAAAATAATAATAAGTACATTAGACCTATTGACTCTTGCTATGATGGTATAATTTTTAGGTTTATTAGCAGGATGACATTGCTCCTAAAGGTTAAAATCCACGTTTCTACTCAGAACAAGTTGGTTCTTTTATTAACAGGAAAACTTAATTAAAATACATTCCTGAAAATTTATAAGAAAACTAATCAGCAATAGAAAATTTTCCCCTTGAGCATTTCACTACTATGAATTATGGGTGTTTTCCACGGCTGGAAACATTAGAAATAATAGAAAGCAAGCCATTCATGATGAACTACTTTGGTTTTACTGGAAATAAGCTGTTTTTTAAGGTCTCTGAGAGACTTCTGATAATTTTAGTAAAGTCAGTAGGTGCTGTTAGGGCAAAATGAAAATTCTTAGATTAAATTTATATATAATTTGCAACATTATATAGAGTTGGTTAAAGAAGAGTCTGCCTTTAAAATAACTGTTTTAAAAATTCAATATAAATTACTAAAGTACATTTAATGTATTCAACTGAAGACAAATATCCTCTAAAATGCGATTATTAAAATTATGGTCTGAGCAGATAGTATCAATGCCAGTTCACTGCTGTATCCATTTTACTCATAAAAATCTTTCAAAGAAAGTAAATATTACAATATGAAATTTTATATTTCATATTAAATATAATATGTAATACAGTATTATTATGTGATATGATTACAGTCTCTCACCTATAGTCCTAATTACTCAGGAGGCTGAAATCTGAAAATCATGATTCAAAACCAAACTGGTCAGGAAAATCCATGAAACACTTATCCCCAATTAACCACCAAATAGCAGGAAGTGAACCTGTGGTAGAGCACCAGCCTTAAACATAAAATCTAAGACACAGAGCACAGGTCCTGAGTTCAAGCCCTAGTATGGGCACACACACGCACACACGCACACACGCACACACGCACACACACACACACACACACACACACACACACACACACACACACACACACACACAGAGTCTAAGACAAACCAGTCTGATAAAGTCCTTTCCTTATTCCAATTATTTTACATTCAAAGGTTTCCAAAGATTGTGAAGTTTCTTAATATTTCTTAGCAGTGCTGAGGATACTAATATCCACTAATTTAACCTATTTTAGTAATTAATACTCCTTACAGCATTTAATTAATGCTCCATACAGCATCAAGCTCAGTCTCTTCAAGCCAACTATTTTTTCTCTAGCACAGAACTTTCTGGAAAAGAACTATTAAATGCACTCATTTGAGACAAGGCAGAAACCTTTGAAAAGATGGAAAAGACAAATTTAAAATTAGAATCAACCATCAAGATGCAATTCTTTCAAGTCTGATTTCAAATGGAAATATAAAAGATTTTGCTAAAAAAAATTCTTAGCTTCATTTGCCATATATCCAGGATTTTCTGACATTGTCCACTTTTTTCTGGTATTAGGTATAAAATGTGGCATGTCTCCTCAATGTGGCTCTACATTATTTTCCAGGTGAGCCGAATGGTTCTATCAAGATTTCATTACTGCTCACAGTTGGCGCTTTGTAATTCTATGTAATTTTAATTAAAGAAGAATTCTGAAGCAGCCTCCCTCTGTGCTACCTCCAAGCATACAATTAGCAGAGTACAATGTCTGCTGTGAACAGCCAGTTAATGATTTCAGTTTAATAATTTATTATTGCTTCTCCAGCACCAACCAGACTAGGAAAAATATGAAGCTAAAGCTGTATGCAACAAACAGGCATTTAAGGTGCACAGTTTTAACAATTTCAAAAGGAATGCTTCATGTAGGTTTGACATCTTCACAAGCTCCAAATCTTTACACAGGAGAGAATACCATTTTCCCTTCAAAGACATTCCAGGAGAAAATAAATGTAGGTTTCCCTCTTAAATGTAGCTGTGTCTAGCTGATGACTTTCTTTGTCAAAGCATCCTCCTCTAAGTATTTAGAAACAAGGCATTCTTCTGGAGTACACCCATGGGGGTGGGAGGCGTGCCTGTAAGTTTATACACTAGTATTAAGTCAATTTAAATGAGTCTTTAAAAAGTCTTTAATATCTGCCAGGAACCAATTCCTCAATTTGAAAATCTAGACAAACATGTTAAGCTGCAATTCTGATCCTTAGAAGAATTTTGTTTTTAAGAAGTCATTGTCTTATTACAGCAAAAATTGATACATTTAAATTAGTCCTTGTTTTCTGGAAATGTAAAATAGACTAAATAATTGACAGGTCTTTCAAGCAAATTTGTATATTAGTACATTTTGAAAGCCTTGCTTCACTATTAAAGTTAAAGGAGATTTTAATTTGATAAAAGGCAAAAAAATCCTAAGGCAAAGTAATAAAAACTATACTTTTAGGAGAGAGAATGATAGAAAGGGTGACACTAATCAACATCTATTATACTCATAAACTTACATAAATTACAACTACTTAAAGATAAAACTTAATTAAAAACTAAAGTAAAAAATAAACTAAACTTTTATATGATAATTTCAATATAGGTGTCAGAAAAATATACTTAATGTAATTTTAATTTTGAATTAAAGAGAACATAGGCTTCCACATAATAGTAATGTTTTACTCTTAGATTCATAGCTATACATTCACACACACACACACACATATATATATATATATACATATATATATAAAACATTTAAATTTATATGATTGAACCAATATAGAGGTTAGAATTTTTTTCTATAGATGTCAGTACACATTTAGCACTGACTAATATTGTTCTGTTTTCTTTTTACTTTAATTCCACAACCTTGAAAACACTGTAGTTTGAGTCAGTAGATCTTAGAAAATTAAATGCATTAGACTGATATATAGAATTAAAAAAAAATCTTTACATCAGACTATTTTTATTTTATACTAGAACTTAGCTTTCTATGTCTTCTGCCTGCCTGATTAAGAACACAGAATGAGAGTAAAGGCAAGAAAAGTACATTAGCTACAGGGAGAAGTAAAGAAAAAATATATTTTGTTGTTCTCCCAAATATTAAGGTATGTAGGAAGAATGAATTGGCCTGGATTTGTAAAGAACCACATTGAAATAACATTCCCATAAATGCAACAATAACTGGTATTCATACACATGACTTTACTCAGTCAACCTTCATTCAATGATACTTAAACTGTAAAATTAGACTTTTTCAATAAATCATACAATACTATAATTATGTTCATAATCAGGAGCACATCAATCATGTTGCCTTTGATACAAAGTTGTACAAGTAAATAAGAGGTATAACAACCAATTATTTTGCTCACAAGAACAATTATATCATTTTCCTTAGTTTCTGGCTCATAAATTCCTAGTGAGATCTGCAACACTGATAAAAAGTAGTTTGAAAGTAACAGTTATTTATTTTTTTTTGGTATAACTACCACTTCAGGAATTAATCAAAATGCACTAAAATTTGTACTTTTCTTTTTGACCACATTTTGCAATTGAGTTTATAACTTATAAACAAAATCTCATGTGGCAAACAATGGAAGCCTATTGCTCTTTTCTTCAGTAGCACTTAATATGAGTTGCTTAAGAAACACTTGAAGAAAAACAGCAATTTAAAAACCTATATCAAAATCATTCCCTCTTGTCCCTAAAGTGGAAAACTGTAGTTTCTGTTTCCTTTTTTTTTTTTCTTTTTTGAGGATAAGAACAATTGCCAACCATTTGTTTTTCAGATATTCGGGACAGTGGGGGTCCAAAGCCAGTGATGGTGTATATTCATGGAGGCTCATATATGGAAGGTACTGGAAATTTATACGATGGGAGTGTCTTGGCAAGCTATGGCAATGTGATTGTCATCACAGTCAACTACCGACTTGGGGTACTTGGTAAGGAATATCTTTTTGTTTTATCATTAGTCCATTAAATACTTGATCTCTTTTGACTTTGGTTTTGCTTTCCTTTAACTCTTGACTTTTGGGAATTGAACTGTTTGATAGTTCCAACGAGTTCTATAAATGCTCATACATCATGCACAGACCAGCAGGGAAGATTTTCAAGTGTGAAACTGACAGGTAATGAAATCATTCTCATTGTTGCCAAAGTACTTCTTGGCTTTGCTTAACAGATCCAATGAAAAGCCTTTACTAAAAAGTCTCTGGACAAACTTTGATCTTCCTCTACTTTTCTCCTCCTTCCTTCCTTCCTTCCTTCCTTCCTTCCTTCCTTCCTTCCTTCCTTCCTTCCTTCCTTCCTTCTTTCCTTCCTTTCTACCTTCCTTCTTTCCTTCCTTGCTTGCTTCCTTTCTTCTTTCCTTCCCTTCCTTTCTTCCCTTCCTTCTTTCCTTCATTCCTTTTTTCTTTCTTTCTCTTTCTTTCTTCTTTCTTTCTCCTTCCTTCCTTCCTTCTTTCCTTCCTTCCTTCCTTCCTTTCTTTCTTTCTCTTTTTTCTTTCTCTCTTTCTTTCTTTCCTTCCTTCTTTTCTTCTCTTTCTCTTTCTTTCTCTTTCATTCTTTCTTTCTACAATGTTATAAAGTTGCCTGAAGTTTGCTATGGATTTAGAAGCAAGTTTATTTTCTCTTTGGGAATATATGGTATATGGACTGATTTTGGGGAATGATCACTTACTATTGCCCTATAGGAATATTTTCTCTGTATTTGATGTATTCTTTAAATTTGAAAATCAAATATTAAATTCATAAGGTGATGGAAAGTCCATTAATTTTTACTGTTCCTAAAAAAATCATAAAGTCAAAGTAGAGATTCTTGGTTTTGAAAAATAAAGTATGGGAAAATATTATTGGCAGAATATCTTTTCATGTAGTTTGAGGGAGGCATTAGCAATGGACAAAGCTCAGTGATAAAGTTTGCTATTTTACCAACTAAATTTCTTATAATGTTGGCACAATTTGAGTGTAAAATCATTGTTTCATTAAAAAGTTTCATCTGTTGTATTTCAGTTAATGCAATTTAATAAAAGATCACAATTCATCCATGAAAGATTTTATTCTTTAATCTTAATTGTGCTCAAAGATTTCATTCCATCCTACACAGAGGTATAATTTATCATTTTGTTTAGACAAAGAACTATATCACTCTTAAACTCTTTTATTTTAAAATATTTTGAAAGAGAACTATGATGATATATTCTTTCATAATCATTTATAATATTATATATTTTGCCAGGTCTCCAACTCTCATGCAGTTATAATTCTATATTTATTTTAATCACATATGTAATGTGATTAGTTTTTTTGGGGGGTGGTCTGGTCATGGGGCCTGAACTCTGGGCCTGGGCGCTGTCCCTCAGCTCTTCAGCTCAAGGCTAGCGCTCTACCACTTGAGCCACAGTGCCACTTGCAGTTTTTGTTTTGTTTTTCTGCTTATATGGTGCTGAGGAATCAAACTCAGGGCCTCATGCATGCAAGGTAAGTGCTCTACAACTGAGCCACCTTCTCAGCCCTATGATTACTTTTTGTAATTAAGTTTATATGTATTCAGGAAGGAGAATCTTTAAGAATATGATTGTGAAGTCTTAATCTTTTCGTAGATTGCTATTTTGAAATTTGGATTGCGTTAGTCATTTCAATACAAGCATAAACATGTTTGTAGTCCTGTAGAAGTAGACATTAGTTCTATTTCAGGGTCAAATTATGTATTGTTTCAGATGATTTTATAATTTTAATGTGCAGAAATAAGTGTGTTGTTACCAAGAGAAACTGTGAACATTAGAAGATACATAGATATGCTCATACTTATTCTGAAGTCTTATTATTTGTAATCTTCTGGAATATGAGTGCTTTAAATATCTACAATGCTTTTCATTTCAATGATAAAATTGTTTATAATTTTTAAAATTTTGGTTATTACTCTCTTATTTTCCTGAATTTCTCAAGTTACAACTCCTGAGTTGTGCTGAGTTTTCAAACTGAAAGTGTTAAATTAAGTAAAATAGTGTTAAAAAGTTTTAAAGATTTGAACATCCAGCTAGTCATGGACATGTGTTTTTTTTTAAAAGTCCTCATATTGCCTTTTTCATTTATTATGTATGCTTGCATATAACACAATTCCATAAAATAGACTTTATTGTTACAGTAGCCATTTGCTTTTTTCCTTTCTTTATGTTTGTCTCTAACTTATTTAGAACTGGTGGGCTGTTGGCATTGATCCATTCATGCCTAAATTCCAAACTGTGGTTCGGGATGTGGGACAACAAATTAACAAGCTAAATACAAGAAGAGCACAGTCAAGTGCTTGGACTGTACAATTTTGAACTGTTGGTGTTGATGGATTTCTTGGTTGTTAATGTTTGTTCTGACTCTCTTGCACTCCTAGTTTTGTCTTTAGTTGCTCCTGTATTCCTGTTAACTACCTCTCAGAAACAGCCAAGGTAGTCCTTTATTGTTCTCTCAATCTGACAAACCGCAAAACTGCATGTAAATCATTTTATGCATATTTTAGCACATTAATTCTAGAATGAATGGATTCTGATCACTTTCTTCCAGATATATATATATATATATATATATATATATATATATATATATATATATATATATAATATTGGGCCTTATGAAATGAATTTAAATGGATTAGTTCATAAAAAAGAAATTACCAGAAACTTTGTTTCAGCAACCTTACCATAAGTGGCACACATTAATCAATACCAGCAGTGAGTCACACAGAACCATCACAATGAGAGCTGCAGAATTTTGTGATGGTTGTAAACAACTTATTTAACAGTAACAAGGTAAGTCAAGCTCTCTTGAGTGTGTGATCCAAAAGTATTGATGTCAAGGTCTTACATGGATAAATTCTTAGAGAAAAGGCTTGTTCCCACATCTGAGGAAATCCTGAAATCTATTCAATTCAGGTGTATTGTTGTGAAAGAAAATAATTCCAGATTCCAATATGCAAGTTGCAGAATTATACTACAATTGTTCTAACCTGAGTGGTGAACCAATCAGTTTGATATTGCCACTCAAGTGAGGAAAGTGTATAAGTTTCATCTTTTGATTTTTGGTGATAAGTACAAATGTAATAAAAATTCAGTTATAAAATTCATATCTCTAAACATTCTTTAAATAGTCTAGTCTAAAGCATTTCACACTTTAAAAAGTTACAAATTTCCAAGTAGGAGCAGTATAATGGAAAATATAATACCTCTTCTAATAGCGTTGCTCTGATGATCTCATGCAAACAGTTCAGATTCTTATCACAACGTTTTTGTGGTGCTATAGAGATTCCTCAAAAACACTAGAAATGGAACTCTCATAATACTATCACATAGTCCAGCAACACCATTCTTGGACATTTATCCAAGATTGCTGGAAGCATATAATAAAGATGTTTATGCATCCATATTCATTGCTACAGTATTTCTCACAACCCAGTCATGGAAACAGCCTAAATACTCTAGATTGAAAATGAATAAAAAATATGGCATATATATATTACATCATATATAATGCATTTGTAATGATTATATGCTATTTATCTTATATGTACAATATGTAATTAAATCACATGTGAAATATGCAACTGTAAGTAATTTTATTTCATATATTTTTCATTAGTAGATATGTAATTATATTACATATATAATATATGCAATAGAAATTTATTCAGTTATGAGGAAAAATAATGTCATTTTTAGGGAAATGACTGAGAGACACAAACTTCACGTTTTTTCTCATATGTAGAAGGTAGATCTAATATAAACAAATATAGGGGACCTGTATGGCTATATGAAGATATACACAATCAAATTGGCTAAAGTATGGTGTATACAGAGGTGAATTCCCTTGTTGGACAATGTATGAACAATTTAACCAAATGAATATCAGGATGCTGAAACATGCATGGCTGTGAGAAGTGGGTTTTAAGGGGAACAGGGCAAATGAATGGAGGGAAGAAGAATAGACAAATGTAGCTATAATACTCAGTGTGCATTTGCCAAAAAGGCATCATGAAGGGGTAGGCAGTGTTGGAGTAGATCAGGGAGCATGATGGGAGCTGTGACCATCGATCAAGATGCATTGATCAAGATGCAGTGTACTCATAAATTGATGTGTTGAATTGAAACCCCTTTGTGCAAGTACTTAAAGAGAATCCATTTTTAAAATTCTCTTTGGCTTTCTCCTGAGTGGTAACATGAATCAGTTCTATGACTGTGTGGTATCTGATTTATCCCTTTGTAAATACTATGGCAATGATAAGGAGAGCCACTGGTAAAGTTGACAAACAGGCCAGCAGCTGTAAGGTTCTACCTCTGACCTCACTTCTTCAGCTTTACCTTAAAACTCCTGGTGACCCTACCTCGGCTCCTAAACTGACCATTTAAGCTTTCTCACACTTCTTGCTAGTTACATTTTGACACATACTCCACATTTGCATCCCTCAGCATGCACATCTTTATTTATTTAATACATCCTCTCTGTATCCTTTAAAATGTACGGCTAATAATTGCTAGTTGGGTGACTATTAATGTTCTAGTGTATGGATGATTAAAAGGGTCATCTTGGCAACTTAAGGAGAAATGCTTTGATTATGTATTATTTTTTTCAAATTTTTCATCTTTACACCTTTTTGTTAGCATCAATTAGTAGTGCAACAGGGTTTCAATTTGACATGTCCATATATAGACAGCCTACTTTAACTAGACAAAAACTTTCAATCATTCTCTCCCATCACCCTTCCCATTCACAATCTTCACTATATTTTTAAAGAGAAAAATAACTGTTATTAAATGTTATGATTGTAACCAGAAATTGTGCATTCTTATGAGCAATATCTAGAGGGAGAATAATATCAATCATTCAGTTTGGATGGGGTACTGGGCACTAAATATTCCTGAAAATAGAAACTACTCAAATGATAATATAAATTACCACAATGGACTCTTATTTTGACAAACAAAAAACAATCTTATCAGGTATAGTTTATTGATATTTTTTGTCTTAATATGGTTATTTTGGTGGCAATTAGGCAATGCCGAATTTAAGCTCACGTGATTTATTTTTACAAATTTTTGAAGTGTTTTAGAAGTATTGTCTATCTTATAATTTGGTAAGTTTGGGAAAAAGAGCTAATTAGATATTATACCTAAGAATATGAATTCTACATTACACACTCATGAAAGACTACTTTGAAACCCTGTCTCATTTTCTTGTGTTTAAAGAATTACATTTAATTTACTTCATAATGTCAAGTAGGGCTCATTTGCCTTTAACTCTTGAGTGAACTAAATTTATTTTTCATTACAGTTAGTTAGTAGGATTTGTTGATTCTTCTTTGTAGACTGTCTAGCAATCTTAATTCTTTGAGTCTTCTAACAACTATTTCTTCTGTGTGCTCAGTCATCATATAGGTGAAGTTGAGTCAGCAATTGTACCTCCTCAGAGGAGTGCTAAAAACAACACTGTCCTTATTTTTAAAGAACTTTGATTTAATTCAGAGGAAAATAATCAATGGAGATTAATAGTTGATCCTTTATTTATCTTTATAATATATGCCTATTAATTCATTTAGATAGTCATGGGATACATTAAAAATATGGAACAACAGTAAGCAGAGTATAGAATTGATGAGAGTGTAGCACCATCATTTCTATTTAATTTATATCAGTGTAGCACCAAGGAGATTTGCTAATGTCAACATAAGAATTTTTAATTTTAAAAGGAAGCAGGTATAATTTCTCAAGCAGTCCATTGTTTCATCATTTCTATTGTGTTTTTTATATTATTTTTGCTCCTATCTGTCTCAAATACCTAACTTCAAGTGCTATAAACAAAGACCAAAAAAAGAAAATAAGAAAATCACAAATGTACATTTGTGTTTAAGAACATCAAATTTCATATGATGATCACACGTTACTATGGGTTGCAATGTGATCCAAAGACATAAAAGAGTCAATCTGTCCTTGAAGTCCAGAACATCTTCATTGAATTGGTAATACTGCATCAAGACCATGAATAATGGTTAGTCTCTATGATAAACTGAAAGGAAGTGAGAAGGGCAGTTTTCCTTTTCTCTTTCTCTTTATTTATATTCCTTCTACTATGAAAAAGTGGAAATAATTTGTGACAAATGCACACGTATAATAGGTTATAAAAATCAAAGAGAACAATGTGCATTCTCATATTCAAGGAACACAGGAGAAAGGATAATGCATTGAATTTAGTAATATTCATTATTATAATTATTATTTTTGGTTTTTGTTTTTGTTGGTCATGGGGCTTGAACTCTGGGCCTGAATGATGTCTCTCAGTTCTTCAGCTCAAGGCTAGAGCTTTACCACTCGATCTACAGCACCACTTCCGGTTTTCAGGTGGTTTATTGGAGATAAGAGTTTCACGGAATTTCCTTCCAGGGCTGGCTTTGAACCGAGATCCTCAGATCTCAGCCTCCTGAGTAGTTAGGATTACAGGTGTGAATCACTGGCGCCCAGCTTCATTATTATAATTATTATCACTATAATACCATAAAGGAAATATACTATTAAGAAGAAAAATATATAAATGAAATTTCCTTTCACTACACTTTAGGGTCTTAATTTTATTTGGGACATAGAGCAATATAGGTGTTTTGTAATAGACATTCTAGGGAGATGCAAAAATATCTTTAGTATGTGATTGTTTACAGTTATCTTCTGTAAAATCCAATCGTATAATAATAAATGATCAGAACTTCTAGAATGTCATTTCAGTAGAGAAGTATTCAATTGAAATTGAGCTAAGAAATGTGGAAATTTTACATATAGTACAATAAATCTAAAAGGCAATTTAGAACAATGCACATTTAACGTGGTCTATAGATTTCTTCTCTCCAATATTAATTGTCCAAACTGGGTCTTAATAAGAGTTAGATGGTAATCAATTTTTGTTTGAGTGCTAAAATGAGCTCACTGAGAAGAGACATTGTTTGGTTTTAGGAAAAAAAAAACTTTAGATAGATAATGATCCTATGAGAAATAAACTGTTCATTATTTTTATTCTGCCTATAATTCCAAAATTATTTCAAGCAACTATTATAATTCCCAAATTCTTTCAAAGCCAACTATTCAGTTATGCCAAAGCATAGAAATAATCTGAAAGTAAGCATGCCAGTTGATATGACTACTGGGTAAGAGCATACAAAATGTGTTTTAAGTACATTCATTCATTGGCTATCAATTCAGCAATGGTACGCATAAGCAACTTGCTAATTATTGAAGATGTTGCATAAACGTGATTGATATGGTCTCTTTTATTACCTATGAGTGAAGGATTAAAATAAATGAAAAAGTACACAAGCAATATATTTTACATAGATAATAATATAGTTGAAATTCGACTTTCTTTATAGTTATTTGTGCCTGTTCTACAGAAATGGCCAGGACAATGAAAAATGGGGTTTCTCTGTGCTTGACTCAGAAAAGCTTTCCCAGGAATTGATATTCAGCTTTCCACTTCTAGATCCCACCAAGGAAACTTTTTGTCAAGAATCCCCAGGCCACTTCTATTGGTTTATTCTCTGCCCTTAACTTTCTTGATCTCTCTGCAGCCAAACCCAGAGTACCTTTCCTGATCTGGCGGCTTCTTAGCATCAACCCGTTGTCGGCTTCTTTCCCTTCTTCCCTGGCTCTCCTCTCCTGTCCTGCCCTCCAAATACTAAAGTGATATTAAGCAAACCTGGTAGTTCTTTCTTCTTGCTCCTAAAAGATTTCTCAGGGGTCTTTTGGCACAGGTCTCATTATTGTATCTATAAAAGTGATTTCTAGAGAGATTCACTCCTATAAATGCAAAATCTGCATCCTCTAAGACTAGGAGTTCCTTAGAAGATGAGATTGCTGTGCACTTCTGTTACCAATCTCTGCTTGTGGATGTCTGATAAATTTCTCAAACTTTACAAAGCTGAAATGTGGTGAATTTTTCAGGCTCTTTTATTTCATTTTGTTTTACATCTAAGTTCCAGTAATAATTGCAATGGAAGATGTAGTGTTACTAATACTACTAATAATAGGGATTTACTATATTCCAAAAGATGATTTAAGCACTTTGCCAAGACAACATTGCTAACTTCCCACAATAAACCTAGGAAGTGGAGTTTTTATTTCCCACATTTCAGCAATCTAGAAACAAATGAATGGAGAAGATGATGAAGTTATTCATACTCATCCAGGCCAAACAGTATTATGTGGTGAAAGCTGGATTGTCACCTAGCCAGGCTGTTCTGTGCCATGCCACTGTGCTAATGACATTATCCTTACCATCTATGTGGAAAGTCTAGAAAAAATACAGATTGTTCTCAGTTTATATCATTCTTTATGCTCAACATGGAGCTCATCAGATTTGCTTACTGAGTTGGTCCAACATAATCCCAGATCTGTCTCATTTCCATTTCCCTCCTAACCAAATAATGCCCCTTGAACCAAATCATCTTTCTTCTCTTGTGTTCCCTACCTGAAATTCTTACCTTCCATATCACTTTTTAAAAATTTAATTGTCAAGGTGTACAGAGGGGTTGTAGATAGCAAGGTAATGAGTATATTTCTTGCTTTTTTTCCTTCTGCTTTCCCTACCCCCAATTCCTCTCCCCTCAAGTTATAAAGTTCATTTCCAACGTATTGCCTAGTGAGTATCACTGCTGCGTTGGCTCACCCTTTGTCCTTTTTCTCACCATTAACTTACCTACTACTCTTTCATGTTAAAAAAATCAGATTATCATTTTAAAACATAAATGATACCAGTTCACTTTTCTACTTAATATAGTCAAATCTTCCAATGGTGGCATATCAATATTTACCTCCTGCCTTGTCAGGTAGAACTGTAATGAGTAAGCCCTGGCTTGTACCTGTTAGTTCATCTAACATAATTTTCCACTCTAGCCATTTTTCCACCTTCAAAAATAACAAATTCATTCCCATTTCAGGGATTTTTATTTTGTCCCAGATCTTTGAGATCCAGCTCCTTAATTTTTGTAGTTTGGAGTTAAATATCATCTTCTCAGAGAGACCATGCTTGTCACACAATAGGTTAAAAAAAATCAACGTCACAGGTCATCTTCCTTTTAAAATTCACTTCATCTTATTTATCATTGGTATTTCCTGCTTATCCAACAATAGTAGTATTATTTGTTTATTCTTGTATGTATGATTCAGCTAAGTACCCTTCCTTGGCTTTTATACAGTAAAACAGATATTTGGACAATTTCACCACATTTTTTGATAATGGAATTTATCATGAAAGTTCTTTAAAATTCCTGGTTTGCAGGAGAGTGGGTCAATATGGTCCTTTATTATTCCAGAGACTGAAGATGAAAGAGATCAAAATACAATTATCTGTCTTATTATGACTTCTAATAATGTTTCATTGTTATTGCTTTTATTTGGCCACATTTAGTTTCTGAGTTGTGCTCAAAATGATTTTTTTCTTTTTTGGCCAATACCTTGACTTAAACTGAAGGTCTTATACTCTTTCTTGGCTCTATTTTTTTTCCACTTAGGCTGACAATCTACTATTAAAGCTATACCTCCACCAATTCCAGCTTTTTACTGGTTAATTGAAGATAAGAGTCTCACATTTGTCTGTCCGGGCTGGCATTGAAACTCAATCCTGAGATTTCAGTCTCCTGGGATTTCATTCTCCTCACCAGCTAGGATGACTAGTACCTGGTTCTATTATTATTATATTTGTAAGGATCACAAATAGTCTTTGGATATATTGTTAGAGAAACTTGGAAGTAGATGGTTATGTTTTTTTTTTCATCATCTTACCTCACTTACTCATTTATTCATTCATTCATTTGGCAAGAATTTGTTACACTTCGATGTGTTGGTGTCACAATGTTGAAAAGAAAACAGATGAACTCAATCCTTCCTTGTAATGCATAGTGAGAAAAATGACATAATGCAAAATATTCATGCACATACACGTTTTAATAAGTTGTATTTCTAAATGAAGCAGTGCTAAGAACAATTTTACCACCAATATTTATGGAGGGGAAATATCAAGAAAAAATTTCATAAAAATCTTCCTTTTTTACCACTTACGCTGAGTTTTATGCAGTTTTCCCCCTCTGCATTTGCCAAGTTAAAGCTTCAAAGAAATCTTTAAAAAATTTTTCAAAAATGAACTTTAAAAGACATAAGATAATTAGAAACAAAATGAATTGTTTAGATAAGCAGCTGTAGTACAAGGCAAAACCCCAAACAAACAGACCACCCACTAGCCACTATGAACATTCTCTCTCTTATTTAAATGAGCAAAATTAGTTTGAAGAATAAAATAAACATTGAAGGAATCTATCTTGGCAAGTCAGTACCCTTTACTTAGACATTATATCTACAGGAGGTGGAAATAATTTCTGGGCTATTCTGGTTAATTTCTAGAATATTCTCCTTCTCCTCTGCCTTGTGTGTCTGAGAAAATCTGTGTCACGCAATAAATCACTCATAAAACTTCATTTCTTTTAAATGAAGAGAATAATCTTCACTTTTCCACCTACTTTCAATTCAATTCCGTCCGTCTGTGGACCTTGTTTATTCTTTCTTTTCCCATTCCTGAAGTCTTTTCTTGGACTAGTTTCTCTTAAACGTTTTTCTACTGCTTTGCCTTTGTCATTTTAGTGTTACCTGACCCACATCAAGTAAAAATGGATGTGTTAGTTTCTTCCTTTCTGGTCTCAGGGCCACTACCTACTTATGGAAGTTACCTCTGGGCTTCCAACTGACCCCCATCATTCCAGATCCAAGCTCATGTCCCCCTATCTCATGTGCAAACTGAGCAAATTACCTTTAACATATAACTGAGTAAAAATTTACTTTTTCTCTTATTTTCCACCATTCTGAGTGGTTCTTCCAGGCTCTGGGATCTACTTCATATTTGTCGGACCTTTCCATGTCTTTTGAAGTCTGCTGTTCTTTCCGAAACTTTGCCTTCTGTTTGTGTCAGCTTTCTGACAAAACACTTAAGAAAATCAACTGAAAAAGAGAAAAGATGCTGGAGGGTCCCCACTGCTGCTCCCCAAACCATAGCTCATGAAAGCAATAAGGCATTTTAAATGGAATAGCAGTTTATGTATTTCTGTGCATTTAGTATTTGAATCATTCTGCACATCAGTGTTTGTAAACATGAGCTAAACCTGAAAATAGTGCTAAAGTGCCACATTTTCAATTAAAGTATACACAAAGTTGAAGAAAGAAAACTGATTTTCAGGATGCAATACACTGTACAGCCTATTTGTTTTTAAGTTCAGCTGAAAGTGGTTTTTTATTAAGTATTAATAACTTTTTTATTGTGAAAATACGGTACAGAGGGGTTACAATTACATGAGCAAGGTAATTAGTACATTTCTTATCAAGCATTGTTGCCTCCTCCTTTGTTTTTTCCCTACCATCCCTGGCCTCCCATCTGAAAGTGGTTATTTTTTAACAAGAAAAATAAAGAACAATTTTGGTAGTCTCTTTAGTTTTTTACCTTTGTTTTACTAATTAATTATTTTATGTTTTTCTTTGTGCAAGTCCTGGGTCTTGAACTCAAGACCTGTGCAGTCTTTCAGCTGTTGTGCTCAAGCCTAATGCTGTAGAACTTCTGGCTTTTTGTTGGCTTGTTAGAGATACGAGTCTCATTGAATTCCCTGCTGAGCTGGGTTTCAACTGCAATCCTCACATCTCAGCCTCTTGAGTAGTGAGGGCTACAGGCATGAACCACTGGCATCCAGCTAACTTTGCCATCCATCTTGAATTGTAAGTGACAGCTCTTCTCACAATCAGTCAATGACTGATAAGAAAGACTTTTGGAGCTGCTGGGGCATGTTCAGATTATACATGCAGGACACAGGGCAGCTTTCCACAGGCTTCTTTGGGGGAAGAAAGGGGGTGTCAGGTGCAGGAACTAGTGTGGACATCTGCAGTTACCTAGAGATCCATGGGTGTCTTCAGCATCACGTGGTCTAGAGACCCCCTTGTCAGTCTGGTCAACTCAGCCTGCATGCAGACTGTGAGGTGTGCTTGCTGTTATCTGTTACTAGTTGCCTCTTCTGCAGCCTTCATTGTCTTTGCAGTCATTTGGGAAAGAGAACATGCATGTTGCTGTTTGCTAATAGTGGCCTAACACCACCAGGAAGATTTTCATTTCTGTATTTAAAATGTTACTTTTCTGTATGTTACATCTTCTTAAACTTTTTTAGTGCTGTTTCTAGTAGATTCCTGTAAATATCAGTTACTGAAAATGAGTCAAATGTTAGTAGCTTTAGCTTGATTTTTGCAGGGACAGCCTCAACACCAAAAAATAAAAATAGTAGAAAGTACTCTGATGTTTCTGGTCATCCTGGACCCTTCTCCTGGGGCATTTGTTTTGTTTTCATAATAAAAAGGAAAATAAAACAGGAACTTTTCATTTATATTGTTTTGTTTTGGCAGTACTGGGGTCTGAACCCAGGGAATTGAATTGCAGATTACTATCATACTTATCTATTTATTGTAATAATTAATACAGTTGGAACTATAGATTTAATTTCCCAAACATGGAAATTGTAATGTCTCTCAACTGATTTATCCATTGGTAAGGTCAACATTTGGAAATCTTTCTAACACATGTCCCTAGACAAGGCATATCTAAGAGAATAATTTGTCTTCTGTTATTTTGGGTTCTTCACGTTGAGCTTTGAAAATCAAAGGCATCATTTGTGGAGAAAGCATCTCTTGGCAAATATGTACCACAGGCAAACTGAAGAAAGTTATTTGAAAGGATTTGTTGTAATGTCACCATGATGAGGAACATTTTCTTTTCTGACCCAAAGATGTAGTGATTCTTGTTATTTAATTATAATAAAATCCTTTAGATTTTACTTTTTGCTACATAGGAAAATAAGCATCAAAGGACTAGGAGTTCGGCTTGTTGTAAAGTGCTTGTCTAGCATGCATAAGCCCTGGGTTCGATTCTGCAGTACCACATAAACAGAAAAAGCCAGAAGTGCCACTCTGGCTCAAGTGGTAGAGTGCTAGCCTTGAGCAAAAGAAACTCAGGGATAGTGTTCAGGCCTTGAGTTCCAGTTCCAGGACTGGCAAAAACAGAAAATAAAAGAAGCCTTAAGAGAAATGCAGCCGGGCTCTGGTGGCTCAAGCCTGTAATCCAAGCTACTGAGGAGACTGAGATCTGAGGTTCACGGTTCAAAGCCAGCCGGGGCAGGAAAGTCCATGAGACTCTTATCTCCACTAAACCACTAGAAACAAAAAAACCGGAAGTAGTGCTGTGGCTCAAGCGGTAGAGCGCTGGCCTTGAGCTGAAGAGCACAGGGACAGCGCCCAAGCCCAGAGTTCAAGCCCCACGACCGACCAAAAAAAAAAAAAAAAAAAGAGAGAGAAATGCAAAAACAAAAGATTGCTTAAGTAAATAGAGTTTTTCACCTCAAATATGCTACAGATTTTTATGTTTCTCATATCATCATATTTTTTTTCAACACATGTGATTGACCTTTTTGTCTTAAGGCCAATCTGAAATATTTAGTAAAGCAGACAGTTTATACTCAGCAATTTATAATGGGCTTACTTTCTGAAAGAATGTTTAGAAAAGGGGCTGGGAAGGTGGCTCAGTGGTAGAGCGCTTGCCTTGTGTGCATGAGGCCCTGGGTTTGATTCCTCAGCACCACATAAGCAAAAAGAAAAAAAGCCGGAAGTGGCGCTGTAGCTCAAGTTGTAGAACGCTAGCCTTGAGTTGAAGAGCTGAGGGACAGTGCCCAGGTCCAGAGTTCAGGCCCCATGACCGGACCCCAAAAAAAAAAAAAGAATGTTTAGAAGGATCACAGATCAAGTACCCACATTAAATCTATATTGAATTAGAATAGGTTCTAAGTATTTCTTTAGTAATAGTAAACCATAATTTATAGCCTTTTTATAATCAAGGAACCATTTAATTAAATGAGGAGCCCATTTACCTATTTTGCCCTCCCACTTTTTCCTAGAAAGTATTCGTGACATTATACACAATGCAATAATGGTCAGGCATAAATAATGAATTAGGTCTAAGGGAAATAGAAGACTTGAAGAGGAAAATAACAAAGTCAAAAAATATTTTCTGAGGCATTAAGATTAGCAAATACCATTTTAAAATAGCTATTTGTTTTACAATACTGAGAATTGAGCCCACAAAAATTATATAATTGTTCTACTACCTGTGCCCTACATTCAGCCTTTTTGCTTGTATTTTTATTCTTGAGACAGGATCTTGATAACTTTGCTAAGATCAGCCTCAAATTTGCTATCCTTCTGCTTTTGCCTTGGGAGTAGCTAGAAATTTAAAAAAAGTATGCTTCCATGCTTACTTATACATACACATATACACACACAAACACACACACACATAAATAAACTACAATAAACTACAGCACAACTCCATCATATATCTTCTTAAAAGAGACAGAAGGTAGAGGCTGGGCTGCCTGGTGCATACTTTCAGTCTTAGCACTTGGGAAAATGAAGCAGAAGTATGACTTGAACTCAAGAGTTCAAGAACAGCATGAGCAATATAAAAAGACTTCTATACAAAAATAAACTAAAAAATGATAAGAAAGTAGAAATTTCAAAATTGAATTGGTGCTCTAACTTAACAATATTATTTCCCACTATTGCTTTTTAAAATAAAACCTCTTTTCAAAAGTTTATATGTTAGAAAAATCTGTATCATTTTAAAATATTGTTTCTCTTTGTCATTTAAGGATTTGGAAATTTAGGATCAGTTTAATGTTTAGTTTTAATCATGGTTACAGTTGAAGAAAAGTTGATTTACAAAGTTACAAAAATACATTAGCATGTATAAAAGTGCAGTTCAGTTATAATCACAATACATTGAACTCTTCATAATAGTCTTGGTAATTCTGAGGGCCGAGTGCTTGTCAAATAAGACTAAATTCTCCTGGTTTCTACTTTATAATATTGTTAGTTACATGCTTGTGTTTAGCAAAATGGAAAACAAAATGTTAACATTGCCAGTTTTATGGGACTCTTTGGTACTTGTAAAAATCTCCAATCTGGTGTATTTGAAAAAAATCTCTGAAGCTAGTTGTGGATTGGGAATGTGAGGGTTCTTTTTTTGTTGTTGTTGTTGGTCATGGGGCCTGAACTCTGGGCTTGGGCGCTGTCCCTCAGCTCTTCAGCTCAAGGCTAGTACTCTACCACTTGAACCACAGTACCACTTCCGGCTTTTCTGCTTATGTGGTGCTGAGGAATCAAACCCAGAGCCTCATGCATGCAAGGCAAGCACTCTACCACTGAGCCACCTTCCAGCTCGTAATGTGACTTTTATAAAAATGAGATAACTCAGATTCTAAATTCTCCTGAGTCATGTGATCTTCACAATGGCTCAAACAATGAAAACCAGCCAAGTCCTAAAAGGCTGCCCAGCGGAGCCTGCTTTCTGCCCTCAGTGGACCTCCTGTACTGTGTAACACACGTGTACATGAATGTGTCCACTTTCATGTCATGCTTGAGTCACACACATAGAGAAGGCTTCTGTATTCGTTTGTATACTTCAGCACTTAAGTTTTTTTTTTTTCCTTTTGTAAATGATCAATATAGGTTGCCATTTTCCTCCCACAGTTAGCTGGATCCTAGGCCAATGTAGGCACTCAAACATCCTAAGTACAAGCTTCCTTTCCTGGGTCCTGTTTAGGCAGTGACCACTAGTACTTATGAGGGTTAATAAAATGAACACCAGGAAGCTGGGACTCAAGGTGTGGAGGGCCTTGCAGTGAAGAGGAGATCAGTAGACCAAAGATCAGAGGAAGGGCTGGAGAATGAGGTCCCTATATTCAATGCATGTATGTAAAAACAGAACTAGGAAAATTGGGGAGATAGGTAGAATTGGAAAAGATGGGGGGAATGATGAAATGAGTAACATTGGTCGATTGACACTGTAAGTACAGAGTGATCAATTGACATTGTAAGTATAAGGTGGTTTGTTGAATTGAAACCTATTTGTACACGTATTTACAGATAATAAAAACTAAGTCCTAAGTGATTTAAGTTAAAGCATTCTTTGTCAGGGTGAATTTGATTGGCTGTCTAGCATGATGGTATATTATTCTGGTGTGTGAGTTTTCCTCTTATTATTAGGAGCAATTTCAATATGTCTACTCCAACTATCTAGAAATATCTTTTGCATACTGACTTGAATTCCACAGCTTTCTTAAAGGAAATGGGACACTTGATGTGGCTTCCTTCAGAACTGTGAATATAAAAACCATATCCAGTATTGTGACAGATCAGAGTGGGTTCAAATAGCCATGTGTAGCCCCTCAAATTGTGCCTGAGTGAGAACAAAAGCTATGTCAGGCAAGGAATAAAGAAGAGTGGAGAAATTAAGGTCCTATTTTTAAAATCCTTCATTTTTCTTTCACTGCATAAAGACTAAAATTGTGCTTTTATTCATTTCAAACAGTAAAAAAGATTGGAAAATCATTTTTTGTTACAAACCAGCAATTTTAAGGTATATTTTTGAATGTTGATAGTATGGTTCATTTTTATTTAAAAATAAATGCTTTCATTCAAATTTATTAAAAATAAATTTAAGCTGGGCGCTGGTGGCTTATGCCTGTAATCTTAGCTACTTGGGAGGCTGATATCTGAGGATCATGGTTCAAAGTCAGCTGGGACAGAAAAGTCCATGAGCCTAATCAGCAATAAACTACTCAAAAAGAAAAAAGCCAGAAGTGACTTTTGAGCTGTGGCTCAGTGATACAGGGTTAAGGTCAGACACAGCGCCCAGGCCCAATGTTCAAGCTCCAGTAATGCTTACTGCTTAAGAGCCAAAAAGTATGAGAATGAGGATTCAAAGTCAATCTACGCAGAAATAATATGAGATTTTTATCTACAATTAACCAGAAAAAAAGCCACAAGTAGAGGTATGGCTTAAGTGGTAGAGTACCTTTGCCTTGAGCAAAACAGCCAAGAAAGAACATTAGTCCCTGATGTTAAGCCCCAGTAATGGCACTAAGGCACTAAATATATGAAAAGATGATAGATAGATAGATAGATAGATAGATAGATAGATAGATAGATAGATAGATAGATAGATAGATTTAAAGATGATACATTTAAAGTCCATTCATGTGAGCCCTGGGTAGGTGGCTCAGTGGTAGAGTGCTTGCCTGAGCTGAAGAGCTGAGGGACAGTGCCCAGGCCCAGAGTTCAGGCCCACAATCCTCCCACCTCCCCCCCCCAAAAAAAAGTCCATTCATGTGATTTTTTAAAAAATGATAATGATGAACAAATGAATACTGTTTACAATTCTAGTGAGGAAAGGATAAAAATACCATTTTATTTTATTTCAATTGGATGATGATGATGATGATGAAGATGATGATGGTGATTTTTGGTGTGAGTCCTGGGGCTTGAACTCAGAGCTTGGGTACTGTCCCTGAGTTTAGCACTCAACCACTTCGAGCTACAGGTCTACTTCTGCTTTTTTGATGGTTAATTGGAGATGACAGCCCCTTAGACCTTCCTGCCTGGGCTGGCTTTGGACCTTGATTCTTAGTTCTTAGTCTCCTGAGTAGCTAGGGTTATAGGCATGAGCCAGGCAACTTTGATAATAATTTTTATATCATTTGCTCACTTGTTATACTTGAAGTCTCTCATATAAAATATATTTAAAATATATTGTTATTTAAATATTCCATTTTTATTATAGTTTTCCTATACTATATAATGTTTTCATAGTGAAAAATATTTAATTACAGCCTATCCTCTAAATCTCAAGAAGTTTCCAGACAAATTAATTGCATGCTCATCTCTTTTTAACCTGATCTTTATTTATATGGTGCATGATTTACTTTTCCACTAGGGAGAAGTTGATCTAATAGTTCAGACCTAAGAAATAGTAAAAATCATAATCATTTTGCTCATTTTCAATTTTTATAACAGATTCTAAAATGCTTTATTTCTTCTAGTTGAATAAAATAGGAATATTTTGTCTAAATGTACAAATTCTCTAGAAATATCTTGATAACTGAGATTAATTTTAGCATGTGATTTTGGTTTTAAAATAGAACAGAGTACAGTTCATTCTGAATCAAATGGAAATTTCCAGAACTGAAATATTTGTTCATCTCTCAGTGTTACTAACCTGCAGCTATGAGCTACATTAATTATTTTTAATGACAAAATGAATACGATGGGAATGCTGATCATTCGGCTACGTATGTTGATGGTTTTGTACCAAGGAAGACAATAGGAGACTTGACAATATCTTAAAGTTATAGGCCTGACAGGACATTGTTAACTCCTGCTGGTGCTGCTACATTTGCACAAGATTCGGGGAGTTTTCAGGATCTATTTATAAAAATGTTTATAAAAGTTAGAACCTATGAACTGGGCACTGTTGCTTCATGCCTGTAATCTTAGCTTCTTACGAGGCTGAGATCTGAGGATCTTGGTTGGAAGCTAGCCAGAGCAGCAAAGTCCTTGAGATTCTTATTACCAATTAATCACACACACACACACACACACACACACACACACACACACAAACACACAAAGCTGGAAGTGGAACTGTGGCTCAACTTTGTAGAATGCTAGCCCTGAGAGAAAAATCTTAGGGACAGTACACAAGCCTTGGGTGAAAGCCTCAGGACTGGCATAAAATAAAAAAGAGAGTCAGAGGCTAACCTAAATGACTATGTGATTACACCTTCTTACTTAGCATACTCCTGGCATTAGGTCCTCGTGAAAGCCACACTGGTGTTATCTCCATAAGTAGGAGCTAAAAATCTTGTCTGTGTAAAATTATCTAGTCATAGGTTTGTAGTGATAGTAATAGAAAATTAGGTAAAAGAGTGATATAAATAGATAAGTGGGAAGATAAATGATAGATGTAGATTACAACTAACTAAAAGTATATCATATATATCAGATGTACATACATAATATTCAATGATGTATATACATATATATAAAACAAATGGTTGTGATATTATCTAACAATTAAAAGTTTATCAATTCCATAAGTATGCTTATATGTATAAAAGAAAAAAAATTTCTGGGTCAGTCAGGATAGACTCAGTTTTGCTGTAGGAATAATAAACTCAGAAACCTTAGCAGCTAAATCTGACAGAAGTGTTTCTTTTACACTCAATTTCTCTGGATACACAGCAAACTTTTCCCTCAAGTGTTCTCCGAGTGACATTTCTCCAAGTCAGACCGCCTTGATCTGGATCCTGTGTGGCCTCCTGTTTCCTGAGGCAGAGAAAGAGCAATTGCAGCCTTGTACACAGCCTTCTCATTATCTCAGCCCAAAATAACCGTGGCTTTGGCTGTAACAAGTGATTTGGTTCCACCTAACTACAAAGAGGCTGGAATGTGCAGAGAAGCAGATAGAATATGTGGTGAACATTATTACTGTCTCAACCATGAGGTCTCAGTCATTTGATCATAAACAAACAATTAAGCCTTTTTGTCTGATTTCTCAGAAATTCATTCTCACATCCTAACTTATTTTTTGAAACGATCATTTGCCGTGCTCTGAAAATAAGGGCTTCTGCTGAAGGTATTCATGGTGAGTCACTCAAAAGCATAGCTAAATATTTAATTTATCTACTGCTGAAACTGGAGATAGAAGAGGAAGTGAGACATAGTCTTGTTCTGAGATAGTTTAGAGATTAGTTTGCTAAAACAACATACAAATGTACACAGTAAAACCCCTTCCTTCAACAACCTAGAAATAATAATACATTACAAAATGTATACATTTAGCTTTTCTTATTCATGGGTTTAGTTTTGACCAAGTATATGTAATGAAAAAAATAAATCAATCAAACTAAAAATTTAAAACACAAACTTTAGATTTCCTCATGTGCGTAACACAGCTTAGTTAATGTAAAGACACCCAGGTCATCTTGTTTTAAACCCTTGTGAAATCTATTTGTTGAACATTTCCTTTCCCTTAATTTAGTGAAAATCTGCCTCTCTAAAAGCAGATGGTATCCAAAAATGCAAGGGAAAAAACTAATGTGTTTAATTGAAATGATAGAGTGAATATTTTTGATTAGTTGAAATGCAGTATGTGTTTAGTAGAGGTTGGGTGACATCATGGGAAAAGTAAATCAAGCAATGCAGAACTGAACTCTATGTATCCTGAGCATGCATGGTTTTTCCTCAGTGGTCTCCTAAGAACCATAAACCTCTGGATACTGTACTGTACATCATAGAGGTAAGCTCCTTATCTTACCTTTCATCATCTTTTAGACACCAGATCTTATGTTAATAGACAAAGGGCATAATAAACAGGTAAACTTCTCTGATTGGGATTGTAATCCAAGTAGGGATGAGGGGGATATATAGCAAATAAAAATACAGGATAAAACAGTTTTGTAAGTGTGTCAATAAAAATAAAACACTGGGAAGCACAGACATGAATCTGGAAAGTCTAACTTAGACCAGGTGATTAGAAGAATATATACTAAGAGGAGGATACTTATGTTGATAATGACAGAGTCAATCATTCCAACGTCTGATCTTGGCCTTCAGAAGAAAAGATCAGAATGGGCCAATTTGTTTTTATCTTTTGTGATGTAGATTATAAGAAACCAGGCCAGTGGCACTATAAAATAGTGCATTGAAAGTAGGTGGTAAGGGATAAATTTGAAGAAAAAGGCAAAATCCATGGTATATAAATTCTGTAGGCTGAAGAACGATTGTAGTGGAATTATGCAATACATAATCTTAGAATAGTTTGGGGTATCATATTGGTTCTAACATCTTAGAGCCAGGCAGGTCAGGGGATCAATGAAGAAAAACACGTAGGGGAGAGGATGTCTGGCCAAGAAGTGTTCAGAGCTCGCAGAAAAGACTCAAAAGTTCATTATTATTAGAACTCAAAATGAGATAAGGCAACACTCACTGGAGATCATGGAAAATATATAGCCCCTTAAGATATTTAGTGTGTAAGTCAGTCTCTGTGTGTGTGTTTGTGTTTGTATGTGTATGTGTTTGTGTGTGTGTATGTGTTTGTGTGTATGTGTGTGTGTATGTGTGTGAATGCAGAAGGGAATTTACTATAAACAATGGCTCATGTGGTTCAGGAGGCCAACAGAACCTTCAAACAGCCAGCTGGAAAACCAGAATAACTGGTGATATAGTTCAATCTGTATTCAAAGGCTGAGCTTCCCAATTCCAATGCATGAAAACAGAAGCTGTACAATCAAGCTAGAAATTTCACTTGTCTGACTTTTTCTACTCAGTATTAGATTGAATAATGCTCACCAACACTAGAAAGAGAGATTTTTCCCCTTATTTTACTGATTCAAATGCCAATATATTTTGAAAATCCAGTTACAGACACACAGAAATACTTTTTTATCAGCTATCTGGGCATCACTTAGCTCAGTCAAGAAGACAAACAGAAAGTATCCATCAAATCAAATTTATACTTTGCTTACTTAAAGAGAAGAAACTTAAAGAATGACTTAAGAAGTTCATAATCTTGTGCTTGCTAAATAACTTATTCAATTTCTATAGTTTGAAGTATTTGTTCTATGTATACATATATGGCCATAATCTGAGCTATTATAAGAGGCAGACACTTATTTATATACTTACTAATTTTGACATGGAGGATTTTTTCCTTCATTGTGAAATAATGCAATAATAATTTTCCTGATATAAGCCTTTTAAAAAATATAAGAGAGCTTACAAGCTAGAATGATATTTGCATTTTTCCTGGACAATATGGAAAGGTAGTGAAGAGTTCTGAGCTATCATTCCACATCCTGAGTATTTCTAAAAAGCAGTCTCTTGGACTATGGTGTTAACAAGAGAGAGACAATGAGCAGAAGTAAGGCAGGGAGTCTATATGGGGGCCTATTGCAGTTGTTTAGACAGAAAAGGATGTAGGCTTGGACAAGGGTGGGCAGTGTGCAGGCAGTAAACAGCTAGGTTCTGGATGTTTGGAATTCAGACTTTTAATGAATGGAGATTTGGATTCTATGAGTTGGGGATGCTTCCAGAGGGTTTTTTGGTTTTTGTTTTGTTTTTTTCTTAGTAAAACAAGAGGCTGAGAAGAAACACTTTTTCCTTGACAATAAAGAAGCTGAATATTCAATATATTAAGCTGGAGATGCCTAATGGACATCAAGTCATTAACCACTACTTGTTAGTTGCAAAAGCATTGAGAGCAAGAGCAAGTTCAGGCCAGAGAGAAAAATCTCACAACCAAACATGTATGAGTTTCAGGGTTGAGCGTTTTATTTTTAATCTGAGAATGGCAAATAGAAGATGTATTATATATTTCAGATCTAAAATTTGATAACCTAATGTGCATCTACATTGTAGACAAGTACACATTGTAGACAAAGTACACATCACCCATATTATGTCACTGGTTTGTGTGTGTGAGAGAGAGAAAGAGAGAGAGAAGAAAACTTAAAATGTACTCATGTCAAATTTCCAGGAAACAACTCAGTGTTTTTAATTATTGTCATAGTGTTATGTATCAAATCTTCAGAATTTATTTATAATGCAACTGAAAATGTGTGCCATGTGATGAACATATATTATTCAGTAGGGTGAAACTTGTTATTCATCTCATTTAGTTTCTTGTATATTTTTCTGCCCTCTTCAGTTAGTATGTAGCTTATTTTATTTGATATTTGGCCAGAGCATACTTATATCTATAATGTTTCAAAATTATCCATGATATTTTCTTCTTGTCTACAGCAAATGGTTAATTGATCCCATGATCTTTAGCTGAGTGGCTGCTTTACTTACTAGATGAGCATCAGCTGATTAGAATTATTGAGGAAAGGGTATGTGATTAAAAGTGGCTTTATGTTGAATCAATTTATCAATATGGTTCCGTGCATTTAAATTATGTCAAGTTGGACTTATCTGAGCATGTTGAAGAAATACCTGCCTAATACAGTAAACTATGCACACAGCTCAGCATGGATTCATTGAGATTTATAATTTCCTAATTTCATAGGTCACTTAATAGATATGCCACTCTGCTTCCAGACTGTCAAAACTTATGACATCCAAGTCTATGTTTCAATATGGTCTTAGTCAGGGCAGTCAGGTAGCCAGTGAAGCAGAGAGAAGAAAGAAGATTGCCATACTTGAATCTGTACCATCAAAATGACAAAATGAGTCCATAATAAACAAGAGGTTATTAGATTGATATGCTTATAGCATCAACTGCAGTGAATGGAGGCAAGTTATGTATGAAATGAGCCTCTCAAAAATGTATGGCTCTCATTTCCATGCCCTTTTCAACAAAATAGATTGGCTTTATGCATTTATTTAGAACACCTAGTGTCTTTATTATCTTTTTTTTAAATATGACAAGTAGAAAATACTGAAGAAATGCAATTCACACAATAAGTACAACACAACTATTCCTTTTAAAATCTCACAGCATTTTAATTTTCCAAGTTAGGGAAAAATACAAATTTTCAAAACCCCAAATAATCCCTTAGTGTTATTCCAATAATATGGACACTATATATAAAAAAGTGATAATTGAGCATTAACTATCATGTGTATGTATTTTTTACAAACTTGGCCAGGCCAGAAATACTAAGGAAATAGTATTTGAGTAGTCTATGATTGTTTTGCATTCTCAATGGGATTTTTTTGGGGGAGGGGTTGTTCATGGAGCTTGAACTCTGGGCTTGGGGTGCTGTCCTTGCACTCTTCACATCAAGGCGAGTGCTCTACCACTTGAGCCACAGCGCCACTTCCGGTTTTCTAGTGGTTTATTGGAGATAAAGAGTCTCACGGACTTTCCTCCCAGGGCTGTCTTTGAACTGCAATCCTCAGATCTTAGCTTCCTGAGTAGCTACGATTACAGGCGTGAGCCACCGGCTCCCGGCTGGAATTTATAATTACTCGAAGTTCTACCTGAGGATTGAAATTCAAGATTTTCAAGACTAGCACAGAATACATCAATGAATAATATACTTGATGTATAGCCTCTTTCAGCAGATTTTTGCAGGTTTTATATGTAGTTTTAACCTTCAGCAGGATTCAATATATTTCCTACCTATGAATACATTTTAAAATATTTTCAATAAATTTCCTATTGTAAATATAGAGCAAGAAGATGATTTGTTTATTTATTTATTTATTTATTTACTCACATATTGTCAGTTCTGGTACTTGAGCTCAAGGCCTCTTGCTCTTAACATGACTTTTATACTCAAGGCTATCACTCTACCACTATAATCTCAATTCTACTTCCAAATTTATGCTAGTTCAAGATCATAGTACTTTAGACTTGTCTACCTAGAAAACTTTTGAGCCTCCATCCTCAGACCTCAGACTCCTGAGTAGCTAGGTTTACAGGCTTGGGTTACTGGCGCCCACCTAGGAAATAATTTTTCAATCAATATGTGTTGCATTGAATAAGTTTGCTATCTGTTAGCAGTAATAAAGTTGTAGATGTCTCTCCTGTCTGGGAAGCCACATAAACACAGCAGCTACAAGGCAGGCTTCCAGACATGAGAGCCTATACTAGTGACTCACCTCTTTCTCCCACCCTGACATTGCTAATGCAGGATGTTGCTCTCTGAAATAGGGCAATAGTTTGATAACATGTCAAGAAACAGAATCTTTGTACACTGTGTTATCTAGTTTTGTTTTTTTCTGGAATTTGAATCTGACCTTAGGACCTCCCACTGAGTCAGTTGATGTCTTCCACTTGAGCAGTGCCTCCACACTCCTTTTTCACTGGTTAACTAAAAATAGTCTCAAGAACTGTGCTGCCCCAGCTGACGATCTTCCAGGTCACAGCCTCTTGAATAGCTAGAATTACAGGTGTGAACGACTGGTGCCTAGTAAAACAGTTTTGTTTTAAAGAAAAACAAGATATTGTGTAGAAAAAATGGATTTTTTTTGTCAGTCATGGGTCCTGAACTCTGGGCCTGGGTGCTGTCTCTCAGCTCTTCAGCTCAAGGCTAGTGCTCTACCACTTGAGCCACAGTGCCACTTCTGGCTTTTTCTGCTTATGTGGTGCTGAGGACTCAAACGCAGGGCCTCATGCATGCAAGGCAAGCACTCTACCACTGAGCCACCTTCCCAGCGCCTATTTTTATATTTTTATGAGAGTTTCAGTGTAGCATGGCTATCTAACCTACTTTACACCAGTTGTTGAAGGTGCCAGACAGGACAAAAAGGTTAATAAAGGAAGTTAATCTGAAAAGTATAGTAAAAGTATACTATATAGATGTGTGATATACAATGGTGAAATTCCCCTTTACAATTAATATACAGTAAAAAGGGAGCAACAGAAATACCAAATAGTTTTTTTGGGGCAAAGCATGGGTAAATTGAGAGTGTGAACATGGTTGAAGTACTTGTTATGCACATATGTGATTAAAACAATGACTCCTTTCTAAATTAAGACAGGACAACGAGGGGATGAGGATGAGAGAAAGAGGGTTGAGTTTGATTTAGGGCCAGATATCCTATGCATGCATGGAAAAATCATGATGAAACCCCCACTGTAACTAACATATGCTAATGAAAATGTTTATATATAATGTATGTGTATACACACACACACACACACACACACACACACACACATACATCTATATATACTAAAAATTTCTGAGTTTATTGACATAGAGAAAATTAGAAATTTTCTCAATTAATTTTTTTCACTTTGGAATTCATTTATATCAAAAGAATACTCATTTTATTATACAGGCACATATATTGAATAACCTTATATATAATATATCTGGATCATTCTATATTCAATACTACATATTTTCTCCATGGATATTTCCTTCTCTATCCTTCTCTTTCAAGCAAATCCACACATATTTTTTTCTCTCCTCTGCCCTTATTTGCCTCCAAGACTTAAAATCAACTTGTGAAAAAAATAGTACAGAAAATTCAAAGATACTTTGATAGTTAAACCACAATCTAAGAATACTAGGTAATTCCTCTTGGGAGGGAAGGGCATTCTACACATCCATTACATCTTGAAGATTGATAAATTTGGTACTCAGGAGGCTGAAGACAGAGGGTCATGACTTCAACAAAACAACATTGTGTAAATAAGAAGGAAAAAATTAGAACTGTGAAAACAAATATAAATTAACAGATTTAAGGGAATTAGGAAGTACTATCTCTACATATGCATGTGGGCCTTGCAAATTGTTTCTGAATTCACTTGATCTTCATAAAACTACTGTAAAGTGAGAAAGGTCTGGAGAATTCCTTTTGCATGGGGGAAGTCCGAGAATACTGTTATCACCCAGTAAATCTAGAATTTGAAACCTGGAGACCTACTCAGGATAAAAACATACCATCAGATGTTACGATAAGGCAATGACAGCAACTTGTACTGTCATGACAATCAGAGATACTTAAATGTTTGGGAATAGCCTTAACTACAGGAGGCCTAAGTCCCAAAAGCTATTGTCATATAATGTCCTAAGCATCTTTGTACATTATTACAAAGCATAACTCAGAGTAATATAGTGTTGTGAATTGTAAAAACTATGGTTGCTCTTATAATTACCAGTAATAGTGTAGTAGTAATAACCGTACTATCATGAAAGCAATAATGATTAATTCACCTGTAGACTTCATTCTACACGGAAGTCAGGGATTTTCAAATTTTACTTTTCAAAGAGAGTACCTTCTCACCAATGGAATAATATAAAATGTGAGAAAATGAAACCTAAGGTTTCTAGAATTTTCTTTAATAACTCCTGCTAGGCAATATTCATTTAACTGCCTACATTAGTTTCATACTTCAAAGTAGTATTATCATTTATAAAATAACTTAGTAGAATTTTGAAGCCCAATTTTAATCTCCTCTTTCTGCTGAAAGGAAAAGTTTTCAGATACTCAGCCCTAATCATGTAACATAATTTCTTAGTATTTAAACAGCATTATAAAATCTTTCTGGTGGAATGAATGGGTACTGTTAGAACAGTACACATTCCATATAATTTTAAGCTAAAATGAGTATTTCTGGTTTTTCCAAAGCCATCAACCAAACAGTTATGGTCACATGGGAAAGGGATCCTGAATATATAATTACCTGCTAAATTGATCTAAAGGCCCATATTGATCTACTGGGTACCATGATATTTATTTTTGAAAAACAATATAATGTGCGTTATGAAAATCATCCAAAATACATTTACAAAAGAAATGGTAATATCTCTTTTGGAACTTTTGAATCCCTTTTACACATTTACACAGTGAGCTGAAAAATTTTAAATGGTATGTTGAAAAAACAATTTTCCTTTCTTTTCTCCAGTGAAACATAAAAATTATAAGAAAGAGGAAATTAAGAGCGTAACATTTTTGTTCTTAATTCATAGCCTTTGCTGATTGCCTGTACAGTAACATTACCATTCAAGATAGATTTTTTGAGTATACATGAATATATATATATATGTATACTTTGAGTAATATTTCATTAATTTAGAAGATAGTTCCTAATCTAATAGGCTTACCACAGTTATTACAGAAGAAAAAGAGAATCAGCCTTAAAGCATCAACAAGTCTATGCTGCTTTTGAGATAATCTGAATAATCAAAGAAAATGTATTAAAAATATCTTAGGACTAAATATGCTGTTGTTTGCTACTCAATGAATGTATAGTAGTTGCACAATCAGAAAGTCTTGATGGGATAAGACTAATCAATCTCTGCCTTAGCAGTGTTTAAGTAGTTCCACTGTATAAATTATTTCTCATTTATATCCATATGTTGAATTGCTAGTTAACTCATTCTACTTCAGAGTATTTCCCCAAGATACTTAGTATAGGTATAGGTAGATTGATAGCTATATCCATAAATACATCTATATCTATAGTGTATATATGCTGTAAATACACTATAAATACATATGTATTTCATATTTAACTGCAAAGAAGTTATTAAAATATGAAAGATTAGAGATCTCAAGGGTATACATGTTTCCACCATGGAAGTAGAGATCACATGCAAAGGTAAATAATAAGTATTCCTGATCAGAAACTTTTATGTATTGCCAAAAATCATAAAATCAACTTGTGTTTTGCAACTTTCCAATTGGAACAATTACAGCTGGAAAAAGTCAACTAGTGTGACTGTGATATGGTAGAGTAGGAAATAATAGTTCACAGGTTAGAGAAAGTGAAGTGATTCCACTGCAATTGAGGATTTAGGTAGTCTTTTGGCAATACCATCTAGCCTGTGACTATTTGAAGTTATAGTTACAAAAACCTGACAGTACTGCAATTGCTCTACCAGTTCCAAAAGGAAAATTCTGGAGAGGAAGCTAGGTCTATGATACAATATTACATAAAAGCATGACTTTTGTCAACCCATTTGAATTTTAAACTACCTGATTGTCTCTTCTGACTGGGTCCTTTAAGCATGAGCAACATAGTCTTATAAATAAGACTAAAAAAAAAGATCTAAAATGCAATCTCATTTTAAAAACACTGTAGAGAAAGTTTAGAGTCACTGGGTAGAAACTAGTGTTAAGAATATGATAATTTTTCCTGGTGTTGTAGACTCATGCCTGTAATCCTTGCTATGTAGGAGGTGGAGATTTGAGGATTGCAATTCACAGCCAGACCCTTATCTCTAATTAACTGTAAAAAGACCAGAAGTGGAGATGTGGCTCAATGAGTAGAGCACTAGCTTGAGCACAAATGCTAAGCAACAGCACCAAGGCCCTGAGTTCAAGCCCCAACTGGCACATATTCACACAAAAAGAGCATTTTAAATGCATATGAGTATTACAAGTGTTCTCTAAATTAAATTGAAACTAAGAATGAGCAAGAATAGGCTAGGTTGCTCATGCTTAAAGCACCCAGGAGTGGTAGAAAATGACACATCGAGTGAAAGAATAAATACAATCAAGAGAAATGTATTAGATTCTCCAGGGAATCGATGCTAAAAGGTAAGGGATTTTTAAGGTCACAGGAGACATTTTGAAATATATTTTTTAATAGAAAATTATGTTCAGATTCAAGTGAAAGATAAATTTAAAGTAATCCAAGTTTAATTGAAAGAATCACAAAAATAACAAGAAAATACAATAAAAACAACACCCAAAAACAAGCCTTTGCCAGTTGTTCTTTTAGGAAGTTTGGTAATGGAAGAAAGTAGATATTTTAACAGAATAACTGAAGAAAAATACTTTGTCTTTTTAAAAATATCAGTAGAATATCTGTCTGTCTATCTATCTATCTTTCTATCTATCTATCTTCCTTTATATGGTGAGGGGGGTTTTGTAGTGTGTAAAGTATGAAATAAGTTGCTGAAACACAGGAAGAAGTTGTGATATATAAGAATCACAATGCTTTCTCCTCAACCTTTGCAGCTGTAAAGTTAAATACAGACCAAACTTTGCATTTAAATTTATTAGAAGGAAGGAATAAATAAAAAGTAATTTCAATCATTTCATTTGGTATTTTTTTTTAAATAGGGTGAGCATAGTTTTAGACTTGTTCTTGCGCTCATTCATCTACATCCTCATTCACTCACTCACTACTTGACAGTCTTTTGTGTGTGAGTGTGCCAGTATTGGATCTTGAAAGCTTTGCTCATGATAGATAGATAGATAGATAGATAGATAGATAGATAGATAGATAGATAGATAGATAGATAGATAGATAGATAGATAGATAGATAGATGAAAGAAGACAGGCAGGCAGACAGACAGATAGATGGATGAATTGTTGCAGGAACAACCTAAGAGCAGACACAAACTTTCAGAGTAGAAAGGGATGTAAAGAGAATGTATCTAATCCAGCTAAATTTTTTAAGGATAGAAAGCTCAATTTCATGCATTAGTAAAAGAAATGAAATTAGAATCCAGTTCTTTTGACTCCTGTAATTTTTCAGAAATAACTAGGTGTTACCTAGTGAAGCTTCACTGGACAGCAAAAGACTTTCCCAACTCTGTTGTATTTGGGGTTACAATGATGGACTCAGCAGGTAAGAGATGACCCAAGGTCAGTGCATTTTTTATAAGGGAGGCTGACCAGTTATCAAGGCAATTCGCAGAGGACTATACTTCCGAGAGCTGTAGAATAGATACTAGTTTCTTCATTCTCTGGATGGTGCATGAGGACTCTGCCCTAAAGAAATGAAGGATCTGATTTTGCTGAGTGCTTCTTCCTTACCTATGCCATTTCACGAGTGACTGGTATTGCACCATGGATTGTCCTGCTGGAGACAGACTAGTGATATTTCACATCACTTGGTGGAAATCAAGGCATGGGAAATGAAATCATTTGCTTGATGGTAACATAAATTTAGTATGTTCATGGTTCTCACATTAATGTGTTGCCTCTGTCTCCCACGTAAGTCACTGAATGCACACTAATGTTTTAGTCTGTCTTGTTGAAATTCAATAGAAGCTGTTTACTTTAACAGCTAGGTGAAAGCCAATGGATAAACATTGATATTATATATAGATATATATAGTATATCTATATATAGTATATATTGATATACTATATATAGTATCAATGTATACAGTATATATTAACATACTATATATACTATAGATATACTATACATATAGTATCAATAGCTAAATTTTTTGAAACTTCTTATGTAACACATATTTTAAGTCACCGCTCTACTCCCAGATTTCTCTTTCTTTTTCTTTTTCAACTTTTAGTTAGTTGGAAATAAGAAGTTCACAGCCTTTCCTTCCCAGGCTGACTTCAAACCTTGATGATCTCAGACCCCTGAGTAACTAGGATTATAAGCATGAGCCATCGGCACTTGACCTAACACCTTTGTGATTTCTAATGTTGTATGAACTCCCAAGGAAATAAAATGTTACATGATCATGATGCTTACTAGCTCTCCAATGTCTTTCCCTTAGAAAGTATATTCAAGCTGTATCTTTACATGCTTTTTAAAAATCTGACTAAATGTTCAAAGAAACACTATTTGAAATAATGAACTTTCCAAAAAAGTTAAGTATATTATTGCTTTAAAAATAAAGTGCAATGTAGAGATTAATTCATATATATTTGAATATTTGTATTATATCTAGTTGTACAAAGGAGTTGTCATTCAATAAAACAGTTTATGAATATATGTATCTTAAGTGTGCATTCCAAAATGACAAACTGATGAATGGCATTGTTGTGTGCCTTTTCTCCCTTCCTTCCTCTCTTTTCTCTTTTTTATTATGTTATTTGCCAGAAAGACTATATATTACTTGGCTCTCTCATTGCATTTTCAGCTCATCTTGTAGATGACAGGGTTTTACAAATATTGCTTCTCTAAATACAAAGTAAACCCAAAGAACAAAAGACATTTTGATCAAGTCTTTGATTTATCAAATAAATGTTTCCAACTATGACTGATATATTGAAAAAAATAGCCTTAAAGATGTGATTTGTTCAAATGGAAAAATCGCCAAAAGGCCATCAGAAGATAAAATACCATACAATGAAATTACTATATATTTTAGTAGCCTTTGTTTCCTTGCCAACTTTTTTATAATACAAACTTTGACACATAAGCAGATTTCTATATAACATTAAATTTAACCATAGCAATGATTCTCTTGAAGAATATTGTAATTTTCTTTCATCCTACCAATGAAGAGATAAGGACAGGCTCACATGTATTACTATGATATATCTATTTTTGTAGCTTAACAAAACTTCATTGAGAAGTTGAAGACATAGGTTAAATGAACAGATGTCAGATGCAGGTATTGCAGTCTTTCAATAGACAAAGGGCTTGTGATCTCAAGACTGTCACAGCCCAATGAACGGAGTTAGCAACAGCCATCGCTCCACTGAGCTTTGCCCCTCTGACAGCTGGTTCAATCATTGCAGGGTATAATGTCTGCAGCTGCATTTCCTACCTGGATTCAGATTATGGCTTTCCAATTGCTGGCAGTGAAACCTGGGGCACATTACTTAACCTCTATTTCCTTTTTTTGTAAATTACTTTTAATTATAGCATGTAATGTTGTATGGTAATTTAATTAACTGATAAGGGTATAGATCCTAGAGGAGTGCTTGGCCTACACTGTTCGTGAAATCAATATCAGCTATTAATAACGCAAATTCCTGTTCCATATCTATAAAGGAAACATGTTACTCTCTGACAGACAGTGCACCTTAGAGAAGGTTTGGAATCACTTCTACAAGTTGAGAGGGCAGAGCTATGGCTCAGGACCAACGCAGAAACACATGACCTCTTTCTTCAAATTAGTTTTAATATTCACATATTCACTTGTCATTCATCCAGAAGGGAGTGATCATATATACTATTGTTTTCTCTTTTTACTGAAAATGGCATATTTCTGAATAGTAATGTCTTATCATTCCTTTAACTCTAACATTATAAATAACAACAACAGCCCCCAAATGCCTTTTTCCTTACTGCTAGGGTAGTAAGAAAGACAGCATTCTAAAAAAGCAAGGACCTTTTTAAGATATTGGCCTGTGTGTATTATAATATGAACGGTCACCTTCCAGTGCAAAATGCTTTGTTGATTTTTTTTCCCAGTGAGCTTTTCATTTATTCTTTATTTGAATTGATTTAATTCCTTGTGAGTTTTAATGAGACGTGAAGTATTTTCTTTTCTAGCTGTTTTAAAAGTTAAATAGTATTTATCAACATTAAAAATTAACTACAATTACCTGGAATAGATTTTTTTTTTTGTTTAAACAAAACTCATAAGGAATTGCAAAACAATTTTCTAGGCACAAGGTGGGTGAGGGTGGAGTGCTGTATATGAAGTGAGGGAAAAATAGAAGACTTCAGAAGCTTCTTAAAGTTTTCAGAGATGAGAGATGGTATCTAAGATTGATGCACATCGCAGCTAGCCAATTATTCTTGCCTTGCGCTAAAGGTAGTAGTTATTGTTAAACATGCCTATTTAGAATTTTAAAATCCAAAATGTTTCAGAATCTGAATGTTTTGAACACTAATTGATGTTAGGTTGGAGAGTGTCAAACCTGGCTTCTTTTGAAAAACCATTGCTAAAACTCAGACGTACTAAATATAAAGGTTTAAAACTGCCTTTAAGCTCTTAGGTCAGTGTGGATGTGAAACAAATGAAGCTCATCTTTCAGCTTGAGTACAACTCTCTTTGTGTGTGCAGTTATTCCAAAACTGAATGAAAAAGAACAACAACATACAAGAAACCCACAATCTGAAAGACTTCTGGTCTTGATTGTTTCTGAAAAGGCCTTCTCCATCACAACTACCCTATCATGAAAAAATACATTATTTTGCACTGGGAAAGTGTTGTATCTTTCCCTTCATGTTTTGATTGAACTCTCTTGTTCTAAAATTGTGGGGGGAAATGTATTTGAAGTTGATTTCAATTGGTGTCAATCTCTTCACTGTCTCTGCTGAGCTTCATACCACTGAGGAATAAACGTGACCGATTGCTATTTTCTTCCTGGTACTGGGGTTTAAACTCGGTGCCTCATGCTGTGCTTGCTTGCTTGGCTGCTGCACTACCAGTTTAATCACACATCTAATCTTCCTTTTTGACCATTATTTTGGAAACAGAGTCTTCTGGACTTGTGACTATGCTGATCTTGAATCATGATCCTGAATCTCAGCCTGCTGGTAGTTAGTATTACAGGAAGAAGCCACTGCTATAATTTAAAAATCTGACAAATTAAATCTTGAGTTGACTCACTGAGAGTTCAGGTTTCCATTTCTGTCAGTAAATTACAAAGAGAGAGAGAGAGAGAGAGAGAGAGAGAGAGAGAGAGAGAGAAAGAATTAGGCAAAACAGTAACAATTTAAATGCATTTAAATACTATGTTTGCACCCTAGACAAATACATTCTATTTATACCCTAGTACACACTATTTGTACTAGGGTATAAATTTGTACTAGGGTCACTGAAATTGCTTGAAAGAATTTTCTACAATTTTTTATACCATCTAAGTCCCGTTCTATTTTATTATTTTAAAAAAACAAAAAACCGTGGTTCGCAAATATTTGAAGAACTTTACTATTATATTAAATCTTATTCTTTAATCAATCATAACATTCTCATGCTAAAATATTAAATAACTACCAATCTGTTTTTGCACTGAGTCTTATTAAATAGATTTGAACCTATGTACGTATAGTATAAATAAATATATTAATAATATATGCAATGCAATTTTGATATTGCTTATTTTTACTTCTAACCTATAATTATGGAAAAATTAGTGTTTCAGGTTGCGTATAACACAAAAGACCCAATTTAGGAAAATAATTATGACCAATATATTTAGTCTTACTGAAAGCAAATAATTACATTTAGAATAGCAAAAAAGTGTCCATTACTATAGCAGAGCTTGATAGGGATCAAATGTACCAATTATAAACCTTTTTCATCTTCATAATAAGTATGCATGTTTTGTGAATTATGGAAAATTCCTAAAATTTCATTACTATTACATTGCTTTTATAAACTTTTTAGTCTTGATATACCAAATAAGGTTTTTTAATAAGTTTTTTTATTGTGTATACAGAAGGGTTATAGTTACATGAGCAAGGTAATGAGTACATTTCTTATCAAACATTGTTGCCTCCTCCTTTGTTTTTCCCCTACCATCCCTTCCCTCCCACTTCCACAACTACTCTCTCCCACCTAAATTGTAAAGTTCGTTGTTCAACAGTGTCTTGTACATCTCATTGTTACAATGAGTCAACCTGTATCCCTATTTAAACATTTTGTTTTTTTCCCTTCCCCTCCCAAAATTATACCAACATCAAAAACTGTTTTGTATCACAAATTATTATATATCTCATTTAAGCATAAAGCATTATGACACAATCTGGTAATCCTACATACATAAGAGGTAGAGATAGGAAGATCACAGTCTATGACCAGCCTGAGCAAAATCAAGAACATAATAACTGGAAAAAAAAGAGGAGGGGGGATATGAGGGTGTGGTTCAGGTTATAGAGCTCTTGCAAGTGCAAGGTCCTGAGTTTAAACTCAAGAACTGAAAAATTGTTTAAATAGGGATACAGGTTGACCCATTGCAACAATGAGATGTACAAGACACTACGTTGAAAAACCAAGTTTACAATTTGGGTGGTGGGAGTAGTGGTGGTAGAGTATATTGAGGAGGTGGGAGGGAAGGGATGGTAGGGGAAAAACAAAGGAGGAGGCAACAATGCTTGATAGGAAATGTACTCATAACCTTGCTCATGTAACTGTACCCCCTCTGTACAGTATTTTCACAATAAAAAACAGTTAAAAAAAAAGAAGTGCAAAAACCAAAAGTCTCATTTGATGTATTTATTGCTATTAAGTATACTATTTAATATGTTTGAATTTATATTTTTTTATTATTTTGTATTTCTACTCATAAAACTATTTCTTTTCCAATTATATTTGTAAAATCTTTAAATCATTGGCATGTTGCTTTTGTAAACACAAAGAGGAAGGGTCTGTTTTGGGTTTTTTTTTTGTCCTTTCCTAACATTTTCTGTATTCCAGTGCAGCTTAAAACTTTGATTACAACTGCAAAAAGACATATTACATTCTCAAAATTGTCAGTAGCAATCTGACTAGATGAACTAAAGAGCATTGGTAAGGAACAATCCACTTCGCTTTCAGAATGATTATTCTCTGGTGTCATCATGAGGTTGCCAATGAAACACGACATTTCCAAGTGCCTTAAGTGGTTTTATTTGAGGTCTTCAAAGTCCTCTCCATTTCTGCAATCTCAATATGGGTTGAGCTTGGATTTAGGTGCAATGAACTCAATATAATGACATCTGAACTTGGTCTCCTTCTGTTCTGTCTTAGAGACACCTTACAGTCACATGCAACCTGCTTCATCATCAGGTCCCCACTGAGATTCTAGGTGAGGATTATCAGTAAGGTGATATTAACATATGGAGATTCACAGATGATGAATTTATTTGTTTACTTGCATGGTACTGAGAATCTAAGTCACAGCCTTATATAAGCAAGACAAGTATTCTTGAGCTACTCCTCCAGCCTTGTATGAAATTTTATAAAGTACCTTCAGTGCATGTGTAAAGTCAGGAGGCCCAGGTTGATTTTATTTTTATTGTGTAAATTAAAGTTTAAAATTGTGGGCTTAATTTCTTTCATTTTTCCCATACTCAGTCACTGTATAAGGTAAAGTACTTCTCGATTTAAAATATTAAGCCACAGATCAGAATAAGCATAGCAAATACACAATAGACATACCCTGGGATACTACTAGGAGTGAAGAAATGTGATTCATTTAGATTATGGTGTGATGGATAGTTAGATTTTATAAATGAATTGAACTAAACTGATACATCTATATTATTTCTGGTACACATTTACCAAGTTCAAGTGCATTTTCTCTAACTTAATAATTATAACTGTCCTTTTTATTTTGGTCAGTCGTGGGGCTTGAACTCTGAGCCTGGGTGCTGTCCCTAAGCTCTTCAGTGCAAGGTTAGTGCTCTACCATTTGAGCCACCGCACCACTTGTGGTTTTTTGGTGGTTTATTGGAGATAAGAGTCTCACAGACTTTCCTGCCTGGCCTGTCTTTGAATCATGATTCTAAAACCTCAGCCTCCTGAGTAGTTAGTATTACAGGTGTGAGCCACCAGCATATGGCTGAAAAGTGTCTTTTAACAAATGACCACAATCATAAGAATTTGCCTCACCTAGAAAAAATGATTAGCTCCATACAAGCTTCACACTTTCTCCATATTCTGTTTGTGTCTTTGACTTTGACGTGGCTTTTCCACTTAAATAACAGTTTATTAGTGATAGGAACTCATAGAGAGGAGTAATATTTGAAGGGTCCTTTTTCACTTTTGGGTAATTTTTGTATACTTGATACAAATAAAGGTCTGACCATATAGACTAAAGTGACCTTCAAATTCCTGATTCTTCCATCTCAGTCTTCTAATTGCCAAGATAATAGCTGTGTTTGATCATGCTAGACCTTTTGTTTTTAGTTTTGATTGAGTTAGTTAAAATATTTGAGTGATAGTGTGATAAGGATTTTATAGATTTATAAAAAAGGCATGCATTTTGCTGGCAACCTATCTTATCCAATTGATAGATGCCTCCAAATATTTTTACTCATTGTATATGAAAATACTGTGCCTTTAAAGTATCTGGATATGTTGATGATAAAGTGCTCTGGACAGCGATATAAGAATATAAAAAATAAAGAAGCCAAACATTCATAAATCAAAATAGCAAGTTGGTATTTTATCTGTTTTATACAACAGATTTTTATTTGCATTCTTTAAAGCAAAGTGCACCTTTAATATGGTAAAAAAAAAAAAAAAGAAAAAAGAAAAGAAAAGAAAAAGAAAAAGAAAAAAAACTTGTCCATACTTCAAATACCCATTTTCTTTTGCAAAATACTTCTGTATAGCTTTTTAAAGTGATTGCTACTTATGAACTCATTTTAATTAAAGTAATCACTATATTTGCTACCTAAATTAAGTGTCCTATAACCACCCTGCCATTTTAATATATAAAGAGGAAAAGAGCTTAATGATGCCAGCTCTAAGCCTTACATCTTTCAAAATTTTCCCTGGGGGAGAAAAAGAACCATTTCTTTTGTGATACACATGGAAATTATATCTTATGTGTGGACCTTTCTCATCATCCTTTGCAACTGTGCCTGCATCATACTCATTTACAGAATTACCAAAGGTCATGACCAAACCCTCCCCTTCCTAAAAGATAATAAGGTATCTTATAAACATGATTTACAAACAATGGTATGTCTATCTTCTTCTGTTTAGCACAGCAACCTAAGAAGAAAGTTGTAGAATAAATTAAATAAATGACAGATAAAATATTATAAAAATTCAAAGGATACACATTAAAATTAATTTTCTTTGAGGGAAAATAATCCTATGGAGTAATTTGTGACCTGAACTGGACAAAGGACATAAAGCATTGAAACAGTAAAACATGGAAAATAGGCACTCTCATTTCGTAGGACAAGGTTTACCAAGGTTAAGTTCCACCCATAATTATAATTAGTTGATTGAAAAATTAAATGGAAAACTTGAGACTCTACCAGCCTTTTTTCCCTTTGATTTTGGTTTTATTTATTTATTTTATTGTCAAGGTGATATCCAGAGGGGTTACAGTTATGTAAGTAAGGTAGTGAATACAGTTCTTGTTGAACTCCTTACCACCTTATTTATTTTTCTCCTACTTTTCCTGCCTCCATTCCCCCCAAGTTGTACAGATCATTTCCAACATATTGTCTTTGAAATATCATTGTTTACCAGTGTTTATTTTTAAAAAAAGCAAACGAGTCAAGCACTGAAGGCCACAACTATAACCGTAGCTGCCCAGGAGGCTGAGATCTAAGCCACAGACTCTCAGCTACAAGCAACCAGCAAAAAGCCAGACTGGAGGTGTTTCTCAGTGATAGAGTATGTAGCAAGTGAATTGGATAAGCATGACCCTGAGTTCAAATTCTGGTACCAGCAAACAGCAGCAGCTGCAACAACAAAAACTCCTTAATAAGTGTTACATTTAAAAATCATTTTCAAGAGGTAGAAATGCATTTCTATGAATTTTAATATATTCTTGTGCTATTTTATCTTTTGTGCTATTAGGAGTATCCTAAAGTCATTGTCCATTTTCTCACAGAATCCAAATAATTTGCCAAGATGTAGAATTCTTAAAATTTTTCTATGAATGTTGTTGTTAGCGATTGATTTGGGTGTATTAAGTTGTAACATTAAGAACTTATATCTTAAAGGCTAGTCCTATCTGTATTTGATTCAAAGTGGCTCAAAACAATGAATCTTTTCATATGTACACTTGTATTTTTGCATTCTAGCTAGAGTTTGAATTCAGGGTCTTCTGTTTACATGGCAAGCTTTTCCTTATTGAACTTCACTCCCAGCCCCTTTTTGTACTGGTCATTTTTGAGATATGATCTTACTTCCTGCCTGGCTACCTGAGCCACAATTTGTGTACATTAGCTTTGTCCTCATATATCAGCTAACAGGAATAAAACTAAGCACACACAACTCTTGGTTGAGTATGGGTTTCATGGACTCTTCTATCCAGACTAGCCTCAAACTACAATACTCCAGAATCTCAGCCTCCTAAGGGCTAAGGCTTATACACTAAACCAGTATTGTCCAGCCTAAAACAGTGAATCTTTTCAATAATCATATTAATAAGTTTGTGAAAACATTATCTGTGTTCATATTGTTTCTTCTGGACATTTTTATGCTACCATTAAAGTGAGTATAGGTTTTTAAATAACTATGAAAATATTTTAAATGTTTACAAAGGAGAAAAACGCTAGATATTCTCCTCCAAGCTGATTTTAAGATAAATTAATTAGAAGGCAACTATTAACAACATGCCTGATTTCTTTGGGAAGATGGACTTGGCAAAACAGTCCTACATATTTGAAACATTCATTTAAGATGTCTCTCTGGCAACATAATGTATTCTTATAGTCTTCCAAGATGTGCTGCTTTTTGGAATCTTTCCGAAGTATCACAAACCAAGGCCCAAATTAAGGCAAACCACGCCTATTAATGCATCTTGATTTTTTTTCTATTGCTCTACATCTCCAATTTGTATTTCAAGCTGTTCTTAACTCATTTTTGCACAAGACCCTGTATAATTGCCCCTGGAAGAGGCTGAACCACTAAGTAGTTCAGTACTATAATAAGGAAGTCAAGTATTTGATAATTAAATGATTATCCCAGCCACATACAGATTAGGAATCGTGCACCTAACACATGGGCCTATACCAACTATTCTTTCAAATAACCACCTGGTTTCAGGTTTCTCCCATGTCATTTCTTTTACAGAAAACAGCAACACTCTTCAGAATTTTCTCCTTACTTTAATCTTTTGTTGCTTCTTCCTCTTATTTTCTTCCCAAAAGGAAGAAGCAATGAAGTTATTTCTGAATCCCCTGGCAAAAACAGTGTAAGTTACTCATTGTGAATAAGGAGGATACAAGAATGCTCTTGGCCTATGCATCAGGTACATAGCTTCTTTCCAAGAGGATAGAATGAAAAAGCTACTTTCTGAATGCTGTAGAGACTTGTCCATTGGAATGATATTGCAGTACATCTATGCCTTTGAAGTAGGAGGTGCAGTGATATTACTAATACAATACCAATAGCTTTTCTACTATGTGGTAACTCCCATGCTGTTCACCTTACTTAGATTATTTCAATTGTTTACTGATTTATTTTTATTACTGTACAGGTGGAAGTTTGTTGTAATCTTTCCATACATTGCATATTGAAACAACTTGTGGTATATGAGATGTTCTATTTTGAAACTGGGCAAAGCAAACTTTAAAGAATTTTAAAACATCTTTCTTTAAATTATTAATTTAAAACCATTGTCCCACTGAGAAGTTTGGGCAGATATTCCTCAGATAAAATCTGACTACAGAAAGCAAGCTTCATAGTATCTATGACAAGTTTGTTTGTCAGAGGTTAGTAGCCTGTACGTGTTCTTTTATTACCAAATTTCTTTCAAACCAGACATTATGGTCCTGCAAGGGCACTGAAGGTGGGAATGAGAGCATGGTCCAAGCTGCAACTCAAAACATACCCTGAACAGGTCCTTCCTGGATCCTGCATGAATTCACAAGCATTGATTCTATTGGACAAGAAGTCTGATGAAGATGATAGCTGTTTATACCAACTCAGTACGGGATGAGGAGCACAAAATGAGGGTAGATTCACCATTATATGATACAGAATCCAATAGTTCCCAGACTCCTGAAACACCTGGGATTTGGGCATCAGAAAGACACCTTTGACATTTTCAACAAGTGTTAGTACAAGAACTGTGGTAAGTAACAGATAAAGAAATGAAGAAACAAAATTTCTCATATTGCTCATGTATTGCTCAGGGCTCTCTCTCTAGAGGGTTAGAATAATTTCACCTAGAAATAAGAAAGAAGCATGGACAAAGACTGAAGAGGATGAACGTTCTGATAACTTTACTTAAGTCAAGACAACAGATAGTAAGAATTTGCTATTTCAGTATAAGCATTCCTAGTGATAGTAATTTAATCCTAATATCTGACTGATTGGCATTTTTATATTATCTTATGAAATCCTGACAGTGTAGACTACTTCATAGATCCTTTATGTATCCCAGTTCTACACAGTATGGATATTCTCTCAATCTGAAACATCCTCTCATGTCTACCTCAGAGATCTTACTATTTTCTTTCTTGTAGACCCAAGACAAATTCCAACTTTCTTGATAGATTTAACTACATTGTACCTCTCTCACTCTATTTTTTTATACAGAAAAAAATACACTTTTGAATTGGAATTAGCAATAGTGAAGAAGCTTTGAAAATTGATCCATGAGTATAAAGACAGACACATACACACAGAGACAGAAATACAGACACAGCAGCACGGGGACAGAGAGATAAGAGATACACAGAGACAGAAGGAAAAGAGACACAGAGAAAAAAGAGGGACAAAGGCACATAGGAGATATCAAAAGAGAAAAGATACACAAAGAAAGAGAAAGAAAGAAGAGAGAGAGACAGAAAACAAGAAAATATGTGGCTCCTAACCTTACATTTGTTGGACTGCACTTGATATTTTCTAAGAACTCTAGAAAACCTTTATTCCCTATCCTGAGCACACTTTAAAAAGAAATTATTGCATCAATCATGACCAACAGTTAATAATAGAAAGAATATGAAAAGGAGAAGTTTAAAAGATCTTCTTGTTCTATGCCAAAAGAATATTTCCTTGTAAATTTTTTACCTTATATTTCATTTTGTCATTACCTCTCTGTCATTATCTTCATATTCACAAATGAGCCTGGAAAGAGATTTCCAGTCTCTTCTTTTCCATTTTGATTTCTCAGAGGACAATATTTTGCTGGATTTTCAAAGATGTATGAATGAAGAAAAATGAGGTCTGTCAGATTTCTCTGCCTCCAACTGAGTCATATATTTTCCCAACTTCCACACAGCAGACAAAACAGAAGGATGGAATAATTTGTCATTTCCTGTTCTGGGATGTTTAGTTTCAGACATCTTTCTCAAGGTCTGAAGAAATGGTTACTTTCTGTTTTACTACCATAATTTCATAATAAGACCTATTTATGTAGGATCTGGATAAAATGCTAGGATTTGATTTATTTCTAGAAACACTGTCGTTTGGATAGGTTCCCAATTTCCTTTTTCCTTTTCTTCATTTTTATTATTCTACAGAATTGTAATTTATTTTGCCTTTTTGAGATTCTGCTGTCTATCTTCTGATTTTTTTCATTTTTTATTATCTTTGTTATCTTTAAGGAGGTGTACATAGGAGCTGCCATTTAACAAAGCAGTTTATGAATACAATATGTCTTGATAAGTATCACTCCTTCAACATTTTCAACTCATCCATCCTTGTAGGATATAGGTTGGATTCTTGACTGCATTCTGCTAACCTTCTGCTTTTCATTTGTCCATTTTTAAAGTCTTCTCCCTCAGAGTTGGGGATTAAAATGGGCCATGATCTCCAACATTGGAACTTCCACATTCCATCTAATTTCGGTGTTAAAAGTGGTCCCTGTGGATGGACTCCACAATAATGCTTAACTTACACATAGTTTGGTTTCATTTCATTTGCAATGTCAGTAGGAAACCTTTAAGTACTGAGTGTAAATGAAAGTTTTATATGAGACTCTTTATTCATCATTAGGACTAAATTGCCTGGGTAGTTCATACAGGTAGCTGTAGATTCTTCATTACTTCCACTTCCCTGGAAAATACTTACCCTGGGTCTGAAAATGATCTTCAAATAATTTATTCATGTCCTTGCAAGCACAGAAACTGCACTGGTGATGTCAGCAGTTAATTGAAGCCATGGATCATGTCTTAGTTTCAAATTGTCTGTACAGCTTTGGTCTAAAATAAAACTTTCTAAGATTTTGGATCTGAGAGAATCATTATAAAAATGAATAATGTCTCTTTATCCTCATCAAAATATGTGTAATGCAGCTGGGAAGGTGGCTCAGTGGTAGAGTGCTTGCCTTGCATGCATGAGGCCCTGGGTTCGATTCCTCAACACCACAGAAGCAGAAAAAGCCAGAAGTGGCACTGTGGCACAAGTGGTAGAGCACTAGCCTAGAGCTGAAGAGCTGAGGGACAGCGCCCAGGCCCAGAGTTCAGACCCCACAACTGACAATATAAATAAATAAATAAATATAAAATATGTGTATTGCATATTCTATTTCAATATGGTTTAACTTCAGAATTTTGACCTAACATGTCATAGCAATAGATAGGAAAGAAACTAATTAAGAGAAAGAAAAGAAGAGAGACAGACAAAATGAAACAGAGAAAGAGAAAAAGATAGAAAAAGAAAGGAGAACGAGTAATAAATAGATGAAAGAGAGAAAAAAGGAAAAGAAAGGAAAAAAGTAAGAAGAGAGGAAGGAAGGAAGGAAGGAAGGAAGGAAGGAAGGAAGGAAGGAAGGAAGAAGAAAGGAAGGAAGGAAGGAAGGAAGGAAGGAAGGAAGGAAGGAAGGAAGGGAGGGAAGGAGGGAGGGAGGGAGAGAAAGAAACAGAGGAGAGAAGGGGAAGGAAATAAAGAAAGGTAGGAAAGAGGAGGGGGAAAAGAAAGGAAGTTTGCCCAGTTCAAAAGATTCCCTATTTCTATCCAGTTTGACAGTAAAATAGCAAAGTATTTTGAGTTTCTTTTACAGAATTAACAGTACATACATGAAAACTATTGTATCAAAGCTTGCAATATCGACATGCTTCTAAAAACTTACTGTCTTCCTGTTTGTAATCTAAGAAGCTTGCATTTGTGCCTTTGTCATTTTTTTCTGCCTCTCAGGCATATATAACCATGATCTACCAAAATGTTTTAATATAGTTTATAATCAGAATATTCTATTAGCTATCAATATGCAGTCTCTTCAGTGACCTATCAGTGTTGATAGGAGTCTAGAAAGACAATTTTAAGGATTATTTTATTAAAGAGACATATTAATAATATTTCTTAAATTAATTAATATGCTAAATAAAATCAGTAAGGTAAAACCAATTTTCTCCACATTGAAACTGAATTTTTCACTCCAGGTCTCAAATTTTCTCAGATTTACCTAAGGGTTGCAGGTAGTTTCATGTTTTACAATTCAGAATCTCTCCTTCAGAATGTTAGATAATCTGTACAACTGCATCTGTTCCATTTCATCCAAATTTTAACATTTGGACATAAAATTGGTCAGAGTATTTGCATATATTGGTAATCCCCTATCTTATTCTTATATCATTTCAATTTCTTTGTATTCTTATATTTTTTTTGTTGTGTGTATGTGTGTGTTTGTGTTCTTATTTTGTTTTTATTTTATGCTAACTCTCAGGACTTGAACTCAGAACCTCTAACTTTCACTTGACATTTGTTCAAGGCTCTACCACTTGAACCACATCTCCACTTTCTTATTCCTAACTTCTTAAGTTGCACCTTTCTCTTATTTTCATAATGGATGCTGTAAGAAACTGTATGCACTTTATGCATTTTTCTGAAAACAGATTTTTATTTGTTAATCCTATTATATTTTTTTTCCCTTATCATTTTATCATTTAACCTTTTTAACCTTAATTTTTCCTATTATCATGATTCCTTCTATTGAGGATTAGTTTGCAATATTTTATAATTTTTATCAGTATCTTTAGCTTATTATTTTAATTTCATTTTTATTTTGTACTATCTTCAACAGAATAATCTTTTTCATAGATTCCAAATATTTTATTCAGTATCTAACATTTGCCCAGTGCATATATTTAGAAATGTCTGTTATTTATCTTCTTTGATCCAAATTTTATTTAGATGTATGTGTTGGATTTTCTAAATTATTTTTCGCTATTTTAGTGTTTCCAATTTCTTTCTTTTATAAATGGTGTATTCTTCATTTCTTTGTGTTTGTTCAAATTTTCTGTGGTATACAATTGCAGTAATAAATGATTAATTCATTCTAGAGTCATGCATTTTCTAACATAATCATATAGACAGATATAAGTTGGATATTCAGAAAATTAGTGTATGAGAATATTAAAATATATTATATATTAAATATAAATTAACATTACATTAAACACATATATGTTTCTTTATCGAGGATGGCAGGACTGAAGTTTGAATTCAGGGACTACTTACTTGTTAGGCAGGAACTCTACCACTTGAGATATGCCTTAGTTCATTTTTGGTTTCATTTTTTCTTTATGTAGGAACTTGTAGTTTTGCCCAGGACTGGCCTTGGGCTACCATGCTCCTACCGATTTCTCTAAGTTGGCTAAGAACACAGGCGCACTCCACCATGCACCAAGCCTGTCTTGTTGGTTGAGCTAAGGTCTTGTTAACACATTACCCAGTCTGGCCTCAAACCACAATCCTCTTGTTCTTTACCTTCCAAGTAGCTAGGATTATAGGTATAGGCCACTATGCCCACCCAAACAAACAGATTTTAAAGAAGAAAGACCTGCCATTGTATGCCATGTAATTTGTCAAATTCTTTAAAGAATAAAAAAGGCAGGAGGCCTTTGGATCCACCTTTCTATTTTGTTTTGAAAATTTCTCTGTAGAGAAATAAAATACACAAATGTTAACACAAATGCAACCTTGATCTTGAAGCCCAGGGTCTTCCAACCACAGTTTTGCCTCCTCTGTAGGAAATCATTCAGGGTGATACTGCTTTTCCACTTGACCTGGGTTTAGATAAGAGCATTGAAATGATAGACATGTAAAATATGGGCTTCTATGAGCATCAAGGAAACTTGAGAGAGGTGTCCAAACTCATGGCAGGTGTAAACACAAACATAAATTAATAGTCAGGATTAGAGATAACTTCTTTGAGTAGGTTTTCAGCTTGTGGTACATGAGAAACATTCTGCTCTTTCATTTTGAGTTTTCTTCAAAATTAGCTTATGATAAAGTCAGAGAACACTTCATTTACTTCAAATTTTAAATGCATAATTTAACTCTCAACATAAAAATAATTATAAAGCTAACCAGAATCAGAAGGTGGAAAAACATGAGAATTTGAAAGACAGGCCTTTAATTTTCTCTTATCTTCTATACTATAAAATCAATATGGTATTTCACTAATTTTTTTTAAAAAATAGATGAAGGTTTGAAATGCAAGTCCTTATGTCAGACCTAGAAATTTAAATCAAAATATTACTGAAGAAAAAAATAAAAGACAATATGGATATGAGGATAAAGATGGCATGCCAGTTCCTAAATTATTCAGTATTCATTCTGGTGAACTCACAGATAATTTTAGGAGTTGATAATTTCAGATAAGAGGAAAATATACACATATGCATCTAATTACAGTAATAACATTTACAAAATAACATTTAAAATGAAAAGTGGTCACCAACAGAACAATTAAAAGGAGAAACTTAAGAGATGTAACAATGGGATATACAGGTGTGTTTCTGAATTTATAAGTTTTTATTCTCATTTTTTCATGAGTATGACTTGTAAAAATGTTTAACATTATTGTATATTTAAGAAAAAGAATGCTGTTCAGATGAAAAATTGACTGTACTGGGACATAAGGATATGGAAAAATTACTATAACATAGAAATAAGTAAAGTAAAAGCATAATACATATAACTATATGTTCTAGATTCCAATTATGTAAAAACTCTAAGTGCAAATATATGTGTATGCGTCTTGATGCTTGGACACTAAACTAATTGCTAACCAGTAATTATTCAGGTAATGATCAATTTTAATTTATTTTTTCTCTAAAATTTTCACTACTATTTTGATTACATAATAAAAATGCTAATAGTTAAAAGCATCAAGGACCTGAATACTAATAGTTAAAAGCATCAAGGACCTGAATAGTTTAAGTGACATGATGTTGAACTACAATCTGATCGTTGTGAACTTCCATGTCAGCTTATCCATCTTTTAGTGCAGGGATTCTCTGAACCATGCTTACTCTTAGCTAATTCTTACTTCTAGCCCTTAGCCCTTGGCTAATGAACAAAAATAAACATAAAACCCTCAAACCCTCTTTCTCAGTAATGAATTAATGAAGGCAAACACACAACAAAATACATGGCCTACAGGAGGTATGCAACATGTATCCAGTATTTAAAAGCCAATATTCAATGATCCAGTAAGAATGAAGAACTTTTCAATAATTATGCTTGCAAATCTTCTAGAGATAACTAGGTGACAATGGTTACATCTCTCATCTATTATTTTTCTTTTTTAAATACATTTTTATTGTAAAAATACAGTACAGAGGGGTTACAGTTACATGAGCAAGGTAATGAGTACATTTCCTATCAAGCATTGTTATCTCCTCCTTTGTTTTCCCCTCCTCTCCTCTCCCTCCTACCTCCACATTCTATCTGTAGTTTGAAAAATAGTTGTGGAAATATTCCGTTTTTAAATTCAAAAGGCTCCAAGGTGTTTTTTATTTTTGTTTTGATCCAAGATTAAAACCAAAATATTCTCATTTGTGTCTCTTGGTTCATCTCTAAATGGTATACCTGACAGTTTTTGTGGTTCATATTCATTCCAGATTTCTCAAAAATAGGAAATACATTTCCTAAAGGTTCTATATTGTTATCTTTCCTATCAGCAAAACAAGAACAGAATTTTTTTCATTTTCATGATGCAGAATTCTAAAAAGCATAGCAGTGTTTCTATTTTGTAAGTCTGCTCTTCAATAAAATGCTTCTGAGTACCAGAGTATATAATGGCACTTACTTCCTCAATTAATTTCCTTGTAAATACACTGGAAGTTGTGTCAATGAAGTCATTCTGAATATAGTTAATAGACAACAATCCTCAGTCATGACCAGAATAAAGAAAAAGGAAGCTTTGCCCTTGGACTAATTTGACATTTAAGACTTCTGATGAGTTTTCATTTCCCTTCAGGGTCTGGTCTAAAGCTATAAAGCAAATAAAATTAGATGCTTCAATTTCTTCCTTGTTTTTTGAAGTAGGCTATACAAATCAATTTTGTTACTATAGGACTGGCTTTATACCTAATCACAGGACCATAATAAGAAGACTGTGAGGTGGTCTAGAGTCTTTAGGCAGAACTATTCTACTTATTAAGAGAAAGAGCTGCTTGGTGCCAGTGGTTCGTATCTCCAATCCTAGCTACTTAGGAGGCTGAGATTATAGGATCACAGTGCAAAGCCAGCCAGGCCAAGAAAATCCATGAGACTCTTAACATAAGTTAGGCAGCAAAACGATGGAAGTGGAAGTGTGGCTTTAGTGGCAGAGTGCTAGCCTTGAGGGAGAACAGTAAGAAACAGCACCTAGTTCCTGAGGCCAACCCCAAGTACCAAAACTATAAGTAAAAAAAGTAAAGAACAAAAAGAGAAAGGCTGTCTGATACATGGTGGCTCATGCCACCCATCCTAGCTACATGGAAGGGTGAGATTTGAGGATGATTGTTTGAAGCCAGTCCAGGAAAACAAAGCTGAGTCCTTCATACAATTTCACAGAATACATACAATTAAAAAGCCAGAAGCTTTGAATGAAAAAGCTAAGCAAGAGCTTGAGGCCCTGAAATGAAGACCCGGTACCAGCATAGAAAGAAAAAGGGACAAAGAGGAAGGGTTCACTCAATTACCACAGACACAATTAATTTCCCAAACAGAGATCCAAAATATGACCTGACATAGAATCTTCAAATATTTAATGGCAGTGAAGAGAGGAAAAATGTAAGAATGATCATCAGTATCAAATGCAATATTAATGATCAAAACAGAAAAACTTAAACACTTTTACATATTTATAAATGAAGTTGTCAACACACTAATAGACTACTGAATGGGTTGTTTAAATGCAAGAATTTAAGTGAAGTATTTGTGAAATATGACAAGAAAACCCTTAGTTTCACAAGCATAATATGACAGGAATAATCACCTATGCCTCCATTTTAGAAATGAAATATAAATAACATATTTTAAATGTGTCCATGCTCAAGAATGTGACAGCTCATAAGATGTACATATTGGCAATTTGCTTAGTAGCTTATCATTTACTGTCACTTTTTAAATTAGAATCTGATCTTCCATTGTCTTTAATCAAGTTACATCATGGATGACAAATTTCTTTCCCTTAAGCAAATCTTTACTTATTATAAGGCTTAAAAAAATAAATCAAAACCTTCTTTATGAAAAAGCAGGAAACCATAAGTGGAATCATTTCACTTTTGAATGTTTGCCATATGGACATATTGAAAAATATGTCCATAATGAAAATATTTCAAATGACTGATATTTGTACATTGGCTTTCCCCCAAAGTTTTTTAATTTTTCTGCTTATCACAAATATCTAGTTATTTTTGTCATTAATTTTGTAGCCATGCCATGAACAACTTGGGCAAGTTTAGTCTCATTTACATATCTAATTGAAATGCAAATACAGTGTCATAGTTCAGTATTTTTACTTAGTTCTGCAAAGAAGCCCTCTTCCTGTTTTCTTTTACCCAAAAGGAGACCATTAAAGCAGATAATTTTAGTGTAAAGGAGAAATATCTGTAGAGAAAGTCTGAGAATTGGGGTGACATACAGGAATCGGGAAGGAGAAGGAGAATGAATTGTAGGGCCTGTCATTTGGGCGAGAGTGGAGAAGGGGAATGTGGGAATGTAACTGAAAGTATACATGTATCAGGCTGATGAGAATTTGTTTATGTATTTCTAGTTAGACCCTGAAATAAATGGTGTAGTGAGCTAACATGGATTTCAGGTCATGGTAGGAGTTTAGTAGGATGTGTAATAAAAGTGCAACTCTGCGTGAAGGGACATCTTCACCTTTCTTTTAGAGTTAGTGTGAAGCCATTAATTTTAACCGTACTGAAGTTCATCTCTCACTGTTTCAGAGCACTTAGATTTGAACTCATTTCCTCCCACTTACTAGCCTGGTTTTCTACCTAGGAACCCTTGCCTCAATGCTTTTAATTCATTTTTCAAAGATCTGGACCTTTTTCCAGTTATGGTCTTACCTACCACGTACGTGGGACTACAGCTGTGAGCTTCACACCCAGATGGTTTGGGGGATGGAATCTTCCTGACTTTGGCTGAGACAGTCCATGAGCATTGATCTTCCTATTTCTGTTTCCCTAGTAGCTAAGATTATAGATAGCGTTCACCATCCCCAGCCATTCCTACACATCTGAAAGCCCCTTCATAGAATCCACACGTTTGACCACCTTGCTTCCCTCCTGTGGCTGCATAGTGGTTCTTTTGTGGGATTGTTTTTGTAAGTTATAAAGTCCTAGTTGTAATAATGTTGATAAAGTCATCTCATTACCTTGACCATTTCTGATTGTGGCAGGAGGAGGAGCAGACATTTGAAAACAATAATGACAGTAGTAAGATTTTCCTTAATTATCTGTCTGATAGGAGCTAGAGCGTGTTTCTCTGTAAACAAGTGGATAAGTATGGGAATGAATGAGTAAGAGGAAGAATAAAGACATTTTGTTGAGAAATTGTCTGTGTGTGTGTGCTATAATATCCTAGGAGTAAAACTATTTCAGCAATCAAATTTTTGACAACTGACTCCTACAGAGTTGATTTTATATTCTCAACTTTTAGTCAATATTAAATTTGAAACCTCAGCTGCATCCAATTGATTTGTTTGTTTTAGACACAAAAAGAAGAATCTCATGGGAGATGGGTCTGGAACACATAGATGCTAAATGACTACTTTTTCAATAAGACAACATTTTTTGACTTAAGAATATATCCATTAGGTGGGCTGTTTGGGTTTATATGATGGTGTGATAGTTATAGAGTAATATTTATAAGTAGATGTGATACTTTTTAAATTGTCCTGCATGAGTATGTGCTATTTCTAACACATTAATGGGGGTGGTGATAAAATTAAAGAAAGGAATTAAAATTTAGCTAGTTGTTGTTATTTAGAACTTGAGTTTCCACCAGCAGCTTTGATCCTGGACAAAAAGATGAGACCCTATTTGAAACATAACTAAAGTAAAAAAGGGTTGGAGTTGTGGCCAAGTGGTACAGCACTTGCCTAGCAAGCCCAAGGTCCTGAGTTTAAACTTCAGTACTGTTCAATAAAACATCTTTAAACTAATTTTTTTTATTCTGGGTTCTTGGAGTTCAAACCCAGGGCTTTGTACACTGTAGAAAGTTGCTTCAATATTGAGCTATATACTCCAACACAAAATTCATTTGTATAAAAATATTCAATAAAATTTAAAGTGCAAACTTCTCCTAATCAAAGTTTGCAGAGCTGATATCAGATCCTGACATAATAATCAGTCGATTGTCTCCTAAATTTAATTTTAACCTGGTAACAAATGAGTTCCTTGTGCTGAACCAGAAAGTGGAGATTGTTAGCCCACAACTTGTATCATACATCCTCTTCAGAAGATGACTATATTAGATAAAAAACAAACAAACAAATGGAAATCTTTCTTTATTTGGCGATTTGAGCTTCTTTGTACAAGGATAATAAACAAGATTATGAATATTGAACATTTATGTCAATTATAAGACAGCTCTGATTTTTCTCTTTTTTGAATAATTTGAGTTTGATGATAACCTTCTTTCTGGACTATTTTTTTTCCAGTCTGAGCAGTAAATCTTTCACATAAGTTAGACTGTATTTATATTATAAGAAAAATAACTAAGCTACATCCTCTATGTGATAGATTTTGTAAGTTATTATTTAACGTGATTTTTCAAATATATCCAATCGTCAGTTAATGTTAACTGAAGGTGTTGTTCTTTTGTGATTTTATTTAGAAAATTCTTCAATTATTTTGTTATGGGTAAAATGTGGAATGTATATATATATATAACATTTTTCACTGATAGTCTGATTATTCCTTTATCAGAGTTAGATTTGTTTCATCTGTGTCTGCTCCAAAATATTCTGTTTCATTGTCAAAGTGATGTGTAGAGGGGTTACAGTTACATAAGTAAGGTAATAAGTACATTTCTTGCCAAACTTGTTACCCCTTCCTTCATTTTTGACTTACTTTAAAAAAAGTTACTCAAACTAGGGCATGGCTCAAGTGGCATAGCTCCTGCCTAGGAAGTAGAAGGGTACAAATTCAGTTCCCAATCCCATAAATCAAACAATTATTTGCTATTAAAACTTTTAATCAGGGATGGCTGGGAAAGTGGCTCAGTGGTAGAGTGCCTGTTTGCATGTATGAAGCCAGGGTTTGATTCCTCAGCACCACATACGCAGAAAAAGCTAGAAGTGGCACTGTTGCTCAAGTGGTAGAGTGCTAGCCTTGAGGTGAAGAGTTTAGGGACAGTGCCCAGGCCGAGTTCAGGCCCCATGACTGGAAACACACACACACACACACACACACACACACACACACACACACACACTTTTAATCCACAGAAAGACAAAAGTTGAAGTCTTCTATGTAGGTTAACATTTTAATGAAGATTGAAAAACTGTTCTGCTCTAGTCATTCCTATTTACCTTAATGAATACTGTCTAGTGAATGCATTTGTAGATTTTGTATGTTTTACCATCAATTGGTAAATGGTTAATAGAAATACAATCCTTGGGTAGTTCTGAATGTTTCAGTACTTTCAGGCCAAGTGTTCTGCTTACTGAATGGAGAGAAAAGCAAGTTAAGTGGATGAGTACAGGTGATAGAAAAGGTAAATATGAAAATCCATTGGGACAGGATAACAAAGATCAGGGATGTATTGAAGTTAGTAAGATCTTGTCCTACATATATGCCCAATCAATATTTATATCAATATAAATATGTTTTAGAGGCTGTAAAATGTGTTAGCTACCCAGAGAGTCAGATAAGTTTATTCTTTTCATTATCTTTAAGTAGTTGTACAAAAGACTTAGCCATTTTACCAAGCAGTTTATAATTGTTATGTTCATGAAAAGGGAATACATATTTTTCAAGAAGAGGGTGAGGACAAGAGAAGGGGTCAGACAAATGGAGAGAGGAAAGATGTGTAAGTACAGTCATAATATTCAGTGTGCATTTGTGAACATGGAACCAAGTAACTAGAGAGGATGGTGGAGTTGGAACAGATGGGGAAGACAATGGAAAGATTGCCATTGATCAAGAATCATTGTACTCATAAACTGCCATGGCGAATGGAAACCCAAAGTTTATTCAAAAAATAAAGAAAACATAGAATACATGAAATGACAAGTAAAATTACAATGATCTAAGGGCCGGAGCTAGTAGCTCATGCCTATAATCCTAGCTACTCAGGAGGCTGAGAGCTGTGGTTTGTACATCAAAACTAGCCCAGGCAGACAAATCAGAGGCAACTTTTATCTCTAATTAGCCCACAAAAAGCCAGAAGTGGCTCACTAGTAGACTGGCAACATTAAATGAAAAACTAAAGGAGAATTCCCTGACCTTGAGTTCAAATCCAATACTGGTACAAGGGAAAAAAAACAAACAAACTAGAGTGATAGCTATCTACTCTCTCTCCTTGGGCATAACAATCAAAGGTAAAAATATGGGCTTACCAGCACCCCATCATCAAGAATGTATTTGGCTGGTCTGATAGGACATACTTGTGTTTTCATATGTACCTCACGTGTATCTAAGGATTGGATTCTGAGTCTTTAACTCATACTCAAAACAAATGTGGGGAAGGGAGAGAGAAAAAAAGAAGAAAGCAAGCAGAGTTATAAGGAAGACCTTGGAAGTATCCTGTGTTAGACTGAAAGGAAAAGCTTATCAGTAGATTCTCAAAGAGCAAAGAGACTGTGTTTTCTTGACTTAAAATGCCATTTTTCATATTTTGAGTATAGTTTTACAGAGGGGTATTTCAGACTTTTAAAAAACATAGCAACAGATCAGTGAATGTTAATTCTAACTGCCAGGACTATCATTCGGGGGGCACCATTATCTTCTTCTTTTTTAAGTGCAGTTAAATGGTGAACAGAATTAAATGTGAAGTTTGTAATATAAATGGCCAAATCATACACCATAACAGAAATTATTTTGGAAGAAATAAATGTAATTCCTTTCAACTACTAATTGCTTGCTTTTTATAGAAATAAACATTCTTCTCAAATAGAAATCAATAGATGCTTTTAAAATAACTCGTTCAGAAAATAAAAGTAAAGGAAATCCCTAAATATATTGAAAGCAATAATCTTTAGCTTAGTGTAATAATAAGGTGTGTATATGTATGTTATAAAATACATCAGAAACATATTAGCCTTCATTATAAGGAAAAGTAAAGGTTCTTTTCAAATGCTTATTCAGAACTTCTTTTTTTTTTTTGTCGGTTATGGGGCTTGAACTCTGGCTTGGGCACTGTCCCTGTGCTTTTCAGCTCAAGGTGAGCACTCTACTGTGTGAGCTACAGTGCCACTTCTGGTTTTCTAGTGGTTTATTGGAGATAAGAGTCTCACGGACTTTCCTGCCTGGGGTGGCTTTGAACCAGGATCCTCAGATCTCAGCCTCCTGAGTAGCTAGGATTACAGGCGCCCGGCTCAGAACTTATTCTTAAGAGGACTTTGTTTCTGCTTATTCAGTAGGAAATATATGGAAATATCTGTAGAAAGTCACTTTTGCTTCTGGGCCATACCTAACCTGATTGTTTGGATGGAATCACAGGCTTTTAGATGTGGGGAATGAACCCCTCAAAAATATAATGGGAGGCAAGTGCTGGTGGCTCATACCTGTAATCCTAGATACTCAGGAGGCTAAGATCTGACAATCATTAACTCAAAGCCAATCCAGAAAGTTAAATCTGAGACCCTCCTATCTCTAGTTAATCTGCAAACACCTGGAAGTGGAGGTGTGGTTCAAGTGATAGAGCATCAGTCTCAACTGAAAAAGCCCCTGAATTCAAGCCCCCATACTGGCACAAAAATAAATAATCATATAAATGATGGAACTATGATCATTATACCAAAGGACATTGCTTCTTCAGCTTCTATTTCAGATTTCTTTTATTCACTTCTGCTGAAATTAATGCATACATCAAACAAATGAGGCTTTTACTTCATTGTCTGTTTGGTATTTTTGTTGCTGTTTGCCTTGGATATACTGAAGAGAAAAAGTTACCATTTCAGATTGTATCAAGAATCCCAGCAAGCAGAGGCATCTGATTCCAATACATTATAAGCTCACATTTGAAAGAAAGTCTTTTATTCGAGACACGGCTGACTTCATTGCTAGCTGAGATGTTCAGCGATATATCTAAGGCTGTGTTAGAGGAAATGCTGACCAGGACAAATGCATTGCTGTGTGACACATGTGAGATCATCAGAAGACCTATGCAAAAAAGTTCTCATTGCTTTTACGGGAAATTATTCAGCATGGCATAACTGCAGTAGTCAGTGTTAATGTTTTCTTTTCATATAAATTTACCAATTACATGTTATTATTTTATGTCATTTTAAATCTCAATCTTAAATGAACTAATTTATGAATATTTGATCCTGCTTTGAAACCAAAAGCTATACATTATATGAAACTTAAGAGCACATCTTCACAGAAATCTAATAAAGTATGTCTCACCTAGTTGGTCCTTAATGAACATACTTGCTTAGTCTGAGGCAGCTTTAGTACTGGAAAAGATACTGGATGAACAAAGGAGACCTGAAATGCTCGTTGTAGATAGTAGTCAATGAAGTTAGCTTAGAGGTTCCTGGGAGTACCAGCAAAAACAAATAAATAAAAATTTAAATGGGAAAGAAAAGAAAGGGAATTATTTTGGTTTTGACAGTCTAAAATAGGACCCACAAGCTGAGGAATTTCTCTGATTCTGAATTTGAGTGTATCAACCTGACATATAGTGGAGAAAAATCAAGTTTTCAAGAAAGACAAGAACAATATCCTTGCTTCTGCGTTAGCCTCTGGATGAGAATGAAAGTGAACATTTGCTCAGGGAGAAGCTTGCATCAAGAAACTATTGGAGATAAAAGATTTTCATCTTTGCTCGTCTGGAACTCAAGCATCAAAATGTTCTCAGTAAACGGTTGGTTGCTTGAATTGATACATGTCAGTCTTAAGTAGAAATCGAGTTAGAGATAGATGATTGGTTTTAGGTCCTTAAAAGGTAGTATAGTGAACAAAATAATTTCAACTAACATATGTTAGTGAAAAATATTTTAAAATAGTCTAGCTACTCTAATGTCAAAAAGCACATATGATCCCTAAAACTGAGAAGAGAGCCATGTCTAGAATGATTAGATTTACTATCACAATAAACTCTCAGCTGGATGGGACATGTGTTTCTGCTTTCCTTCTTTTTTATTGAGCACAATAATCTAGGTGGAGCTACAGGAACTGACTTCGGTGCTTTAGGTAATGTGGAGGATTGTCTATCCATTGTCTTCATTCAGCCAGGACCCTTTACAACATTATTTAACATATAAAATTTAAAATGTTGGGTGCTCTTTGAATAAAATATGAAATATTTATTATCCATAGGACCCTTCATTTTCAAAAGCACTTGGTTAAATGGCTTTCATGGAAATCCATTATTGACTAGTATCTTTGGTTTATGACAAATGGATGAAGGCTGAGCCAGCTTGCAGAGGTGAGCTGAGGTGTTGCTCGCTGGGCCTTGACACAGGAGGGGGTGTGGCTTATAGGCATGCACAGTGGAAGTTGCATCCTAGGAATAAGGCTGAGCAGGGTAGCCAGGGGAGTTCCCTGGCCCCTTGGCTGCCATATTCCGGGAGTCACCTGGCAGGAGGACCATTTGATTTGACTGACTGACTGCCTTCAATATAGCCTGCATTGAGTGTGTGGGCAGTGGAAGGGCTTCTAATGTGTCTCTAGTGTAGGTGTGTAATTGGACAATTCTGATTTATATGGCAGTCTAGTCAAAACTAAAACAGAGTGAACACCTAGAATTACCAAAAAGCTTCTGTGTCATCTTCCCTTTATCTCTGCAGATACTAGGAAAAGGCCAAAGGAACCACTGGGTTCCACCAATAATATTGTAACAAAATAAAACTGTTTATTATTTTTTCTTAGGGGAAAAAGAAACTTTTTACTACATTTGTTGATGTGTGGTGGTGGTGGTGGTGGTGGTGGTGGTGGTGGTGGTAGTGGTAGTGGTGGTGGTGGTGGTGGTGGTGTGTGTGTGTGTGTGTGTGTGTGTGTGTGTGTGTGTGTGTGTATTCATGTCACTAATTACCTTGGTCTGTAAAGCTATACAGAGGCCAAAGGTCATAGGATTCTTCAGGATATGATGTGAGCTGAAATGGCTTTCAGGCTAAAAGAATGTCAGTGCTCCTCTTCTCCCCCCTCCTCCTCCTCCTCTACCTTCTTCTTCCTCCTCCTCTTCTTTTTCTCCTCCCCCTTATCCTTTTCTTCCCCTTCCCCCCCTCTTTCGCCCTCCCCCTTCTCTTCTCCTTCCTCCTCCTCCTCTTCCTCCTCCTCCTCCTCCTCCTCCTCTTCTTCCTTTTTTTTCCTCTGCCTTCTCCTCCCTATAAGCTCACATAAAGATTTTAGGGTCCAATTTCTACTTGGTTATCTAAATGTAAAGCTCAGAAGTGGGTTTAAAGCTTTTAATCCCACACAAAGTTTCTACAGTTTATTCCTTAACAGAAAGATTATTCATTTGAATGGCCTGTCTAGAGCTGCCCCTCCCAGACTCCTTCGTGGCTTTGTTTCATCTCTTTTTGAATAGGGAGTCACGGAGGGGCTCCAGGAAAGGGAGGTGAAAGGACCTTAATGACACCATGTTACACATATTGTCATTACTGGGAAATGTCTCTAACACCCCAGTCATCAGAGGCTGACTCTCAAAGAACTCAATAACCCCTTGCTAAGTGCAGCAATATATATGATAGAAATTTTAATGTGTTGTCCTTTTAAGCTGAGATGAGGATTTAAAGAAAAACAGTTGGTCAGTATAGAAAGAATTACGTAGTTGGTTCTGACTCCTACCTGTTACCCCAGCATTTCCAAGGTTCTAGCAAGACGATCATGAATTTGAGGCCAATCTGGGCTACCCAGTAAGAATTTGTCTCAGCAGGTTAAACAATTCCAAAATTTAAATAAAAACCTGATCATTTGTCAGTCTAGGCTTTTGTGGTCTTTATGCAGAACACAAATTATTTTGAATTCTATCTTACTGGAATGTTTATGCTAATAAAGAGATACACAATTAGCAAATATTTTTCAGTAATCATTCACTCTAGTTTGAAAGTCCTCATCATCTACAAAACCTTGGCCTATAAATTGACATCATCTGGTGTCTAACATCATCTTTTCTTTCTTAAACTGAAATTCTTTTCTTGTATCCAAGACTATGAAGTTTGCTCTGACAATTGAATTCTCCTTCCCACCCACCATGCCATATGTTGGAGTCCTAATCCTCAGGACTTCAGTGTATGACCTACTTTAGAAATAGACTCTTAAGGAAGAAATAAAGGCAGAAAAGTGATCAGTTCTGTAGGCCCTCATCCAACGATCGGTGGTTGATAAAAGAAGTGTTTAGGACACAGACATGCAATAGACCGAGAAATGACTAGATGAGAATGCAATGGGAAGATAGATGGCCACCAGAAATCCAAGGAGAGAGCTCGAAGAAACCAGCCCTCATGATACCATGACTTCAGGGTCCCTGGCCCCAAGCTGTTACAATGCATGATTCTGTTCAGTTGCCCTCACATACATATTAAACAAACAAACAAACAAAAAACAAAAAAACAGTAACTATTTTATAATACTGGACAGGCACTTCTAATACCACTCCATCAGCCTTCTCTTTTAACAAGATTCACCTCCTCCTTTTTTTCCCTCCTATGCCTTTATTTTTTTAAGCTAGTTTTTTTTTTTTTACAGTTACTGGGACTTAAACCCAGGACGTGCTAGGCAGGTGGTCTGTCACCTGAGCCATACTATCACCCTTCTTTCCTGAACTTTCTGCCTCAGGCTTTTTGGCCCTCTGTGTAATTCTATAGGGTGTCTTCTCAGGCAGATGTTTCAGAAACATAACACAAAAAAATGCCTAAAATTAAAAAGGAAACCAATTCTTAGAAATATAGTTATTGCTGGGAGCTGGTGGCTCATGCTTATAATCTTAGCTAACTCAGGAGGCTGAGACCCAACAAATGTGGTTTGAAACCAGACCAGTGAAGAAAGTCTGTGGGACTCATGTATCCAATTTAACATCAAACAATCTGGAAGTGAAGCTGTGGCTCAAGTGGTAGAGCACTAACCTTGAACTAAAAAGCTCAGGGACAATGTCCAGACCTTGAGTTCAGGCCCCAGAACCAGTACAAAAGAAAGAAAGAAAGAGAGAGAGAGAGAGAGAAAGGAAAAAGAAAGAAGAAAGAGACAAAGGAAGAAAGAGAAAAAGGAAGAAAGAAGGAACAAAAGAAGGAAAAAGAAAGAAAGAAATTTATCAATATATTTCATATGTAAGGTTTAAGGTACTCTTAATTATCACAGTAAATATCATATCTGAGGGATATCTATAATAATAGTAATGTCAATATTTGTGATTCCCATCAATGATAAGTCCTAAGTACTGTGAATATTACTAAGGTTTAATTTCCTACAGTAAGATACAAATTCAAAGCTTCTGTTAGGGATAGTGGGAAGGGATGTGTGACTTCATTCTTCATCTAAGTTCACACACGGAAGTAAAGAACTCCTGTCTTAATCACATCATAATAGCATAATTTTCCTTGGGGTAAAAACCATAAGATTATAGACCACCTATGAGGGTATGCATTTTGAACAATAATTTTTCATCATTTCCTTTTGCAGTTTGGTGGCACGAGTCTTCAGGGTGCTGAGAGGAGGAAGTGAGCTGTGGAGAGGACAGAGGAAGGCTAGCTAACCTCAGTCCTAAAACAGTTGCCTTTTATAGCTAATGGATTTTTAAGTGCTTGGAAAAGATGTAGCCTATTGGTAATGCAGGTTGTTATGTCTAGTAACTTTAGGAGGTCTTTTGAGCTTTTGATTTACCAAGGCAAAGGGGCCTCAGGGCTATCAAAAAGAATCCTTCATCACTGCTGTAACCTAGCCAATACTCACGCCTCACTTCCTGTCTGATCTTGCCATTAGGACATGACCACTGCACAGGACAGCATTCAAGGTCACTCTGCACCACTGACACAGATATATGATTTAGTGGTTCTGTGATGACATCATAACCATGCTCATCTACAACTGACAGTGACTCCCAGCTGCCTCCCTCTGTCCCCTGAGTGCCACTAACCAGGCAGTATCTGTGCCTGGATCCTTGATTCAGAAGACCTTGGATTCAAATTTTAACACTACTATAGTACACAGAATTTCATTCACTCTTGGTTTACTCATTAACAAAATGAGCATGGATAGAAGTATCTACTCTGCTTAGCTCAAGCTTCAATGTAAAAATACATGCAAAAGCCGTTAAATTTAAGTTGTAAAATGGAATGAAATCACAGCAGAATAATACGATAGTAAAAATAAACACACCGAACATTGTTATCTGAAACTGCAAATTAATGTCCCAAGACTTTCTGTTTATTCAAAATAGACTCACAGAAAAAATACCACTGTTTTTAAAGTGTGAAAATATTATGCTTTTAAACCTTCAGTCAATAAAACCCCCAGTGACAGCATGTGTTTTTATAGTTATGTTTTACATTGGTTTATAATACTCACAGGACAGAATCCCTGAGAAATCTTTTCCTCCCTGATATTCTAAGAGTTCAACACTTCAGTAGAATATTTTATCTAATCTAAAGACTGATTTCTATTTTCATATAATCAAGAAGCAAGACCTTTGATACAACCTAGCAAATGAAATTTAACTACCCAGTAAGGACTCTTGTGATGCCTACAGAGTGTTTAGTGCATGTCAGCCAGGGGATAGATAAGAGTTTTAAGAGCTTAACATATACCTGAAAAGCCTCTCAAGAAAAAATCCTTGTGAAAATTTGAAGCTGAAGATAGTGATTGATGAGTGTGATAAGATTCTAAGTATAGCAGCAAGAATGAAGAACTGTAAAAAAACATAGATCAAATAGATTCCCTTGGAAGGCAGGAACATATTAAGAAATGTCAAGTTGGTAGGAATTGCTAGAGGAAACAAGATGTGTAACTATTCAGTAAGTTAGGACAGCTATGGAATTAGTAATTTTGACAGCATATTTGCTGTGGTTATAAGTCCACACAGATCAAGTAGTTAACTGAACAACATGTGTTCTCCCTCTTAATAACTTAGTAACTTAACTTTGTAATATAATCAGAGTTTCAAACATTTGGATATGCTTCATTTTATTTTAAAAATTTAACAGGAATGAATCAAATTCTAATTAATTAAGGTTTAAGGATTTGTTTGCACATATTTAACAAATTGAATCAACACCATGTAGTTCAAAATAATTAATGAAAAGTCTATAATTCTAAAATACCTAAAAATTTCACTCTCAACTGACTTTTCACTGAAGGCTGGCACTCTATCACTTGAATCACACCTCCACTTTTTACTTTTTTGGGCTTTACTGCCTGGGGTGATATTGAATTGCAATTTTCCAATCTCAGCCTCTAGAGTAGCTAGGAGTGAGCCACCAGTGCCTGGCTCAATAACTGGACATATATTTTAAATGAATACTATGGGTTTACATGCTATGTGAGAAATATGAAGCAGTTTTACAAACAGTGTGATGCTTTAAAGTGATTTTACAGCCAGAGCTGTGTCAGGAAACTATAAGATACATCTAGAGCATCTTATGTTGATAGAAAGTAGCAATATGTTTTAAAAATGAGATGTATCAAAAAGACAAAGAGAAAACATGGAAGAGTTATTAATGCCAAAGTTGAAATAGCTTAAATAACAATGTAAACATCATAAACACATAAGTAAATATACAAAAATTTAGTGACACAAATAAAGAAATTAGTACCTAGATAGAAAGGAAGTGATGTAGCTTTCTTACAGAAGAATTTCTCTATGAATGGAGAAACAATGAGAGATATATAAAATCCCAGCTAAAACATAAAAAGAACAGACCTGGCTTGGTACTATGTTAGCATAATCACAGCTTGGAGGCAGAAATAGGAGGATTACAGTATGAGATAAGCCTAAGGAAAGATGGAAAGCCCTGCATGAAAGGCAAAGTAAAAAGTAAAAGAATGTGAGATATATGGCTCAAGTGGTAGAACACTTGTCTACCTATCACCACACACACACACACACACACACACACACACACACACACACGCACACACACACACACGCACACAAGTTATAATCAGTTCAGACAAAAGCTACCTATAGGTATTTGATTACAAATTTAAAGAAAAATAGCATATTTGCATAATCTTAAACAATATCACATTACCCAAATTCATAATTACAGAGGGACATACAACCTTAGTGTTCAATTCAGTTTGATAGCACATTAACCAAATGATAAAACTATCAAGTTTAATGTATTGATTCAGTGCACAGACACATCACTTTGTCACTTCTTGAGTCTCTTTCTTCTTGAGGTCAATCAAGTCTTGAGGAAACATAAGACAGACTAGACGTGCAGAACAAGCCATGAAATAACTGCCCACCACTGTGCTGTTCTGCAGTATCAAGATTAAAAAAGACCAAGCAATTCTGAAGAGGGATGGGAAATAAAGGGAAAGTAAGGAGACAGGACAATAAAATACAATTCAGAATCAAATTAGAATCCAGGAGCAAAAAGGAATAAACAACAAAAATAAATGTCAAGCTTTTGAGCAAGTTTTGCAGTTTTAGGATTTTAATTCTAGTATATATGTCCTTAGTTTATGAAAGCCAACAGAAAAAGTTACCTAAGTATTGGAAATGCATTGACCATAACGTAAATACCTCATGCCCATCCTTTCGAATATCTTGAATGTTAGTATATATTTGTTTTTGAGGATGTGCTTGTCTTTTTTAATCTAACACATTGGCACTGAATGTCATATAAGTAAGGTAGTTTGAAAACAATATGTGTGGTCATATAGGAATGATTCTCACAAGCTCTGTGTCATGTTTACTCTATCGTAAAAATAAAGGAAGCCTTTGAGCATAACACTAGTAATGTATTTGATATGTGATATGAATATCACGTCATTTCCTTTAATATTCTATAATTAATCTTTTCATATCTAAAAATATTATTTTATTAGGAGTAATAATTCTACAAAGACACTAGTTTTGTGCTTGGAAATAAAGATTTTTATAGGTTTGTTCTTGAATTATTTTTCATTTTTATGTCCATCCATACATTTTCTATCTATTATTCATTTATTTCATATGTATATGAAATACATATGAGAAAGAAAAATATATGTATCATATATATGTACTACATGCTTACATAATATACATATATATGAGGTATTGCACATTATATATTGTATATGATATATATGTATACTATATACTATATATCATATGTATGTCATATATGCTGCTTAAAGGAGCTGTGACAACTGACATTTCTGTTAAAATGTTTTTGAGTCCTAGAAATCTATTCTTCTACGTTTCTTTAGCATAAGTAACTTCAATTAATCTATCTTCAATTTTATCAGAAACTCTGCTTCTCCAATCTGCTTTAGTTAGTCTTATTCCCTGAATTTTTATGTCAGAGATTAGCCTTTCGATTCTCAAAAGCATCACTGTTTTGATGGTTTATTTCTCAGTCAAGATGTCACCGCGGTTACACTGCACAGCTCCCTCACACCCTTAGGCATATACCGGATATGTAAAACTTTAGCTTGCTAATGTCAACATCTGGGAAACTTTACAATGACTTCTAATTAGTTGCTTCTTCAGTTAAATGTTGATTCTGTATTATTATTTTTTCAAATGTAGTCTGGATTATATCCTGGGCCTCGTGAAAGATACTTCATGGTGATTCCAGATTTTGTTATGCTGCTGCAAATGTGTGAGCTTCCCCTCTGGAACTGCCTATTGGGGATTGCTGTCCAGTGTCTTCAGATAGTTGTATGTCTTCTAGAGTTTATAGTTGTCATCTGAGACAGTTGTTTCAAAGGAGCCCTATGGCTAGGACAAGAAGGAAAGTTGCATGTAACTTAACTGGAGACCATGTCTCATGTGAATTTTAGAATACTTTGAGACTTTTAATTTATTTAATTTTTTTTGAGTTTCATTATTTTATAATGGAGACACAGGCACATTGATATTTCACAATGAATAATTGTGGCTCTAATTGTTTTCACTCATTCTTCCGATAACAGTGTCCGCTCATTTATCCACATTTTTATTAGCATCAGATAGTTGTGTGGGAGATTCATTTCACATGGTCCTATCAGCAAATGCTATACCTTGATCAGACCTAAACCTTCCATCTAACTTCTTCATTCTCTCTCTCTTCTTCTCAAACTAGTCTCAATAAGCTTCATGGTTCTAGTTTCATACTTGTACATGAAAGAATTTCCATCATATTTGCCCTCTTTCAATTCTCCATTCACTCTTCCTCCTCTCACTAGTACCCACAACCCTCACAATCAGAAAAACTGTCTTTTGAACATGTATTTCCTTTTGAATTTAAATAGAGAAAATGAAGAGACTTCCTCTAACATTCTTTTCGTTTTAATCAAAAGAATCATTAGCATCTAAATCATGTTAGTATGTTGTTTGCCCTTTATGTGCTAACCTTAAAGTCTTGTTTGCAATGCTTTACTGACTTACTCTGCTTTTGGAAGAAATTATCTGCTTCCTAACTGACAGGAATTCTCTGTAGGAGACAAAACTATAAATAAATGGTTAAAAAATAAAGCAAGGCAGAAAATGTAGATAGAAGGGACTATGATTTTCAACTTAGTTTCCTCACGCCTAATTTCCATTTCTGGACATGCTCAAACATCCTGTTTGAGTCTTCATGGTTTATCCTTATGTGCTGTTTCTAATGAGGCACAGTGAGAAAGTAGGTGCTTTTGGATTCATGATGTGCCCTACATCCGTTCATAGTGATCTTCAAGTGAAAATAAATGTAACACTTTACACAGTATCTGCTAATAACAGGTGACAGTGAGAGGCAGGAAGTACTGATTTACCTTAATGAAGGACCTTGTTACTTTGGGATGAGTTGAAACTTTTACTCCTATAGTAATCCATAATATATGCAACTTCCCTTAATACACATATACATAGGACTACGTCAATATTCTTATTTTTTATCCCACACATATTAAAGTCCATTAAAGAGATGTCATCAACTCTCATCATAATCTATTTCTACTGTCACAGTAACCTACTGCTGACAGGATAATTTATAAACAACAGACACCATAGTTTTCAAAGTTCTGTACATAGAGAAGGACAAAACCCGGTCTCCCTGTCTCCTATCAAGATGGGACCTTGCGGCTGCACTTTCTGGACTTAGGATATGGAAGGGACAGAAGGAGAGATTTACTCTTGAAGGCCGCTGATAGATCAGGTTATGTCCCCTCAGTGAGGGTTCTGTTCTCAAAACCTCATCTCTCCTAAATGCCCTGCCTCCTACTACAGGGTTCTGACCATCTGACCAAGCAAAAACCATGGTAAGATTTAGCTAACCCATCACCATCTCCACGGATTTTGTTATTTTTTTTTTCCTGAGGAATCAAGCAAGTATTAATATATTCACTGTAACATTATATTTGTCCCACCTCTAATTTTCTTATTTGATATATGTTTAAAATTGATTACTCACTATTAAAAAATTAGTCATGCTGTACTATGGCTTTCTTATATATTGAATCTAACTAATTCATTTGAAATTCATAAATTGAAATCAAAGTTCATGTGCTTACAGTAAGGGTTGAGAAATAAAAAGAATTGCCTTAAAATTATTTATGGTCACTATCAAGTTGACTACAAAGGCAAGAGAAACACATTAAGAACTTACTTAAAATAATAACATACTTAAAATAATAAGTGTCATGTAGTTAGGCTAGAACTAGATCCTGCTACATATTAAAATTTGACATATTAATACATTAAATATGTAGTAAGGAAAGGATAAGTCATTAGTAAAAAAAAGAAAGGCATTCAATAAATGACTAAAGGAGAGTATCTAAAGGAAATAAGACATATATACATATATATAGGTGGCTACTATCAATTCACTAAATATTTAAACACAAATATTTTTACTATCAAGCATCAAAATTCAAAAAATAGAAAACAGAAAAAAAAGAAATTATAGGGAAGAAACCTTTAAAAAGTATCTTAATTTTAGGCAACAGAAAATGTGTTACCTAAAACATTCATAAATATTGGAAATCTGTTTAAAATCAGAATATTTGAAGGAGTGATAATTACAAAAAAAGCAATTAGTAAATAAATACTTAATGCTTAATCCCTCTTGAATTTAAAGCAATATAAAATTTAAGGTCATTGAAAAATCTGTTTCCAATTCTAAAATATATAATGATTGATAATTTTTATGCTATCAGTTACATTTTGATTAGTTGAAAAAATTAAAAGTGGAAAATTTATTAGTGAGTATGCACCTGAGAACATTATTTGTGTCTATAACAATCTGTGTTTTATTTCAGTATTAGACCTTGAACTGAAGGCCTCATCTTCTTGCTTGGCATTTTTTTCAGTGAGGATGGGTACTCTACCACTTTAGCCAGGTCTCCAGTCTGGTCAATTGGAGACAGAATCTTCAAGCCTTTTCTGCTCCTGTGTAGCAGGAGTGCAAGTGTGAGCCATGACCGTCTAGTTTATACAGAATCTTTCAAAGAATCTAATATATGAGGGAAGTTACATTATACAGATATTTGTCTCACTATTATTTAAAATAGAGATGTTCTCTAATTCCTAGAAACTCAGCAATAGAGAACTTAGCTAGAAATAATTGTTCTAGGGACCATGTACCATCTACTTGTTGAATACTGATGACTGAAATATCATAGGAACACAATAAAATCAAAGTTCATGTGCTTACAGTAGGGGCTGAGAAATAAAAACAATTGCTTTTACATTATTTATGGTCACTATCAAGTTAACTACAAAGGCAAGAGAAACACATTAAGACATTGTAAATCTAAAATACAAATATAACATAAACAGAAAGCAAATGCTTCAAAATTATAAGATAATTCATGCTACGGAGATGGTAAATTCCTCTTAATTCTTCCGGACTTTGAATTTACTGTGATGTGATCATTGCACTTCAATTAAAAGAAATGAAGGCATTAGGAGTAAAATTTGCCACTGTCTTTTTTTTTTGGGGGGGTCCGGTCATGGGGCTTGAACTCTGGGCCTGGGCGCTGTCCCTCAGCTCTTCAGCTCAAGGCTAGCGCTCTACCACTTGAGCCACAGCGACACTTCCGACTTTTTTTTTCTTTTTGCTTATATGGTGCTGAGGAATCGAACCCAGGGCCTCAGGCATGCAAGGCAAGCGCTCTACCACTGAGCCACCTTCCCAGCCCCAAATTTGCCACTTTCATATTAGAAATCATCCTCTTTGCATCCTACTCTTTAAATTATTTCACTAACTTTACTCATTAGTACTTTTTTGTCTTGTAAAGACTGACTATTCAACGGGAAGCATCTCCAAACCTCTCTGGTTCTTGGGACTCTTGTAGTTCTTATTATAAACTGACAAATTATACTGTTCATAAATTATTCTTGAAGCCAAAATAATTTGAATACTGCATTTTATCAATAAATCTAAAATATAGGGAAAAATCAAAATCACTGACAAATAGTTGAATTTTATAACCATCACCCTGACTTGTTGTGACTCAGGTAAATCCTCAAGACAGTGGCTTCTTGACTCAATAGGTGGTAGGTTATGTGCGTGGCCTAAGGTTCCTAAAGCCAATATAAACAGGCATCCACCTCCACAGGCCTTCAGTCCTCATACTCACTCCACATGATGGTGTCCCTCAAAGTATAGGAGAGGTGAAATAAATACGTGAGAGGACAAAGAAGAGTTTAGAAAACATGGCTCTCATCTGATTCTACTTCACCACTGATCTGGGACAAATATCTTTCCCCTTCTTTATCTTATCTTGGATGAGCAGCTTTTAGCTTATGTATTCAAATGGGAAAAGTAAGCTTGCATCACTGTCATTGATTATTTTAAGGTGTAACTTATTCATCTCCTCTGAGACAAAGTCCATTTCTTACATGACCTTGATAATCCTTAATGACTGTTCCTCTTCAAAAATAAATAGACCCCCATCCTCAGGTCTGGAATAGACATATCTTTCTTTCTCTGCCTCAGGATTTAGTTACTTGATTACAATAAAAAAGCTATTCTTTTTAAAAGTCAAACTCCGTTGCTTGGATTATAATTGTTCTAGAAGGCTAAGTATTTTAGGATTCAGATCCCATACTGCGTTTTTCATGTTTCCCAAATATTTTTTTTCATCACTGGACACTAAACATTTAAATGAAAACACCAAGTTCAGTCAAATTATGAACTTCTCATTTTATCATTGGGAAAGGATATTTGGTAGCAGGATACTGGTGGATCATGTCTGTAATTCTAGCTATTCAGTAGACTGACATCTGGAGACTAATGTCTGCAGCCTGCCAGGACTTTTCAGGAAAAACTCTGTAAGACTCTTATCTTCAATTAACCAGTAAAAGGTCAGAAGTTGGTTCAAGTGCTAGAGAGTTAGCCTTGAGTGAAAAAACTAAGCAAGCACTCAAGGCCCTGAGTTCAAGCCATAATACTAGCATATAGATAGACAGACAAACAGACAGACAGACAGACAGACAGACAGACAGGTAGATAGATAGATAGATAGATAGATAGATAGATAGATAGATAGATAGATAGATAGATAGATAGATAGATAGATAGACAGATAGACAGATAGATAGAGATAGCTATATAAATATCATATATATAGGTATATATGGTATATGTAAAAAAGATGTATATATATGGTAAATATTGTCCAAATCAACCAAAAAATATATAAAATCTTAGAAGAGAAAAGAATTATAGAGTTAGGATTTAGAAGTGTATTAAAATATTTCTAATCGGGGGCTAGGAATGTGGTTTAGTGGTAGAGTGCTTGTCTAGCATGCATGAAGCCCTGGGTTTGATTCCTCAGTACCACATAAACAGTAAAAGCCAGAAGTATCATTGTGGTTCAAGTGGTGGAGTTCTAACCTTGAACAAAAGAAGCTCAGGGACAGTGCTCAGGCCCTGAGTTCAAGCCCTAGGCAGGACTGGCCAAAAAATTTCTAATTGCCATTGTCTACCTCATTAAAATTTTGAAAGTTTTGTGAGACTTACTGAAGGGCCACAACTAGTTAGAATCAGAATCCCAAAGTAAATCTTTAATTTCTCTGTGTTCATCAACATACTATGCTTCTGTTTAGGATAATTTTAACATTAATTTTCCACATATAGCTCTAAAATGCAATCTTTTAATATATATATGTGTATATATATATATATATATATATATATATATATATATAAAATTTCTGTTTGCTTTCTAAAAATAACCAGTTCTTAGAGACCTTTCTAAGTCAGCTCATTTTTTTAATCACTGCCTTTTTTGTTTCTATTGTTTTCATCATTTTAAATCAACTTGCATTTGAAAATGTTTCACTCAAATTTATCAGTCATAAAAATGTCATAATAGAATAGGAGGTCTTTAATAGGAAATGTTTTTGTACTTTGGCTGAAACTTTCTACATGACTTTTTAGTTCCACTGATTGCATCTCATCCCTTAAAATCATGTGGCTATTTGGTCTCAGTGGGAAACACCTCTGCAAACGACAGCAGTACCCAGTGGTGTAGATGACTCATGCATGAGGCCTGTGGTAAGGTTTTGTGAATCACCTCACTCTTATTCTATTCCCAGGACTCTCAATTATAGGCAGATCTGAACTTCCCAGTCCAAAAATAATTGATTTAATAATTGATAACCGAGTAAGCAGAGCAAGATCCTAAAGTGTCTATAAAACATCATAACCTAAGTAGTGGTGAGCATAGATTTTTGTGCTGTCTTCATTTTCATCTATGCTAATCTCTTGAATAGGTAATAGTGTAAACTCTATTACAGTATTTTACTAAAATGCATACTTTATTCCAAAGAACTCTTATCTAAAATAATAGATATAGGAAAGTTTATTGTGAAATACATTTCCTCCCTTTCATTATATATTTACAAGTTGTTTTTTTTTTGGGTCCAGTCATGAGGCCTGAACTCTGGGCCTGGGCACTGTCCCTCAGCTCTTCAGCTCAAGGCTAGCACTCTACCACTTGAGACACAGCGTCACTTCCAGCTTTTTTTTTTCTTTTTCCTTATGTGGTACTGAGGAATCGAACCCAGGGCCTCAGGCATGCAAGGCAAGCACTCTACCACTGAGCCACCTTCCCAGCCCTATATTTACAAGTTTTTAAAGTGAGCTTATTTTCTTATTACCTTAACGAAATTATACAGAAGGGTTTCATTTCAATGTCAGTGAGTGAGTGCAATGCATCTTGATCAGTGGTACACATCCCTTTTATCCTTTTCCCCCATCCCTCCCAATCCCCATCCATCCCCTCAGATTTCCTAGTTCATATGCACATTGAATATTACAACTGCATTCACACACTCTTTTTCTCTCCCTCTCTTCTCCCCCCACCTTGACACAGGTGCCAGCTTTTGTGTCTCCATTTTGTCCAACTGTAAGTTAGTTGTTACTTGAAATCCTCCCTTGATACACCATACTTTAGTGGATATGTTTGTACACATACGTGTATGATCTGTTTATGTTTACATATATTTAGAATTTAGATGTAACTTCCACACATGAGAGGAAACTCAATTGCTCTTTGTCTCTGAGATTGATTTTTTTTTTGGCCACTGTCAAATAAAACATTAAGATTTTTAGGAGTTTTCCAACTCTGCAATATCCCAATTAAAACCAAGGCCCTGAGGTCCTTACTCGGTTACCCTCCTGGCCATTTAAATGTGAACTATTGACAGTTCACCATTTACAAAACATGGCCAAGGACCCGGTTATCATGATTTAGTTGTTAATTCACTGCTTCAGCTTGAAAGTTTCTGTGATTAGGATAGAGCGCTTCATTTCAAACTTGTTATACACGTTTTGTGTTTGTATTCACTATTTGCTCGCAGAACGATTCTTTGAAATGAAAATTGAAGGCTTCTAATTTTATGCGGAATGACAGCTATGTATTTCCATAAATGTATGAGCATTTTGACATGAAACTGTTATTTCTCATCTGAAGTCATAATTGTTCGGTGTGAAAGTAGGCCATGGGAATGAATAATAATAATAATTTTCCTTTTTGAGATCATGGCAATAATAAGCATAATTTTCAGAGCTGCATATAAGCAAAAGGAGCTTTGCTGGTAGGCAGTTTGACAAGATGGTTGTGGGGCGGGGAAAGGGAAGGAGGGTGAACTGTCCCTCTTAGCATCTAGCCTGCTGCTGCTAGCTACCTTTCTGTAGTCTCGAAGTCAGCCACCTGCCACTGCTTTGCCCACCAGTGTGACAAAGAGCAAAATCAAGGTCAGGGTAGGAATCCCAAAGGGTTAATACCTCTTATTATAAAGCCCAGTAGCCTGGCCATTATGTTGTGACATGTCGTTTTTAAAGCAATTTGTTTTCTTGTAGAACAATCCATCTCTCTGGGTTGTCAAGAAGTACAAAAGGGTTTTTTTGTGGTTGTTAAAGGATGTTTTAAAATCCCATCCAATTTATGTTAAAGAAGGCACCTATGATGGTAGAGACTGAGAAGCAGCGATACATGAAAAAGCATAAAAGAACACGGCAAACATAAGGTCTGGCACGGACCATGATGGGTTGTTTGGCTGCCAACAGCAGCATTAAGGACTAGTTGTACCGGTTGAGAAGCTGTTTAATTCAGATGCCTCCAACAAAATACACAGACTTCAAAAGAGATAGGGTGCCGAGATTTTTACTTTAAAAAGCATCACCACCAACTCCAGTCGTGAATTGCTCAGAAAAAAATAAACAACAAAAGAACATTTAAATTCTTCAAGCTTATAGGAAAGAATGTAACAGATGGTAAGAAGAGGTAGAGTTTTGCCAAAAGTATAGCGGTTACTGTTTTGTGTATGTGTGTGTGTGTGTGTGTGCGCGCGCGCATGTGCATGCACACACGGTGTGTGTTTAATAAGGTAAAATGGCACGGGTTCATTTACACGGTGGGATATTTTCTGGTGGTGCAGAAATCAGTTTAAATTATCCCATGTGATGTAAGAAATATATAGCAGAAATCTGATTATTGAAAAACCTGCTTAGAGTGATGGTGGCTCATGCCTATACTCCTAGTAACTCAGGAGGAGGAGATCTGAGGATAATGGCTTGAAACCGTCCTGGTCAAGAAAGTCCAAAAGACTCATCTCCAATTAACTAATTTTTTTTAAACACAAAGGAAGTAGAGCTGTGGCTCCAGTGGTACAGTGCTAGTATTGAGCAACAAAAGCTCAGAGACAGTGTCAGCAACCATTATCGGAAAAAAAGCAAGCCCTTCTTAGGGATAGTACATAACTTAAGTGGTAAAGTGCATGCACAGTGAGCCCATGGCCCTGAGTTCAAGCCCCAGTACTACCCAAAGAACCAAAACAAGACAGAAAGAAAAAATAACTATCACCATTAAAGATTTAAATACAATACCCTGGACTTTTAAGAGGGAGGTTCCCTTATATAAATACTAATATTACCGTTTACATGTAGGCCCATCCTTCCTATGCCCAGACCGTAATACTGGCTCTCACCTGGGATCTACTCCCTTTGTTATTACACATGGATGGAAACACATTTGGTTGTAACCATCCCACACTTGTGTTTAGCCCCTGTGTGATCAAGAGAATGCATTTGTGAGAAGGCTGCTTAGGTCAGAGATTGTCTCTGCAGAAATTCTCCTCTTGCAAATTCTAACTGGCCACTACAGATATTGCATTAGCATCATGCACACACTGTTCAACTGCCTTCCTCTTGAAAGTTTTCTCCCTGACCCCAAGCAAATGCTTTCTGGAGATATAAATGTGTGAAAGGTAGTCATTTATATAAACCTAGAGGAATACAAGGAGATAACATTGGAAGAAAATTGTTATTGCACTCTGATCTCAAAGGAAAATTGATTTATTATTATGAAATAACAAAGTACTCTTAAGGCTAAACCTTTTTTGCCCTACTTCAACCTGATGAAAAGGTTTACTTCCAAGTTATAAACCCATCCAAAATGTTGCTTCTAATGGAAAATCTGAGTGTCTTCACACATGGCGACAAACACCACTGCTCTAATAAAAGGCTTCATTAAAATATGGTTGGAATTTCTGGGCTACGGCAATTTTCAGCTACAAATTGAAAGAGAATTGGTTGCACCTCTAATGAGTGTGCAATTAAATGATCTTGAGGGGGAAAAGCTAAAAGGAAATTAAATATTGAGTCCTTTACCATTGAGTGTTTATACTGAAGGGGATAATGTATAGACTGGAGGAGAAAATGGTGGAAATCAACAAACATGACCTTCCCCTGTTTATTCTTTTACTGCAAGACAGAAGTAAGAAAGTCATTGTAACAGTCATTTTCCCCTCCTCACCAGATTGTAATGAAACAGGGTGGTACAAGATAGAAATGTCCTGAAGCCTGGCAGATAATCCCAGCAAAAAACTTTGAACCAGAAACCCAATCAAAATATTATACATTGCTCATTATTTCAACTATTAATCAATTGCCATTGCCTGAATAATCTTTGAGTAGCAAACATACACCCTGGTCTCATTTCCCCGTGGGGAGCATTGTTGGTTGATAATAACATCTCCTTAGGGTCCCTTGAATTTCATGTGGTATTTTGTTGGAATTTTTGTTATCTTCATAACCAGAAAAAATAATTTTGATATTTGTCTCGAAATGTATTTTGATGTTTAAACAGCCCAGGGTTATCTTATACTTCACAAAATTGCAACTCTGAAATAGCTCTTTCCAATGTACACTCTACCTTTGGCCCCGAACATTTCTCTTCCCCCACAAGCCTACTTTGACCTTTATCTTTTTCTCTGTAATTCCCAAATCCATGTTTCTCTGAGAATAGACACTCACAAACCCTGAGAGTATCAGGGTCATTTGTCAGCCTCCCCAGTACAGGCTGTGAAGTTACCAACCCTGTTTACCTGGATGGTCATCCCTGAGCAATCCTCCTTGGGACCCTTCTCAAGTTCAACATCTTCAAATTTAGAAAGATTGGGGTCTTTCTCACACTGTGCGCAAATGGAATCTAATTATACAATCCCGACATAAACCCTCCAGCTCTGTCCTAATCAAGTCACAGCGATGCCCATCATGCAGAAAAGACAAAATTGCTTCTAGCACACCTTGCAGTGAGTAATAAATACTTGATGAGTGAGTATCTAAGAAAGGGCACTAAATGGCAGGGTGCACACCTCGGCCAAGGTCGGAGCAAGAGTGTTTCTGGTATGAGGAGGGTGATATTCCCCTGGCTCTGTTTAAGCCCATAAACAAACCAGCTTCCTTATGAAAGAAGATTAATCCTTGGGAGATATTATCTACCTCTACTGTTTCATGCTATTCAAACAATAAAAGTGTCACTTATTTAAGTATTTTTCCAAATTCTTTACTTAGATGTATTTTCCTATTCTTTTTTTGGTTGTTTGGGCCTCTGAAAATTTTATAGATCTCTGTGAACATCTTCTCTAATAGAGTCTGCCTCCCCCTTTTTCACTGTATGCTGGTACTTATTTAGATACATTACATCCTTTCTAAATGTGGATTGGGAGAAAGAAGCTATGATTATGACTTTGTTGTGTAAGTTTCAGATATATTACCCCTCCTAACTTTTAGAACACTGTCAGAGAAGTACCCGCAGATGAGGTAAGAAAGCACCCACAGACAGATGAGAAAACTGGGCATCACGAATGGTGAAACACTCACTGCCGCCTAAATCAGAGACAGATTCGAAAAGAAAAAAAAAAACAGAAACTCCCAAAGATAAGGAAATGAAGAGTAAGGGATTTGATTCCCAATTTGGGGACCACGATATAACCCTACTTGTTTATGTATCCCACTCATTGTTCTGAGATCATGGAGCAGATACAAGTGGGAAGACAGGGCAAGCTGACATCAACTGGAGGGAACCACAATCCTGCAAGCGGGAATCACCCTAACCCCTCACTTCCACTTAAAGAGAATATTTTTTCTTGGCATCCAGTACAGTAGGTGGCGATGTTGTACTACCTGGATGATTTGTGATGCTTTTTAATTATTATTTTAGTCTTTTTTTTTTGCATCTCAGACATTAATCTTTATTACAGTTATACATTTCGTGGCTAGCCATTGTCTCTCATACACCTAGTAGTTATATTAACCATTGACCCAGTGGAAGAATCAGGTATCTCTTATCACACTACACTAAGAAGTCAGACTTGGAAAACCAAGAGCCCTTTGGCTTTGTTCCTTCTTACACAAGCACCTCACATCCAAATGTCTCAAATCAAATATATCTCTACCTCCTGGTTACCCATCTTTGCTTTTGCTTTTGACTCTTGGGAGCACCCCATACACACAGTATCTGAGCCAGAAACCTGGATATGAAGAATGAGAAATCAATATCATAGTGGGAAAGAATTGGTCTTAAAGTAAGTGGGCTCTGAGGTCAAGGTGGACTTCAGCTGACTCAAATTGTATCCCTTAGAGAAAGTTGCTGTGCTTTTGCAGGTTTCAAATGCAGGTTTTCCCATCATAATATTCTCCTACTACTTTTCAGGTCAGCTGGCTTAATCTAAGTAAAATATTTAATATAATGACACATATGGAACGGCTCCCCCCCCAAAAAAATTAATTACGGCCATGATGATGATGGTTGGTCATGATCCTTGACTTCTTCCCCAGCCGTCCTCACCTAAAAGGCCATCCAATCCAGCACATTCGAATTAAATACTTTCCCATCTTGACCTTATGTCTAACACTTTGCCTTAGGCCCTAATTAATTTTTGCATAATTATTACTCGATGCACTCCTAACCTGTTTCTTTATTTGTGCTGAACCTACTTCTATTTGTCCTTCATGCCGCTCCAGAAGAATAAATACACTTTTGTTTTCTATTGCTTAAGATTCTGCAGTGCCCTGCCTTCCATTTATAAATCCCACACTCCCTTTTTATGTGACAGAAAGTCTTGCCAGTTATAAACCCTGAACATTAAGTAATGACATCTTTGGCTGCCTGTCACTCACACTCTTTGTACCACCCCCCCCTTCCAGATGTGACTAGACGAATCTAAAAGTTGTTTCACTCCCTATGTCTTTGCTCCTGTCATCAATCTGTCTGACATGTCCCACCACTGGTCTGTCTAAAGTACACCCTCTGTATCCACCTTCTCCTTCCTGCCAACCCTGTGATGAGCTAGTTGCTCTCTCATTTGTGCACTGTTAACCTTAGTACCACGTAATCACAGGATATCATTAGTAATAGTGCATCATAGTTGTATCATACAGATAGCTTATAGTATATAGTGCTTTTCGATTCCAGATTGGAGTACACTATTATCAGAAGCATAAAGGGAAGCAATCATCGAAACTGTGGAGCAATGATTTAGCAGGAGGAATTAGTACATAAGCTATCAAGCATAATTCATCTCTGTGCACTCAAGTTTAGAGCAACCCATTTGTCACTGGTAGATAGCATTTCTTTCCTCCTTTGATGTTTAGTAAAATGCACTGTCATTGATGGCTCAAGGTCAAAGTGTGAATTTCCAATTGCTAGAATATATTTTACCACAGACTTACCAATGTCAAATTTCACCCATGTATTATAGTGAGGAGGCTGGCTGCATGGCTCACCACAAGCTTTGGAGGAGTCATTTCTTTGTTTTATTTTCTTTGCTTCTAGATCTTTCTCACACTGACTTTGAGTCTTCCCTGTCTTCTCTTTCTTCCCCATTGCTCTACCCCAGTCCTTTAAGGACTGTAGATTTCAAATCTGCAAAGTCCATTTTCCATGGAGGTAACAGCTCCATGGATTCCTAGGACAGGGTTGTGGTGAGTGTTTAAGAAGAATGAACCCTCACCTGTGCTAGGCAGAACCAAATCATCGTTGCGCCGGTTAGTCCTTCAGAAGCTAGGAAATTCCTGACACTTGGAAGGAAAGTATGGCTGATGGTGGAAAATAGCATCTACTCTTTTTTATATTGAGACCCTGGAGTACGTTGTTAAGTTTTCTGAAAAGATTAGAAATAGATTTACATCATTAGTATAACAAGACATTTTGAATTTGCTTCGATGAGTTCATGCTCTGGAACGTATTTTTGTTCCATCAAATGGCATTTGTAATATTATTTGGTATTTATTATTTTGATCTTAAAATAGAGCATCATCCGAGGGAAGGTTGGCATATGTTCTACTCGCCATATAGATTCATGGCCTAATTTGTCATTTTCATTCTCCTTTCCATTCCAAATTCTGTTTCAGTTTTCTATCATCCTATGGTCATTAGTGTGCCTCGTCATAAACTGTCATCCATCCAGTCCTGATATTCCCAGCTTTTCCAGGGTATATATCCTTCTTACCCAGCATTGCTCAATTCTGTTTCTCATTCTGTCACCTTCTCCCTCCACTAGAGGCCTTTGCTCTCAACTCTCATTTTATTCAAGTTTACTATCCCTTCCCTGATACTACTTGTTCCCTATTCTTGAACTTGACTGTCGATCAGACAACTGCCACTATTTCCAAACCCAATAACACACATCCCATCAACACCTTACCATAAACTCACATTATTTTTTTTACCTAATGTGCTTTAGAGTACGTTTAGATCTTTGTCAGAATCGATGTTGTCTCACTGAGAAGTAATTGAATGTTCTTTTCACATTTGGGGTCTCCCTTCTTTAAACTGTATGAATTTTTATTCCTCTGGCTTCTGTTGGTTTAAAACTCTCACTATATATTTTTAACTCTTTTAAAAATTACCCTGTCTCATAGTCAGATTCCTCAAGACAGAGTTGTACTTCTCTGCTATGTAGGAAATCCTGGTAGCACTCACCACTCTTTTAACCTTTTGATGCCTTTATAACAAAACCCTTAAGCAACTACCATCTTTCTAAATAACCATCACACTAAATTGGGGTATGGTAACACATTATCTTCCTTGAAGGAGTACCTTTCTATGTGGCTGCTACCTACTTTTGTTCCTGAAATGGAGATCTTTATAAGACTATTGAAAGGTCAGTGAGTTCTTGGGTTTTTGAGTGGTTTCAGTCAAGCACGATGCATTTTTTATGTAAGAAATTCATGTTGTAATTTACTTCTTCAATATTCTGGCGATTTATACACTGACCATGTTATAGACAGGTTAGGGAAAGTCTATGATATAAGCCAGTAGGATACAAGAAAAGCATTTCTTTAACTAGTGAGAGCAAGGTAAACAGTAAATCTAGAGTAAACTCTTGGTCACTGAAATGGATACACTTTAGGGATACACTTCTACAAGTGAACTCATGCATTTCTTTTCTCCTCGCCATGAACATCAAGCACTCATGTTAGAAATCAATAGTAATAGAGTAGCGTGCTGTTCTTGCCCCCTTTGTAGTACATAAATCATTGCAGCCAATCAGATCTGTATTCAGAAAAGCCATGGTGAACTGCCAAAGATAACAATGGAGAGAATTTAAAAACCACATAGGAAAGAAATGTGCTTCAAGATTATATTTGAATTGCCATGATTTGATTGGAAAAAGTCAGATAACTAATAAAAGATTATCTTAATAGCATTCGTCAACATTTATAAGAGATTGTTTCCCTTCTAGATGTCCCTCCCATTACATATAGCAATGTTAATCTTTGCTAGTGACAAGGTCATTATTTGTATGCCCTCTTAAAGTCGATATTTAGATTCAGTATCTTGCAATATTTTGTCATCGAAAGGATTTTATCTTACTTATATAAAAACATCATTTTGGAGAAAGTAAACTCAAGGGGGAATTTAGACTTTCAGTAGTGATTCTACATATCATCAGAAAAATCACTAGAATTTCTTTGTATAGTAGTAGGCAATGGAAGGGTGACAAAGTTTATCCTAGCTCACAAGCACCTCATTCAGCATTCAGTGCTGTCTCATTGGTACCTAAAAATGGCCCAAAATGAAATTGTTCATACCTGGGAAATCAGCTATAAGTCAAAACTTTTCTTCACTTGTTTTAGACATTGGTATGGTATATGTACAACATACCTAAATATGATAATTATATTAATAATGTAATATATATTGTCTACAACATGCCTAAAATATACTAAATATATACTCCTATAACAATGTATTAGCCAAAGCTTTGGGGAGTCAAATGGACTGGATATTTTGTCTTATTCTTGGTATTTGTGTGTATGTGTGGTTGTGTGTTGTGTGTGTGTGTGTGTGTGTGTGTGTGTGTGTGTGTGTGTGTGTGTGTGTATGCTTTATAGTTAACTCGGGACTTGCCCATTTCTGAAGTAAAACTGTCACTACAAAGTGTGAATCTTTTTTAGTAATAGTGTTGTATACTACTTTCACAAGGTACTAACAAAAAACATTCACTGCAAGAAATAAACCATCAGTCACATAATCAGCACACTTTCAAAGAGATCTCATAAATGACATCAAAATAAAATTTCCCTAGTGACTTGAAACAAAATAAACTTGAAGGGATAAATGAAAGTTCCCAGTGAGCCAGTCACAAAGACATTTAATCGACATTGAAAATAGTAATAAAAAGAATAATTTATGTTTGATTAGCACAGTTAAGAGTTAGAGTGTTTCTAAGAATAACAAAAATAATTTTAATTTACTTTTATTATATTTAATAGTGATAGAAATGGGTTTCAATTCAACATGCCAACTTATAAGTATAATGCTTCTTGATTAGCATCATATCTTCCATTATTATCTTCCCAATTGACCCATCTATCCCAATCGATCCATACCCTCAAGAAACAAAATTATTTTAAAATACTTGAAACTAATTCAGTGTAGAGAGAGAATAATAAACATATATATCTGTATTTCTAAACATTAAAGGCAAAAGGCCAATTATCTTCTTTCTAATTTTCCTGCAGTAGTCCAATACCAACTGAATCACACACTGGGTTTCCTAACTTAGTGAAAAACAGAAGCTATTGTTTGTTTGAGGTATATACATTTCAGCAAACAAAAGTATGAACTTGGATGGTGAAAAGATCTGGGAAATTAATGTAGTATCTTGCTGACTTTTATGATAGAAGTTAATACATTGAAAATCTTTCAAACTATTTAAAATGTGTTTGAAGTTGAATACCAGTGGTTCTTGTTTCCAATCCTACTACTCAGGAGCCTTAAATCTGGGGACTGCAGTTCAAATCCAGCCTGGGCAAACATTTGAGAGACTCTCTCTTAGCTCTCATTAATCACCAGTAAGCCAGAAGTGGCACAATGGTGATAGTGCCATCAGTGAAAAAGCTAAGGGACAGCACCTAAACCCTGAGTTCAAACCACAGAACTGGGTTTTAATGTAAGGTAATTCTGATTTTCAAAAATGAGAGCATGATCCTTCCTTTCTTGTATACACCATCAATGGCTGACTCTAGGTAGAAGTGAGTAGATGCCGCAGATGTTATATGGCCTGCAAAACCTAAAATATTCACTTTCTGTCTCTGGCTCTGGCTCTCTAAATATATTTGCTGCCTGCCTGCCTCCCTGCCTGCCTGCCTGCCTGCCTGCCTGCCTGCCTTCCCTCCCTCCCTCCCTCCCTCCCTCCCTCCCTACTTTCTTTCTTTCTTTCTTTCTTTCTTTCTTTCTTTCTTTCTTTCTTTCTTTCTTTCTTTCTTTCTTTCTTTCTTTCTTTCTTTCTTTCTTTCTTTCTTTCTTTCTCTCTTTCTCACTTTCTCACTTTCTTTCTTTCTTCTCTTTCTGTGTGTGTGCACATGCCAGTGTTAGGGCTTGAACTCAGGCCCTGGACACTGCCCTTGAGCTTTTCTGCTCAATGCTAGTACTCTACCACTTCAGGCTTTTTGATTATTAATTGGAAGAAGAGTCTTTGGGACTTATATTCTCAGGCTGGCTTTGAACTGCAATCCTTAGATCTCAGCCTCCTGAATAGCTGGGTTTGTAGGCATGATCCACCTGTACCTGGCTCAGTGGTGGTTTTTAAATTTGATGTTGTAATTCCTTTCCTTTGACTTGATTCAAATTCAGTATCATTCAAGACCATTTTCTTATGGGTACCAAATAGCTATGTAAGTTAATTATAAAACATGTAAACAAGGAAAGGAAATGATGCATCTGCAATCAAGTGACTTTCTAACAGATTTTGTGCTCAGATTTTCCTGTTCCTCTCAATCATCTCCAGCCAAAGGCTCTTGAGCAGCTGGTGAATCTTCTGCTCCCCATGTTCTCTCCTTACCCGACACAGAGGACACAGAGAAAAGCTTTTTGAAATATTAAAAAGAGGTCAGGGAGATTCTGCTTAAGAAAGATAAATATAAAGGGAAGGTCTCACAATTATGTTGCATTCTATTTTTGAGTGATAAGATCATGAATTGCCAAATAAAAACTTTTAAATGTGCCCAAGTATTATAAACCTTGTTTGGCATCAGTTCATCTTTTAATGCCAAGAGCTTTAGATAACTAAAATTACCTGGATCTTCCTCTGTGGGCCTGATCATAGTTCTGAATTCATCTGGATGGAGATGTGAATATGTCTTTATACAATTTAACCTGCTAATGGAAATGCAGTAACTAAACAGAGGAAAAGAAAGGAATTATCTCCAGATTAAGAGTGGACAAATACAGACATAAATGAATAGTGAATAGCCATGGATTTTTCCTATGAATCGTTTTCTATTACTTTTAGACAGAGAGGCTCTCACATCATATATATATTTATTCGGTCTTGGGGTTTGAACTCTGGGTTTGGGCATTGTCCCTGTGCTCTTCAGCTCAAGGCAAGCACTCAACTGCTTGAGCCACAGCGCCACTTCTGGATTTCTAGTGGTTTATTGGCCATAAGAGTCTCATGGACTTTCCTCCCCAGGCTGGCTTTGAACCATAAAACTCAGATCTCAGCCTCCTGAGTAGCTAGGATTACAGGCGGAAGCCACTGGGAACCAGCTCACATTCTATATTTTAAAGGAAAGGTTTGTTTAGAATTATCTGTCCAAATGCAAACTCTTGCAAGGTCTTCAGAGCTTCAGAAAAGATTAACCTGCAAAGGACAGAGACAGAAGGAAAACCATGCAGACTGGATTTAAACAAAATATATTCTCTCTTATTGAGTAATATAGGATATCAAACAATAGTCTCATTTTTCAATTATTTAACATTTTATCTTAATAGGAATATTTGTGTGGGTTGGGGGAGGGAAGTTTGTGATAATTTCCCCATATTATAGTAGGGAAAGCTTGATAGGTCATGAAATGATTTGTTCCATGGTCACCAAAGTAATGAATAATATATCTAGTTTTACAACTATTTCTACATTCAAATTCATCTCTTTGGACACAGTACTTTAAAAAGATCAAAACAGTGTAGAGCTTAAGGAAATCAGCTAAAATGTACTTGGGGATTTTTTATTATCTAATTTTGATTCTGATTATCTAATTTGAACAATGTTTATTTAACAGTCTTGGATCAAAATCTTGAATACCATTTATTTTCTCTAACTTCTGGGGAAATTATTTTCCTGGCACTATGACAAAAAAGCCAAAAAAAAAAATCATGTGTCTATGCTGTGTTTAATAGAGAGAATGTGTTCTATGTGGTTTATTCTGACAGAGGAAAGGAAGGGAAGGGAAGACAATACATAGTTTGTCTCTGAAACTAGAAAGTAAAAAATAGAAATATAAATAAAAGATTTGGAAACTAGTCTTTTCCTTTGGTGACTGTTCTTGCTGCTGCTAGTATGTATGTGTATAGATGTGTTATCTCAAATATTTTCTGTCAGTAGCGTCAGTTGCTTAGTCTCCTCTATTGTGTACTGTATTTGAATAATACATAATTACACTTCAATCTGTTTGCAATCTCATTTTGGACTTTATTCCATTTGTTATCTGTTGCCTAAAGAACATTTCTTATTTTGCACATTCAGGAATTTCATTTTCTGTATGTAAAACAGGGGTGTGTGTGTGTGTGTGTGTGTGTGTGTGTGTGTGTGTGTGTGTGTGTGTGTGTGTGTGTGATCTCTTGACTTCCTTACAAAGTGGTAAAGTGAATTCTATTTTCCAAAATTGACTTCTGAAATACTGATATCTCTCTTCAGAGTACCCAGGACATTCAGATTTGATCACTTCATTTTGGAAACTTTATTGGGAAGCGATCTGAATTTACACAGAGGGCTTACTTTCTTTTGCAAGCGTGGGCCCTAAAATGCTGTAGAATGTTATTGATTTACTCTGAGCTGCCCTTCAAGACATCTGATTTGGAAGGACACACTGCAGCTGCTATGTCAGAGTCGAAGCCATTTGTCTCACAACATTACACAGTACATATTGGAACTTCAGATACATTTTGCTTGTCTGAAACACAGCTCTTATGTTTAAGTCAATTTAATGGTGCACTAGTATAAAAACTAATGATCAGATCTTTTGATGTGGATTTTACTATTGCCAGTTTGTTCTCTACCTGGCATCCAAAATTTGGGTTTTTACACAGATAGCCCTTAACAAACTCGATTTGATGATATGAACGTAATATCATAGTTTACTCAAGAACTAATTTTCCCCCACTTTCCTATGCCCTTTTCCTCTAACTTTCTATTAGGTTGGGTACTTGTTCTGTAAGTTTCCTAAGTCCTATGATTTCCCTGCTTCTCTGCACAGAACCTGTGAGATATAACTGAGTCATCCAGGGGTAACAGCTCCTGTCTGTGACCTTGCCACAGGGAGACACCTGCCTGGCCCAGGTTTTCACTGTCCTCATCCATTGGTGAGGATTTTTACAATCTACCTAGATGTAGCTGACTTTGACCTTGGAAAAAATCATTCCTTAGAGACTTCATATAAGAATAAAGAAAATCGTGATAACCCAAAGTTATAGGTCAATCTAATTTTGTCTAGCAACGTTTCATAATAGTCATTCTGATAGAGACTTATTCTCTAGGAAAAAGAGCATAATTTAAGATTACATTCATTATGACAAATAAGCTTTGAGTAGCTACGGTGGCAAACTTCTGTCAGTTTTATCTGAGTATTTTATATTAAATCCTCCAATATGCTACTTATTGTTTATTTATTACTTGGGAAAAACCACAGCGTGAATCTTGCATAGTGTACATTGGCTTGTATCTGGGTCGAGTGAGGACCATAATTATAGTTACAAATTCTGTAAACCATTTTGTGAACCCTCATAATTATGATGCTATATAAGAAGCATCCATCCAGCAGAGATAGGTATTGGGAATCTGTACCTGACACTATCTGTTGGGAACAGAACATGTATGGGATTCAAATTCTCTCAGCAGATAAATACAAGTAGAATACTGTGTGATTAGCAAAGAATATTTGGTTTACTACAGAAATTGGCTTTGGTGCAGTGTGAATAGCACTTTAAAGATCTAGAAAATCTTAGCAGGGAGAAGTGACTTGCAAAGTAAATATTGGGCAGATCAGGAGGCACATTGAGATTCTGTTGTGAACTTAAGCTGTGGATACAGGACATCAATGATAGCTTTCATCAGGGCTAAGGCCTTATCGAACTAGATGGGCCATGATCTAGGACACTGATGGCTGGATCTAAGGAAAGAAGATTAGAATGCAGAAAAGCAAATGGCTTGGACTGACAAATAAGAATTGATTACTCACCAAAGAGTGTATGGAACTGGAGTAGAAGTCAGGCACAACAATGTTATGGATAGATGATACATTTTTACTTCTGGTTCTCAGTGCTTCTGTTCAAGGACTTTTCCATGGCAGATATGGTTAAATCTTTTTTCTTTGACTATTTGAAAAAAATATGCACAGCAAATCTGTATGAAATCTAAACATGTTTCTTTAAATTCTTTAACAAGTAAAACACTCTACTATTGCATCTTCTTGTTTCCTTACTAAGGGAGACAGAAAGATTAGAAGGAGGTGATTAAAATAAGAATTATTTCTTGGTGAAGCTAGGATTTCATCATCAGTTTGGTCCTCTAGGCACAGGTTCTAAAAGAAAGGGTAGAAAAGTACACCTGCAGGCCAGGCGCCAACAGGGGCTTCTGAAAACACTGAAGTGATTGCTGAAAGCTGGGACAGTTTGTCTTCTATTTTAAAGTCTCAAATGAGAGTTGGTGTCAGTCTCTGCCAGATTCCTTGAAATACTGTCATATATTTCAGGGAGCTGTAAGGGGATCTTTTATTACATCCTTTCAAATCCTGATGTGCCCTCTAGAAGTTGGCTTTAAAATACTTGTAGGATTTTTTTTCTTCTTCTTCTTCTTTTTTTCCTCCACACAGACTCAGAAGACTAAGAATCTTTATTATTATTTCCCACTTGTTGCAAAGTTTATTTTTGAAGTAGAGATTTACTTCGCTAAAGAATTTTGAAGGATTTCTGACCAACAGAACATTTAAAGTTTTTAAGAACTTTGTAATGAATTCACCTGACCAACAGAACATTTAAAGTTTTTAAGAACTTTGTAATGAATTCACCTGAAGTGATTCTAGGCTGCCAATTTAGTTTTCTTTTCTAAAATACAACTGTCTGAGGCTTTTTGTTTGCATATAAATTGTCTTCAGATTTCTTCAGCCGTTTCTTTACATTAAAATTTCTGCAGGGTTCTTTAACCTATCATCCCATTCTTACATGGAGTTTTAAAAGTGAAATTGGGGGTGGGAGGAAAACTCTCTCTCTCTCTCTCTCTCTCTCTCTTTTTTTTTTTTTTTTGGCTGTGGGTCTTGAACTCTGGGCCTGGGCACTGTCCCTCAGTAATTAAGCTCAAGGTTAGTGCTCCACCACTTTAGCCACAGCACCACTTCCAGTTTTCTGGTAGTTTATTGGAGATAAGAGTCTCATGGACTTTCTTGCCCCAGCTGGGTCTGACCTACAATCCTCAGATCTCAGCCTCCTGAGTTGCTAGGATTACAGGCATGAGCCACCAGTGCTCGGCTTCACTATTTTTAAGTCTCATTTTTCTCAGGTTCTTGTTTCACTTTCAGTTCTATAAACACATATTCTTGAGCTAATGCCGGTAAGGATATTAAGCTAGTTCTAGGAACTCAAAGAAAATTAGAGAATATCTCTACTACCAAGAATTTAGAATCCTCCCCTGCTCTTCTCTCTTTTCAGTTCAATATTTGTTTTCTTGCTGATTTTTTTCATTGTCTTGTATTCTTCTAAGTGGGCTACACTTTTATATGTGTTTGAAAATATGGCTATTTTTTTCTGTTCAGCTTCCAGGTAACAAGCATAAATATGTAATGTGCTAGCCACAAGTTTTCCCTCTCACGATGGCAATTGAAGGAGGCTGTGGATGGCATATCATATATACTCTCATCTTTTCTTCTGGCTTACTCCACTTCCATATTGTCCAGGGAACTGAGAACCACTCTGATGATAAGAAAGCATTCTTGGATTTATAGTTCTTCTTTCTAATTAACATAGTGGTAAAATTGGGCAGAAAATACAGACACAAAATAAGGGTGAGTACCACCTTTCATACAGTATTCACTGAGTATATAAGTCTGGATACTTCGAAGTACTCTTTATAGCTTCATGGAGCTTTGAGACCCTGGGAGCCCTTCTGTCAATAAAGTTTTGACTATTCACCTGATACAAATAATGCACTTTTCTACTGGCTGGCCAAGTTGTCTTTCCCAGATAACCAATCTCCTTTCTCAAGTGAGGTCTCAGATTGCCTGGAGCCTATAACCGCAAGTTTTAACTTCTATTTATTTTTTTTTATAGTTGAATGACACTGTCTATTTCTTTGCCATTTTTTTAAATCTCAATTTTCACTTGAATTTGCAAGTTCAAGTGAATTGTAAAAGACTCTAGAGCAAGGGAAAGCAAATATTTCATATTGACCTCCAATCTCCATTTGTATTGCCTACTTAAGAGCAAATTCTGAGAATCCAGCCTGGACAAGGGAGAGAGAATGAGGTCTGGTCCCTCTGGCATCTTGTCCACAGATAACGTAGGGAGTGCTTGTATGTGTTCCTGACATTTCCCACTTGTGATCTATCCTAAATCTTTGAAGAGAGAAGACAGATCTCTCATGTGGCCCTCCCTCAGGCAAACATGGGCCTGTTGGACTCTAGCGATGAGCTATGTTAAGTGATCTGCCAATGACAATGGATATGGTAAGAAACACATCACTTGGGGCATTGCAAGAAAGTACAGAAATGGTTAGTAAAAATAACAGGAATCACAGATCTAGCAGCACTTCCTCTAGCAAATGTGCCTTTGTCAGTGCAAAGGAAGTCTGAGGGCTCAACCTTTCCTGGAAACAAAATGAATGTCAATGACATGGTAGATTTTGTAAGGTTCTGTGAACTCTGGCCCTCATTGAAATAAAAGTCCTTTATATTTGTTGGTAGGTGGTTCTTGAAATTTACTCATGGAGAATAAGTATATCTCTGCAGTCTACTAAGAAATTAAGATCTAAATGGAAGGGCCATCAATTCCAATGCTATGCTTTCTAGCTGAGGAGACTGAGACACCTTAGCCAATTTCGTCTTTTTACTTCCAAGGTAAACAAAACTACTATTTCACTGTTACTACTAGTGGTTTTATAGATCAGGAAACTGACAAAGTAGAGAAGGAATATGTTTCTTATCATACAGTCAGATTAGTAGCCCCGTCAGAATTTGTATCCAACTTTATCTTGTTTCTGCATCTTATTTGTACAAGCTTGCATTGCTTTTTTAAAAAATAGTCATTTAGATCATCCATTCTCTTTTGTATGCAGTTTGCCTACTGATATCTTACTGTATCAGAAATCTCAGGATCTGATAAACTAATTTATGACATATTACTAGTAGATAAGATTCAGCATCTTTCATCCTTATTTTGTACCTACTTCATGATTGTCTCACACAGAAGTGGGAAACTAATTTTCTTGTCTGTGAAAGGCCATTGGAGTATTTATACCATCATTTGTGGCATAAAAAAATATTGTCGTAAGCAGATGGCTTAGGACACCTGATGAAGTACATAGGAGAAGCTTAGAACTCATATACCAAATGGGTTTTGCAGGTCTAACATCACCTCAGCCTGGATATTCCCATCCCTGGGATACAAAAGAGCCACATTAACCTTTTAAAATTCCACATGTCTCGCTAACCTATTATCACGTTTTTGTAAACAAATTTCAGATAAATTATAGATATATTTCCTGTTATTTCTATCATGTAAGCAAAAGTGGTTGATTCTTTAGGTTCTTTCTATCTTCTTTGTCCACCACAGAAGCTCTCTCTTTCTCTTTCTCCTTTATTAAATATTAAGAAGGTCCATCTTACTAAGGTTATCTTTGATTAATTAATAACTGCTTGAAAAGGTCTTTGGGAACCTCAAATAATAAAAATATTGTAAATGCTCTTCTCCTGTAGTTCTTGGCATTTTCTCTTCTAGGGACAGTTGAAGGTCTTTCCAGTCTTCTGAGCTCAGTAATTATTAAAAATCTGAAGAAGTAGAACAGGTTTATAACATCTGCATAGTGTTGTCTCTGGTCAAGCTCAACAGGCAGGAAACATGCAAAACCCAGCAAGGCCAAGGCTCTGCTTCATCATAAAGAAAAACTACCAGTGGCCTTTTCCTCATCTCTTTCTGAAAGAATATTTAAGTGTAAGAGGTTTGGCCAGCAAGTCCTATTATTGAGACAGAAATGATACCTTCTTACTATGAGGCATGGGTTTGAAATTTATACAGCTACTTCAAATCATTGGAGACCAGTTCATTGATGGTATTTCCAGACTCTAGGATTCGTCAAAACGTTCTATGGCATCTATGGACAATCATACCACTTCCCCATTCCCCCTACTTCCAGCATTGAGTCCTGCTATTCTCTTCATCCCCTATGGAAAGCTGAGATCAATGTGGAAAGCAGTATTCTAGTAACAGTATGGTTTAAGGTTGTTTTGATTTGATTTTTCTCTTTACCAAATTAAAAAGGAAGGTGGAACAATTTCCATAGCATATTGAAATGTGGTTTTAATTCAAACTCAACAGGTAAGAGAATAACAAGGGATTTCAGGTACTAAATTAGGAAACAATATTTGATTAATTGTACTCAGGCTGGCAGGATTGCAATGAGAACATTATATTACTCCAGTTACTTTTAATTCAGACCTGTGAATACTAAAACCTGAGGCATTTCTACAGCTTACCTTTGCCTTCACCCAAACTATTGGAAATGGAGTAAAAATCAGTGTGGCTGAAAGTAATTTTCATAATATATTTAAAGAGCCACACAAAGTATTTGCATTTCTAAACCTCATAAATTTGCTTTGGGTAATTTATCTTAAAGAAATAATTCAAAATGAGAAAAAAATGCTACATAAAAGAAATTCAGTATAATTTATTATACTTGATACTTTAAGCAGCTTGAATATTTAATGAGATATATGGTAATTCCTATCCCATCCTCTCCCTCCCACCAAAGCAACACCACCTGTTCATGCTGACTCTGAAGCCAGGCAGAATTGAACCTACCAGGGGCAAATATCTGTAACTCTAGTGGACTGCCAAAATCTGGAACAATTAGTATTGATGACCTTTTAAAGATATATTGGAAAACTAGACACTGCTTGTAAATAACTGGAAAGAAATAGAGAAAAATGAATATGATTTGGCTTGTTGACATAGTAGGGTTGTGCAATAATTATTTCTCTTTCATTTCTAATTCTATTAGCATAAGTTTAATGTCTGTACAAATATTTCAGTGAGAACTATTGGCAAGCTAAAGATATTTTTAGGTTTGTTAATTTATCTAAAGAATAAAATGCAATCATATAAACTCTCCAGATTCTAGGAGCTTAAACTCAGTTTCTGAAGACACACCATTTGTCATTACTCTCACTAAATATCGATTCATACTACTTGAATAGGGAACTATATCTTCCATCCATCACTGACACATATTTGTATTTGAATACTATCTCCTAAACTTCTTCTTCTTCTTTATTATTCACTTTCAGGAACTAACTATCCTATACATTTTATTATATTAGCATTCACAAAACAAGGAAGTTCTCTTTGAATGATTCAAGTCAAGTAATATTTGATTGGGAGAGGAGGCAAAGTTTAATTAGATCAAGACAAAAACAATACAACGATAGTTGACATCTGGCAGAGAAAAACAAAGCAAGTCTTATTTTAATCCTGGGCTCGACTCACAAGCATGGATCTGTTGGGATTCTGTTCCTTGTAGAAAAACTACCCCAGCACCCCACTATAGATCTTCCTTTAGCATAGGACTTTCTCAAACACAAACATCTCATGTTTCAGACTTTTCCATTGACAATGTTTAATTCAAAAGAATGTGTGTGTCTTCATTCTGTAAAACACATAGTCCATGGCATTCTAAATCATATAAATTCATACCTAGACACACTTAGGTTTAATAACCTACCTAAAAAGCTATGGCTCCTGGTGAATAACACTTGTCTCCACTGCTTGTTTTTGGCATTTAAGCATGGATCCCACAAGGCAGAACTTGCATGCATCATGCTTTCTCCCCAAAATATCTCATCGGAAGAATGGGCAAGAGATGCATAAAGTTAGGTCCTTAGCACAGAATCGTGAAAGTTGTTGGAAATGTGATCCAATACCCTTGAATTCACCGGGCTATGATGCTGTGTGTTTTTTGCTGCTTCATGGCGAATGGCAGATGGTCCAGCAGATGAAGTGCTTACCAAATACTGATGTGCAGAGGTGGAAACTCTGTCAGGAAAGCTAGCATGGGGTTCATAGTCTTTCTTTTCAACAAGCAAGCTCTCTGGTGATGCCCATTGTGCTGTTTATGCACAGACCAGTTATGCTTTGAGTAGTATGGGACAAATAAACAAGTGACACCTAGTTAGTCAGGGAAGAAGAAAATGCAATCTTTTTTTTTTTTAATTTCTTTTTTTTATTGTGAAAATACCATACAGAGGGGTTACAATTGCTTGGGCAAGGTAATGAGTACATTTCTTATCAAGCATTGTTGCCTCCTCTTTTGTTTCCCCTTCCCATCCCTCTCCCCACCCCCTCACCCTGTGACAAAGTTGTAAAGTTCGTTTTTCAACATGTCTTGTACATCTCATTGTTGCAATGGGTCCACCTGTATCCCTATTTAAACAACTTGTTTTTATCCCTTCCCCTTCACAAATTATACCAACATCAAATACAGTGAAAGCAGGGTTATACCGTGGGGGAGGGACATACAAAGCAACAAAGAAATCATCTTATAAATACGTTTGAAACAATAGCAAGAAAGAAAAACCATTTGAGTCTTTATCTTGGGGTACATTTCACCCAACATCAACTTATCTTTTCTCATAATCAACTAGTTACCATTCTCCCCTGTCTGTTAGAGTAATCCATATGAGTATGTTGTGTCTGAAATTTGAAATTTGGAACTTTTTGGATTTCTACCATTTTATGTTCCTCTAATGTGATTGTCTCATCCTCTCCATAAGATAAAGTGGAAATGATAAAATAGATGCTTCCAATAATATAATTTATACTTTTTGGTATTTATGTTAGTTACTATTTTGTGACAGTTTTCTATTGCTGTGGCAAAATACCTAGAAGAAAAGCTTTATTTTTGTTCAGGGATTTACAAGTTTCTATTCATGGCCATTTGCTTCTGTCACTTTGGGCCTATGGCACAGCATTTCATCATGAAGGAAACCTGTTCACCTCACAGGAACAGAGGACTAGAAGAGAGAGGAAAGGTTCAGGGGTCCAATATCAATTTCCAGAGCATGCAGCAATCTAACCTCCTTCCATGAAATAGCACCACAAGCTGACATTTCCCTTACTTTGGGGTGCACATTTAAGATCCAAATCATAATGATATGTATATATAGTACTCCTTACAATTGTAAAATGCCTAAATTTCATTAAATATATATATATATATATATATATATAATGCTCTTGAATGATGTATAGCTTAAATAAATCCTTTTGTTCTTGCTTAAGGAAAAAGATACACATAATTTTGACAATATGTGCAATGAAGAATCTAGGTGGCATGCAGGATTTCATATTTAACTTGGGGTAATTGTAAGTCCCTTGTTATTTTGGCTGCTTTTTTATCTTCCCAAATATTCTTTCTCATCTGTAAGTTGGGTATATCACAATGTCAAGTAGCAATGAAGAGTAAAAGAGAAATTGATATGAAATATCTTGCAAATCGAAAGCACTTTGCATAATTGCTAAGTATAAATTATACATTAACGTTCCATGTACCTTGCCTAGAATCTCACTATGTTTTATTGCATTTTGCACACCAATATCTATGAATCTCATTACATTTAAATACCAGGAACTATTTTTTTCCTTAAAAAAGAACAGCTCATAAATTCAGTGTACCTCCGGAAAGAAAACAAACTGTTTGTTATAATAGTCACAGCATTTATTAAGAAAGTTACCCCCAAACAATAAAAGTGTACTAATTTTTGAGAAATAATTATTTTAAGCTATTACAAGCATCAGTGCTTTTATGACTAACATTTTTTTCCTATAGCTTTGCGAGGTCTAGTAGTTTATCTCAATTATTAAGTGACACTAATAGGTAAGTATCTAAAAGGTGAAATAAATCCATATTAACCTTGCAAAGAATGGCTTTTAAAGCAGTAATCAAACTTCGGGAGAATGCAGAAATACTCCTTGAATATGATCACCATTCAGAAACACTGACACGGTGTATCTCATGAGCCAAAAATATGAATTTCTTTTTGTTACTCCTTAACTATATGTAAACGTTAGCAAGCCCACTGAAAGGTTGAATCAGAGATTAGCTCAAAACTGCCAAGGAGACTATCAAAACGGCACCTTGTAAGGCATGGAGGCAAACCAAATACTTTGTGGAGACAGGCTAATTTATCATAGTGCCGTTGCGATGGCAACAACAGCTCTGGGTGCCACGTGACCCAAAGCAGTGTCTGTGGATGGGCTCGAAGTGACTGTCAGTTCAGCAAAGGTCCACTGTGCCCCGTGAAAAGGAAGAAAGAGCATTGATACTTGTTGAAAAGACATCATAATAATGGTGTATCTCAAACCATGAAAGCATCCCTTTGTCTCCTTAACGTTTATTTTTATTCTGGCTGAAGAAATCCTTCCAGTTTTTGTCACAGAAAGGCCCCTTATTTAGTCACAGATTAAATATGTGTTCCTCTGTTTACTAAGAATTCCATCTCTGCCTGTACAATTGTGAACAAATATTTAAATCTTTTATCACAATAGTATTTTATTTACCATGTGCTCAATCCTATACAACATTTTCCCTGCTAATATTTTCCTAAGATCACAGGAAATTTGGTTGCATATAAAAATATGCCAGCAACTAAATTTCCCTGCCTATCATTTACTCAGATGGAAAAATAAATGTAGTCTGACTGCTCGCCTCTGCTCTTAAAGTGGAAGACATCTTCAGGAAACCTAGACAATAGGTTTGGTCCCCCATTTCTTTGTCTGCTTTTCGCTGTTATTTTCATTGATGGATAAGTAACAAGGGCCATACTGATAATCACACTTGGTTGCAACAATTCTGCACGCGAGACTTTATCATGGGGCCAATTTTCCTGCAGAAATAGTTCTGTGACCCAGAAGAGCGAGGATAAGGTTTGGAGTCAGATAGATATGAATTTCAAATCTTTGCCTGTCACTTGCTCAATAAGTGCAATTGGGGAAGAACGTTACCTTATTGACTTCCTTTATTTGTAAAACAGCCTGTGGATACCCACTCAGATTGGAGTTCGGGAAGCCTTGTAAACCTTATAAATCCTACATGCTGAGTGTCTGTGCTTATCCTTGTGAAACTCTCAGAATTCTCCATGGGGTTAGTCTCAAGGAAACAGCATTTATAAAACAAAAACTTGGAAACAATCTACATGCTCAGAAATATGATTTAGTAAGTTCATACTCATAAATGGAGATGCACTGACAGAATTAAAGAAGATGTAGTCACTTTTTAACTAAAATGATGTCTGAGTAAAGCTTTATGGGAAGAAAATTAACAGTATTATAACAAACAGAAGTAACATGACCTCTTTGTGAAATATGATCACTATATAAAATGTTCATTTCTGAAGAGGAAATTTCCCAGTTGAAAATAAGGTAGGTGCTTGGAGTACGATTGTCCTTTTTTGTGCCTGTACTGGGGTTTGAACTCAGAACTCTCTAGCCTAGGTTTTTCACTAATGGCTGGCACTTTCCACTGGATCCACACGTCCATTTAGAGCTTGTTTATTACTTATTTATCTTGCTCATTAATGGGAGATGATTATCTCCAATTTGTCTAACTCTCTGTCTTCAAACCTTGATCCTCAGATCTCAGACTTTTGAGTAGCTAGGGTTACTGTAGGTTATTCTATTAATATAGAATATTTCTTTAAAATATTGTACTGTATTTTCAATTAAGAGTATAATGAAAGACAAGAAGGTGGGGTTTGTGTGGGAGAGGGGAGCATCTCCAATGATTTCTACCAAAACTATTTAACTACCAGAATGAGTCCTTAAACCCTTATCTATCTTCTCTTAATAAAACGTATTCACCCAAGTGTAGGACAGGAAGCAGCTGGATGATACTCCTCCCAAAACTCTTGCACATTTCCCTCTTGTTCCATAAGTGCTGTTGCCTGAAGTGAGAAAAAAAATCTCTAAGAAAGAATCCTGGTGTGAAACCATCCCTTATTCTGCAAAAAGAGAAAGTAGAAGACAAGGAAGTGTGACAACCCTTTGCAAGATGGACTGATAAGTATGGTTAGCATTTGGGCTTCATTTTCAGTGAGATTTGCTGTTTATACTTTTGTTACCTAGTATACAGGAACCACAAGGAGGAGTCTAACATGTCATCTCACAGCCTATTACAAGTTGGGACTAATGACCAGAAGAACTGAGAAGCACAAGATCTTCTCGCTGAGTCTTCTTAAGTGTCAGTTGACAGTTCAGTGAGTGTTAGCCCCAGTGCTGACAGCCCTGGGAGGAGAGAGGAAGACAGATAAGAGTCATTGACAGAGGCAGCTGGGTGGGATGCACAGAGATACTGACTTGCTCCTCTCTCAAATTTCTAGCCACACTGGCTGGTGTCCAGGTACCATTACGTTCTCTGGCAAAGACAGACCACACTTCACTATCTGCAAAAAGTACAACAAGCCAGAGATCTCAGGAACAGCCAAAGTAAAATGGTTGGTTCTTTATTTACTTGTTCTCATCTACTCTGTTCTGTTCCAAACAGAGAACAATTGGAGGAGTCTCTTGTTCAATTTTATTGTCACTGTATCAAAGCAGATTATGCGTGTAGGAGAGTAGTGTATGTAAGAACAATGATTAAATGTATAGACTGAAATTCCATTCTGCCCAGTGTTAGTAAAAATTCTGTCATTATGGTCAGGAATTGCTTTCCTCGCCTAGTGAGAGAGAAGCAGGATCATGCAAGGGACTTTCCTTGTTTGCCCCAAACAAGGTTATGGAATCCAAACTTCACCAAGTATGGCTACCTGTATCATCTTCACTGAGAAGCCACCATGGTCCAGTGGTCCTGTGTCCTTACATACCTCAAGAGCTATTTTTCTCTCTCTCTCCCTTTCTCTCTTTTCTCTCTCTCTCGCTCTTTCTCTCTCGCACTCTCTCTCACTCTCTCGTTCTTTCTTCTCTCTCTCTCATTGGTCATGCGGATTGAACTCTGGGTCTGGGCACTGTCCCTGAGGTCTTGAGCTCAAGCCTAGTGCTCTACTACTTGAGCCACAGAACCACTTCTGTTTTTTTTTTTTTTTTCTGGTGGTCAATTGGAGATAAAAGTCTCATGGACTTTCTTGCTTGGGCTAGCTTTGAAGCTTGATCCTCAGATTTCAGCCTCCTGAGTAGCTAGTATTACAGGTGTGAGCCACCAGTGCCTGGCTAAGGGCTAATTCTCTTGAAGGACTCATTGCCCGGCCATATTGGAATCAATCAGAGAGAATCATCTGCCTCACTTTAACTTCTGGAGTTCTCTTTGCTCTTTCTTGAAAGAGTTTAAATTTTCATGAATCAAGAGCCAGCTAAACTTTTCAGATTTTGCCTAATTTGTGGTCAGCTTCTTATTTGCCAGAGGCAATGAAAGACCCGTAGCTAATATTCCATCCTCACTTAGGACCTTGGTATTCACAGACAAAGTGTAAAGTAGAGAAATTGTAGGGAGTGTGCTTGTATACTTTTGTGTCAGAAGGGTAGTGTTATATGAAAGTGAAAAGCTCCAGAGGAGCAGAAACTGAAAGAGACTAGAGCAGACATGAATGGACAGTAGCAAATCACCAGGTTGAATGGCTGACTGGAGAGATCACAGATTCCCTAAACTGATAACTGTCTCAATTTCAACTTGTTTTTGTTTTGACTTTAGGTTAAAAGACTGCCATACGTGGCATAATGATTCTCGTTAGATAAAATACCAGTATGTGAATGTGCCATAGTATTTTACTTGGTATGACACCAAAGTTTTATCATTGCAATTGTTAATAGCATTAATTATGGCACCTTTTCCCCTCCTCTCCCCTGGACTCCCTTCTCCTCTCCCTCCTTTCTTCTCCTTCCCTCCTACTCCCTTCCACTTTCAGTTTGACCTTCACCCTGAAGATTAGCTGGAATGGGCATCCTGTCAAGAGAACCAAGATTACAGATACAAATTTCGTAGGGTCTGGATTAACTTGACTCTTGACTCCATTCCACAATTATAGATTGCCCTTCTAACCCCAGCCTGTCAGTTTTTAATGCATTCTCCTGATATTAAGGGATATTTTGTAAGAATGTGTGAACAAATCAATGAACATAGATTTCCTATTGGAAAAAGCTCAAATTTTATGGCTTTACATTTCACGAATAACTAGCCTCTTTGCATGAGGGAGGCATAATTAATTTATTCATGCTCAAATTTAACTGTCTACAGAGATGTCAGGGTAGAACAAATTTATACGAAAACATTGTTTACTCATGACAGATCAGAAGACTAAAGTCTTTATCAGCAGGCAGGTGATGTATTACTGGTGAATAATATCCAATCAACGCTTCCCACTTTTTCCAAAAGCATCCAATAAAGGAAAAAACAAAACCTTATACCCTCCTACTAAGGATTCTTTATACCTTACAATTAATCAGGCAAATTCTAGAATCATTTTTACAACCAGCAATACAATCTATTAATAATTAATTGAGTCAAGCAGTAGCTCAAGGGGTAGGATACCAGCTTTGAGCAAAAAACGCTTAGGGACAATGCTTAAGTCCTGAGTTCACACCTCAGTATCTACACCAAAAAAATAAAAATAAATAAATCTCTTTTCTATATCAAGGCTCACAATCACTGACCTAGGTTATAGTAAATATGCCAGAAGTAGCCAAGCTGATGCTCAGTTTTAGAGGCTCAAGTTACTCAAACTTTCCTGTCATCTCTTCCTTCTGACAGACTTTCTTACTTGGGTTGGGTTCAAACCAGGATCTTTAGATCTTAGCCACTTGACTTGCCATAATCACAGATCTGAGCCACTAGTAACCACCACACATAGTTTTTTCTTTAATTTTTAATTTCAGACTACAGTTGTACAACAAGCTGATTTCTAGTATAGCCTCAATTGAGTGTGAAAAGGAAAGGAGGCAAAGATTGTATAAAAACTAGCTGGAGCAAGAAACATAAATCAGTGCAAAAGCTGTGATTATCTACAGAAGAGAAAGTAGAGAGAAGCTCAGGTTAAACATCTTGATTGTAGAAAATCATAATGCCTCCATGTGTGCCTCTGAATGAAGAGGAAAGGTATGGATTTTTTTATCATAAAGTAAGATTACAAGTCAATAATCATCATCATTTGGATTATTTTATACTTCTGTGGATTGAAACTTTATTCTGAATAGAGTAAGGAGTCACACCTAAAATGAACTGTAATTATAGAGAAAACATATAAACAATAGCTACTTCTTTTGGTTATAAGTAGGACCTTCAATATGTATAAAATATGATGTATGGAAGTGATTATCAAACCCAAATCAATATCCAGTATCTATTCACTCAGTTTAGCTTTATGTATATATACGTATACTAATAGCATCTTAAGAAAATATAAAGACTAAAACATGTTGAGTATGAAAACTATATAACACAAAAACTTAACATATACTACCTTAGCATCTAGATTTTTCTAAATACTGTCCTAAAATCCACACACATGAGTATGCTAATCGTGGCCAGTTCTATAACTCCCAATTTAGGAAGATGTGCTGACCAAAAGTAAGGTAGAAATTCTGGAGAAATTTGCCAGGAGCAGACACAGTTGACTGCCAGAGCCTGATTAGTAGTTGCATAGCCAAGACAAGAAATTCCATCCAGTCATCTTTCTTTCAAGACAACTCCTTGTACTTATGAGTGTGTGTAGGTGTGTGTGAGTGTATGTGAGTGCATATTTCTATGTGTGCATTCTCCCTGACCACAAATTATCTTTGGTAATTAGTATGCAATTTTAAACAATATATTATGATGCAAACTCTTCTTTTCAGTTAGTCTTTTCTGCATGTAAATTTTTAAATTCAGCTGATTTTCTAATCTGCAAAGCTACATTAAGAATTCTTTTTCTAATGTCATTTTATGAACTAAATACATAATGTATGTAAAACGATGATGGGCTTGGAATTTATTAACTATTTGGCCGATTATAATTTTGCTAATTATTTATTAATATAAATGGAACATTAATTATCGATTATTAATAGCTCTCAGTGCAGTGTTTGTGATCTTTATGGCACAATTAGGTAAGGTTTTCACTGTAATTATTTAATGCTTAATAAATTTGCTACAGCTTGCAGTAACCTAGCTCTGGGGTAACACTGCAGTCAAATTTGATGTTCGTACTTTACGGACGTGTTTCAAGGCATGATTGAAATGGGTAGTCAAAGAAGTCTTCATTGGGTTTTATCTTGGCTAGAATCCATACCTAGCTTAAGAAGAGGAGCTGGCCCTCTTTAGAGACAATTAATCCAGCCAGGTGATTGGTGGCTCATGTCTATAATCCTACACTCAGGGGACTGAAATCTGAGGATAACAGTTCGAAGCCATCTCAAGCAAAAGAGTTTGTGAGACTCTTACTTCCAAAAATACCTCAAATGTAACTGTGGCACAAGTGGAGAAGCACTAGCTTTGATCAAAAATCCTCAGGGACAGCACCCAGGCCCTAAGCCCAAACCCCGGGAAAGGCAGGGAAAAAATAAAACAATTAATGCAATGTAACCCAGAAAATGATAGAATCGTGAATAAGCCCAGACTGTTCCAAAGTCCTCACTCTGAACTATGTGATACCTGAACTTCATTTAATATTAATATTAAAATTCATTATTCATTGATATGGATAAGCATTGTACTTGCTTATTAATTGAGCAAGAATACCAAGATATCATCTATTATTTTTAGATGTTAGTAGAAGGACTATAGGTTGTTAACTACCCAGAAGAAGGATGAAAAATTGCAAGATGTAGCGCAAACCTTGTATCTTATGAATCTAGCAATGCTAATATTGATCTCCTCTCTGAAAGGAGAGACAAAACATGAATACTTTAAGGCCACTAGAGTAAAATGGAAATGAAATAAAGGATGATTGGGTTATAACTCATGGAACAAGCTAGTCTAATAACATTTCCAAAATAAATGAATGAATGGATTGAATGATTGAGTGATTTATCAGTTCATAATGAGTATGTGTTGGAAAGATAGTGGAAATATGTAATGGTACTTTCCCATTGAGATTGTAACTAATATAATGGAAAATATGACCTGTTTGATTAAGAGCTAATCTTTGGTTCCCTTCAACTTTGTGTTGAGTATCTTACCACAGAAGAAAAATAGGAATTCCAGCTTGGCACAAAATCTACTTAGAGGTCACAGGTACACATCATTGCTGGTTGAAGGGGAAGCTGATGCTTTAACACCTATCAGCCCATTGGGCTGACTGTTTCATTTTTAATTTTTATCCCTCTGCAACCTGGTGAAACTGTGTATTTACCATTCATGTCTTGTAGCTTCCTTTGATACTCAAAGCAGGAAATATTAGCTCCTTATACTTTTGTCACAGGTTTGTCAGCTTCTAGTCCAACCATTACAGTTTGTGCTTATTTTACAAATTTACTTTGGAGCCATCTTGTGAGAGAAGAAATATTGTTAACAAATGATTATAAGGTACTCCAACCTACCAACCACTGCCAATCACACCTTTCCCATTCTGAGCTTGTATTGATTAATTTTAGGAAAAGGAAGAGAGAAGAAGAGGGGAGGGAAGGGGAGAGAAGGAGAGTGAGGACAGAAGATGGGGTTTGGGCAAGAGCCAGAAGAGGAGAGACAGGACATTTGGAAGGAAAGAGAGGAGAGAAAAAGAAAGAAATTGAAAATCTCTAATCCAGCATCTCATTTCTGGCAGACAAATACTTGAATGTTTAAAATTACCAAGTTTATAATTTGAAATATGAAATTCTAAATTCAGTGAACACAATTACAAAAGTAAATTCTAATTTGGCAGATATGTTTTATTGTCAAGATCTTTGTTGCCTTACATTTCCAAATTCCTTTTTCAAATTGTTTCAAATTTTAAACCTAAAATTCCTATAAAGCAGGAACTTGAAATTCATATGGATTTCTCAGTTGTATATTTCATTTTGACTTGGTATTTAACTTAAACACCACAGGTAATAATGCAGTTGACTTTAGTAATATGTTGTTGTAGTGGTAGTGATTTGTTTTTATTTTTGTTTTCTACATTCAGCTTTACTTGCTACCCGGAATGCATTTAGAGATTCAGAATGATCTTGCTTCATCTTTGTAAAGGCTTCATTTCTTTTGTTTTGATTGTGATAGAATCTCATCTTCTCACTTGTTTCACTTTAGGGAAATAATAATTTTTTCAACTCAAATTCAAGTGAAATTGTAAATAGGAATTTTCACATAAGGGACTCTTAAGACATTTTCCCAATGAGATTACATTATGCTCATTGAAAGTAGCCATGGGAGTGTGTGTGTGTGTATGTGTGTGTGTGTGTGTGTGTGTGTGTGTGTGTGTGTGAATTCATACAGAAAATGAATGTTAGAATCAGAAAAAAAAAACCCTCCCAGTAACTAGTGTGGGTTCATACCATGTTCCTTCTTTTGTATATAAAGATTCTGACAAGCACCAGAAATTGACACTATGAAGAAAAAAATGGTATTCATAAGTACTAATTGTAGCACTTAAGATTATTTGTAAAGCATGACTAATTGGAACAGAGTCATAATAAAGGCTTATTTTTCTTTAGCACTCATTTTCTTAACAGAATGTTTCCTTACATCATTACAGCAGGTCCAGATTCAGGGCCTCAGCAACCACAGTAAAGGCACACACTACCATGTCCAGTATCTTCTGATAGACGTTGTGGTTTTCCTTAGCATTTGTTACACTTACCATTTACACAATTATGTTTAAGGTAATAGAAACATTGATCCATTTAATACAACCAGATATTTTTTTAGAAAAGAATATAGAGACCCGTTTTTATTTGTTAAGAAATGGAAAGAGTTGGAAAAAATTATAGTAAGTGAACTAACCCAGACCCAAAGGAACATAGGTCCCATGGTTTCCCTTATTTGCAATAACTTGTACAAGTTTAAGACAAGCAGAAAAGGTCAAAAGCTATATATATATATGACTATATAAGATTCTGTTATGTGAAATGAACCCCAAGATAGGGACACAAGTGTTTTTTTTCTTGCTATTGTCTTTAATGTGCTTATAATAACGTGATTTTTTGTGTATCTTTTGTATGTTCTTCCCCCACGGTATAACCCATTTTCCCTATGTTTGATTCTGGTGTCCTGCGTCTTGTATATACATTTTTATAATTTGGGGAGGGGAAGGGAAATAACAAAATGCTTAAATAAAGATACAGGTTGACCCATTGTAACAATGAGATGTACAAGACCCTATGTTGAAAATGAACTTTACAATTTCGTGGTGGGGGAGGGAGGATTTGTGGAAGTGGGGAGAGAAGAGATGGTAGGAGAAAATCAAAGGAGGTAACAATGCTCGGTAGGAAATGTACTCATTACCCTACTCATGTAACTGTAACCCCTCTGTTCAGTATTTTTACAATATATATATATATGAAAAAGAATGTAATTATCTCATGGAAAAATGAAGTAATATTATATACTTTTTTAGAAAGTGTTACTTAGGGAAGGATTCTTGGCTTATTAGTTTTGGGAAAGATACATGGCTTGATGCAAGAATGAGGAAATTATTCCAATTCCAGTTTTTATCTTTTAAAAAAGTACAATCTGGAATTGGTAACTTGAGTTCATCAAATGTATATCAAGTGACTTGAATATTATAGCAACTTTTAAGATAAGGTAAATCATACTTCAGTGTTCTAGTTTAATATCAAGCAGCTCAATATGAGAAAAATCTATTGTTTGAACATTTCAAGCATCATCATGAAGCTAACTAAACTATCTACAAGGGTAAGAGCTGATGAACTGCAATTCAAAATGAGTCCATGAAGAAAAGTTTGTGAGACTCTTATCTCCAATTAGCCAACAAAATGAAATGTCAGAAGTGGAGATGTGGCTCAAGTGGTCGAGTGTCATTTTGGAGTGAAGAAGCTAAGTGAAAGAAGGAAGTGGTTGTTTCTTTGAGGATTTGTCGTTGCGGGGGTTAATTTTTTGAGCTCTAGGTGTATTTTTTATATGAAGCCCCTGTCTGTTGTATAGTTATCTTCTCCCAATCTGTGGGCTTTCTATTGATCTGCTAGCTATGTCCTTTGCCATGCAGAACCTTTGCAGCTTAATGTGATCCCATCTATCCAGTTTTGTTTTTTTTTTTTTTTTTTGATTTGTTGTTTCTGGATCTTTATTTAGGAAGTTTTGACCTGTGACAAGGAACCCAAGTGTATCTGCTATCCTTCCCTGTAATATTTTCAGGGTCTCTGCTTTTACCTCGATGTCTTTGATCCTTTTGGAGTTGATTCTGGTGTGGAGTGATAAATAAGGATCTAACTTCAATTTTCTACATGTGTATAGCCAATTCTGCCAGCACTATTTATGGAAGAGGCTCTTTCTTAGACCTGATAGCTTTGGCTCACTTATGGTCTTTGCTTCTGGTACCCTGCATCTTGTATTTACAATTATCTGATTTGTGGAGGGGAAGGGGAATAACAAAATGGTGAAACAAGGACAAAGGATGACCCAGTGCAACAATGATACTCACAAGGCAGTATGTTGGAAATGAACTTCACAACTTGGGGGTAGGGGTAGGAATTGGGAGGGAAGGGTTAGTGGGAGAAAAATAAAGCAGTGGTAACAATGTTTGACAAGCAATGTACTCATTCCCTGACTCATGTAACTGTACAGCACCTTTACAATAAAATAAAATAAAATACAAAGAAAGAAAGGAATGAGGCCCTGAGTTCAAGCCCTAGTACACACAGACACACACACACACACACTAAAGATAAACATACCAAAATAAAATTAAAAAGTTTGAATTTTTATTAGCATATATTGATTGTACAAAGCAATGGGGTTCATGAGGCTATTTTATACATATATGAGTATATTCAACCCCTATTACTCTCTTTTCCCCCCCTCTCTCATTGTCCTTCTTTTTCCTAATAGTTTCCCTTCTGTTTTCATATCTTCTTTTATAAAAAAATTAATATTTTTGATCATGTGATATTATATTTTGATGAACATTTATACACAGAACATCCAACCTGATGTTCTCTGGGCTAATTAATATGAGCCCAAGGCCAGAAGTTACAAACTGGAGACCAAGGCTCATTCTTGAGTGACTTGTTTTGATTATGAGTTACTGCCTGTCAATCCAAGAAGCAAAGGTTTAAAATAACAATTTTGTTTTGAACTGTCTCCTCCTAACTTCATTGTGAATGAGTTCTGCTAGATGCACTTGTATGCCATTCATTTTCAATACTATTGTATCTTTAACTTAACCAATGTAGGAAATTGACCTGAAGATATAAGAATGGAACGGGCTTCTTATACTTCCCATGTAAGATGCTTGCCTGTTGTTCTCAAGACATGCACATGACTTACTTCTCAGTAAGAAAGAGCTTTTTCAATTTGCATAAAAGCGTAAGGTTCCATGTTCCATAATTATGAATAATTTAAAAAGCCTTAGGAAAGCTTGCAGTCCTACTAAGCATGGAGTGTTTATAACCATGCCTGTTGTAAGCCCAGAAAGCTGTTTTGTGACCTTGTTAAAAGACTACTGCTGACAACAATGTCACTTGCACAATAAGGCATTTAGCACCAATGGTGGCCATTTTGGAAGCAGTCCAACATGGTACCATAGAAAATGAGGGAGTCAATGATCAATATTGAAAAAGAAAGCTGGAATATTTTAAAGTAATAAACAACACACAGTTCTGCCTTTTCTTGAGCAATGTGAAATTCTGGAAACAATAACTTATAGGTGAGTAATAGTTGACTGTTTCAGGAGAATGAAAATCCATTCTCCACATCTTGGCCTGCTTTATACTTTTGCCTTTCCTGGACTCGGCAGCCATTTTGGATTCAAACATTTGTGTCAATCAGTGATGCCTCATATTTTAATATCAGTAATCCAAGTTTATCACTATTGGATAGATCCATTTATGTAATGTCCTAAAGTTTGCATATTATAAAATTGGATTTCTGTATCTATGAGTCTCCCTTGGATTTCTCAATGTCTTCCTTTTAAATTTAACTATGGGGTGATTAATTGAGCAAAAATATAGTTACAATTGACTTTGACAAAACATGAAAAATTGCAAAGCTGTATTTTCTAATGAGGGCACTTTCACATTTAATTTCACATAATATTCTTTGTCATGGCAACATAGACTTTTATATCTAATTATTTTAATTATGGCTGGTTCTATTTGTGGACATTAAAAACATGGCAAGAGAAACAAATAAGCAAGAAAAAAAAACACTGCAGACCATTATCTGCAAATTATTAGAGCTGTTTTATGTGGCATATTTGGAAGAAGCTGGGATTTGTGTAGGGAAAAGCTAGTCTTCCAATGTCAAATACTCTTTTTTTATACTAACAGTGATTTACAGTAATTTCACATTATTACATAACAATTGTTACAATCACAGCATTTTATGTATTCATTTAATAATATTTTCAATATAGAAAATGCTTTGTAAATGAAAAAGATTTGCATGTATTTCTTTGGCCAGTTAACAAATATGAAGTCATAAGTTTCCTTTTATTGGTTTCAACTAATTGTATTTTCATATGGACATTGAGAAGGAAAATGCAGTTCAATTAAAATTGATAAGAATATCAAATGGCTTACAAAAACACAACTTCATTAATTTTAAAACCAACAAACTCACAATTTGATAGCCAAGTCTAATTATTTCTCAGCAAATTTTCACGTATAAAGTTAACCTTACTTAAAAAATTCACTGAAAAGTCTTTTAAAATCCCATTTTTCATGAATTCAAGTATATTATTAGTTCACATCCCAAATATGAAAAAGTTTACCCTAGGAATAAAATAAATTCATTCAATATTATAATTTAGAAATTCATTCTATCTAATTGTATGCTAAAAATTTATTTAAAGCATCATCCAATGTTGATTCAAATTTCAAACTCAAAGTTTCTCAAATTGACTTGTTTAATTTCATAGATTTAAAGAACTACAGTCTTTTCAGAATAGAGAAACCGATTTTTCATAAGGGATAGCCAAAGAAGAATCTGGTAGTTTTCTTTTTTGGGGGGGGTCTGGTCATGGGGTCTGAACTCAGGGCCTGAGCGCTGTCCCTCAGCTCTTCAGCTCAAGGCTAGCACTCTACCACTTGAGCCACAGCACCACTTCTGCCTTTTTTTCTTTTTGCTTATGTGGTGTTGGGGAATCGAACCCAGGGCCTCATGCATGCAAGGCAAGAGCTCTACCACTGAGCCTCCTTCCCTGCCCCCTTTTTTTTTAAATTGTGAACATATCATACAGAGGGGTTACAGTTACATGGGCAAGATAATGAGTACATTTCTTATCAAGCATTGTTGCCTCCTTTGTTTCTCCTTCCTATGTCTTCCCACCCCCCCTACCCAATCCTCCCCCCACCAAAGTTTTCTTTTTTTAATTGTATAAAGTAAACTACATTTTACTTTTTCTCTAATGCTTGGTGTTTTCTGTAGAAAGTAATTTCAATGACTAATAGAATGATTTTTTTTTAAATGGAGTGAACAGTCACAGTAGAGAAAGTTGTTGGTATCAATACATGAAAAATGTGATATTTTTTCTGTTTTATTTTTCTTAGTTTCATTTCTTACTTTCTACATCTATAAGATGAATGGTAAAAGCATCTACTTTCCAAGGATGTTTTGAGATTTAAAGAAATTAATGTAGGAAAAACTTTTCTAATGATAGTTGCCTTTATAAATATAATTGTTAGTGCCACAACTGTCTTTTTATTATAATTTCATATCACAATAAGTTACTATGTTTTTCAGCAGACTTACCTAAAGAGGCAAAAGATGAAGTAGATAATGTGATCCAATAGCTTCAGATCTTTTTGCCTATATTTAAAATAGTTAACCTTGTGAATCTTAGAAGGCCGAAAGTTGGAAGGCTAGTGTGGCAATGAATGATTGGTTTTGTAAGTGCTCAAGGGAAAATTATGCTAAGATAAATAAATCAGGCTCAGAGAGACAAATGATAGATATTGTATCTCATATGTTTACATTAGACCTGATTTGTCAATAGATATATAAACATATGCAGAGTCATTTGAATATCTACACAGATGTATTAATTAAGTAAGTATGGTATATGCAGCAGGAAGATTCCACTGGTACAACTACTTCAAATAACCGACTTACAGTTTAACAAAATGAATACTTGGAAACTGGACATTTGTTGGGTGGAGGCAGGCATTGTCAAGAGGAGTGGTATAGACAAATGAAGACAGGAATGATTAGCAAATGCAATCATGAGGTCCAAAATATCTATGTGAAAATGGAAATAAGCAAATTGAGGATATGGGTGGGATTAGATGGGAGGAGAATGATGAAAGGAATGATGTTGATCAAGAGGTATTGTACACATAAACTGACATGTTGACTTCAAACTCCTGTGTACAACTACCTAAAAACAGCAATACTAACAATAATAATAATAAAAAGTTGAAGAAGAAAACATACTGTCATTATTGCCTGGGTCTATTCCTTAGAAACTCCTGAAGGTAGATAACTGTGTTCAACACATGAAACTTACAAACTTCAGGTATTTGAAAAGGACTCCACATAGGTTTCAGATCCTGGACTTCTGAACAAACCACAGCCCACATCTGAATAGTTCCCTGAAGATGAATCCACCTGCTCTGTGTCTGCTCCAGACTTCATACTGTGCCTCTTTCTTCTCCCTTTAGAAGGAGACTTCATAAAGATTCACATACATTTCTTACTTCTAAGAGTTTACTGATCCCTGTGGCTCAGACATCTTCTAAGATGAAGCAATCTTGAAGAAATATTCTTAGTTTCCTGAGTATTGTCTGTTGAGATTGCTTTGTTATATCTCGTAAATTCTGTAACATAAATCTGAAAACTCAATTGAAACTAACATTCTCAGAGCCCTAATCAAAATATTGGTGATTATGTTGAGAAAACAGAATAGCTGAGTAAAAGACAAAACAAAATAAAAACACCCTCTACAAGTCAATTAATTTTCATTCTTTCTTTTCAACAAAATTGAAGACTTAATGTAATGTTAACTGAACTACCAGCTATGAGATCATTAGCAGTAATTTTTATTATACATCTGTAAGTGAGTCTCAGTTGTATATCTTGGAAGAAATTCAAATACTTGAATGGCATTTCTGTAACACAACTTCTTTCTTTCTCCATTACTTATTTTTGTAATTTAGCTTTCTGACTTCTCACATTTATAAGTATAAAAATTAAGAATAAAGCTTATGTTCAATACTATCTTCTTATAGTAATAATATCAGCCATAATAGATTTTAATATTCATCAATATGAGAATTGACTGAATAAACAAAACCATTTACCTCATTAATGCATTTCCAATTTACTTTTTAATATTAATGTTTTATAATTAGCAAATATACCTGCTCATTTTCATTAAGCATATGTCAATAATAATTATACTAAAAATTGTAAGCTACAAGAGATATATACTAGCACTTAGATTCAAATGGGTTTGGGAATCTGTTAAAATAAAATTCTCTTTATATACATATTTTATTGCAAAGAATTATGAAGGGATGACCAATAGAGGTCTTTCAACTATAAAAATAATCATTGCATTAAGATACAATGGCATGGGAGAAATGAGATCAAAACTCAAGGAAAAAGAGGAATAATGCATATTTTATTTTATTCTGTACTATAACAGGTATTACGTTGATGTAAACTTTCGAATCAATGAAGTACAAATACCAAGAGTTAAAATTCATCCTTGCTTGCCAATATTTACAGTGTGCTGTGAATTGCATTCTTACAAACATTAAATTGATAAGGAGATATTTTAATCTTAAATATTTGAATCATGTATTTTCTAAGATTTTCTTTTAGAAGGCAGATAATACAAGTGTATAAGGACCATTGATTGGTGACACCTTCCAGGACTCATCTAGCTTGAGGATTATATGATTAGTTAGGAAGTAAAATATTACTTCCCGTTTATAATCACATCTATTTGAATTCTTAGGCAGATTGCTTTTCAAATATTTAGTGAATGATCTTTGAAAACCTACTTTGAGAGTTTTGTTTTTCTTTGGAAACTTGTTTTTGTTTTGGTTTTGGTTTTTAAATAAAGAAACAACAAAGATATTAAAACAGCCTCGAACCATATAGATATATACATTGACTAAAACTTTGGGTTTTTTTTTTTAGGTTGTGGAAGAAGGTGAGAGGAAAACGCAGGGGGATATTAATTAAAACACTGTTTAGTGTGCTAGACAATTCCCTTTTGTAGCTGTTAATAATGTAATCCACTTTAAGTACTTAATTAAAAAGTGACATTTTCGGAGGTTGTATCTGGATAATGAACATAAGCCATTGAGGTTCTTTAGGGATGTCGGCATTTTGATATGTGTTTTTGGACTGAAAATGTTTTGATATAAAAGTGTCCATTTAGAAAATTCAGAGTAGGAACCCCCTGTCTGGCAAACCAGTGCAATGTAAGGGAGAACAGGAATCTGTGGTTCCTACTATAGTTGGTTTTCTGGTCAAGAGTAATTGAAAGATTATCTACAGAGATAACAACTACTGTTGCTCAGATGCTTTCTTCAGCTTTCTTTCCCACAGAACCACTTAGCTGGCAGTTGCTAACTCAGGATCTGGAGGAACAACCCCTGTAATGAAATTCTAGGTCCAAAACAGAAGATAGAAACAGAGAGCTTGCTCCCTCTGTAAAACTGGTGTAGCTGGTCTGCAGAATAGAGGAAGATGTTGTGTATTTTTCTCTGTAAAATACATCTACTGACTTATATGTCGAAAATGAACTTTAAAACTTTGGTGTGGGGCAGGGGGAGGATTGAGGGGCGGGGGGGGGGGGATGGGAAGGGATGGGAAGGGGAAACAAAGGAGGAGGCTACAATACTTGATAAGAAATGTACTCATTATCTTGCCCATGTAATTGTAACTCCTCTGTACAGTATTTTCACAATAAAAATACATCTACTGACAAGTTCTCATTTGTAAATGTATTATAGCACCACTAATTTACAGTAGTTCCCTCTTTAAAATTGTTTTAAAGTACACCATAGACATAAAAATGTGAAATAGATGACAGACAGACAGACAGACAGATAGATAAAAGATAGATAGATAGATAGATAGATAGATAGATAGATAGATAGATGACATATAGACAATAATAATCTAGCTGAAGCTAAAGAAAATATTATATATCCTTTAAATGTTTATGTCTTGTTAATATAACATCTACATCTTAGTTCTGAATTCTTCCATTCCAATTAAAATGTAAGGATTTTGCACTGAAGGAAATGCTTATTACCAGTGGAAGATACACAACTACCTGCTTGTTGCCAGGGGCTTACATTCTGAACACCATAAGGTTGATGTCCTTTATTTTACATCTCTGAATATTCCTTTTCTTCTTGCCAATTATTAGCTAAGTTATGTACTCAACTTAGTGGAATTCAAAGACAATGTCACATTGTCACATTTGCCCACACAGTAGCAGAAATCAGAGCACCTACTGAGAGTTTTAATTGGAGTTACCTTTTGCTGAGTGAGTAGGCATGACATGACTTTTGATTTCATAACTACAATGGACCCTTTTGCAGATGATCACTATCATTGATAAAGCAAAAGAAGAAAATAGAAGAGCAAGTAAAGATTTCTCAAATCTTTTATGGGGTGAATAAACCTTTGTATTTAATTATATGGCTAGGCAATTCAAATAAACTTTCCCTAGAATTCCCCTAGATAGAGTCTAATGTTAAAAGAAAAGTTTTGGGTGGAAAATAAGGATTTTTTCAGTGGCTGTACTTGATGCTTTGAGATACGATGTGGGGTGTGTGTGTGTGTGTGTGTGTGTGTGTGTGTGTGTGTGTGTGTGCGCGCAGGTTCTGATACCTCATACTCTTACTTGGCTTTTTTTGCTTAAGGCTGTTCCACCACATCAGCCACAACTCCACTTCTGACATTTTGCTGGCTAACTGATGATGAGAATCTCAGAGACTTGTCAGGGTGGCTTTGACCTATGATCTTCAGAACTCTGCTTTCTGATTAGCAAGGATTATGGTCATAAGCCACCAACAACTGGCCCTGATGAATATTTTCCTGCATAAACTCTATCTATATTGAGACTGTTATTTTCCAGTGTCATCTATCAAAAATATAAATCATATATACAACCAGAAGTTGATCACTCTAATTATTATTATTTATTCTGTTTTCAGCACCACTGGTACTGGTGACTTTGGTAAAAATGTTCAGATTAGAGGAGGAACCATTTATTTTCGTATTTCTTAAGCGACATCGATTTGTATGGCTAACATTTTAGCAGTAAGAAGCAAAATATAAAACTGCAGCCTGCTGTGAAGAGAAGTCTACACATTGAATGAACACTGCAGGGACATGTTCATAAATATTCATTAAGCAGGCTTTCATTGAAAATGAAATTTAAGTACTTAAGGTAATTCGATACAAGTAGGAGTGAATCTATTTTACCACAGCTAAAGGATTCACAATAGTTTGGAATCAACTCTGAGATCATAGAGTTTAGAGAATGCCTTGTGTACCCCAAAAGATAAATAAGAAAATGAAGGGCTCATTCTATTGTCACACTTATCCTAGTATCTCTAAAGTGTAACCTTCATAAGACAAAACAAGACAGTATTCAATACACTAGCAGATCGATTTGGGGGAAGGTTTATGTAAGACTAGAGAGTTCCCTGGGAAGAGGTGGTAAAAATGTATCTTTCTTATTTATTTATTTGTTGGTTTAGCTAGTTAGTTAGTAAGTTAGTTGCTCCTGGGCTTAAATTCAGAGCCCAGGCATTCATTGTCCCTGAGCTCTTTTTTGGAGATTTTTTTCCTCAAAGCCACAGCTAATTTCCAGTTGTCTAGTGGTTAATTGGAGATGAGAGTCTCACGAAGTTTCCTGCCTGGGCTGGTTTTGAGCTAAGATGCTCAGATCTCAGCCTCCTGAGTAGCTAGGATTACAGGCATGAGCCACTACCATCTGGTTAAAATTTATCTTCTTAAGGGTAGCATCCTTCAAGAGTTCAGGCAACCTGATCTTTCAAATCTGTGAACTTCCAGTAAGTCCCTAAACCCAGTAATTTCCTACCTACAAAATACAACATTTCCTCCATCCCCACATGGTTTTACAAAGGAGAACATATGGGTGGTTATAGAACTATTTTGTAAACTGTATAGTCTCATGAAACTACACATTGTTAGAATTTCCTACTAATCATTTCCCTGTACTTACAAATGCTAATTCCTCTAAGAGTGCTTACTTCTACTGACCTATACAGAAAGCATTCATGTGGCTGTAGCATTTTTTTTAATCAGTGAACTATAGGGAGAAGATTCAGTGTTATAATTCAGGGAAGCATGCCTGAGAGCAAGGAATGTGTGTCCTCAGAAAGAAAACCAGTCCTCAAACAGGAAATGCATCTGTGGAAGAAAACAGAGGGCTACAATGAGAAAAAATGAAGTAAGATCATCCATAAATGAAATCAAGGAGAAAAATTGGAATCAATAGATTCATACTGAGATTGTTCAATAAAGCTTTTGAGCCAGTACCATTGCCCTGGGTGACAGGGTGAATTTGGGGTGTATGAACAGAGTATTCAGGGCACTTGAAATGAATGGAGTTACTAAGTTGTTACTTATGAATGGAGTTACTAAAGTACTAAAGACTCTTCTTATTTTTTTTTTTTTACTCCATCAATGGTTTCATTACCTTAGATTTCTTTGGGGCTACAAAGAAGTGAAGTTTAGCATTCTGAAAGGCTGCTTGGCTTGGGAAGGTCCTGAGGGGATAGAAGGACAGATGAAAAGGTATGACAAGTCAGCGAGGTGTCTCATTCTACATATAGGTACTCCAGAGAATTGTGTGTCATAGCTTAGCTCTGGTGGAAGTGTGGGCACATCTGCTATGTTTGTTTTTTTAGGACCGGTCAGCTGAAGCTAAGAGAGATTAACGTTGAGCACACAGATGGCATGGTGGTGGCTGAGGATGAGGAATAGTTTGAAGGACACTCAAAGGGTCACATGAAATCCTAAACGACAAAACATTCAATAGATATGTAGCAGAGACATTGAAGAGATTGAAAATAATGAAGAAAGGCTTGGCAAAGTATGGAAATGCCTCTTAGCATCATTGGGAATGGGAAACGTAGAAGTCATTGGTGAAAAAGATGGATTAAACATTCAGAGGTGTGCTTTCACCCAGAGAAATGGTACTTGGATCAGAGGGACCTCAGATGTCAAGCTCCATAGGAATAATGGTACTGCCAGACCCTAGAAGTTCAGTGAATGGCAGGAAAAAAAAAAGACTATGACAAAATAGTGGTTGGAAGTTATACTGTGGAGATGAGAGACTGGTTCCAACTACTAAATCAAGCAAGATAAAAATGAATCTCGGTGGGGAGTGGTAGCATAGCTAGCAAGTGAGAGGCTAACACAGGAAGGTGGTGAGTTAAAGGTCAACCTTGGCTACATACCAAGTCCTTCTCTTGGGACTTGAGAGAAGAGAGGATAAGAAAGATGAGAGGGAAGTGAATGAGAAGGAGAAGAAGCACCGGTGCCTCATGCCTGTAATCCTACCTACTCATGAAGCTGAGATCTGGATGATCTACCTTTTTACATTCCAGGCCAGCTTTACCAAGAAGTAAAATTTATTAGACTGTACCTGCAAAATAACCAGCAAAAAGCAGAGCTGGTGGTGTGGGTCCAGTGGTAGAGTTCTAGCAGACCAAATCAGCTAAGTGTGCATGAGGCCCTGAGTTTAACTTGTGGTACAAACAACAAAAAAGAAAAACATAGAGAGAAAAACAAAACGCAGATTACCTTCTAATAAAAGCTCATTTCAGTGAAGTCCTGAAACTAAGTACCTGTGGACTAAAGAATTCTGATGACTCAGTTGAAGACTTAGAAAGAGATCAGTATGGGATGGGTCAGAAAAATGACCAGAGGGATATCTTTCTTGTGTGCAATACTGACCATGGAGACTCTAGATTATTTAGCTCAGGATAGTCACAAGTGATCCAGAGACCAGAGTACATGATGGACCTGAATGTTGGGAGGGGTTATATTTGATAGACTTTCCCTTTAGAAACATATGATGAGAAGATAATAACTATCAAATAAATCAACTAAATGTTTTGGTGATATATTATTTACATTTCCCCTAATTCACATATACCTCTTCAGGCAATGACTAGTTTTGTTGTGTTCAGGTAACAACAAGAAGACTCAGTGCAGGCCATGAATGTAAACTTCACACACATTTGTGGATCTCAAGGGCTCAATTTAGTTTTCATAAATTTTTATAAGATATTTTACCTTTAGGGTTTTTACAATAACAATATAATGTACTCACCAGTCACTGAAAGGTAAATGTCAACACCTTAATGATGCACAGTTGTAGCCTATCCACTGAGAAAATGGGAAAAGACATTGACTTACTACCCCCAAATGTTAGAAGACCATTAGCAGAAAATCCATGCATACACTCAACTACAGCAACTGAACACATAACTAAAGCAAAGAGCTGCTCAATTAAAGCAACTGTATGCAGAAGAACAGATCTCTAAAATGGAATACATTTCCAAAATCAGGAAAAAAAGTGGGATATTTTATATTCTGTAGCACATAAATTAAACAATAACTTCATTTTCTTTCACTCAGTAATTAGATGCTGAAATCACCCTCAAATTTGAATAATGATATGAAGAACGGAGTTAGTTTAGTTGTAAGCAGATATTTTCTTGTGTTTCAAATTTTAGTAATATCACAAAAAGACCCAAATGCGGATTATTTTTAAATAGAGATAAAGTTTCTTTACTGAATTAAGTAGAATTACTACTTCCTTAAGTAGAATAACTGTCTACTTCTTGGATTCCTCAGCTTCCAGAAATTTGTCAAAAAATAGAGATAATGGTATACTGTGTGCTTTATTAGTAATAACTAATATTTCCCAATTCTATCTTTTGTACACTATTCTATGTTCCATCAATACCTATACTTCCTATGTAAACTCTTTCTGTGTCTCTCTGTCTGTCTCTCTTTCTCTCTCCCATTCTCTAGCAATAGTTTGTATTTTCTCAGAAAACTCTAGGCTTGAACTCTGAGTCTCATTCTTGCTCAGCTTGCTTGCTCAGGGTTGGCACTCTACCACTTGAGCAAGATCTCTAGCCCTACTTTTTTCTGGTTAATTGGCGTTGGAGTCTAGGAAACTTTTTCTGCCTGGACTGGCTTCAAACTTTGATTCTCCAAATCTCAGCTTCCTGAGTAGCCAAGATTGTAAGTCTGGTATGATCTCCAAGTTTGATGAGATTCTCTTAATCACAAAGTGAACGTTTAGGTGAGTGTTAAATTTCAAAGCAGGTTGTTGGCCTTGTCACCATTGTGTTACACTTCAAATATCTGATGAGGCCGATTAGAAAAGTGAGCAAAGCTGTGTAAAACCATGGGATTGTGCATGCCTGTAGGAAATTTCCCAGTGAGATTCTCTGTGCTGGGGATTTCTTTGATGGGTTATGGCAACTTGGTGGGAAAAGGAAAATGAGCTTGATGGTCATGTCGCTCTTCCTACTTTGAGGAAAGCTAACTTCCACCTACTGCTATTATTGCTCAGAGTTTCTGTGCTATCTTCCTGTCTTCCAGGATTTTTTTTTTTTTGGTCGGTTATGGGGCTTGAACTCTGGGCTTGGGCGTTGTCCCTGTGCTCTTCAGCTCAAGGAGAGTGCTCTACCGCTTGAGCCAAAGTGCCACTTCCCATCCAGGATTTTTGACTTCTTTGTTTCCCTTTTTATTCTCACTGCTTAAGTTCAGGACTGTATACCTCACATCAATCCAATAAGCTTTCTTACAACCCATGCCTTCTCATGACCTTGCTTGTGAGATAATTTATCATTAAACCATAGAAGGGTGACAGAGGTTAAGAGAACTGTGAAAGGTCACATAGCTCTAAATGTCAGAGATGGGTAGAGCTGTAGCTTTCTGAATGGAAGGTACAATCCTTAGTTAAAATCATAGCACAAGAATCAATAGTTAAAACCTAATCTGAAACTTTTCTTTTATGTAGTCCACTGTGAAAATATTGATTTTTTTTACCTGCCCTAAAGGTCAATACATGCTAGTTTTATTGGAACCCAGGAGAAATGAAAAATCCAATAATGTCACTCATATACAAAGTTAGTCAAGTTCCTGTCCCTTGAAGTTCAAAGTGGCTGATTTCATTTGTCATGAGAATATGAAGCATACACAGTGCACATTCACACACATTCACACAAGCATCTACTACTGAATTGAGTTAGACCAAAAAAAAATCTATGAATACCCCAAACTAGAAAGAGTAGACTATGTAGTTTGCATTAAGCTTCTGTTTCATTTTTCCTGCTTCTTTGAGTTATTTAACCAATAATTAAACAATGGTTTAAGTAATCAAGACTAAATTTAATGTGTGTGTGTGTGTCTGCCTGTGTGTCTTTCTGTGTGGTCTGTCAGTCTGTCAGTTCTGGGGCTTGAACTCAGGGCTTGGGTAATGTCCCTTAGCTTTAATGTTCAAGGCTGGTACTCTACCACTTGAGTCATATTTCCACTTTCAACTTAAAGATGTAAGTACCTCATGGACTTTCTTGCCCCACGCTGATTTCAAACTGCAATCCTCAGATCTCAGCCTCCACAGTAGCTAGGATAACAGGGGTTAACTACCTGCACACAGCTCAAATATTTGTAAACTAAGAGAAAATACTGAATCACATCATGAGGAAGCTGGAACAAATACAGGGTTTGAGATGCCAAAGACATACTATACCCATGTCTTAAAAATATATAGCAAATGTGGATCTGAGCATGTTAAAATTCCTAAACTCATCACCTTGACAATAAAATTTTAAAAATTAAAGAAAATTCTAAGCTTATTTGCAAGTCTTGGATTTTATTTCTTTTATTTTTTAATTTAAATTTTATTGTAGAGGTAATGTACAGAGGGGTTATAGTTATGTAAGTCAGGTATAGGCTTGGATTTTGGTGTGCAGAGTTGTCACTTCTTTGAACTTCCCTATTACTATGAACTCTTTATGATCTTATTTATTAACTGGTGTTATTTTGTTATCTTAAGATTAACTTGTGTATTTTTAAGTGTTTTTCCCTTGTTGTTAGCTGTAATGGAATTTGAACCCAGAGCTTCTTGCTGCTGGCATTTTATTATGTGAGCCACATCCTGCCAGCCCTTTTATGCATTCATTGTTTTTTCTGCATATTGTTTTTGCCAGGGCCAGCTTTGGGCTGCAAATCTCTTATCTATGTCTTCCCATAGTTGTGCTTAAAGGAATACCACAGTGTCTGGATTGTTTATTGCGTTTATAGCTCACGAATTTTTTCCAGGTTTGCCTCAAACTTCAGTCCTTCAAACCTTTGCTTCCTGAGCAGCTAAGATTACAAACATGAGCCACTCTTCAAAAAATGGTGCTTTCTTTTTTCTTTTGTCATCTTCTCCAAACATTTGCTGTTCTCATCTACAATAGGTACAGAAAGGTTTAAGAGCAACAGCATCTAAGACAGTGGTTCACCATGCTATATATTTTACATACATATATATTTATTTAAATATATATTATAAATATATAGTGGAATTCAGTATATTCTACAGGTTAGATACAACATGCTGCCAGCTTTCGTATGTCTTGCAATACTTTTGGTTAATTATAAGTGATTTGAAAAAAAAAAAGAAGTAAGAATGTATCAAGATACAGAAAACTTACAGAATTAAAATTCTAGTGTGTGCAAGTAAATTGATTTTTAACACTGCCCTGTTCACATTCATTTTCTTGTCTGTAGATTTGTTGTTATTGTTTAATCCAATGGTAAATTTGAGTAGTTATAAGAGATCTTCTAGGCCAGAGCCTAAATCTTTAGCATGTAGAACAGTACAGTGAAAGTTTACCTATTCCTCATAAAAGACATTGGTATTCTTGGCTTCCAAAATTACCTGCAACTGAGCAGGTTCCATTTTTCTGTGATCCTCCTGTGATTGTCTTTTCCCATCCTTCTCTCAATTTCCAGCCTATTATTTTTAAAAAATACTGTAAATTTCCTGTACAAAGGTCAACTATGGAATACAATTCTATTTGAACAGCATCATGTCTTCCCTCAATTTCTCCCAGTTTTAACACTCCCTAGCCTTCTTCCCCACAAGTTATAGTTCATTTTCAACATATTGTTTAGAGAGTATCAGCTCTAGTTCACCCTTTGTCCCACCATTTCAGTGCTTCTCCTTCCTCTCCCAAATCAGTTAAACTTACATAAAACACAAAGATAAAGAAATCAAAAACAGTGACAAAGATTGAAAAATCCACAAAAAATAAGATAAAAAATCTGTTTCCACGTCTTGGAATTCAGTTTGATAAACATCATTTTATATGATCATATCCACATAGCTATTGATCTTTTGTGATCCTCTCCGAAGACTATCTTCCTTTGGTCTCATTGTGTGAATGTTTAGAGTCCAGTTTAATTTATCATGTCCAGGTGTAATTTCTTTCTTTTACTTTCCACTGTGTTTACTTGTAGATTTATAGGCACATTCTAATTATACAAATCAGGTAAATCATGCAACCTTTGTTTCTCTAGGTCTTGCTCACTCGCATAGTGTAATTTTTTTCTAAGATTTTTCCATTTCCCTATGAGTAGGCAATTCTTTCTGAGGAAGCATATAATTCAATTGTGTGTGTGTGTGTGTATGTGTGTGTGTGTGTATCTTACATTTTCTTGATCCATTTGCCCACTGAGGGGCATCTAGGTTGATTCCATATCTTGTCTATAGTAAACAATGCTCAGACTATTCTTTTTTTTTTGGGGGGGGGGGGTCCAGTCGTGGGGCCTGAACCTGGGTGCTGTCCCTCAGCTCTTCAGCTCAAGGCTAGCGCTCTACCACTTGAGCCATAGCGCCACTTCCGGCTTTTTGCTTTTTGCTTATGTGGTGTTGAGGAATCGAATCCAGGGCCTCAGGCATGCAAGGCAAGCGCTCTACCACTGAGCCACCTTCCCAGCTCAAGACTATTCTTTTTTTTTAATTGTGAAAATACTGTACAGAGGGGTTACAACTACATGGGCAAGATAATGAGTACATTTCTTACATTTCTTATCAAGCATTGTAGCCTCCTCCTTTGTTTCCCCTTCCCATCCCTTCCTATCCTCCCCCGACCCCCCACAAAAGTTGTAAAGTTCATTTTAGACATAATGTCTTGTACATCTCATTGTTGCAATGGGTCCACCTGTATCCCTATTTAAACGATTCGTTTTTTCCCCCTCCCCTCCACGATCAGACTATTCTTTATATTGGTAATTTAATTATTTCAACCCTGAAGGTGGTTGAAGACATAAATGCAAGGAATATTTTCTTGAATGAAAAGTTAGTTTCTAAACAGAAGCCTCTGTTAACACAAGGGATCTGGACATGTTACTTTTAAAGAAAAGAAAAACATTATTCTACCTCAAACAATATGCTAAAATCCAAAGAGCAGAAACTTTGACTCAAAGTTTCTGGTAAAATTTCTTTTATTGGCAGGGTAATGATATCAAATCACACGGTTATTGTAAAGCATAAAGAAATAGTATAATAAATGAATTATCCTACAAAATATTTTGAACACACTCTTTAGATTATAATAGCCAGTGGGTTTCAATTCCCTTCTGATATGTCTACTCACATGTTGGGGACTAGATTTGGAGTTAAGGCTGAAAAGAATCTACATAAAGGATCTCAAAGTAAAATAGCTCATGGGTAAGTGATGGCTTTGTATTGTTTTTATATATTTCAAATATTTGTTTGAGTTCTTGTAATTTATAAATCTCCCCATCCGCCCTCCCTTTTAAGAGTTCCATTTTTCATGCTATGAAAATGAGGTGCCCTCATTCCTCACTTCCTCTTAAATGCCCTGTACTTCATGTTTATTTCAGTCTGCTTAATTTGCATTACTTTTTGCTCTACCATAAGTGAAGAGATTTCAACTGAATACACGAATGAAAAGTTATTTTCCTCACTTATTCCTGTGTTGTAAAGACAATTCTCTGGAAGCAGCATGGCACTCTACTGAGTGTATGTGGATGACCAAGAGGACGGTGACAGATGGCAGTCCACGGATGTGATTATTGCAGTTTACTGTAGCATTTTCACACATCCTCAAATTGAAAAATCTCAGCTGAAGGACTATCACAAGACTGAAGAAAAGACCTTTAGAAACAAATAACTTGGGGAAGCTTCCATCAATTACTCTACTGATTCCATCATTTGTAGGCCTTCAAGGCATATACCTTGCTTTTATAATGACTGGGGACGGTCTTTTGCCATAGCTGTTCATTCAAAACTTGGTCATCTCAACTTAGCATTCATTATTTTCTTTGGAAGTAATGTTTTGAACAAATTTTTCAACTGTGATTCGAGCTTTATTGTAGCTGTCTAGGACCAATATGTTTATTTCTGTTGTTTAGAAATATAACTGAAAGTAAAATATTTTTTCCTAAGCAGAGTAAATAAACATCATGTAAAATAAAAACCATAAGAAACACGGAGACAAAAAAGTATTCAGAAACACTGAAGTTTTACTGAATTAACTTATAATAGAAATTTCAAATTATGGAACTAATAACTTGCTTTCATTCATTCCCATCTGGTTGCTCTGATTCCATTGTGCATCTCTCAGGCCATTTGGTGAGCAACCATACCAAAAAAGATTGTTAGAAATAGGAACAAAATTAGGATGCACTGGCTGTGCATAAGGGCCAGAGCTATTAGTTACGAGTACATAATTTTCCACTAATGAACTTTGTGGCTATACCAGCTGCTGAGGAGGATTTTGTTTCTTTCCTTCTTAATTACAAACTATAGAGCCCAGATTTCTGAGTTTGTAAAATAACTCATCCAACAGTGTGATATACTGAGATCTATACAAGTGAAACAAGAAACACGACTCAGAATAAAAATCAACAACCGTTATTAACTTCTATACTTACTAAAGTTAGGAGATACGATTTATTGTTGGGTCCAAACATGATCATTCTACAAACAACAAATAGAACTTAACTGAATCTTTATATTGCAAATGATTCACTACTGAGATTTAAATATCTGCATTTTTTTTCTTTTCTTTTTTTTTTTTTTGTCAGTCATGGGGCTTGAACTCTGGGCTTGGGCGCTGTCCGTGCACTCTTCAGGTAAAGGCAAGTGCTCTACTACTTGAGCCACAACACCACTTCCAGTTTTCTGAGTGGTTTATTGGAGATAAGAGTCTTATGGACTTTTGTGCCTGGGCGGGCTTTGAACCGTGATCCTCAGATCACAACCTCTTAAGTAACTAGAATTACAGGTGTGAGCCACCGGCACCCAGCTAAATAAGTATCTGTATTTTGAAGTTCTTTTTTAATTAGTTAAAATAAATTGAGAGAAGCAGGATTTCCAAGGGAAAGCAAATAATCCATGATTTTTCCTTATTTCCATATCCTCTAATAAGCAATTGTTAGACAAATATTACTAATAACAAGTAATAACTGGCAAATGATTTCATATCTTAGGTTATTGCTTTGCTTTCTATCTCTATAAATATTTCAGTGTTAAATGTAGTTAGACTCAGAAAGGGTGTTAGAAGCCTAGGTCTTCTATCAGTAAATGGCAAGGATTGCTGAGCTCATGCTTGGCTGCTCAAGATGATAAAATCTGGAAAATTGTGGTTTGAAGATATTCAGGGTAGATAAGATAGATTTCCTGACTTCATCTTCCATGAGACAGCAAAATTCTGGGCTGCAGGTATATAACTTATTCAGTAGGCCACTCAACTAGTAAACTAGTTGAACAAAAGCAAAGACCTTGAGATTGAATTCTGATAAAACAAACAAACAAACAAAACCCAACAGTCCAGTAAATAGGAAGCAGTTGTTTTGGTCAATTATCTTAGATGGTATGTATGGATATAGGTTAAGGTTTCCATTTTACAAAATTAATCTTGGATAATCTGTCAACAGTTCAAATTTTAAATGTAAATAACTAGATGTTACCTAATTATGGAGTTTTTCTTATGATAAAAACAATGCTACTTTAAAAGTTATTAAGTAAATGTAAAGCCTTACAAGTAAACATAAATAAGTCATGTGATTACCAAATACTTTTGAGCATCTATTAAGAGATTTAATATTTGTTAAATACCTATCATCATCAAACACTAGAATGGGAAGCTGATTCAAAGGTCTTTAAGAAGTTTATGGAAAGCAACAGAGAATTATATCATGGATTAAGTGGGGTCAAGTTGCCAGTGAGGCATGCTCAGGACCTCTATTGCTCCTCTTCCCAGGCTCCGAGTAGAAATGCTTCTAAAGATAGGTTTGGCCATCACACTGGTTAACTAAATGGGAGCCAAAGTGTGATTTCAGAACAGAAAGCCCTAGAGCAAAGGCTTGATTCAGTATGATCTTTTTCATCCTTACTGTCCAGACTGAGCCTTAATGTACAGATTTGTCATGGAAATTCAACACAACTTAGAGCTGGGGTCTACACATCAGAGAACATCCTAGCTACTAAACATGTCAGGACTTTTTGTACCTCTATTTGTTACCCAAATAGAGGTAGCCCCAGTATAATTACTCAAAGAATGTTGTTTAAAGGTGAGAAGTATTTATAAAGTATTACTGAGTGAGTGAGGAAAGGATAAGTCACATCGACACATTACAAGATAAAATCTGTAAACTCTTTCTCTAGCTAGCTGTAAAGATTACCACAAAGGAGGATTAATTTAAGTTGCTTTTTTAGGCTTTCAGAAACACTACATGTGTGGATAAGGAGGGGGTGGATTTATATAGACATATTTATATATTATATACTCGAATGTATAGTACCATACTTTTAATGCAACATATAAAACATATTTAATACTATAATAATATATAAAACAATAACATAATCTATATGTTTTATGCTACATTTATACCTTCAATATATAATTAATATGTATTATATAACATACACCATATGCTACATACTATATATAAGATGTATATTATATATAATACATTTCTGTCATGAATCTTTTAAAAATGAAATGCACAAGCCTCTCTTAAGTCGGGATGAATTTTTCTGGAGGAAAAACACATTAAATATTTACATTTAGGAAGCTGTTCTGATAATTTCTATTGGAAATGGTTGTAGGTAAGCTAAAGGATCCTGTTCAGCTCTAAGCCTTGGTGACTGTAAGATTACATCCACAAACCCCCTAAGACTCTGGCATTTTTGTTGACTCTTTTTATCACTGCCATCTCTTTAATCTTGATAATTACGTAACTTTGACCATGAATATTCTTAGTGTATTATTTTACTTCTAAGTTCAAACATTATTGCATGAATTATGAAAAATTAAACACAAGAACTGTTACCCAAATACTTGGCAAAAGCATACCACCAAATGCAAAATACTCACATATTAGAAATAAATTAATTGTCTTTAATGTAGACTGAAATCTCAACTGGAAATGTTCATCAGAGTATTCATGAGCAGAGCTGAGCTATGTTGAATGCCTCAAACAACATTGATTTTCCAAGTACTTCTCCCTTCAGTAGGAAAGAATTAAGTAAAATCTGTAGGAGATTAAAGCTAAATAGCCCTTTACATGAAAGTCTATGTCCTGTTGCATTTATCTCCTGGGTTAAAATCATTCATTGATCGCCAATCACCTGTGGTTGTTTATACACAACAGGCTCTACAGATGACCTAAACCCACAGGGGGATTATACATATACCACAGGAAGCAATCAATAGGGAAGAGTCATGATGATCTTCGGAGAGAAAACTGAAAGATTTTCTCTTGATGACTGTCCTTATGAGATAGGATTGTCACAACCCACAAGGGTTTCCAGCTGGGAGGAAAATGTTTTGAACATTTGGATTTTATATGCACATTTCTGGATGTACTATAATGATATTAAAAATAAAAGAGAATCATTTGAAAAGTTATTCATACAGGGATATTCAATTTTTGTCCACATAGTAATAATGCATGCTTTTGTTATATTTTGAGTCTAATTGTTTCTTTTATTCTTCTTTTTTCTTACTGATACCTGGCAACAGTATTCAGCCAAGAACCAATTTCTATCATTATATAAAAACAAAAGGTTGAATGAAATTTAGTTCATTATTTCTTTTTAAAATGGACCAATACATCTTTCATACAAAAGTGATTATTTAATTAGTTGTTGCTTGTAATCAATTAAAATATTTTGAAATGTATGTTGTGGGGACTGGACTAGAAATAGGAACTGAAAATATGAATGATTTAAAACTTACCCCAAAATTCATTTTGTATCCATAAATTACTTTCAGACAGTCTGGACACAGGACATGAGAAATGAGTAAAGATCTACTATCTCATCAACAATTAAAAGTGAGTGTCAGTGGGCATTGGTGGCTCTTGCCTATAATCCTAACACTCAGGAGTCTGAGATCTAAGGATCATGGTTCAAAGCCAACTCAGCACTAAAAAATGTTCAGAGTGGAGCTGTGGCTCAAGTAGTAGAGCACTAGTCTTGAGCAAAATACTCAGAGACAGAACCCAGGTCCTGTGTTCAAGCCTACAACAGGTACACATGCATACTCTCCTGTCTGTGTCTCTGTCTCTGTCTCTGTCTCTGTCTCTGTCTCTCTCTCACTCCCTTTATCTCTCTCTCTCTCTCTCTCTCTCTGACATTGACATCTCAAAATTTCCTAATCTACAGTATACGTTATGCCTAGTTCCTACTGGAGGAATAACAATAAAATATGTCCTGAAACCTTTGGGGCTGACATAAAACTGTAGAATAGATATGCTTCCTTATGAAGAGCCAGCCTGAAAATATTAAGGATCAGAATGAAGTTTTCATTGTTGGACACTGGTAGCTTCTAGCTTTAATCCTAGCTACTCAGAAGGATGAGATCTGAGGACTGAGATCCAAAGCTATCTCACTTCTCTCAAACCAAAGACTCTTCCAATGGGGTTGCAGAACATAAATATATGCCTGGAGATCTCCTAACAATCCATTTCCTTTTAGTTCCTGATTCTATCAGTTGACTTATAATTTCCCCATAGCTTTATTCTCTGTGTGCATTTGTCAAGCACACAAATTCAGCCAGTTGTACTGCTATCACTATATCACAGTAGACATTAACTTATACTGTATCATGTAAGACAAATTGCTCAATGATCTCCATTGGCTTTCACTGAATCTCAAACTTCCTGATTCTTACCAATCTCCCATAATTATAAAAATAATTTAAAATTTTACATGTTGTTTTTGGCAGAGTTTAATAAAGGGAAGTAGCGGGGGTGGGGGGTGGTTTGGGCAACTCTCAGGGGGTAACCAGGAGGGAAATCCAAGAAGAAATTCTCCAACAGAGTAAATGTGTGTAGACTGAGAGTAGATGTCAGTATCTGCATGCCAAATAGTGTGTTGCCGCTCCAATTATTCTAAGACCACAGCATGGAATCCTAATTTGCTCCTCAAACTACTCAGGCCTTCCAGAATAGTGCCCCAAATTAGATCTTCTGCCTGTGCCTAGCTTACGAAAAATTGAATGGCAGTTCATTTTCACAACACATGACAAATATAAAAGAAATTATGAATTAATTTTAAACCCTGCTTAGCCAAGTCTTATCAAATTGATAGCACCCTTTGTCTCCTTGAAGTCAGGCATCAGAGTTGATATGCTTAATTAGAATCAGGCATGTCTAAATGGCTCAGAGTGACAGCTCTGATCATCCTATTGAGCACCCCAATGGTGGGAAGCCTAAAACAAAACAATTGGCTGAAAAGGTTGACTGGATATGACTTACATTTCCAAGCACTACCTTAAAACACATCAAAACATTCTTTTTATGCTGATTGTTCAAATAAGCAAAAGCCGAAAAAGCTTCAAAGGACTTTCTTTTTAGATAAGAGTTTAGGGATAGATAGATGATTGATAGGTAGATGCTGGATAGATCCATGGTTAATAGATGCTAGATAGATAGAAAAATACTGAATGGTCAAAAAATAGATAGCCAGTAGTTCAAGCCTGTAATCATAGTTACTCCTGAAGCTGAGATCTGAGGATTGCAGGAAAGTCCAAAGAGACTCTTATCTCCAATTAACCACCAGAAAATCAGAAGTGGTGCTGTGGCTTAAGTGGTAGAGCACTAGCCTTGAGCTGAAAAACTCAGGAACAGTGCCCAGGTCCAGAGTTTAAGCCCCAGAACTGATAAAAGAAAAGAAAGAAAAAAGATAGATAGATAGATAGACAGACAGATAGTCAGATTGATTGACTGGATGGAATGTGTTGATAAATGGATGTATGGGTCTATGGTTAGATGGATGGATGGACAGATAAATAGATGAATGATAGGTAGATATATATGTATGCTATTGACAAATTTTCTTTAGTTTCTTCAAAAGGATAAAACTAGCTGAAAATTAAGTTTAAATATTCTACAATCATTTTGAGGTTATTTTGAATGAAGGATTTAGACCCTTGCTCTCCCATTTAGGCCATTTTGCTATTTAGTGGACACCACCATGAGCTTCTAATTAAGCACACTTTATGGATACATGTGTCTTATTCATCTTAAAAGGAGGCTACTTATGAATAACAGGTGTTTGGCACCTGTGCTGCTTCAGTTCGAACACTGACACAGAGAGAGACAGAGACAGAGACAGAGACAGACAGACAGACAGAGACAGAGACAGAGAGGCAGAGACAGAGACAGAGAGCAGAGAGAGAGTGCCAGTCTTCCACATTAGTAGGTTTAGAACATTTTTCCAGAAAAACATGAAGGTTTTATACACACACACAAATACACATTCACAATTAGTGAAGTAATGCCTGTATATTTGGCAGCTTGTTATGATTACTCTGCTGTTTTAGAACCAATTGCTATGGTCAGTCAAGTTTAGAGTAACATCTGCTTAATTAACTCATGAAAGTAGTTTTAGAAATAGAAGCCCATTCTATTAGTGATGGCTTGAGGTAGGATCCAAACTATAAAACTGCAAAGTATTATTCAGTGGAGACTAGCTTAGCCATGGAAAAATGAGTACAAAATACCATAAACTGGCTCAGATTATTGTTATTGGATTCTTTTTTTATACATTTTTTATTGTAAAGATACTGTACAGAGGGGTTACAGTTACATGAGTAAGGTAATGAGTCCATTTCCTATGGAGCATTGTTACCCCCTCCTTTGTTTTTCCCCTACCATCCCTTCCCTGCTCACCTCCCCAACCTCTCCCTCCTTCTGTCTCAGAGAAACACCATCCATTATTGAAAGTGTTATCTTCAAGTCAGCTGTGGTGAATCAAGCCTGCCACTTGGGAGGGAGAGATCGGGAGGGCTCATGGTTTTAGGCTAGCCTAGGAAAAACGTTAGCAAGGTCTCAAGAGCAAGTAGGCATAGTGGCTCACATCTGTAATACCAGTGGCAGAAGACGGCATAAATAGAAGAATCACAGTCTTGGGGCCAGCTAGGTAAAAAATGACTAGATGAAAAAAAAAATAAAGCATTAAAAAGCCTGAGTGTGGCCCAAATAGTAGAGAACATGCTTAATAAGAACAAGGCTCTGAGTTCAAAACACTAGTAACGCCAAAAGCAAAAGTTAATCTCAAGATTTTCTGTGCATTTGGATTTCTTTGAATTTCTTTCATTCATAAAGAACAAATTGCAGTTGAAAGGAATGTGAAATATTTTTATGTCTATGAGAAGAGAGTTGTATTTCCTTTCTATTATATAGCTCATAACAACTTTAAACATTACTTTAGAGGATTGATTTAATCTATTAAAATAATGATATTCTTAACTGGGAGTGGTGGCTCCTGCCTATAACCAGAGCTACTCCAGAGGGAGAGACCAGAAGGATTTAGATTTCTAGGCCAGGCGGGCACTGGGAGCTCACGCCTGTAATCCTAGCTACTCAGGAGGCTGAGATCTGAGAATCATGGTTCAAAGCCAGCACAGACAGGAACGTCTGTGAGACCCTTATCTCCAATAAACCACTAGAAAACCAGAAGTGGCGCTGTGGCTCAAGCAGTAGAGCACTTGCCTTGAGCTGAAGAGCGCAGGGACAGCGCCCAAGCCCAGAGTTCAAGCCCCACGATTGACAAAAAAACAAAATTTCTAGGCAAGCCTGGGTGAAATTTCATTCGGTCTACATCTCATCTAAAAAAAAAGTCTGGGCTCAATGGTGTACCACTTTTGTCCTAAGTACATGAGATGTGTAAATAGGAGGATCAGTGTTCAGCTAGCCTGGCCAAAAAGCAAGATTTAGTTTAAAAAATAATCAAAACCAAATAGGATTAGGGAATGTCTTAAATGGTAAAGTATTTAACTTACCAGTTAAAGACACTGAGTGCAACGTTCAACACTGCTGAAAAAAAGTTGTAATGTTTCTGACAAGAAAATGTGGAAGAAAATGATGTTAGTGCTGAAACTAAATTCTCACATACATGTTCAGTTAAAATGAAGTTTAGCCATTATTCTCTTTGTGAACTCTCAATGTAACATTGATAATCATGAAAGTAGTCAAGGATGTAAAATACTGCCACAATGATTATTTTATAAAGATCCCCTGTATATTTATCTAACCCCAGCCCAATCCTGTTGACCCAAAGGTTTCTATTTTGGAACTCAGAACCAGACAAGGCTTTAGTGTAGGCACCCCACAGCTCAGGAAAGACACAGAGAAAATGGGCCAGCTCAGGAAGACACAAAGAGCTGGGTTTTTTTATTTTCTCCTTGGCAAAACTCATTTACAATCAATTTCATTTGCACTGTTTCCTCTGTACTGGAGATATGTCTGCTTCTCTATGAATAATTATTATTAATAATAATAATAAATTAGTGCCATTCCCCTAGTCAGGGAACTCTATGATCTGATAATAACCCAATAGCTGCAGCTTTTGGAGGACCTCATAGGTATGCTGTTTTAGGCCGATTTCCCTCTTGCCATCTAACTATCTGCAGTCCCTGGTACTATTGCTTGGAATGACGAGAACATTTAGGAAAGCCAACAGAACTTCCCATGTGTGAAGCAGTGACATTTTGTTATTCCAGAACCACTTCAGGAAGCAACTTGTATTTCTACTTAACATTTAATATTTTACAGCTGCTAAAGAATTCTTCACAAAGTAGTAAAACAGAAGAAAATAAATCCTAACAGCGGTATGACTAAATGTTTACATATATTTTTCCAAGAGAGGTGACGAGAAACACAGATAATGAACAAGTGTGTGACAAATACAAGTGTGCCAGCTAGTATTAGATAAAAAGAAAAATAAAGCCACTGAAACATTTATCATTTTCAAGGGAAAATTCATTGTAAATGTCCAATAAATATTAACAAAATGATTGACCTGTGTGTAGAAGAATTTCTTCCAGGAAGAAATATTGTACCACTTTCATAGATAATGGTTAGTCTTTGTAATGCTATATATTTTCATAATTTATTTTATGACTCCTAGTTGAGCCCACTTATAGTGAGGCATAAATGAACACATGGAACCCCTCGGTACAGTATTTTCACAATAAAAACTAAATAAAATAATAAAATAAAAAAATGAACACATGGAAGAAAATGTCATATTAAAAAGGATGAAGGCTGGGCACTGGTACCTAAACCTGTAATCCTAGCTACTCAAGAGGCTGAGATCTGCAGATCATAATTTGAAAATCTGTGAAACCGTGTCTCCAATTAACCACAAAAGAGGCAGAGGTAGAACTGTGGCTTAAATTTTAGAGTGTCAAACTTGAATGAAAAAAAAAATAAAGGATAACACCCAGGCCCTGAGTTAAAGCTCTGGAACGTGTGTGTGTGTGTATGTGTGTGTGTGTGTGTGTGTGTGTGTGTGTGTGTATGTGTGTGTGTGTATGGATGAGTATGCATGAACATACACACACACACACACACACACACACACACACACACACACACTGGGAATTAAAGTGTTAGAAGCTTTATGTACATAATTAAATAGAAGTCAATGGAAACCTGCAGGGTGGGTGTTTTAGGATGGCTCTGTACAGAGAACTTGGGAAGGACAGTCTTCCCAGGTCCTGCAAAGATGATTTGTGGGGAAGCATTATCAGGCATCTGCCACTCTCCTAAACCCAGGAATTTACCATCAAAGACAGAGACTTCCTGTCACTGCTGAGTTAGGATGTTCCCATCAACTCTCCCAATGGCTTTTAAAGTCAATTCTGGCTCAACTGTGAGACAGACCTTCTCTCTCACTAGCGCCATCTTTTGTCCTTCCCAGTGCTTTCTAGGCTGATCATTCAATACTCTGGAGTTCATCTGTTTTGTGTCTTTGTTCATGTTGCTAGATTGTTAGTCTTTTGCAAATACGGGTTATGTCAAATTTATATCATTTATCCAAAGTTTGTATTTAGAAATATTTATTGGTATAAATGGATATACAGTAAAGGACATAAGTTTTAACCAAAGCTTTTTATTTGTTCTGTCTGGCGAGGATTCCTCGAGTAACTTTATATTTGACAAACTTTGATGGCAACGAGGAAAACGAGAAGGAGGCCACTTTCTGAATAATTTAAGCTCTTAAACCCCATTTTACCTGGACCTAAATGGAAAGTTGATTGGATTGCTTTCATCCAATCTGGGCTTCATTTGACCTGATTTGAAAGTCAATAACACAGTCTGATAGAAGGCTCTAATCTATGCCTCATCTGCTTGATTTCATGAGTCTTTTGGAAATTCTGAAAGAGATAGAGGTATTTCCCTTCCTGTCTGGGCTCCCTTTCCAGAGCAGGGTAAGAGCAAGGACCAGAACCTGAGCTCACCTGTATCCCTGAGCGTCTCTGCACACCTCGCGCTTTCTTTTCACCTCTACCTTAACAAATGCATCTTGTGATGGGGGCGGAAACCTAATTTCCCAGTGCATAATGCTAGTGCCTCTGGAGTGTGCAGAGCTAGCTAGAAGCTGAGCTAAGAAGTTCATGGAATAAAGGCTTTCCTTGTCATTATTTGCGCAGTCTGTAGTACTCAGCTGCCAGCCCATGGCATATTATTTGTGTGATGCGTGGTGACAGTCCCTGTTGCATTTCAGCTATGATTCTTGACATAATTTAATGAGCTGGAATGCCATTCTCCCCCTATATAAAATATGCACATATTTTCAATATCATTGGGAAAAAAGGTGTTCATATTATATATAGGTGATTTTTTTTCCAAATCCAGTAATTCTGCTCTTAACAGATATTTACTCTGTAAAGTGCACTTTTTCCTACTTGCAATTTGAGACGTTTGTTCTTTGGTGTAATTGAAAGGAGAAAATGTACCAACTTGGTTGCACAAAGCTTGCTTCTTGCCTGTTCTTCCTAATTAGCTCTGTATAAGCTGTCAATCTTCCACGCTATATGTTATATTTGCAAGGAATGGACAAGGATGCATTCTCCTCGTGAAAGTGGTCCGGGCATCTAAAGGGAGGTATCTCTGAGTCGTTAAAGAGAGTCTTAGCCACACACCTCTGAATCAAATACAATATCTCTTTTTCATTGGGTTATAAACTGACACTAAGTACATATTCATAAGTCTATGACAACTATCCTTTTCCTTAGAAATGTTAGCAGAGCCACCTTAACATAACAGGAAAATTCTAAATAAAGCTTTCCATTTTTGTAAAAAAAAAATCAGACTCTGTGAGTGTGTGTTTGTATGTGTGTATGTCTGTGTGTGTGTTGGTATTGTGGCTTGAACTCAAGGTCTGAGTGCTGTCACTTAGCTTTTACTCTCGAGGGGGGTGCTTTACCACGAGTCACAACTCCACTCTGGCTTTGTACTGGTTAATTGGACTTAAGAGTGTCATGGACTTTGCTCCTGGGGCTGGCTTCAATCCTCAGACCTCAGCCTCCTGTGTAGATAGGACCATCAACACCAAATGTATTTCTAAAAATACTATTTTTCTAATAATAGATGTAATGTAATGATTTTAATAATTACCAATTGACCAGCTGATAATGCATCACGCAACAACATCCAACTTAATATTTTAGTGCCTACCTTTGGAGTTTATGTAAGACGTGTATAGTTGTGCACAAGTTTGTATATATCTACAAATATATATTGTGTTTGTTACAGAAATGTAGCACTTTATAATTATTTTTGCGCAGTGGATGTGCATTTAAATTAGGGGGAAATTATGTCATTTTGTTTGCTTGGGAACATGTAACTCTCATAGCATTTTAGCAGCATTTCTACATGAGAATCCCTAGGGACATGTGACTTGGTCCTCTCCCTTTTTCCCCTATCACAGAGTGAGACTCGGCTCAACTCTATGTGGTCAATGATGAGAACTGTCTCTCCACTGTTGGAAAAACGTGTTAGAACTGTATGTAATGGCTGTTTGCATTTATTCCCATGTACAACATCAGTCAGAATGCTAACAATAATGTATCTTAATGGTACCTACAATCTTCCAGGTTTTGTCCTTAGCATTTTATGTATTAATGCTACTAAGTATAAAGCTACATGTAGAACTCTTGGCATCATAATTGTCAGAGAGGTAACTCTCAATGAACCTTGTTAGGTTTTGTACTTGTTACATATTTTTTAAAGTAGAATTTGCTGCTAAGGCGCATGTAGATTATTGTCATGGATGGAAGGTAATTTTATCAAAGTATCTTTAAATCATCCCCAGGGAACTCTGAAATGTTTAGTACAGATACTAAATATTGTGAAGAGGAGTACAACTTTTACTTTTAGCTTAATGTAAAACCAAATCTTGGAAAGAATGGATGCTTAAAAACAGATTTGTTTCCCCTTCGCATCCTTTCCCATCCTCCCCCTGCTCCCCTACCCAGTCCTCCCCCCCCCACACACACCAAAGTTGTAAAGTTTGTTTTCAACATAACAACTTGTGCATCTCATTGTTTCAATGGGTCCACCTGTATCCCTATTTAAACGATTTGTTTTTCCACTTCCCCTCCACAAATTATACCAACATCAAATACAATGAAAGCAGGGATTATACTGTGTATTTTCATAATAAAATTTTTTTTTAAAAAAACACAGATTTGTAAAGCCGGAAACCATTGGCTCACGCCTGTAACTCAGGAGGTTGAGATCTGAGGATCATAGTTGAAAGCCAACAAGAAAGTCCATGAGACTCTTATTTCCAAATAATCATAAGAAAGCCAGATGTAGAGCTGTGTCTCAAAGTGGTAGAATGCTAGTTTTGAGCATAAGAGCTCAGGGACAGTGCCCATGCCCTGAGTTCAAGCCCCACATTGAACAACAATGATGACAACAACAACAAAGATTTACAACTGATGTAATAATCAAAATATCCAGTGCCGATACCATTTCTTATACTGAGTGCTATACTTGGAGTACGGAACTCAAATAAAAATATAGAATTGTGTATGTATGTGGTCAATTGAAATAATTGAGCTAATAAGTTATTTGATGATATGGCCATTTCATTAAATCATAGTACTTACTAGAAGTAGAGGTCAAACAAGTGACAAGTAAAGTCACTAAGTTCATCAGAGGATCTGACTGTCTGCTTTCTAAGTCAATATAATCATGCAGCTCTGTAGAACGCAGAGCTGAGTGAGTGATATGACTATCAGTAGCAAGTTAATGTCTGAATAACCTATTTTTAATCCTCAGAACAGAGCTGGCTGATGCACAGGAAATAACTGAGATTTTCCAAATTCAGTTTCTTCACTTACAAAATGGAAGTATGTACCCCAGAGGTTAATGTATCAGCTATATGAGACAAAGAATGCCAAGATATAGCACAGAGCCTAAAATAAGCAATCGTTGCTGATTTCATAGTTTAAAATATAGACCAGATGATTTGACACCTCTGTCAAGATTTTATTGTAAGGTATGGTGGTATTTATTTTAAACATATTAGAAAAGAAGAATCGCAGGAGTGAAGAAGAGAATCACCAGAAGACAAGTGAGCATATCTTTGGGAAACTGAGAAGAAAGGCCACATTTTGAGAAATATTTTGTTGGATTTTAGATTAGGAGGGAACAAATGGATAGCTTCTTAAAGAAGCTTCAAATAAAAGTGGGAGGAGCAGCGTTTTGGCACAGGAAATAGACATGCTCAGCAGATAAGATGAGGGATCCTCTCACCAAGGTGACACATGTCACTAAGTACAAATACTTAGACAATACTTGTCATAAGCTCTTCAAAACTACTGTACCTGCCTGTGCTTACAAATGTGAAACATTGATGCTTTTCATCTTGCTCACCCTTACAGTCTTAACTTACCATCCCATGACTGGAAGTTTTAGTTGATTAGGGTAAACTCAAATTTAATGGCCATCAGTAAGAATTCAGCTGAAGACTTTTGAGAAAATACATAGCAATACATCATAGATACTTCAAAAAAAAAAAAAGGAAAAAGGGATTTGGCATATTTAAAAAAAATCTTTTTATATCCAGAAAAGTTTTTTCTGATGTAGATGCATTTCTAAACTCTGTTTAATCTATGTGAAAAAATATGTATTCATAAAAAGAAACCACTCTCTAAACAATTAGATAATGAGTATAAATAAACATTTGGAACCAGCTCCTAACACATTCTTTCTACACACAGTTGCCTTTATATAAGAAGGCCATTTTTAGATGCCTTTTATTGTAGTTGCAAGCAATTGTAAATATTTTTGTGAATACAGTTTTTTAATTATTTCTATAATTGGCTGCCAGGAAAAGGGCTTTTACGCATGCTAAGCCTTTAGTCATTTCCTCTACTAGCAAAAGGAACGATTTTGAGAAATATAAAACTTCTTAATCCATACAGGAGGAAAAAAAAGCATCACAGTAAATAAGACATAATTGGAAAGATTTATCTTCCTTTATGACTTGGGGCATTTAGAGTTCTGCTATTGCTTATTTATATTTCCAGACAGATTTCCCTAATAGCCAGTGGTATAAATGTCAGTTTATAGACTCTGGAGTAAAAAAGGCATCTAGATTGTACTTTTGAGACCTAGTCTTTGAGACTTGTGGACTGAATATGATGAATTGTTAAATAATCTTCAGTTAGTAAAATCAAGTCTTAAAAAATGAAAGCATCTATAAACATTAAACTGTAAAAATAGTAAAAAAAAATAAAAACCCTATCTGCATAATATTATGTCAGAGAGCAAAGCATGGCCTGGCAATTATCTTAGAACAGAAATAAAATGCAAATTGAACTTGATTGTAGCGGTTTCACCAGTGTTACTAGACTCCAATGTATCAGTCATGGAAATGATTATATATCACTGGGTCAATTGCCTTCATAGATCCTCATAATTTTACCTCGTTTGATGGATGTTTATCTATCTCCTTCCAGAGAGATTTGTGTGTATTTACCTGGAAAATACGTCAGCAGGGAATGCAATACATGTTAGCAATTGAAAGGAATATATAGTTTCAGTGACTACCGTAGCTTAAACAAACATGAGGACAACATTATTGTCCTTTAGTCATCTAGAAAAATGGGGGACTCTCATAAGATTATTCTTTTTCTTTGTTTTTATTTTTTGTTATCATTGTTCAAAAATAACTAATAGCATCAATGTATGTTAAGCTACTTATTTATTTTTGTGCTGATACTAAGGTCTCTTGCTCTGCTTTTTGCTCATAGTTGGTGCTCTACTACTTGAGCCACACCTCCAATCCAGCATTTTGGTCAATTGGAGATGGAGTCTTGCAGTTTTTCTGTCTAGACTGACTTCAAATAGCTATTATCCAGGTCTCAGGCTCCTGAGTATCTAGGATTATAAATGTAAGCCACTGGCATCCAGCTCATAAGCTTTTAATCTCTGTTGAACAAAAGGAACCACTTGTAAATTTTTGAAATTTGTTTTGTAAATGCATAATTTTTACTTTGCCAAGTTTGTTTTGCCTCACTTATTAAATTTTGTGAACCTCCGCTATCAGAAAAATACAGTCACTGGCAAACATAAAGTATATTTTCATAAATACACAAAATCTGATATTGCAATGCTTAAGTATGCTGTAAATTTAATTTTATTGAAGAGATTTGTCTCTATGAAAAAGAGAAATTAAATAAATACACTAATATGTGGGAGGGAAGGGATCGTAAGGAAAAAACAAAGGAGGAGGCAGCAATGCTTGATAAGAAATATATTCATTACCTTGGTCATGTAACTGTAACCCCTCTGCATAGTATTTTCACAATAAAAAACTTATTAAAAATAAATAAATACACTAATGTTCAAATTTATCCTTTAAAGATTCAAATAAAAGTAATTATGGTCAGGCACAGTGTTTCAGCCTTCTAACTTAGCTATTTGGGGAGCAGATCAAGAAGATTGAGGTTCAAAGCCAACCTGGACAAAAAAGTTTACAAGAGTCCAACTCAACAATAAAAAGCCAGATGTACCTATCATGTCAGCTATGTAAAAAGCATATATAGGTAAACTGTGGTTCATGTGAAGCTAAGCATAAACGTGAGATCCTATCTCAAAATAACCAAAAGGGCTGAACTTCTAGCTTAAGATGTAGAGCCTACCTAGCATGTGAAAGGCTTTGAGTTCAAGCCCCAGCATTGACTATGTACCTATCTGTCTGTCTGTCTATCTATCTATCATCTATCATCTACTCATGATAGTTTTCTGTTCTCCAAACAGAACCATATTTCCATCTAATTGGAAAAAAATTTAAACAATGTTTAATTATGTGATAGTTTTTCAGTTTATTAAAATAAATTAAATAAATGAATATCATCTAATAAATTTAGACTGTAGCCAAGACTTTTTCAGTACATTTAATACTATGATTCAGTTATATTACTCATACAGAAGCTACAAGAATTCTAACTTGACTTGGCACTTTTCTTTATATATAACCTCTAGGAAAACCTGCATCATTTTTACCTTTACATTTTATAATGTATTGTATACTGTATATCTCAGCACCCTCTGAGTAGTAAAAGCAACATTTCATGGATAGTTTGCATGGCATTTGGTACCTCTTAGTGTATGTTAGTGTCTAATGACCCTAATGTCACCAAAGATGAATGTCACATCATTTACAGTCATTCACAGATAGTTCACACACAGAACACAGAGTCCATCAGATTGTGAACAAGATCTTACCTAATGCTACTCCTGAAGTCATACCTGACAGCATTTCTTTTTATGCTGTTGCCACACCCATTTTTTTCCATGGGAGATGGCAAGTTGGATATGTGGTCTTTTTCCCCCACCTCCAAGGTCCCCGTGTATGGCCTATTCCTTCCTGAAGGTCCACAAATGAGGATGAAGTAAAGTCCTGTCTAGTCTCTCAGCTCATCCCACTGCACAAAGATAGCCTGAAAAGACAGTCACATTCCTGAATCTGAGCCAATGATTCTCATGTTGCAGGTATTGGTCTGACTAGTTCTCCTAAGTCCCTGATGTGGGGGAGATTACCCTGGAGTAGCAGACAGCCATGCTACATACAAGAAAAAAGGAGATATCTTACCTTGGAATGGACACAGGGAGGGAGGAATTGGACACAGGGAGGGAGGAAAATTGAGGTAGAATCTTTGTAGCATTCTTTGATTGTGAATCCTGTCAGGGTTTACTCTAGAGTTACCTTTCATTTTTCAGTTATGTTGGCTAACAAGTGGCCTTTTATTTATTTGTTTATTTACATGTGTTTTGCTTTTAGTTGCTTGAATTGAATGTACAGCTTTTGAAACTTGAGAGGCTTGGGTGCCATAATAACCTGTGCTGCCTTTCATCTATAAAGCAAGGGACTGGGAGGGAGGCTCCATGATGCCCCTTCCACAAGTCAGTCTGTTCACCTAACCATGTGGGGTAGAGCATCAGTTTGCTACATCTGGATAAAGCATGAGTGCCTATCCCCTCCCTCCACCTTATTTTTTATCTTAACATTCTTTTAAATATTTAAATTTTCTCACTCCCCATATGTTTTGAATATTGATGATCTATCCTATGTTTATTAGAATTCAGAGTAACATAGCACTGTTTATTTAAAATTACTAATTAATGACAATGAACTGGATTTAAAAATATACATGGCTATCAGAGAAAAAGACTTTGTGCCTATAAATCACACAGTTGGGCTAGAATTGTTTATTTCATGCATACAAGATAATATGATCATTCCTTAATCTATTTTACAATCTGTAGAAAAATATTAACTGAGATGTTTTCAGAAAGAGCTTAATTTATTATACTACTGTGGTTTAATGGTAAGAAGAATAAAATGTATATATATACATATATATATATATATATATATATATATATATATGTGGATAAATTTTACTATTTATTGATTTTCAACAAACTGTTTTCCAGAAACAAGAGTCAAATTGCCACAGGCAATACCTTGTTCGCATACCTCAGTGCATCCTGTAGTGATACTGTACTAAGCAAAACATTCTTAGCTTGGATCAGTGGTCCAGGCCTGTAATCCTAGAGAGCCAGAAGCGTGAAATCTGAGTGTTATGGTTCAAAGCCAGCCTGGGCAAGAAAGTTAGTGAAACATTTATCTTTACTTAAATACCAAAAAAACTGGAAGTGGAGCTCAAGTGGTAGAATGCTAGCTCTGAGCACAAAAGCTGAAGGAATATCACATAGACCTGGAGTTCAAGCCCCAGGACTGGCAAAAATCCTTTACTTGTTACTTTCTTTTTTTTTTTTTTATTGTAAAGCTACTATACAGAGGGTTACAGTTACATGAGTGAGGTTATAAGTACACTTCCTCTTGAACATTGTTACCCCCTCCATTGTTTTCCCCCTACCATCCCCTCCCTCCCTCCCTTCCCCGAGGTTCTTTTTTTTTTTTTTTTTTTTTTTGATTGTGATTAAATGATTACATAATTTCAAAGTCACAAGTTCATTCTAACTTCCCTGGAGCAAATTGTCTACCACAGTCTGTAATATATAACAGTGTTCACATGTTATATACCATATTTGTGATCAGCAGCATGAGGATATTTAGTAGTGGTTCAACCAGATGAGCGGGAGTTCTTTGTTTCTTAAGTCCTGTTAGTTTTGTCGTATCACCTAACCTTTTGGATTTAGCATCCACTTATCAGGGAGACCATGTACCGTTTGTCTCTTCGTTCTTGGCTTACCTCGCTCAACATGATTCCTTCTAGCTCCATCCATTTCCCTGCAAATGCCATTATTTTGTCATTTCTAATGGCTGCATAATATTCCATTGTGTATAGATACCACAATTTTTGGATCCATTCATCTGTGGTGGGGCACCTAGGTTGTTTCCATATCCTAGCTATTGCGAACAGTGCTGCAATAAACATGGAGGTGCACGTGTCCTTGTATATTGGTTCCTGTTGTTCAGGGTAGATGCCTAGAAGTGGTATGACTGGGTCGTAAGGGAGGTCAATCTTTAGCTTTCTAAGGACCCTCCAGACTGCTTTCCAAAGTGGTTGTATAAGTGTGCATTCCCACCAGCAGTGTAATAGGGTTCCTCTTTCTCCACATCCCCTCCAGCATTTGTCGTTGGCTGATTTGTGGATGTGGGACATTCTGACTGGGGTAAGGTGGTATCTCAGGGTTGTCTTTATTTGCATTTCCTTCACCACCAGGGATGATGAACATTTCCTCATGTGTTTCTTTGCCATTTTTATTTCTTCATTTGAGAAGTCCCTCTTTAGTTCCCTTGCCCATTTAGTAATTGGTTTGTTAGGTTTGGGAGGGATTAGTTTCTTGAGTTCCCTGTATATACAGGATGTTAACCCCTTGTCTGATATATTGCTGGTAAATATTTTTTCCCAATTAGTTGGTTGTCTTTCTAGCTTAGTTGCGATAGATTTAGCTGTGCAGAAGCTTTTTATTTTAAGGTAGTCCCATTTGTCGAGTCTCTCTCCAACTTGTTGTGACCCTGGGACTCTGTTCAGGAAGTTCCTTCCTGTGCCTATTAGTTCAAGTGTCTCTCCTACTCTGTCCTGCAGTAGTTTCAGAGATTCAGGTTTAATGTTAAGGTCTTTAATCCATTTTGAGTTGATGTTGGTGCATGGTGATAGGCTGGGGTCCACTTTTAGTTTTCTGCATGTGGCTGCCCAGTTTTCCCAGCACCAGCGGTTGAAGAGGCTGTGTTTCTTCCATTGTATGTCTTTGGCTCCTTTGTCGAATATCAGCTGGCTGTAGGCCTGTGGATCTATATCTGGATCTTCTATTCTGTTCCATTGGTCTTCGGGTCTGTTTTTGTGCCAGTACCATGCTGTCTTTGTGATTATAGCTCTGTAGTAGAGTTTGAAGTTCGGCATGGATAGCCCTCCCATATTGTCTTTATCCCCTAGAATTGTTTTGGCTATTCTAGGTCTTTTGTTGTTCCATATAAATTTTTGGACTGTTTTCTGTATTTCAGTGATGTACGTCATTGGGATTTTAATAGGAATTGCATTGAATTTGTATATTAGTTTTGGAAGTATCACCATCTTTACTATATTAAGTCGGCCTATCCAGGAGCATGGGAGGTCTTTCCATTTCCTAGTGTCTTCTGCAATTTCTTTCTTTAACTTTTTATAGTTCTCATTAAATAGTTCTTTTACATCTTTGGTTAGGTTAATTCCTAAATATTTTATTTTTTGGGAGGTTATTGTGAATGGGGTTGCTCCCTTTATTTCCCTCTCTTCCTGTGCGTTATCAGTGTATAGGAAGGCAACTGATTTTTGTGGGTTTATTTTGTATCCTGCTATTTTGCCGAAGTGACTTATGATTTCTAAAAGTTTGGGGATGGAGTTTTTGGGATCGTGGAGGTATAGTATCATGTCGTCTGCAAAAAGGGATAGTTTCACTTCTTCTTTCCCTATGCGGATCCCTTTAATGTCTTTTTCTTGCCTTATTGCCCTGGCTAAGGGTTCTAGGACTATGTTGAAGAGGAGTGGAGACAGTGGACATCCTTGCCTTGTTCCTGTTTTTAGGAGGATTGGTTGTAGCTTTTCCCCATTAAGTATAATATTGACTATTGGTCTGTCATAAATGGCTTTTATTGTTTTTAGAAATGTTCCTTCTATTCCTATTTTCTCCAGAGCTTTTAGCATGAATGAATGTTGAATTTTATCAAAGGCCTTTTCTGCATCTGTGGCGATAATCATGTGATTCTTGACCTTGGCTCTGTTGATATGCTGGATTACATTTATTGACTTACGTATGTTAAACCATCCCTGTGTCTCTGGGATGAAGCCTACCTGATCATAGTGTATTATTTTTTTAATGTGTTTCTGGATTCTGTTAGCTAGAATCTTGTTAAGGATCTTTGCATCTGTGTTCATCAAGGAGATTGGCCTGTAATTCTCCTTTTTGGTTGGGTCTTTGCCTGGTTTGGGGATGAGCGTGATATTGGCTTCGTAGAATGAGTTTGGGATAGCTCCCTCCTTCTCTGTTTCTCTGAAGAGCTTGAGGAGTATGGGTATTAGTTCTTCTTTAAAGGTCTTATAGAATTCTGCTGTGAATCCATCTGGTCCTGGGCTTTTTTTTGTTGGAAGACTTTTGATAGCTTCCTGTATCTCATTATAGGATATTGGCTTATTTAATTGGTTAACTTCTTCTTTGCTCAGTTTGGGTAACTTGTATTTCTCTAAAAATGCATCCATTTCCGCCAGATTTTCTTCCTTTAGAGAGTATAGCTTTTGAAAGTAGTCTGTTAGAATTGTTTGGATATCTTGGGTACATGTTGTGATGTTTCCCGTGGCATCCCTAATCCTATTAATATGGGTTTCCTCTCTTCTTTTTTTAATTAATCTTGCCAACGGGCCATCAATTTTGTTTATTTTTTCAAAGAACCAGCTTTTTGTTTGGTTTATTTTGGTTATGGTTTTCTGATTTTCTAATTGGTTAATCTCTGCTCTCAATTTGGTTATCTGGCTTCATCTAGTAGCTTTAGGTCCCATTTTTTCTTGTTTTTCTAGCTGTTTTAGTTGCAACATGAGATTATTTACTTGGTCTGTCTCCATTCTCTTGATGTGGGCACTGAGGGCAATAAATTTGCCCCTCAGGACTGCTTTTGCTGTGTCCCACAAGTTTCTTTGTGAGGTGTTTTCATTTTCATTGAGTTCTAGGAAATGCTTTATTTCTTCTCTGATCTCTTCTGTTACCCAGGCCTTGTTAAGGAGTGTGCTGTTCAATTTCCATGTATTAGAGAAATTTCTGCGGTATGCTTTGTTATTGAGAGCTAGCTTGATTCCACTGTGGTCAGATAGGATACAGGGGATTATGTCGATCCCTTTGTATTTGCTTAAGTTCCTTGAATGAACTATGATATGGTCTATTTTGGAGAAAGTTCCATGAGCTGCTGAGAAGAATGTGTACTGTGTTGTTTTAGGGTGAAATACTCGGTAGATGTCAGTTAATTCCGCTTGAAGTATGGCCTCACTTAATTCGGTAGCTTCTTTGCCAATCCTCTGGTTGGTAGACCTGTCCTTTGGTGAGAGTGGCGTGTTAAAGTCTCCTAGTATTATCGTATTGGGATCTATTTTATTCTGTAAGTTTGAGAGGATTTGTTTAACATATCTGGGTGCACCGATATTTGGGGCATAAAAGTTGATGATGGTTATATCCTCCTCTTGGATTGTTCCCTTTATTAATATGTAGTGTCCGTCCTTGTCTTTCTGTACTGATTTTAATGAAAAGTTTATTTTGTCAGATATCAGGATAGCTACACCTGCTTTCTTATTGGGGGAATTTGATTGGTAGATCCTTTTCCACCCCTTCACTCTGAGTTTGTTTGTATGTTTGGCTGAGAGGTGGGTCTCCTGAAGGCAACAGATGGATGGGTCTTGTTTTCTGATCCAGTCCTCAGTTCGTTTTCTTTTAATTGGCGAATTCAGCCCATTTATATTAAGAGAAAGTATAGAGAGATGCATTGTTGTCCCTGCCATTCCGTTTTCCTAAGTTTTTCTTCTTTCCTTTCCTCCTGTGCTTGCTCAGTTAGACTTTGAGGAATGCCTGTTTGGGGCAGGTCCCAGTTCCTGGTTGCTTTCTTCAGGTTGTGTCCCCCCTCTTAGAATTCTTTGTAATGCTGGCTTAATGTTTATGTATTCATTTAGTTTTTCTTTGCTATTAAAAGTTTTCAGTTCTCCATCGAATGTGAATGCTAGCTTTGCCGGGTATATCAGTCTGGGTTGGCAGTTATTGGCTCTCAGGGCTCATATGGTGCTTTCCCAGGCTTTTCTTGCATTCATTGTTTGTGTGGAGAGATCTGCAGTGATTCTAATTTTTTTCCCGTTGTAGTATAGCTCCTTCTTCATTTTTGCTGCATGCAGGATTGTTTCCTTATTATTCAGATCCATCATTGTTACTATTATGTGCCTAGAAGTGTTTCTCCTGGGATCTTGCTTGTTGGGTGTTCGATAAGCTTTTGTGATGTAGTTAAGATGGTCGTTTTTGAGGTGGGGAAAATTTTCATTGACTATCTTGTTAAATAGGTGTTGCATGCCCTTGCTCTGGAATTCCTCACCTTCGTCCACTCCGATTATGCGAAGGTTAAATTTTTTAGCATTATCTGCTTGCTCTTGAATTTCCCTTTGGTTTAATTTGAGTGATTTTTCCATATCTGTCACTTTTTGGTCCAGTTGGTGTATTCTGTCTTCTGTATCTGACACTCTACCTTCCATTTCATTCACTCTGTTGACCGTGGCTTCTATTGTGGTTTGCATGGTGGAAATGGATCCCTTTATGGATTCAATGTTGGTTCTCAGAGTACTGATCTCACCGCTCAATGAGGTGAGATCAGTATGCATTACCTCTAATTTGGCGTTTATCTCACTTCTTACTGAGGTTTGTGCAGCTTCTATATTTGCATCCAATTTTTGTTTGATATCCTGTATATCTTTTGATAGTTCATCCTTGTGCTCTTTCAATTTCTGATCCATTTCTCGCTTTATTTCTTGAGTCATTGCCTCCAGCAACCCTTGGATGTAGTTTTTGTCTTCCATTCCTGCTTTGCTCCCACTGGGGCTCTCCCCTGCGTGGCTGCTGGCTTTTGAGGTGAGCTTGCTGTCCTGGGTAGTGGTAAACCTTGTGATTTTTCTCTGTGATTTTCGCATGGGGGTTCAGGAGACTGCTCTTCAATCTTGTTTTGGTGTGTCTGTCTTTGCTTGGTTGCTGATTCTGTATTGGTAGAGAGAGTCTGTGCCTGATCTGGATTCTGTTGGGAGCCTATTTCCAGCTGCTATTCACTTAGGATTCTCAGCTCTCTGCTGTAGCAATTCCCGCCTTTGGAAGGGTTGAGCAGCCTAGACTGCTTGTGTTTGCTCCTGCGGGTGCTCTTGGGAAGATCAGATGCTCTGGATGCACTCTCCCAAATACTGGAGTCTGCTATGGGCTCCTGATGTGTTTTTGTTTGTTTGTTTTGGGCTGGTTGTGGGCTTGAACTCTAGGTTTGGGTGCTGTCCCTCAGCTCTTCAGCTCAGGGCTGGCACCCTACCATTTGAGCCACAGCCCCACTTCTGACCCTTTTTGCTTTGTTCAGGCGCCGGTCCCCTGGCCTGGTTCCGGCCCCAGCCTGGAGCGCGCTCGTTAGGCCTGTGCTAATGTGTATACCACCTTGGTTATGCAGCCTGGAGGACACAGTTCATATTTCTTCTACTGTTGGTAGTCTTGACCCAGGGGCACTGTTCCTGGCTTGAGCATTTAAGCTCCCTTCCAGGGGCGCTCTTGCTCTGGGCTGGCCAGCAGAGTGTGCTCCACCGGCTGGTGGAGCTCTCGAACAGTTCCCAGTTTTAGTGGGTCCTGTGGTCCGGGTGTTGGGGTAGGGAGTCTAGGTCAGGGTCTGGGGATTCCCTCCAGCTCTGGTCTCCCTTGATGGATTCCCTGTCCCCTGATGGGTACTCACCCTGTAGGTCGTCAGTTGTTGTTGCAGTCCGTCAGTTGTTGTTGCAGTCCGAGTTCAGTTGGGGTGGTTGCGGGCTGGGTTGGGCGGCCCCCCGCCAGGTCGTTGCGATGGCGATTGGGCGGGTGGTCTGCGGACAGGTCCCTTTGTGGCGCTGCTGGTGCCGGGCGGCTTTGGCGGGATGGAGCCTCTCCGCTCCGGTGGAGAGTGATGGGTGGGGTGGGATCCTCCTGGAGACTCCCGGCTGGTAGGTTTCTCTGTTCCTGGCGATCCGCTGTTCTGCAATCCGGTACCTGGTGATCTGCAAGCAGCCCCCTGTGTCTCTGTGGCTCCGGCAGCCCCCGCCCGGCCGGCTGGCCGGCGGCTTGGCGCACTGCCGCGCGGCCAGTAAAGGTTGGGGGAGGGGTCTTCGCTCTTCTCTGTTCTGAAATTCTTCTTTTCCTCTCTTTCTTTTTTTTGTTATTTTCCACCTCTGGTTTTTCTCTGAGTGTTCGTCTTTTTGTTGTTGTCGGTCTCTTGGGGAGATTAAAGGTTGGAACTCGAACTCTCTTTTTGGTTGGAGAGAGCTGTGGCGTTTCCCTACTGCCCCGTCGCCATCTTGGTCCCCCCTCTACTACTTGTTACTTTCATTACCTGCATTAGTCACTCCTAAATTGTTATTCTTGACCCAAATGTAAAGCATTATTTTTATTGCCATTGTCATTGACAATTATAATGATGATTATCCTTATTATCATCATGGCTATTGACCTATATGGAAGTGTAACCATTGTCTGGAGAGCTTCTAATGAATATTGGTAAGAAATTTGCTTTACAAGTAGAATTTTCCTTCTCTCCTGAATAGCCTGTGAGTTAGAAGTGGAATTGGCCTTTTCTTGAACCATTCTTAGTGTCATGTCTGCCCATGACTCTTTCATGTCTCCATCTTTCATTTTCTTTCAGTAGACACAATTTACTTCTGAATTAATAAGAGAAATCTACCCTGATTATTTACAATGGGCTGTTATTCATGTGGCCACTAAAAATGGGTTCAGAGGGCAAACTGAAACCAAAACCAGTTTGCCCTTTATCCAGAGTCTTCTTAGTAGAATTCCATTGTTTTCGTGGATTACCTATGTAGTGACCTGTGTGCACATACAGATACACACAAAAATAATAGTCTCACTTGGAAATAGAAGAACTTTTCTTTATTTCTGGAAATAATGTTGAATATTTGCAAGATCTACTAAATCGCTTTTAATTTTCTTTAAATTTTATTTTATTGTACAGATGCTGTACAGAGGGGTTAGTTACATGAGTAACTACCTTTCCATTGCTTGTTGATCAATTTTACCCCATCCCTTGTTGATGTCCCAATATCTTTTCCTTCTCCTGCCCTGAAGTTGTAGTTTGTTTCAAATATACTGTTCTGTGGCTATCATTGTTGTAATGGGTCATCCTGTGTCTTTGTTTCAGCATTTTGTTATTCCCCTTCCCTTCCCCAAATTAGACAAATGTATATACAAGATACAGGGTACCAAAATCAAGTACAGTGACAACAGGGGATCTCTTTTAGATAACAACAATCATAGAGAGAGAATCCACAAACTTTATCAGCAAAGATCCACATAGAAAATGCCTTGGGCTGGGTAGGTCACGTGAGCTTGGCTGCCAGTACTTGACTCTATCATTACAGTATCCAAGCAAACCAAACACAACTGCAAATAGATGAGTGTGGCTGTTCCAAGAATACTTAAGCCATGGATGTCAATAGTTGATTCTCATGTAATTATCCCAATTACCACATCATTTCCCCCCAATTTCTTCAACCACAAAAGCCATTCTTAGCCTATAAGCTCTAAAAGTTAAGTAAAGATGATGTGGAAGTGATGGCTCACATCTGTCATCCCAGCTACTTGAGAGGTTGGGATTGCTAGGGTTATTGTTTGTATCTCAGGTTTAATGTATGAGATTCCACCTCATACCAATGACTCTGGCTGGACAAAAAGTCATAGGTGGGAGGATTATGGTCTGAGGCTGGTCTCTAGCAAAAACAGAAGACCTGCTTTATCCAAAAACAGTTTAAAGAAACATAACTGGAAGCATGGCTCAAATGGTAGAGTACCTTCCTAGCAAACACTGCTAAGTTTAAAGCCCCAAAGAATCCACTCCCTCTCTTTCCCAAAAAGAAGAAAGAGAGTGAGTATCAGGTTCAATTTGACCTGCTAGTCATTATCTTCTGACCCCTATCATAAAGCATACTATAACCAATAAGGAAGGACAATTGTTAAAGGTTGTGGGAGAGTCAGCAAACATCCCTAAATGTATTTCAAGGTGAATGTATGAAGAGAAGTCCTGTATATTTCTCATGCCTTAGAAAATACTGATTCTTACAGCACTGAGAAAGTTCTACAGAAACAGCTTCCAGTTGTTTTGATTCATAGAAAGTCCATGACAAATAGACTGAAAGAATAAGGCTTTATTATGCACAGATGAGATGTTGGTTTCCAGGTATAACCATCTTGCCAGTCAAATAATACTCAGATAAGCATGATGCCATGTCTAGATATAATTGCAATTTTGATTGATAGGTTGTTATATGGGGCTAAACAGGAAAATGGAGAGAAATTGCTTCATGTACATTTTAGATAAAAATACTTGAAAAAGAATACTATTAACCTATGGACACATTAGAAATTATCCTGAAATGATCTAATGACCATGGAAATTTGTGATTTCATTTAATTTTTTGTTTACCCAAATTGTTTTGAATAGATGACTTTACATATATAAGTATTGTTAATATGACTAAATGCCTTTGAGAATGCTAAAGAATAAATATATTTTATTAAGTACCATTAATAGGATTGGATGCCTCTAAGAACATTAAAGAACAAATATATTTTATGTTATGAATAAGTAAATCAAAAACTGATGCCAAGTCTTAGCAAAAAATAGAGTATTTTTACTAGTGCAATGAATTCCTTTTATAAGCACAGAACGACAGAGAAAGCTTGTATTTTAATAAGCTTGTTTAAAGTTTATGTAGATCTTAAATGATACTAAAATAAAAACACCCAAATGTAATGGGAGAGTTCATTGTATGATGTGCAGTATTCAGACACTTCATTTTAGAGAGAAAGAAATTAAACAGAAAGATACAAAGTGAGTTACTAAGGGTACAAGCAAACTGTGATAAATTAAGACAAGGATCTGGCTTTTACAAGAAAAGAAATGAAAGGAGGGAAGAGGAATCTGGCTTATGAGCCAAGAAACAAAAATAATAGTGCCTTACATTGGCCAAATAGTTTTTAATTATTGTTGAAATCTTTTTAATCTTTTCTTCCTTACTCTCTTCCTGCCTTACTCTCTTCCTGCTTCTTTTTATTTAACAATCCATTGCAAGCTATTTTGAAAATAATGAGTAGTTAGTGCTAGTGGCTCACCCCTGTAATTTTAGCAACTCAGGAAGCTGAGTTCAGAGGGTCATGGTTCAAAGCCAGCCTGGGCAGGAAAGTCTGTGACACTAATCTTTAATTTACTAGCAAAAATCAGGAAGTAGATATGTGGCTCAATTGATAGAGCAGACACCTTGAGCAATAAAGGCATGTGAAAAGCCCCGACTTCATGCCACAGTATCTCGCACAAAACAAAATGAAAAAGGAATACTGAGTATTACTTGTAGTTATTGCTACCCTGAGAAAAAGTGTTTCATGTTTACAATAAAATTGTATTTTATAAAACATGACCTGATAGTAGTATGTTTAAAGTCATAGCTTACATTTATGGATATCATAATTCCATTTAGAAGTTTTCAATGTAAGTATTTTTTATTTTATTTTTGTCTTTAAGTAATTGTAGGAAGGAGTTGCCATTCAATAAGGTAGTATATGAATACAATGAATACGATGAACCTTATCAATGTCATCCCTTTCAACATTCTCAAACATGCCTTCCCTGAACATTCTTAGTTTTGTAGAATATGCATTGAATTTTATAACCTCATTTCCCCTTCCTCTCTTCATTCATCTACCCATCTCTTGGTGATCCAACCCTCCACTTTTGAATACACAACCATGGTGTTTATTGTGTTGGACTGTGAGTTAGCCTTACACACACAGACACACACACACAGACACATATACACACACACATATCATTTGAGTTCTCCCCTAAAACGACTATATATCAAGTTAACTTACTTGTACCTACTTGGATCACACTCTGAAGTGTGTAATTATAGATTTATAGAGTAATTCTGGCTTCCACAGCGCTATGAGAGAAAACATACCTCCTTTGTCTCTCTAGGCTTTACTTATTTCACTTAACATGATTTTTTTCCAGGTCCTTCCATTTCTTTGCAAATGATGCAATATCATTCTTTCTGATAGATGAGTAAAATTTCATTGTGTACATGTACATTTTCATGATCCACTGAGGGGCATCTGGGAGGACTCCATACTTTGGTTATAATATTATTCATGATTGAAATTTACTGATAAACAATATTAAATTTTATTGTCCTGTCCCCACATTCTACAAAGAAAAATGAAATACAGCATAATAATCAGCTACAGGATGGAAAAATTCATTTTTCCCCACAGATGGTAACATAAGGCAAATTTTCTTTCTTTCAGAGATCTCGCTATTTCCAAGGAAGCTGGATATTTTTAATAAATTAATAATAACAGTGAACATAATGAAACAGTAACTTCAGGCATCTTTGTAAGAAGCTATCAATAACCAAAATTTAAAAAAGATAATGATATAGTTACAAAACTCTGTCCCAATTTATAAAATTACAGAGGAAATAACCATTGAGAAGAAAAAAATAATTTGATCTGCATCAACTAATACTTAAGGAAAAATTTAAATAACTTGTTAACAAAAGATGTATCTTTCTGAGAAAAATTAATATGACATTTCTTTGTATGGATAAGTTGTTTCGGCTAAATATTTAATTAATCCTTGTGTACATTAACATAGAAGGGGAAATGTTATGAATATTTTATCTTCAAAATAGAAGTTCAAGATCTTCAGGTCAAGAGCCAGGCATGACCAAGTATGATGGTGCTGTTTTAGTCAGAAGGGGTAAAAGTTACTTTTTTTTTTTTTTTGGGTCCGGTGGTGGGGACTGAACTCTGGGCCTGGGCGCTGTCCCTCAGCTCTTCAGCTCAAGGCTAGCACTCTACTACTTGAGCCACAGTGCCACTTCTGGCTTTTTTCTTTTTTCTTATGTGGTGCTGAGGAATCGAACCCAGGGCCTCAGGCATGCAAGGCAAGCGTTCTACCACTGAGCCACCTTCCCAGCCCAAAGTTACAATATTTTTACACAGCTAAATTATCTCAAAGATTGATTGGCAGAACTCTTGCCCACTGAGCATGAATACAGTTGTGGTCTGACTCTTGCCAATAGGGCTCTTAAATGAAGAGAACCTTCCATTTCTTTTTTTTCCTATTCTCTCTCTCTCTCTCTCTCTCTCTCTCTCTATATATATATATATATATATGTATGTATATATACATACATACATACATATTTATGTTATAGTAAAGATACTGTACAGAGGGGTCACAGTTACATGAGCAAGGTAATGAGTCCATTTCCTATCAAGCATTGTTACCCCCTCCTTTGTTTTCCCCTACCATCCCCTTTCCTCCCTACCTCCCTTACTCCTCCCCTCCAAAAAGTTGTAAAGTTTGTTTTTAACCTAGTGTCTAGTACATAACCTCCATGTTCTGTCCCTCTCCAAGAGAGTGGAGTAGTTCATCATCTCTGTCTAAATCTGAAGCAGGACTCATCCAGTAATATTGGAATGAAAATCAAAGAAATGGATTGCCAGCCACCCTATGAGCCTTGGGATTATAGAACACATGATGAAGAAATAAAACTATTTATTTTGATGGCCTATGTCTGTCAAAATAATTATATAGATTATATTAATCTAATTATTTATATGAGGAGATATTAGAATTTAATATTCAATGTATTCATCTTGAACTCTAGTTTGTCAGTTTTGCAATGAATGCAATTTTACGATGTGGAATTCATTTCACTTAGGCTAGTCTTGAAGATATTTTCCTATAAAATGTTTTGATATCAATTTATGTTCAGTTCACAGAATAATCTTCAGACTCTAGCACATTTTATATATTCCTGTTTTAATGCATATGTCAGGAAAATAGTCATTTGTTGAAAGCTTGAAAGAAATTATTCTTAAACCACTTTGGTACTAATCATTTGCCCATTTTTCTAAGTTCCTCCATAATTATTGGTATTGCAAATCTTCTTTTTTTCTTGTCAGTTTTGCTCACTCGCATGTTTTTAGAAAATAAGCATAACACTGATATTTGGATATCATACTTTACATATTTTCTTATTACATATTTTTTCTCAGAACTTGAATCTTCTTTTGTTTGGGGGGGGGGGGCAGATGGAGGTGGCTGGGTTGGGTGGTGCTGGGGGTGGGTGGGTGTCCAGAACCCTGAGATTTGAATTGTTGGCCTCACACTAACTGGGCAGAGACTCTAGCAATTGAGCCATACTTTTAACTCTTCTTCTTTTAACTAATTTTTAGATAAAGCCTCAGTTGTTTTGTCATGGGCTGGCTTTAGACCTTAATCCTCCCTTCCAATGAGATGAAGTCTCATGAGCTATTCTGACCAGCCTGACTGGGAACTGTGAGACTCTAATCTCATGATTTGAGATGAAAGAGACACAGCATGTCAGCCAGCTAAGGGCCGACAAGGTATCTCACGGTCTAAACCATGACCCTTAGACTCTCACATAGCTAGGACTACAGGTATGATGCTCAGGTTGTTTCTTTTTTGAATGCTAATGCACTGATAAGATTGATTCATACCAGCCTCCTCAAGTTAGAGAAGCTTCTTCAACCATTTCTACCTTGCATTGTAGCAAGGGACCCCTACTGCTTAGCTGGCTGGCCTGAGCCCCCAAAGTGACTCTCAGCTGCTCTGTTGTCATGGAATACTTCTTCCTCAAGCTCTCCATTCTGCTTTCTACTTCTTACTTTTCTGCTGCTCTGTAAGTACAAAGTGAAAAAAGAGGAGAGGGGAAATCATAAGTACCATTTTTAGAAGCCTTGACTCTTTATTCTCACTTCATGTACAGGTTTGACTTGGAAGAGAGCTCAAAAAATAAATCTAGGCTTTGAAAAATCAAACATAAGACCAGTGGGCTTACAACAAGATGAAGTTCAGAATACTTTATTTCTTTTTTGATCTGGCTCCATCAAAAATTGGCAGAATTTCCTCCTGTAGCCAGGCAATTTGTGTGTTAGGCTTAGTCTGGGTGTTAGGAGAGTTTTATTATTTTTCTGTGTCTTCAGAAGTGTTTCAGAAGTCATTGTGGGGAGAGGTCACAGAAGATGCTTTGGAGCCCAGCAACATCTTAAATTGGAAACCACATGAAGAGAGAGTTTTGTCCTCTGTTTTGTAATATAATGTCTTAGGTTAAACATCTTTTTCCAGCTGGGCTGGGCTTGGGGAGCACACCACCATGCACACACATTTCAATCAAAGCAGCATTCAATGTGGACCTTTTCCTACTTGAACCTGTGTGGGAATGTTAAATGCTACAATAGCTCAGATATTTACTACATACATATTTTTTTCGAATGAAAGACAATATCAAAGATTAAAGTTCTAGAAGGATATTAAATTTATTATGCAGTAAGATAGGATGCTCTTTCTCTCTCTCTCTCTCTCTCTCTCTCAAGGCATATGTTCTTTTCATTAACTAACAAATATATTCTTGGATTTGACTCAGTAAGTACAAAGTTATTCTTATGATATAGAATAGCCTAAGGGTGCATTCTAATTAAATTTTTGAAAGCTGATGCTCAGTATACCATATCTGTCTGCAATTCTAAATTAAGCTAGGATCTCTTTTAAGTTGTTACTGGATAACCTTTTCACTGCTATGAAGCAGTTGAAAAAAATGCTAATTTAGCAAATCCAATGGAATTCAATCCTAAACTGTTATTACTATTACAAATAAAGTTAGTGGTAGTTATGGGTGACTTGCAATTTATGAAACCTCATAATCTTACTAGTGATAAAATAATAATTCCAACAATAATAATATTCCATCATGTATTATACTCCTGCTGTGATTCGGGCCTTTAAATGCACTATCTTCTCTGACTCCAGCCACAAGTGTGTGAGAGGGTTATCATTTCAATTTCGCAGTCAAAGCAGCCAAGGTGAAAAAAGATGAATTTAGCCAATGAATGATGGGAGCCATGGGGTTGGGAACTTGGGTTAAAGGGGGAGTTAGAAAAGCAGACTCATTAAAGAGCTTATAAAATCTTTGTAAGTAACATTTACTATATATTTTTAAGTTGTTTTAGTAGTACACCTGAGCTTTTAATGCTATGGAAAGGTACAGGGAAATGTAGAAGAAAATAAAAATGACTAATTCTTTATCACTTTTAATGTAATTAGGAGATTTCCAGGATCTGCTATGTAGGAGATCTGGAATGAAAGAAAGGAAGTCTGGTTTATAAGTTGAAGAATCATTATTATGTTGTGAATATTAGGCCACTGCCTGATGGATAGTTGGCAAAAGTCTCCTTCCATTCTGTAGGTTGACTTTCTAGCTTGTTAGCTATGCCCTTTGCCAGCCTGAAACATTTCAGTTTGATGCAATATCATTTATCAAGTCTTTCTTTGATTTTCTGTGTTGCTGGATCTTTAGTCAGAAATTTCTTGCCTGTGTCAAGGATTCCTAATGTTTCTTCTCCTTCCTTTAACAGTTTCATGGTTTCAGGTCTTACACTGAGGTCTTTGTTCCTTTTTGAATTGGTACTAGTGAAAGGTAATAAGGACGGTTTCAGTTTCTGCATGTGGCTATTCTGTTTTGCCAGAACCATTTATTGAAGAGACTGTGTTTCTTACAACCTATATTTTGTCTCCTTTATCAAATATTAGATGGCTGTAGGTCTGTGGGTTTATTTCTAGGTGTTCTATTCTGTTGCATTTTTCCTCAGGCCTGTTTTTGTGCCAATGCTGTTTGTATTACTTCAGCTTCATAGCTTAGGTGCCTCTCGACAAATGAATGAATTAACAAAATGTAATGTATGTGTATGTGTATATATGTATTTATATGTGTATACATATGAAATATGCATATATATAAAAAATAATATTGTATCATTTACAAAGAAATGGAAGGATAAAGGATCTGGAGACGATAAGAGTACAGTAAGTCTATCCTAGAGAGACAAAGGTTGCATGTTTTCTCTCTTATATCAAAGCTAGAATTAATGTGTATATATATATATATTATATATATATACATATATATATACACATACATTTGTATATATACATGTACATATACATAAGCATAAATACATATATGCATATACATACACATGCATATATATGTAAATATGTAAATATACATATGTACACAAATGTATTAACTGAAATATGTTAGATTAAGGGGAAAACTCAAACACTGTAATTACTTAGAAAGGCTAAATCAAAGATCAACAATCAAAATAAACACAGAAAATGGGTACTTAGATGGGGTAAGGTAGGATCAAAGGGGGTGTAGGTAAATGAAGAAAAGGGAGAAAATATACAATTAAACTTCACTGCATGTTTTACAAAATTAAGAAAAGTGAGAGTTGAGCTAGCGGCATGAGAAGTTTTTCTTTTTCTTTTCTTTTATTTTATTGTACAGAGGGGTTACAGTTACATGAGTAAGGAAATGAGTACATTACTTGTCGATCGATTTTTACCCTTTCCCTGTTGATATCCCAATATCCCTTCCCTCCCCCACCTCCCAAACTCCTCCACCCTCCCTCCCCGACCAAAGTTGTAAAGTTCATTTCCAATATACTGTCCTGTGGGTATCCTTGTTGCAATGTGTCACCCTGTTTCCTTGTTTCAGCGTTTTGTTATTCCCTTCCCCTCCCCAGATTAGACATATGTACATACAAGATGCAGGGTGCCAAAATCAAGTACAGTGACAGCAGAAGATTTGCCATACAGGAAAAAACATACAAAGGAAACAACAAATAAAATAAAATCACGTAGTACGTTTAAAACAGTAACAATAAAGACAGACCTCTTGTGTCCATATCTTGGGGTTCATTTCACTTAGCATCATCTTATATGTACATGTCATATTACATAGTTTTTGAGCTTTTCCATTCATCTGATATGATTACCCTATATGTATACTAATTATTGCAAATAAGAGAAACCATGAGACTTAAATTTCTTTGGGACTGGGTTACTTCACTTCATATGATTTTTTCAAAGTCTTTCCATTTCCTAACAAATGGGGTGGTGTCATTATTTCTGATGGAAGCATAGAATTCCATTATATATATCACATTTTCTCAAAGAAGTGATAGTGGGCAAGATGCATTGTATTCATAAGCTGCTTTGCTGAATGTAAGCTCCTAGTACAACTACTTAAAGATAACAATAGAAATAACAATAATAGAACTATTATGTAGAACTGTAAAAGAGATTTCAAACTGAGAGGAGATCAGAAAGTAGGAACACTGTTATTTAAAATCAGTAAAATTTGGAGGTGATAGAAATTGAAACTGTGTGCTATGACCGGAACTAATAAAAAAAAAAAGTCAAGCTGAAGTCAAGAAAGATAGGGCCTGCAAAGTTCCTCCTGGGTTTACCAATGATTTAAATAGGCACATATGATTGTAGTGATCAGGTTGTGTAAGCAGGTCTGAGACTCACTCAGTGGCAGTGGATAGGTGAGTTGATGAAAATGGAGAAATGAGTATGTGTTATTAAAGGGCTATAAACAGAAATATCTGGAGAGAGATAGAAGATAAAGAAAAAAAACAAAGAGAGACAGAAAGCAGGGAGATGTAGGAGAGTTTTTTTCTTCTTTTTATTTTTCAAATACTGGGGCTTGAACTCAGGGCTTGGGCACTGTCCCTGAGGTATTTTGCTCAAAACGAGTGCTCTACCACTTGAGCCACAGTTCCACTTTTAGCTTTCCTGGTGGTTAATTGACGATAAGAGTCTCATCGACTTTCCTGCATGAGCTGGCAACAAATGGCAATCCTCAGATCTCAGCCTCCTGAGTAGCTAGGACCACAGAGGTGAGCCACCAGTGCCCTGCAGGAGTAAGGTTTTGAAAAAAAGTCAGGGCACACAAATCAACAGAGTGTCCTAGGAAGACAGCCACTGATGGATCTTCAGGCACTGAATAGAGGACAGGGTGGATATGGCAACCCAGTAGGAATAATGAGCCTTGCTTGCCAAGCCAGCTCATCTGGAGACAGGATGTACTTTCCGTTAATAGTTCTTTCAGTAGGGGTTGGGGGATTCTATTTTCTCTTTAGCCTGATTAGAGGTGACACTTTTATAATTTCTCCTCCCAGAACAAGTACTTTTTTATTTCTACGTTGCACAAATATGTGGCAGTTGCTGCCCAAGTTTTAACATCAGGATACTACTGTTTATTGACTCTTGAATAATGAAAGACAAACACACAGCCTGTAGTCCATCTCATTACCATGTCAAAATTACATTATGTGAGTGATAAAAAGAGACCTTAGGGCTGTTATTTCTTCAACATGCACCTATTATGTTGGAGCACCTTCCGGAAAGTGAGACATTCAAGTAGAGGCAGAGAGCTACTTAGGGATAAAGGCAAGATGAAGAAGAATCCTTTCTGATTTCCAATCCAAAGACATAACAAAGAAACAGGAATACTCTTTGGTGGCAGAATGTCAGAGCAATTCTTGACAATATCCTGAGTGTTGAATTCTTAATATTAGGTAGAGGCTTGGAGATTAATTTGTCTTGCTTTCTATATTTACTCTGTACTTGAAATCCAAATGAGCCTGACTTCAGAGTTTAATGGTTCTTTCTAGAAATCCAGCAGGGTAAATGTATGGAAACTTAATTCTTCATGTTATTCTTAAACCCAAATAACTATTATAATTTTGAGATTTTATGAAAATACTCTGCAAAATCACAATAGAAAAATAATGTTTTTTAGGTAAGACATGAAGATGAGTATAAATTATTTGGATCAGAATTTTGAGGAAATTTAGGAAATGTTAGTAGCTGTGCCAATATAAGTTGTTTAAAGGCATTCTTAGTAAGCACATATACTGTTACAAATAGTTATATAAAGCAACTATAAATAATGGTATATAGATTTGTTGGATTATATTGCTACCTACTTAATATTTTTCTTAATACCCAGATTGTTTTCTGTTGTTCAGAGGTGTTCTTTGCCAAAATGTGTATGTTTAGATGATACCATACTTTCATCCCTCTGCCCTAACTTAAAAAAATGTACACAGCAGAGTGAAGTCTGGGAATAATTCCAATTATGTGGGAAGGAGAGATAGAAGGATCACAATCTGAAGAAAAGTTGGGTAAAAGTGAAAGACCCTATCTAAAAAAAATACAACATGTTAAAAAACATGCTTAAGAGATAGGTTATAGGTAGGAAGTCCAGAGTTTACTCTCCAGTACTGCAATAAATATGCAATGACCCTAAGGTCTGAATTCAATTTATGTTGAATCGGTATTTCCATATTTCTTAGACAACCAAGTAGGGTTGTGTATGTTTGCTTGTTTGTTCACTTTTGTTTGCTTGTTTGCATTCCCTAGAACACCTGTTGTCCTCTCAAAAAGAGTTCTGTGTTGGGAGAAAAATTTCTTAGGATAAATCTTGGATATTTTATTCAGTAACATTTTTTTCTTTGTCTTTTTACAAGACGAACAGTTATCTTCCCCCTGGAAGCAAAATGCTTATGTTTTACTAAAGTAACCATAAGCCCAACAGCTACAGAAAAATAAAATTAAAGAAGACTTCTTTTGCTGTAGTACATAAAGTGCTAGTAACACTCTGATTGTGACAAACAACTTTAAAATGTACAAATCTCCTAAGTCAACTTATCTGACCATTTGTTGGTATAATTTATTGAGGAAAAGGGAAAAGACAAATTGTTTAAATAGGGATACAGGTGGACACATTACAACAATGAGATGTACGAGACGTTATGTCAAAAAACGAACTTTACAACTTTGGCGTGGGGGGGGCTAATGAGGGGCAGATGGGAAGGAATGGGAAGGGGAAACAAAGGAGGAGGCAACAATGCTTGATAAGAAATGTACTCATTAACTTGTGCATGTAATTGTAACCCCTCTGTATGGTATTTTCACAATAAAAAAATGTATAAATCTCTCTATTTTTGTGTTATGAAAATAATTGAGTGAGCCTGTGTGTTTAGGGGTCTGTGGAGCATCAGTACAACTTTGAGTAAGGCTTTGTCACATCTTTCAAAAGCAGCCCATCTGTATTTACTTGGTGTTCATTGTGAGAATGACAGAATTTTAGCTTACTGATGGATGCTCAAGATAAATACAGTCAAAACTATTTGATTGCTTGTCCATTTCTGCCACAATAGAGTGTGTGACCTCTGCACTAAAATCTTTCTTTCTTGTGCTTTAGATCTGATCTTGCAAACAGTCCCCAGCTTTGCCTCTCAAAGCTCAAGTGAGTTCATTTCTTTCTCAAGTGATAGCATATTTTCGAAATCCAAAATGCCTATAACAAGCAGCTAATCTCCACATACCATGGGAGATTTTCTTCTGTTTTGATCTGAAATGTTACTGGGAAGATCAGTCTTGAAGAGTCTACCATCAGAAAGAGACAGTACGCTTTTATCCAGTGAATGACATTGATGTAATTGAAAACTAAACTTGGCAAGTACATCAGTTTAACAGGCCACAGGTGATTCATACTTATAGTCCTATGTACTCAGGAGGCTGAGATCTGAGATGAAGGTTCAAAGCCAGTCCAGGTGGACAAGCCCAAGAGATTTTTTTTGATCTCCAATTAGCCACACCTCCACTTTTATTAGATGTGTGGCTCAAGTGGTAGAATGCCAGCCTGGAGCAAAAAAGCCAAGAGAAAGCATGAGGCCTTGAGTTTAAGCCCTGTACCAGCACATACAAATAGATGTACATTGTTTGCATTTCTCAGTTTTTCACATTGTGTAAAACAATATGTAAAACAGTTGATGCCAATTTGACAATGTTCAGGGGGCCCAGCCAGCCACTGAAGCACACTTATGTTACATTATCTATCTAGACCTGCCAGTATGTACAGATATAGAGATAACTGAACAATACCTGGTAATATTTGCTTGCTTAGTAATATTGATCAACCTTGAAAATTTGATCCATTTTTTTTATTGTGAAAATACTGTACAGAGATGTTACAATTACATGGGCAAGATAATTAGTACATTTCTTATCAAGCATTGTAGCCTCCTCCTTTGTTTCCCCTTCCCATCCCTTCCCAGCCTCCCCCCACCCCCCCCACCCAATCCTCCAACCCACCACCAAAGTTGTAAAGTTCGTTTTCGACATAACAACTTGTACTTCTCATTGTTGCAACTGGTCAACCTGTATCCTTATTTAAACGACTTGTTTTTCCCCTTCCCCTCCACAAATTATACCGACATCAAATACAGTGAAAGCAGGGGTTGTACTGTATTTTATTTTTTATTTTTTGGGTCCGGTCATGGGGCCTGAACTCTGGGCCTGGGCGCTGTCCCTCAGCTCTTCAGCTCAAGGCTAGCGCTCTACCACTTGAGCCACAGTGCTGCTTTCAGCTTTTTTATTTTTGCTCATGTGGTGCTGAGGCATCGAACCCAGGGCCTCAGGCATGCAAGGCAAGTGCTCTACCACTGAGCCACCTTCCTAGCCCTTGATCCACTTTAAAAGATGAAAATTAATTACAGAATTATGTGCAGAGATAATACCTTGCCCTAAATACACACACACACACACACACACACACACACACACACATATGGGGTTACATCAGTGCACTATGATCTTGACAGCAGACCTTAGCAAATACCCAAACTGAAAGCATGCTTTATTTTGTTTGTTTGCTTTTTGGTTGTTGTTGTTTTCAGAACCCAGAATTTAGCTTCGTTATTAAAAGAGAAAGTTCCAGAACTCAAGGAGAAAACTGTTCAAATTTCTTTAACATGTGAATAGGAGATGAAAAACTTCCAAAACAACAGCAACACAAAAGTATGCAATTTCTGGAGCCGGGTCATCAACTTTGCCTACAAGTCATATTTAATATCTAATGATAAGACAAGGTCAACCACAGCAGGCTCCTGAGACATCGGCTCACTGAAATTTAGGTTCATTGGGGTGGACTTGTGTGAAAGATGGGTATCAGCAGGGTGGCCAAGTAGCTGATAGACTCACTGAAATGGAGTGATTGTAAGCACAGTAGGCAAAAGAAATACTTGAAGGCCTTGAAGCAATGTGGCGTAACTTCCAACTGCTGGGCAGTGATCTTAGCAAGGCGGCAGTGCAGTGCAGTGCATGTCAGGCTCAGCAGTCAGAGCTCGATGCTTCCCTTCATATGAGAGTGTGGTGCGAGCTCCAGGACTCTGGCCTGAACCTTAAGAATGGAACTTGATGCAGTCCGTAATGGCATGCATTCTTTTTTAAATAAATGGAGATCCTTCCTTGTTATTAGTTTGAACACAATATTTCCACGAACACAGAATTCTTGTCACACAGTCTTTGGCATTCACAGAAACAATTTAAAAAAAAATTCTGACATGACCTCTAAACTGTCCTTTAATCTCTTTAGAATTTTTTTTAATAATACTACCTCATCCAGATTCTCAGAAATGTTTATGTATCTTCTGTGTAGTTCACTGTGCTCTTTACAATTCTTTCTTCTTGCTTTCAAGGTCTACTATTGTTCTCAGTCCTTTTGAAAGCATTTCTTTCCATTTCCTTCTGTCTCTTCCTGTCTGGAAACTTGTCAAGTTCCACGAACACTTATTCATAGGAGCTATGAAATGAAGAGGCCCGCTGATTGTTCATTCATCCTCACTGCTACTCTAAACATTTAGTCCTTTTAATTTGAATTTGAATTTTTTTTACAAACTTGACATCAAGTTTATCCTTCCCAAACTAGCAAAATTGACTAGAACATAGTTTGAGTTCCTGTTTCTCCCACTATGCAGACTGAATTCACAACCTTGTAAGCTTGATGTCAATTGACTCAAATTGCAGAACTACTAATTCTGAGAGAACTGTCTAAATGTGGCTGGAGTTTTAAATCTTACCTTAGCCTCTAAAAAGTTGTGTGTTCACACTAATGTCTGACCCTAATTGATAAAATGATACAATTAACTTTTGAGAATTATGCAACTCTTAAATATCTTGCATTCGCTCAATGGTAGTTTTAGAATAGATTGGATAACCTATATTTCCATTTTTCAAGTCTATAATACCTAATATGGTTCAGTCATGATCAGGAGCATGTTTACACCTTGTACACATGAATTATTTTAAATAACCTTATTTCACCAGATATGATTGCTTGCACCTGTAATTCTAGCTACTTAGAAGACTGAGATCTGAGAATTATGGTTAAAAACCAGCCTGAGCAGACAAGTCTTTGAGAGTCTCATGTCCAATTAGCCAGCAAAAAGCAAAAAGCAGAAAGCAGAGATGTGGCTCAAGTGGTAGAACTCCAGTTTTTAGTGAAAAAGCCAAGTGAGAGTGTGATGTTCTGAGTTCAAGCCAAGTACCAGCAAAAATAAAGTAAGCATAATTTCTTTTAATAATTGAGTATAGATATATCTATATTCATTCTCAATTCTAAATTTATCCCTAAAACAAGTTTGTGTATACAATCTTAGTATCTATGAGAAATGAGTGAATGACAATTTTTACCTGAAAAAAACTTCTGAGATTTATAATGAAATGATTAACAAGAAGAAGATGTATTCTTAAACAGAAAATTGTATAAGAACCTATTAACTCATTTGAAGCAAATGGTTACCGAATTCCTAGTACCGAACTCTAGATGGAAGTTGAACTTGGAATATATTTTGAAGAGAAAATGAAGAATTTCTTTGGAAAATAAGTAGGATATTCACATGCTAGTTAGTTATAAACAACAGAAATTCAATATCAATAGTAAACATACTCAGTACTTCCTAAAATGTAGGTAATTTGTTTCTAAGTTAGCAGATAGACCACACATAGGCGGAGTTAGTCTGCCTCATGAGCAGTCTGTCTCAAATATCTTTGACTTGAGTCAGTTTGTTTTAAGATTAGGGTACAGTCAGTTTAGGGCTAGATTCTATGATAAGTATGTGAAGGTCTGCTACTCTGTGCTACTGATTAGCAAATAGCAATCCGCACCTTATCAGTGTGGCAAAGCTAACATTTATGTTGAGAATTTCGCAACTTGCTTTGTATTCCCACCACTTTTGCACCAAGGGGAGCCTTTGAGAAGAATCAAAATTGTTGTCTCAAAAGACTTGACTCATCCCAAAGAAATTGCCCACTTATTTATTTTCAATCTTAGACTTCTGCTTCATCAAGCATGAAGAGGATATTTGGAATCAAAGAAATCTAACTTTAAAGCAGAACCATTTAATTGCTTGTTTTATTACATTGCTATAATATTTATAGATTAATATGATATGTTAAGTACATTTTAAGTGTGGTATTTCTGATGATGTGTTTTTTCTTTTTAGTTCTTTTTATGTATTTTAATACTTAAAGTAGCAAGAGCAACTAATGTTGCTGTTTTCCTAATATAGTTCAATTTTTTTTAAAAAAACAACAATAATCTATGGGACACATACCATACACATGAGTGCTGCTAAAGACCAACAAAGCACTTGTTTAGTAGACGATATGGCAAATACATATGAATAGCAACAGAGTATTTTGTAGTAGGTACAATGAAAGAAAATGTCTAGGGGTCTTTGTGGGAATAGAAGAAAGTCACCTTGCCAGCCTCAATCTGAAGGCCATTTAGATGTTGGCCAGGGGAGAGCTACTCTAGCTTCTAGGAATGGCATTTTAGGGAGAGTTGAATCCAAGTGAAAAGTTCAGTGTGGCTGCTGTCCAGATATTTTATGGGAAGGTGGGAGGAGATTAAGTAGGAAGGAACTGAGGAGTCAGATAATGAAGGGCTTTGCTTACAGTAGAAAGAAAGTTGGATTTTATCCAAAGTGATAAGATGTGAATTAAAGCTTGAGGATTTATAGCAGGGGTAGTTTCCAGAGCTATTAGAACACACCATAGCACAGTGGTTAAGAAGACCTGCCTAGACTGGTGTTTAAATCTCAAGCTGGCCAAGTAAGAATTATGGGAGTTGAGCAAGTTATTTAACCTCTAAACCTGAGTGTCCTTATCTACAAAATACCTGCCTGGTACATCGTTACTGTGCAATAAATGGAAGTTGTTACTGCTGCTGCTACTGGCTGTTATTTCCACTTACTTTAAAAGTAGAATTGAAGATTGAGTCCTGTAGGTAATGGAGAGGTAGATTGCTGAGAATATTGGGGGAAGAGTGGGTTGTGAGTTTAGCATTAGGGCAAGTTTGTTTGAAATAGTTAAGTAGAGGTCCAGTCAAAACTTGACTGGCTTATGAGTGATCCACAATGGTGTGCTGAGGGGCCAATCCCTACATGCAACCATCTAGAACAAGTCAGAGGACAAAGAGAATGGTGAAGGACTGGAGATAATTCCTAACATCTGAGGGATGTGACAAGGGAAAAAAAGAGAAAGTTCCAGAATGAGAGGGAGGAAAACAGCAAGGAAAACTTAAGAGAAATTAATGTCATAAAAACAAAACAAAATAATGATTTCAAGGAAGGAAATTGTTTATCATTCTAGTGCCCATGAAAATTCAGTACTGAGAATATGGGAGAGATTCTTGGGAATGGGAAGAGGAAGTTAGTCCTGAGGAGATATGGAATGGAACAGGAAGAGGAAGTCAGAGGAGAGATCCATGGAAATGGGAAGAGGAAGTCAGACCTGAGCAGGCATCCATAGGAACAGGAAGGAGGAAGCCACTGGCAACCTTGAGTAGGAGGGCTAAAAGCAATGCAGTGGGACTAATAGAGACGGAAGGAAGTCCAGAAATCAGGTTGGAAAAAGAAAGTTGTAAATACAGATGTGATGCTGACAGGGGAGATTAGGATGTATTGTGTATATTAATATACCATAAGAGTGAGGCTGCTGGCTTACGCATGGACACCCTAGCTACTCAGGAGGCTGAGATCTATGAATTATGGTTTAATGCCAACCTGTGCAGACAAATCCTAGAGACTCATATCTTAAATTAAATAGCAAAAAAAAAAATCAAAAGGGGAGGTGTGGCTTAAATGGCAAAGTGCCATCCCTGAGCAGAAAAAGTTAAGCAAGAATGTAAGGCCCTGAATTCAAGTTCTATTAAACATACCACCACCACCACCCCACACACATGCACATACAAACTCATTCAAAAAATAAATGCAAAGAGATATGGTAAATAACTTATCACAAATTTTTGAAACCAATTTTCTCCAAAGCTCTCAGAAATGTTAAATGTGAAATATTAAAGTGAGGAGCTTCTATATTTCTCCTGATTTAAACATTATACAATGTAAAAATATATGAAATCATTGCATACCACTTAGAATACACCTGTGTACATACATGTACTCACATACATATGTATATGTGTACAGATACATGCATATGTTAATACTTATATGCATGTACACACACAGATATATTTATACATACACACATACATACTTCTATGGTAGGACTTCTTTTATCTATAAAGCAAGTGCCTTTCCAGAATTTTCCAGGCCCAAGGATTTTAGAAGATGACCTATGAACCAGAGTTGCACTAGAATGAAAATGTCTGATACAATTGCTCTGAGTCTTGTCCATGTCAGTTGCCAGGGACAGTTAGCAGATAAAGAGGTCTATGGGAAGTGAACTTGCAGAAAAAAAGAAAGGAAAACCATCAAATTCTTCTTCCTGAAGAGGAGCCTTCTTACCTGCAGTCATAGACACTTCACCTGGAAAAGACTTCAGAGTATCGATTGGTTAATATTTAGTGATTTCTAGTGTCATTTAAATTGATTGAATTTTTCTATTTCCCACAAATGACCAGAAAAGGCATGGGACTTATCAGATATCTACAGTGGAAAGGAACAATTCTTCCACTGAATAAATTTTTTAAAAAAATAGGGAAGAACTGGGTGCTGGTGGCTCATGCCTGTAATCCTAGCTACTAAGGAGGCTGAGATCTGAAGATCACAGTTCAAATCCAGCCCAGGCAGGAAAGTCTACGAGACTCTTATCTCCAATAAACCACCAGAAAACCAGAAATGGCACTGTGGCTCAAGGGGTACACTGCTAGCCTTGATCTGAAGAGCTGAGGGATAGAGCCTAGGCCCAGAGTTCAAGCCTCAGGACAGACCAAAAAAAAAACCAAAAAACAAATACTAAGTTTGCATTTTAAATGTATACTGCAATGTAAGTGTGTTTGACACACTGGCCCTGGTGGTTAAAAATATCCAAGAGGCTATAAGTGCATTAAAGGACAGAGTAGACTAAAGAAGAGAAGCAGAAGAGAAGCAGAAATAAGAGAAGATAATGACAAGAATTAGTTTGGAGAATAGAAGGGAACAACAAACAGTTATTGGGAGAAATTTGACTTCTCAAAAAATCTATCTATTGGGAGTGAGCTTCTCTTCTGACAGCTGACAGATGGGTGATGTAGTGGCTAGAATGAAAGATTAAGGAGATTAGAGGTTTAGAATTGAGTAAAGCAATGGATCTCAAAGTATAATCCCTGGACCAAGCAACACCAACATTTCTTAGAAGTTAAGAAAAATCTACACTCCCTAGTCCAAGCTACCCCTACAAAAGCTGAAACTCACAAAGTGGATCCCAGAACAGTGCCCTCAAACAAAATTCCCTGTTTATTTTGTGGAGCTATGGCTTAGTCTTTTTAAAAGATTGTACTATTTGACATCTCCATAGAGTCTACTAGGCTTCAGTGAATTCATTTGTAACCTCTTTCATGTCAGGAAATGCAAGAGGGGGTATGCACCCAAGAGGAGAAAAGTAGATGAATTAAGAGGCAAAGGATGGTGGGAAGACTGCAATCCAAAAAATCATTGTCTGTAGCCCCAAAATTAAGAAAAATGAGGGAAGTGGTGTGTGGAAGGAGGTAGGGAGATTATTGAAGGTGGTGACACAGATCAGAATGCATTGTGTTCATAAATTTTTTTGTTCAATGGAAACCCTTTTGTACAACTAATTAAAGAAATAATAATATAAAAACCCTTCCTGCAGCATGAAATCTAGTAGTTGGAGATTTAAAAGCATACTTTGTCTTTTTCCCCCAAATCATAGGACTAACTTAATACTTGTCTCTGAAAATTATTTGACCTCCACCAAATAAAAGTAATCATTCCTCCTGTTATTAGAAAAACTGTTCAATTCATTGCATCTGAAGTCTTCAGAACAGTCTATGGTATGTTGAAAATGCTCCACTGCTATTATTGTCAATATGGAACATGTATAAAAATGGTCTATGGGGCTGTGTATTGTGAGAGTTGGCCCTTAATGACATAAGTTTGTTGAGTCTTGGGATCTCTTTATTTTAGTTTTCTTTTTTCCAACTATTTTAAGTAGTTGTACAAAGGAGTTTCAATTCTACAGGTCACTTTGTGAGTACACTGTATCTTTCCTTCATTTGCACAGTCTTCAGCAACATGGCATACATTCAGAGACTATTTGATAAACGACATGAAGGAAGGGAAGAAGGAATGTAAGACAAAAATCACACATGAAATGAACAGCCTAATGCCTGTAGAACAAGTCCTGCTCTATATGAATTTGGAATAAATCAAATGACAACTAAGTGTTGAGGAATAATTTTATGTTTTGCCTTTCCTTTATATTTGCAATACTGGGAAGTGAACCCTTAGCCTTGTGATGCTAGGCAACCACTCTACCACCTGAACTACATTCCCAGTCTATGTTTTGCCTTAAAAATTAATCCCTTTCAGTATTTCCTTGAATACACTATGACTAGAAAATCATATCCAGTACAGAAGTTTGGTACAACACAATTTCTTTTCTTTTCTTTCTCTTTTCTTTTCTTTTTTCTTTTTTTTTTCTTAGTCGTGGGGTCTGAACTCTGGGCCTGGGTGCTGTCCCTCAGCTCTTCAGTTCAAGGCTAGTGCTCTACCACTTGAGCCACAGTGCCACTTCCGGCTTTTTCTGCTTATGTGGTGCTGAGGAATCAAACCCAGGGCCTTATGCATTCAAGGCAAGCACTCTACCTTTGAGCCACCTTCCTAGCCCCACAACACAATTTCTATGTTACCTAGAGAACCTGGTTTCCAGTGCCTTTGAAAGAAATGTCAGTAAGACTGATAATTTTTTTTCACTTACTTAGATCTCCATGGTTTCATTTTGCAAATTGTTTCATAATATTTTCTAAGACCCATATCCTTTGATACTAATATTCACCACATAGATGAGTTCACAGAATTCTCCTGCCTTGTAATTGTAATTTAAAAAAAGATACCTATGGGTTGGGAAGGTGGCTCAGTGGTAGAGCGCATGCTTTGCATGCCAGAGGCCCTGGGTTCAATTCCTCAGCACCACATAAGCAAAAAAGAAAAAAGCCAGAAGTGGCGCTGTGGCTCAAGTGGTAGAGCGCTAGCCTTGAGCTGAAGAGCTGAGGGACAGCGCCCAGGCCCAGAGTTCAGGCCCCATGACCAGACCCAAAAAAAAAGAGAGAGACTGATTTGAAATTTTCTTATTTATCTCTTTCTTGTTACTCTCTAAAACACTGGAGATGTATAATAAAATTCCCTAATGATTACACCTTGAGAACTAAACCCTATTCTAATTTCTTTGATGCATGGCCTCGCAGGATAATTGATTGACACTAAGACCACTCAGTAAACATCCAGCTAACAGAATTAGATTAATGAAAACATATGGTAATTACAACTGTGCAGAACAACTTGAAATCTACAATGCAGCCTCAGGGCAAATAATCAAATAGCTGATCAAAGAGCAATTAGAGTTAATAAAAGTCTTATTGTGCGATTAAGATTAAGAGAGACTGATAAAATTGTAAAAAGTTATGGGAGGGTAATTAATAGAAGATTTATTTATTTCTAAATGTAAATTTTAGCACTGTAATCATTGAATTTTTAATTGTCATATATGTTCTCAACATTATCTCAAAAACACTTATCCTGTTGTTGTTTATATCACATTGATTTTTTTTTATTGTGAAAATACCATACAGAGGGGTTACAATTACATGGGCAAGGTTATGAGTACATTTCTTATCAAGTATTATTGCCTCCTCCTTTATTTCCCCTTCCCATCATTTCCCATCTCCCCACACCTCTTTTCCCACCCCGCCCCCACAGTGACCAGGCCCAAAGGAACATAGGTCACATTGGTATTTTTTTTATAACACACATTCACTTTAAGTTGGCTCTTGGAATTTGAACTCATTCATGTGACAACTAATTGTTAAGCACTTACTGTATACAGATTATAAATAACACACACTGTTGAAAAGAGAAAATAATTGCAAGTCATAGTCTTTGATAGTACAGCATGGTAGAAAATTAAATTATATTCTTTAATGGAAAAAAAAGATTGTATTGAAGAGAGGTAGAAAAGGTTTACTGCAAAGTATGGATAAAAAGCAGTGTTAAAAGGATAAAGTGATTACTTTCTTGAGTACTTCAAAGAAAGCTTTAGGATTGCTTCCTGAGTCTTGCAAATCTACATGATTTGTTATACATACTTAAAGATAAAATGTTTTGCTTTATAAAGCTCCTTAGGCTGGGCCCTATTTTATGTTGTGTCAGTCCAAGGGTATAGTCTTTATAATTTAAAGCATATAATTGATTTTATAGTCTCTTGTCTTCTTTCCTTGGTGGAAGAATCTAAAAGTTATGTCGTGGATCATAATTTGTAAACATTAGGCTTTGAACTCTTATATTGACTCATGAAGCAACAGCCATATGTTTACATGGCTTCCTGCATAGTTATTAAATTCAAGGAGTGTAACATGTAATGTCAATCCAGGATTACACTTGTCTAGAAATAGAAAGGATGTTGACTCATGGGGTGCACCTGTTTTCAGGTCTGGGCCAGAATTGGCATCATGGAAATGATTTACATCTTTGAAAACCAGAGATAGTGGGGATTCAGACAGAGGAAGTCACTTAACCTAAGATTGCAGGGCCTAGGTGAGCAGTCATCCTAGGATAATGCCATCTAACTCATCTCCCTGTGAACTTCCCACTCTGTACCCTATGCTCAAGTCTTTCCTTTTTAGCTTACCCCCTCCTCCCATCCTAGGTATTGTCTTGCTCCAGTTATTAGCATTCATCATTATTATGACTTCTTATCTTATTATATAATTGTACTTTTTTCATATTTGTGAGCTTATTTGTCATTTCTCACCACTGGATACTTATTCTCTTGAGAGCAGTAATTGATTCTGTTTGGTATTATTTTGAATTCTGATTAAAACTGTTGGCAGCCCAACATCTTTTAGAATATTCGTAGATCTCCAATGTATATTGATTGGAGCTTGTCAGGTGATAAATTAGGTAATGCCAACTGAGTGAGAAGCACTGGAGGAAATAGCAGTTTATGAAGATACAGTATTTTCAAACTTCAAATTTTGGATTGTAATCTCTTATTCAAGTGTATTACAAAAGCTATTATTTCTTCAGCCCTCTGCAAAATATACATACTGACCACTCAGAAAAAAGTTTGCATATCTGTTGCTAAGAATTTTTTTTGTCCTAAGATATTCTTAATGGTTTACTAAAGTTTGGATGGTCCAATAGGCTTAACAGCTATTTAGTGTAAAAGCCCATGCTAGACTTTATGAAGTATGACAATGGATAGGATATATTCCTTTCCTTTGCGAAGCAAATGACATACTTGTGTTCATACCTCTTCTAGAATAACAGAATCAGAATTTTAAAAGTATTATAGACTATAGGCCAATGAAGAAAACATGTCAGCATATTTTAGTAATTGAAACAATCAAGCTGTGAGGCAATAGGAGAACTGGAACTCAGATTTTCTGGTGCTCTGACAGAAATGTTTTGGCTTCTTCTTTACCATGACTTTAATTAATTAATTTCAGTTTATTTAATTAAATTAAGTTTAATTAATTTAATGAAATCAATTTTTAAATATTCTATGACCTTTCCCATTCCTTCTTTCCTTCCTTCTTTCCATCCTTCATTTCTTTCAGTTATTGAATCTGTGGCCTACAGCATGCTAAGCAAGCTCTCCATCACTGAGTTACATCTCAAGCCCTGACCACTCATCTTTATTAATGGTCATTTTTTTCAATATTTGATAGTTTTTGTCATCTTTCCTCATGAGATACTTTTCCCACTTTCTTCTGATTTGAGATATTTTAGCCACTTATTTTTTTAATTTTGTGTACTATCGTATCACTGACTTGTCTAGTTTCCGGTATTGTAAACACTGCAAGAGTATGACAATCAAGAAATACATTTATAACTCTGCTGCATTGTTGGTGGGAGTATAAACTTGTATAACCAATTTGGAAAGCGGTATGGAGGTTCTTCAAAATACTACACATGGAGCTCTCCTATGACCCAGCAATCCCACCTTTGGGTATTTACCCAAATGCTCACAAACAAAGTCATACCAAAGCTACCAGCATAACTATGTTTATCACAGCATTATTCACCACAGCTAAGATATGGAACCAACCCAAATGCCCCTCAGTAGATGAATGGATCAAAAAATATTATATGTATATATAAAATATATATATATATATATACATATATATATGTATGTATGTATGGAACCAACCCAAATGCCCCTCAGTAGATGAATGGATCAAAAAATGTGATGTGTGTGTGTGTGTGTGTGTGTGTGTGTGTGTGTGTGTGTGTGTGTATATATATGGTAGAATTCTATGCCTCCATCAGAAAGAATGACATTGTCCCATTTATTAGGAAATGGAAAGACTTGGAAAAAATTATATTAAGTGAAGTAAGCCAGGCCCAAAGAAACATAGGTCCCATGGTTTCCTTTATCTGCAATAACTAATATAAGTCTAAGACAAGCAGGAAAACTCAAAAGCTATGCACATGTGACCATATACGATGATGCTAAGCAAAATGAACCCCAAAATAGGGACACAAGTGTATCCATATTGATGTTGTTTTTAATGTATTTATAATGTGCCATGTAATTTTTTTCTTTCATATGTTCTTCCCCCATGGTATAACCCCTGTTTTGATTGTATTTGATTCTGGTGTCCTACATCACGTATATACATTTTTCTAATTTGGGGAGGGGAAGGGAAATAACAAAATGCTGAAACAAGGATACAGGTTGACCTATTGTAACAATGAGATACTATGTTGAAAATGAACTTTACAACTTCTGGGGGGGGTAGGAGTTGGGGAAGTGGGGAGGGAAGGGATGGTAGGGGAAAAACAAAGGGCGAGGGAACAATTCTCAATAGGACATGTACTCATTACCCTACTCATGTAACTGTAACCCCTTTGTACAGTATTTTTACAATAACATATATATGGAAAATTATTTTTCATGAACAACAACATAAAAAAAGAAATCCACTCATTAAATTATTCTTGATACATTTTTCCATTAAACAAATATGTATTGAGTCTTTACCAAGTGCTAGGCACTACAGATAACCAAAGCAAATCCATGCAGCCAAAATATTTCCTTTATAAAGATTTCAGACCAGTCAAATGGAGCACATACACACACACACACACACAGAGTGACAAAAACTATAACAAAAGGATATTCACGCTATGTGAACCCATGAAAGAGCTCTTTGACATTGCCAACGAGGTCAGTAAAAGTTTTCCTGAGAAAATTAAATTTCATTTGAAATAAGAAGCATGACCAGATGGTCATTTAGCTGAAAAGAGAGAGGGATGTGTATCAGGAAGAAGTGGAAATGGAGAGTAAGGTCTGTTTGCAAAGACTCTGTGATGGGAGAAACTATGCAAATGATGGACACCAGACAAGTTTACAATTGTAAACAGAATGCAAAAAAAAATAAAGAGCCTCTAGGAGTTGACTAGGTGAGTAGTTTCTAACTCTAAAAGGAGAACAAAGAAATAGCCTACTAATAGACTACTGAAGGTTCTAAACAAGAATGTGAACATTTTTATTAGCAAATGGGGATGGCTATAAGAGGTCAAGAATGACTTCATCATCCTGGGTTTTACTGGGTGTCTATTGAGACATGAAGCAGTAGAAGGAGCCCAGACTCTAGGAAAGTGTGAGGAGGAAAATCATTCCAATCTGATCATGTTGCGTTTCAGATGAGTTTGTGATTCCCAGGAGGAGATGCAAAGTAGGCAGTTGGTTATATAAATTTGGAACTCAGGAGACTTATGGCCCAGAGATATAATTTTATGAATCTGTTATGACTGGATTATAATTGAATCTGTGAGCATGGATGAGATCACCCAGAGAGAAAAATAGCAAGTGAGGAAAGGAGCGAGAACTGAGGGGCAATCTTAGAGGAATGTCAACATTCTATGTCTTGAAGGAAGAGGAGCATGCCAGCAGAATCTATAGAGAGATGAGGAAAAGAAGAGCCAGGGGAGAGATGGTTTGGAGCCAAAAGAAGCAAAACAATACTGGCAGTGTCAACTTTGTTAGTAATCAGCATAGATGGCTTTATTGTTCAATTTTCACACATATGCTGAAAGTATCTTGATCATGTTCAGTTGTCTTCTCCATCTCACTATGACCCAAATCATGGAAAGGCCTTTTAGACCTTTTAGTCATTCATGTTTAAAGCATATGTCTATTGTTCAAAGAGTTCATGTCTAGCACTAATAAATGCCATTTGTCAAACAAGAGAATCATCCTCTGTTACCCATTGTTTAATGGAAGGACTGAAATTAATGGAGGTACATTGGATGAATATGTAGACATGTCAGAAAAATTGTTTTGTACAACCAATTGATGCTAATTAAAAACAAAATCCATATATAGTGTAGTGTTTCAGCCTACTCCAACATGTTTATTGAATGCAAATACAGTGGGTTACATCATCAAGGTATAACTCTTGGAAAAATTTAAAATATGGACAATGATTTTGAAAAATGCAGTTTTATCACATAAATTCTTCATTTAAAATAACTATTATACTTAGTGCTGGTGGCTCATAGGATTACAGTTTGGAATCTTAGCTTCTCAGGAGGCTGAGATCTGAGGATAACAGTTGGAAGCCAGCATGGTTGGCAAATGAGAGATATTCTTTATCTAGAGTTAACCAGCAAAAGGAAAGCAGAACTCTGCCTATGTAATTGTAACTCTTCTGTACGGTATTTTCACAATAAAAAAAAGAAAAATAGAACTGGAAGCATGGCTCAGATAGAAAAGCACCAGTCTTTTGCACAAAAAAAGCTACACAAAAACATAAGGCCAAGCTTTCAAGCCCAAGTATAAGCACTAAATAAATAGCCAATAAAAAATACCTTCTTTCAGTTTTCTTTGTGTTACTTTTGTGTTATTTTGTGTTACTTTGTGTTACTTTTAATCATAGTATGCACAAAATATGTTGTTAAAGAATATGATTTGATGGGCTGACATTTAACATAGTTAGGGTTGTCATTTTAAAAGATATATACATATGCATATAAAATTAACTTTATCTACATAACAGTGCTTGATCTTTACTTTTTTTTATGCCTCTTTGTATTCACCATGGTGCCAAGAGTATTTTCTTATATAAAATGATATTGTCACAATAACGTTTACATTTATACAGTATGTTATGATTTTTAAAAGTGTCTTATAAGCATTCATTTTCCCTTGGATCAATAAATCTTGCCTGACTCTTATCACGCACATATGGATGTCATAACATAGTGATGAACTGCCATGCTGCTTTCTTTTTGCTTCAGGCAAAATGATTTTAATAGCTGACATTTTAAAATTTATGGGTTTTGAAATAATTTCTCTTTTACATTTGAAAAAAAACTATGCTTTAATGTTTGATTCAAATGTGTGGGGTACTAAGAACAGAGAAGAGCCATCAGTAACCTTCATTCATAGGTGAGAAAATAGTTTTTAAATCATTCAAAGACATTCTGTATGGTTACATGAATGTAAGGTAAAATGGCTAAAGCTGGAATCCATTTCTATAACCTCATCCCTGTTCTAATCATTCATATATGTCATTCTTTGGTTTTGTATACATCCCAAGAAAGAGCCAGCCCCACACCTGAATTAAAAGAAAGTGCTAATTTGATTAAAAGATATGAAAGGAGGCTTATGCAAAACCAGAAAAAAGAAGACATTGGTGAATTTATATATTTTAATATTTATTAATCCATACATGATTTTCCTTGAAAGAAAAAGAATAAGGTTGATTAAAATATTCTAAAGAGAAAAAAATTTGGAGCTCCACTAATCTGACATTGGACCTCTACTACCTAGCATTAAATGCTTGGTCTTAAAATTAAAGAATCTATGGGTAGTGGGGTGTGAGGATGTCGGGGTGGAGAGGGGAAGCAATGGTATGGGGAAACAAAGGAGGAGGCAACAATGCTTGATAAGAAATTTATTCGCTATTTTACCCATGTGATTGTAAGCCCTCTGTATGGTATTTTCACAATAATAATAATAAAGAATCTATGGGTAAGGAACCAGAAGGTTCTTTTTTGGGGGGGAAGAGGGTCCTGTCGTGGGGCCTGAACTCTGGGCCTGGGTGCTGTCCCTCAGCTCTTCAGCTCAAGGCTAGCGCTCTACCACTTGAGACACAGTGCCACTTCCGGCCTTTTTTCTTTTTGCTTATGTGGTGCTAAGGAATTGAACCCAGGGCCTCAGGCATGCAAGGGAAGCACTCTACCACTGAGCCACCTTCCCAGCCCCAGAAGGTTCTTATAAATTCAAAGATATTGATCATTCCACAGCATAAGAAATCTTAGAAATTGATTGATGTTCACAATCAGTCCCCCAATATCAATTTTTTTTTAATTTAATTTTATTTTATTTGAGAACATACTGTACAGAGGGGTTACAATTACATGGGCAGGATAATGCATACATTTCTTACCAAGCATTGCAGCCTCCTCCTTTGTTTACCCTTCACCTCCCTTCCCAGCCTCCCCCCTCCCTCCCACCCAATCATACCCCCCCTCCCCCCCCCCCCGACATTGTAAAGCTGGTTTTGACATGACATTTTGTACTTCTCATTGTTGCAACAGGTCCACCTGAATCCTTAAACGACTTGTTTGTCCCCATCTCCTCCACATGTTATACTGACATCAAATATAGTGAAAGCGGGGGTTACACTGTGGGGGAGGGACATACAAAGCAACAAAGAGATAATATTATAAATGCGTTAGAAACACATGCATGAAAGAAACAAAAACATTAAAATACATATTTGAGGTTTCGTTTTCCTAACATCACATTATTTGACTTTTTCCGCTTGACTCATACCTATACTAGATATTGCAAATAAGGGAAACCATGGGACCTATGTTTCTTTGGGCCTGGCTTACTTCACTTAATATAATTTTTTCCAAGCCTTTCCATTTCCTAACAAATGGGGAAATGTCATTCTTTCTGATGGAGGCATAGAATTCCATTGTGTATATATACCACATCTTCTTGATCCATTCATCTACTGAGGGGCATCTGGGTTGGTTCCATGTCTTAGCTATGGTAAATAATGCTGCAATAAACATAGTTGTGCTGGTAGCTTTAGTGTGGCCTTGTTTGTGATCATTTGGGTAAATGCCCAAAAGTGGGATTGCTGGGTCATTGGGGAGCTCTATGTGGAGTCTTTTGAGGAACCTCCATACTGCTTTCCAAAGTGGTTGAACAAGTTTACATTCCCACCAACAATGAAGTAAGGTTCCTTTCTGTCCACATCCCCTCCAGCATCTGTTGTTGTTAGAGTTCTTGATTTTTGCTGTTCTAACTGGAGTGAGGTGATATCTCAATGTTGTTTTGATTTGCATTTCTTTTATGGCTAGGGATGTTGAACATTTCTTCATGTGTCTATTGGCCATCCTTCTTTCTTCTTCAGAGAAGCTTCTCTTTAAGTCTTTCGCCCACTTACTTTTTGGGCAGTTGTTTCTTTGAGGATTTGTTGTTGGGTGGTTTAATTTTTTGAGTTCCAAGTATATTTTAGATATGAGACCCTTGTCCGTTGTATGGCTAGTAAAGATCTTCTCCCAGTCCGTGGGCTTTCTATTGATCTTGCTAGCTATGTCATTTGCCCTGCAGAAGCTCTGCAACCTTATACAATCCCATTTGTCCAGCCTTTCTTTGATTTGTTGTGTTTCCGGGTCTTTATTCAGAAAATTTCGGCCTGTGCCAAGGAGACCCAGGGTTTCTCCTATTCCATCCTGTAATGTTTTCAGAGTGTCTGCTTTGAGTTCAAGGTCTTTGATCCATTTGGAGTTGATTCTGGTGCAGGGTGATATATAAGGATCTAGCTTTAGTTTTCTACATGTAGTTAACCAGTTCTGCCAGCACCATTTACTGAAGAGGCTGTCTGTCTTCCATTCTATTGTTTTAGCTCCCTTATCGAAGATTAGATGGCTATAGGTCTGTAGGTTCATTTCTGGGTTTTCAATTCTATTCCATTGGTCCTGAGGTCTGTTCTTATGCTAATACCAAGCTGTTTGGATTACTATGGCTTTATAGTAGAGTTTGAAATTTGGTACTGATATTCCTCCAGCAGTGTTCTTTCCGTTGAGGAGCGTTTTTGCTATTCGGGGTCTTTTATTGTTCCATATGAATTTTTGGATTGCCTCTTCTATTTCCTTGAAGAATGAGGGTGGAATTTTGATAGGTATTGCGTTGAATTTTTAGATAGCCTTGGGGAGTATTGCCATTTTCACGATGTTAATCTTTCCAATCCAGGAGCATGGGAGGTTTTGCCATTTTGTAAGTTCTGTGTTGATTTCCTTTTTCAAGATTTTAAAGTTTTCATCATAGAGGTCCTTCACTTCTTTAGTTAAGTTAATTCCTAGGTATTTTATTTTTTGTGGGGCTATTACAAATGGAGTTGCTTTCCTAATTTCAGCCACACTTTTCTCATTGTTGGCATACAGAAAAGCCATTGATTTTTGGGGGTTAATTTTATAACCTGCTACTTTGCCAAAGTTTTGAATCAGCTTGAGTAATTTGGGAGTGGAGTCTATGGGATTCTTTAAATACAAGATCATGTCATCTGCAAAGAGGGAGAGTTTTATTTCTTCTTTCCCTATTTGGATCCCCTTTATGTCTGCATCTTGTCTTATTGCTGTAGCTAGGCATTCTAATACTAGATTGAAGAGGAGTGGAGAGAGTGGGCATCCTTGTCTTGTTCCTGAGTTAAGAGGAAATGGCTTTAGTTTTTCACCATTGAGTACAATGCTGGCTGTAGGTTTGTCATATACAGCCTTTATTGTATTGAGGAATGTTCCATGGATTCCTAATTTTTTCAAAACCTTCATCATAAAGGGGTGTTGGATCTTGTCGAATGCTTTTTCTGCGTCTATTGAGATAACCATGTGGTTCTTATTCTTGCTCCTGTTGATGTGATGAATAATATTAATTGATTTGCGTATATTGAACCAGCTTTGCATCCCTGAAATGAATCCTGTTTGATCGTGGTGTATGATTTTTTGGATGAATTGTTGAAGTCGGTTGGCCAAAATTTTGTTGAGAAGTTTTGCATCAAAGTTCATCAAAGAAATGGGTCTATAGTTCTCTTTCTTTGATGAGTCCCTGCCTGGTTTTGGGATGAGGGTTATGATGGCTTCATAGAATGTGTTCGGTAGTGAGCTTTCTCTTTCAATTTCATTGAAGAGTTGGAGGAGAATTGGTGTGAGCTCTGCTTTGAAGGCCTTGTAAAATTCCGCTGTAAAACCATCTGGTCCTGGACTTTTCTTAGCTGGGAGGTCTCTTATTGCTGTTTCTATTTCAATGCTTGATATGGGCCTGTTAAGATAGTTTACCTCATCTTGGTTTAGTTTTGGCATGTCAATATTTGCTAGGAAGAGGTCCATTTCTGTCAAGTTCTCAAACTTATTAGCATAAAGTTTTGAGAAGTATTCCCTTATAATGTTCTGAATCTTGCTTGTTTCCGTGGTGATGTTTCCATTCTCATCTCTGAGTTTATTAATTTGGGTGTGTTCTCTTCTTTTTCTGATAAGATTTGCTAAGGGTCTGTCAATTTTGTTGAGCTTTTCGAAGAACCAACTCTTTGTTTTGTTGATTCTTTCTATAGTTTTTTTGGATTCTAATTCATTTAATTCTGATTTAATTTTGATTATTTCTTTCCATCTACTGGATTGGGGTTTATCTTGCTGCTCTTTTTCAAGGAGGTTTAGATGTGTCATTAAATTGTTAGTTTCAGATCTTTCCAATTTGTTGATGTAGGAGCTCAGAGCTATAAACTTGCCTCTGAGTACTGCCTTTGCTGTGTCCCAGAGGAGCTGGTATTTTGTGTGTTCATTTTTGTTGAATAGCATGAACATTTGAATTTCCTTTCTAATCTCTTCCATGACCCACTCATGATTCAGCAGTGTGTTGTTCAGCCTCCATGTGATACCGGACTTTCTTTGGTGGCTTTTGGTGTTGAGTTCTAACTTTATTCCCTTGTGGTCAGAGAGAATGCAAGGTATAACTTCAATGTTTCTGAATTTAGACAAGTTTGCTTTGTGGCCTAAAATGTGGTCTATTTTAGAAAACGTTCCATGTGCTGCTGAGAAAAACGTGTATTCTGATGCTGCTGGGTGAAATGTTCGGTAAATGTCTGTTAAGTCTAGTTGATCTATGCAGCTGTTTAGATCTGCGGTTTCTCTGTTGAGTTTTTGCCGAGTTGATCTATCTAGTGGGGAGAGTGGTGTGTTAAAATCCCCAACTATTAATGTCTTTGGATCTATATGGGATTTGAGGGAAAGTAGTGTTTCTTTGATAAATTTGGGTGCTCCATTGTTTGGCGAATAGATATTTAGAATTGTAATATCCTCCTGAAGGAGAGATCCTTTAATTAGTATGTAGCGACCTTCTTTATCTCTTTTCACGAATTTTAATTTGAAGTCTATTTTATCTGATATTAGGATTGCAACTCCCGCCTGTTTATGCGGTCCGTTTGCTTGGTAGATTTTGTTCCAGCCTTTAACATTGAAAATGTGTTTGTTTTTACGGGCAAGATGTGACTCCTGCAGGCAGCAGATAGAAGGGTCTTGTTTTTTAATCCAACTAGACAGTCTATGTCGCTTAATTGGAGAGTTCAGTCCGTTAACATTAAGAGATAGGACTGAGAGGTATTTGGGAGTTCCTGCCATGTTATCTACCGTCTTGGGGGCTCCGAAAACTGGGTTCTTCCTATGGTTCTTGGATTCTCAGTTTGGGTGCAGTTTCTTGGCCTTTATTGCGGTCTTGTTGGTTTTCTATGTGTAGGACATCTTTAAGAATCTTTTGTAGGGCTGGTTTGGTGGAGATGTATTGTTTCAATTTTTCTTTGCTATGGAAGGTTTTTATTTGGCCTTCAGTTATGAAGGAGAGTTTAGCTGGGTACAGTATTCTTGGTTGATAGTTGTTTGTTTTTAGGGCATGGCATACATCATTCCAGGCTCTTCTTGCTTTGATTGTCTCTGCTGAGAAATCTGAGGTGATTCTAATTGGTTTCCCTTTATAAGTGATTACCCTTTTCTCTCTGACAGCTTTAAGGATCTTTTCCTTGTTCTGAGTTGATCCTGTGTGGATTATTATGTGACGGTGGGATGTCCTATTCTGGTCTGGTCTATTTGGGGTTCTAAAGGCTTCTTGTATCTGGACAGGCCTATCTTTTTGCATGTTTGGGAAGTTCTCTGCTAGGATCCTGTTAAACAGATTTCCTAGACCATTAACTTCTGTTTCTAGGTGCTCCTCTACACCCATTATCCTTAGATTAGGCCTTCTGATGGTGTCTTCCAGGTGTTGGATAGATCTATCATATTTCTTGGACTTGTCTTGGATGGTTGTATGTTCTTTCTCTATAATATCTAGGCTGTCTTCAATCCCTGAGATTCGATCTTCTGCATGTTCTAACCTGCTGTCAAGACTCTCTACTTTGTTTTTTATCTCTTTTCCTTCTAGTTGGTCAGCTTTGATGGCTTCAAGTTCTTTGTTGAAGCTCTGTTTTAGGTCTTGTATGAATTTCTTTACTTCCTTAATTTGGTGTTCAGTGTTTGTCCTCAAATCACTTAGTTGATTGGTTATGGTTTCTTTGGGCTCCCATTCCTTCTGTTGGGTTCCATTCAGCATTCCCTTTGTGGTCTCCCTGACTTCCTTCATCTCTTTGTTAATGGATTCCATGAATGCCTTTAGTGATCTTTGTGTGTTCTCTACCTGGTCTCTCAATTCCTGAATTACTCTTTGATTAGCTTCCTCCTGTTCGCGGGATTCCTGCAGATCTCTTTGAGTGTTCTCAGCCTGCTCACGCCATTCCTCCCTTTCTCTTTGAGTATTCTCAAGTTGTTCACGCAAATCCTGTATCAGTTTTTGAGTAGCTTCCTCACGCTTATGATATTCCTGTATAAACTTCTGGGATGCCTCCTCTCTCTCCCTATCACGCTCATACAGAGTCCTTTGTACGTTGTCAAACTTTTCATTTATCATGTTTGCCAGCAGTGTTTGTAGAGCTGTTTGGGAACTCTCCTCTGGATTATTCATTATCTGTTCTAACCCCTGATTATCAGGATTGGGAATTGAGATACCCGAATTTGCCATTTTTCTTGTGTTTTTCCGGCTTACTCTGCCCATTTGAGATGAAGATAGCACCAGTTTTGTGCTAGAACACTATCTTAAGGCAACCATCAACCAAAGTTTGCATTTGTACAGTCAATAGTCTACAGATACAATCTAGTTCAACAGATACATCTATTCGACATCAAACAACTATATGTTAAAGGACTTTGAACCGCAGAGAAGAATTTGGAAAACCAGAAATTATTAGGGTTAGGGAGGGATGTGGGTAAAAAATAGGAATAGATTGGTGTGGGAAGGCACAGGGAGAGTTAACTATGTCCTAATCACAATGCAGGAAATAGGTTGGGTAGGATGTAAGTAGAGAGAGAGAGAAAAGGGAAGAAAGGGAAAGGGGAATGAAAAGAGACCAGAAAAAAAATAGAGACGTAAAAATTAATGTTATTTTAGAGATTAAAAGACCATCTATTTATAGAGGGATATGAATATGTTGAGAGAAAGGGAGGGACATAGAGGAGATGAGAAAAACTTTTAAAAAATGCTTAAAATATTATATAGGTATAAAGAGGTAGTACTGTTATTAATGAATTTAAGTCTCAGAGGTTTTGAATTGAGTAATAAGTTTGTGGATTAAGTGTGTACACAATGGGGGATAGGGTCTACTGGTTAACTACGGGTTTATCTGAGGATGTGCAGGACAAGAGTTAAGTCACATAAAGGTGAACAAAGAGGAAAAGTTGGAAAGGATAGGAAAGTGAGAAGAAAAGATCAGAAGTTCAGTAGAGCTAGAAAGAAAAACAAAAACAAAAAGATAATTAAGAATGAATGAAAAAGAGAAAGAAGACAAGAAAAGAAAAGAAAACACACATTCACGTATTCCTAAAATAAAAATTATAAGAGGAGAAAAAAAATTAATGGAAAACAATTATTTTTTCAGAAGAGGCAAAAATTAAAGATTAATAAAAGTTTTAGAAAAGCAAAAAAAAAAAATTTTTTTTATATATATAAGGTAACAAAAAACGAAAAAAAAAAACAAAACAAGAAAAAGAAAAAAAGAAAAGAAGAAGAAGAAAAAAAAAAAAAAAAAGATCTTTGATTTTTTTTTTTTTTTTTTTTTTTGGGAGGGGTGGGAAGAGTCCTGTATCTCCCTTTTGTCTGTAACCAGAGTCTGGCTGGAGTCTCTGGTCAGCTTGAGGTCCTGTGGCTTGATTGGTTTCTTAAGTCAGTTTGTTGGAACAGGCAGAAAAATGCTCTGCTTTACCCAAGATTTTGAGATCCCCCTCCCAGGTTAGTTTACTGGGAGGGTGATCTGCTTTGAGAATCACAAAAGAGGGGGATGCAGTGATGAGGCTAGGTTCTGGGTAGAGTTGAGGTCTTTCAAGGAACAGTAGCTTTTCCCTGGGGCTATTTTGTGAAAAAAAAACTCACAGCACCCAGCCTGGAGCCATTCTCAGGGTTTCTGTTTTTCAATTGATTGTGGTGGCTGCTAGAGGGAGGGGCAGCCTCTGGCTCTGGCCACCCAGCGAGGAGAGCCACTCCAATGGCTGGTGCCTGAGCTGGGCGACCCCTCCCTGGATGGAACTGAGTCTGTGAGGTCACCTCGCCGCCAAGTTCCCGTGAACTGCCAAATGACTAGCTCTATTCCAAGGCCTGAGCTGGAGCTAGCTGCTCCTCCGAGCTTTGTCGGTATCCAAGATGGAGATCACCGGTGCTGGGGGGGGGAGGGGTGGCCTTCCCTCCTCTGCTCCCAGAGGAGGAGTGAGGAAGCGGGGCTTCTACTCACGCGGAGTCTTGGATCCCGGGTCGTCTCTGGTCTGCAAAGTGCAGGATGAAGTTGTCCGCTCCTTGTCGGTTCTTGCTGGTGTTGAGTAGAATCCGCTCGTCCGCTGCGTCTCCCCAATATCAATTTTTGAGCCAAACTGCAATCTGTCATCTTGGTAAGAATGATCTACCATTCATCTCTGTCATTGTTCTAAGTTTCAGTGAAGGCCATGTGATATCTACAGGAACATTGAGGAACCTTATAAATTATAAATTATCTGAATCTATTTTTGAAGTTGAGTTTTGATTACTGCTTACTTTGAAACATATGGAACCCAAGCTTACAGTCATACATTGTAATCCCTTGTATGGCCGACACATTGCTTTCTTTGTTTCTTGACAATAGGATTGTCATTTCCATCTGTGTATACCTACTTTACACAAGTATAAGTCATTGGACAAATAAGAAATAGTGAACAATCAGGTAATGATCATGGAAAGGGTTAGGATGATAAAGAGATTGTTAGAGTTGTATATTTTCTTCATAATAATTATTACTTTAATTGCCCTTCTAAATTCAAGAAGGGAAAGCCTACACACTAATTAAACTTAAGATGACCAGCCAGTTTCCTCTTTTTAAATTTTAATGGTACATGGATAAATCTCTTAGCATGTTCCTTATAAAATTCATTTTAATATTTTTTATTTCCCCTTCATATATGAATATCTGCTTTTGTGCCTATCAGGATTCACTGTGAATTGGCATTGCTAGCAATATCAAAGACTCAATGACAGGCACTTTAGGGGAGTAGTGTGTTATTTTGTGGATGATATAGCTCCATTATTTCTTGCCTTGAACTTCTTGAAAACAGGTGTGCAGTTGCAAAGTTGATTCAAAATTGCTCTGGGTGTCTGGACAGTGCAAGAATGCTTCTGGATTTCAGTTTTAATTCTAGTGTGTGACAGAAAGATGAATGCAAAATTACCTCTAGTGTTTGCTAAGTCTGAAGCCTCTAGATAATTGTTGGAAAGGCAGATTCCCAAGACTATTGCAGAGTCACCGAATCAATCTCAATAGGACAGGACTGCAGGAACCTGTCTGCACACACATCTGTCTGTGGAAGCCTTGATCCCCATGTACATACCTCTGTGACTCTTGATGAATATGTCTCGTCTGTCTCACCGTGGAGCAGATTGTGTAGGTTTCCATCACCCAATAGGTGTAACATTTCCATCTAACTAATGCTTTCTGTTCTTAAATTATTGAGCATTTTCAGATAGTTTTAAAAATGTTTAGTGTCTCGTTTTATAAAATTGAAACTTGTGTGGTGCAATAACCATTTTCTGTTTTTGTTCAACTGTTTCTGTTCTATTTATAGAAGCTCCAATAAATTATTGTTATTATTATTATTATTACTTTGCTTGTCGTGGGCTTGAACTCTGGGTCTGAGTGCTGTCCTTGAGCATTCTTGCTCAAGGCTAGAGTCCTACAATTGGAACCACAGGTCCACTTCTGGCTTGGCTTTTTGGTGCTTAGTCGGAGATAAAAGTCTCATGGACTTTTTCTTCTCTGGCTGGATTTGAACCCCAAGTCTCAGGTTTCATCCTGAAAGATTTCAAGGATCCACTCTAGAAGCTTCTAGAGCTCTATTTAAGAAAGAACTATTGTGACTTGAACCTTTATGTTTCACATGCCTTTTTGTCAGCATCAAAAATTTGGGAACAATCCTAGATGAGAGAAGGTGCTCACTCACTGCCTTTGTCCTCCATCTTCAGGAATCTTGATTGTCATAAACTGTGGCAGGAGTCCATTCATGTACCAAGTGCCAGATTAATGAAGAGCCTGTTGGTTTTGTCTATAGAAAATAAGCATCGAAAAAAAAAGTTTGAAAAGATTCCTCCTTAGTATCATTGACACAATATTATCATATAGTCACAAACAATTTATAGAAGGACAGAGTTAGTAGCACAGGCTTATAATCCCTGCTTTTCATAGCCTAGGGATCAGGAGTATTATAGTTTAATGGCAACCAAGGCAAAAAAAATCAGTGAGATCATCCAATCTCAACAAACAAGCCTGGATATCATAGTGTGTACCTGGATATCTGCCCAACTACAGACAGATATTGGTAGGAGGATCAAGGTCCAACATTAACCTTGGGAGAAAATGTGAGAACCTATCTGAAAAACTGCTAAAACACAAAAAGACTGGGACTGTTGGCAGAGTACCTACCTACCACGCATGGGGCTGAGAGTTCAAGTTCCAGTAATACCAAAAAGAAAAATAAAATCATAGAGCCTCAATATTTAGTAAATTTTTCCATGTAGCAAATGGACAAACAAAACAAAATAACCACTTTTTTGGGTCTGTTTAAGTTAAATTTTGCCCTTTCAAGATTGACATGCTAAAGGACTACTATTCCAAGTGTGTCTTCATTTGAAAGCAGGGTCATTGTAGATGTAATAAGTTTGGATGAGGTAATCCTGGAATAGGGTGGACCCTTCATCCAACATGACTGATATCTTTATTAAAAATTGGAAATTTAGCAGGGCGCCGGTGGCTCACACCTGTAATCCTAGCTACTCAGGAGGCTGAGATCTGAGGATCATGGTTAAAAGCCAGCCTGGGCAGGAAAGTCCTTGAGACTCTTTATCTCCAATTAAACACCAGAAAACCAGAAGTGGTGCTGTGGCTCAAGCTGTAGAGTGCTAGCCTTGAACTGAAGAGCTCAGGGACAGTGCGTAGGCCCAGAGTTCAAGCCTCATGACGGATAAAAATAAAAGTTGGAAATTGGAACACCAAAAAGCATGCCTGGAGGGAAGGTAGTGTCAGGCAATCCAGGCAGAAGATGCCATGGAGACAAGTCTACAGTAGATCTTTCCTTTAAAACTCTTGGAAGGAATCAGTCCTCCTGATCCACACCTGTAGTTAGACATCTAACCTCTACAAATGGGAAACCATAAATTTATGCTCGTTAGGCCACTTAGGTTCTGATGCTTTGGAGGCAGCTTTTCCATTGCTGGCATAATGTTTGCTTTCAGACAGGGATGATCCGGGCGGTCCTTACCGGCACAGTGCTGGTCAGAGAGTGACCAGATTTCTTCAATCTGGTTCCCTAGGAGAGCTGATTAATTATGGCAAGTCACAAAGAAGAATCTTTAAAGACATTTTGGGTGATTCCCCTCTTTTTTAAAAATAAATAAATAAATAAACAACATTCTAGTGTGTTTTACTTCAGCCATAATAAGCCAAGATTGGAAGAAATTACAAACATTTGGAAAGATAAAAGGCAATGAAATGACTTTGAAACCCACTTTGTATAACCCTATGAGATTGACCAAACAACATTTTGTGCAAAAACTGCGTAGATGTTTAGAGTGGCTGTTAGAAATAGGTAATATAGAAAATTGGAGTGAATCTTCCCTGAAATTATTACAACTATTACCTCTGTTCTTTGAGGACTGGCCTAATGCAATTTGTACCATTTCAGCCTCACACTGAGAGTCCAGAGCTTTAAAATGGCACTTGTAACAGACGAAAGAGTCAAATTGCTCTTGTCACTAATTAGTTCAGATGTTACTTCAAATTGACTGGCCTGTTATTGAATCAAGACACCCAAAGCCAAGGGAATCAACCCTGAGAATGGTCCCAACAGAGAAAATTAGACCTCCATTTATGTATTGCAGTTGGAAAAGGACTTCAGTGCCCACATTTAACTTGTACTTACCATGAATCCAATTGTACGATTGATTAAAAAAAAATGGGAATAATTATAATTGTGAAAAGTATGAGACTTCAAATTGGAAACTTGGTAGAAATTGCTGCCACCATTTATTTTCTGGTTTTAGTTCCCTTCTATAATGGCAACCTGGCTTACGCCTTAGTAGGATAACATTATCCCTAACTCCTCCATTATTACTTCCTCTTCATTTCCAACTCAGTCAGACCTGCAGGCCTTTCCTTCCTGAGGCTGCTAAGGGTATAAGTGTAGATGAGGCCCAGCCCTGTGGCTCTTACAGTATCAAGAACATGCCTTTCTGTGACTCTGTTGGACATTATGAGTGATTTAATTCCTTTTTGTTCCTTCAGAAAAGAAGCTCTTACTTCCTAGTTGTCACCTGCATTAAGAACTGATGATGCTTCTCAGATGGAGGCTGGAGGATTACACCTGCTGGTGGATTACACTTGTAATCCTTGCTACTCAGGAGGCTGAGATCTAAGGATCACAGTTCAAACATAGCAGAAAAGTCCATGAAGTTCTTTCCTCCAGTTAACTGGCAAAAAGCTGGGAGTGGTGGTATGGCTCAAGTGGTAGAGCACAAGCTTTTAGTGAAAAAGCCAAGTCAGAGGAAGAGACCCTGAATTTAAGCCCCAGTACTGGTGCACACACACACACACACACACACACACACACACAACATTAATGATATTTCCAAGTGTAATAATAGATTCACTATCATGTCTCCCTAATCATTGCCAATATTTCAAAATATATTTTAATTTCTATTTTGGTCATGTGCCTTAACAACGAAAAGAATGCATTGTAGGAGAGTTCACATTTCTGTCTACTGCCCCAAATGAAAAGATATTCCATTACTGAATCTACCCACTTTTGAAATGTAACTTCAACTACTGAAGTAAGCTTCTTATCACCTTTCTAAATGTGTATTGGATTGGGGACATAGGCACTGGAGTAAGACACAGGAAGAAGCAGACAATGTCCCATAAGGTCTAGTCTGTATGCCCTCTCAGAGCTGGAACCTAATTCCAGTTGTTTTGCTTCCCTCTGTGGGAACATCTGCAACAATAGACAGACCCTAATCCTAATGCTCCTGTTGGTGTGGATTCCAGGTTTCATGTATATCGGAGATGCCATCATCTTAGAAAGGATAAAGGTGCAGGTTTCCATCTATTTCCTATCATCATTCACCTTCATGATAATCAGCTTTGCTTTCTTAGGACACCTAAGTCCACATTTTAGGCCAACTCCTGGATAAATAAGAGACTGATCAAGAAAATGTGGTGTATATACACAATGGAATTCTATGCCTCCATCAGAAAGAATGACATTGTCCCATTTGTTAGGAAATGGAAAGACTTGGAAAAAATTATATTAAGTGAAATAAGCCAAGCCCAAAGAAACATAGGTCCCATGGTTTCCCTTTTTGGCAATAACTAGTGTATGTCTAGGACCAGCAGAAAAGGTCAAAAGCTAGGTACATATGACCATATAAGATGGCGCGAAGCGAAACGAACCCCAAGATTTGGACACAAGTGGTTTTTTCTTTCTTGCTACTGTTTCTAACGTATTTATAATGTACTGTGTGATTTTTTTGTTTCTTTGTATGTTCCTACCCGGTATAACCCCTGTTTTCACTGTATATGATGTCGGTGCCCTGCATCTTGTATATACAATTCTTTAATTTGGGGAGGGGAAGGGAAAAACAAAATGCTTAAATAGGGACACAGGTTGACCCATTGTAACAATGAGATGTACAAGACATTATGCTGAAAACAAACTTTGCAATTTAGGTGGGGGGGAGGGGGGAGGGAGTGTAGTTGTGGAGGTGGGAGGGAAGGGATGGTAGGGGAAAAACAAAGGAGGAGGTAACAATGCTTGATAGGAAATGTACTCATTAGCTTGCTCATATAACTGTAACCCCTCTGTACAGTATTTTTACAATTGGGATTTAAAAAAAGGACTGTAAGTGAATGAATGGTTTGAGAGAACTATATTGAAAGAAAGATGGTTGAAAGAGGGTCCAATCTTTGCCCAAGGCGATACATTATGACCCATGGAGAGTACTTTCTGGACCCACATCTGTTCAGGAAGATATTAATCTCCTCTACTTTCTGTTTCCTTCTCAATTTTCCTGAATTACATGTTTTAACATTTATAGTTAAATGTTTTGGAAGACATTTCAGTTTTTCTTATCACTGAATACATTTTAGCTAGTCAGCTCTTTAATGGGATTAACGGATCCTACTCTAACTTTCCCGGTATGTGCATATCTTTTCCTCTGTCTCCCCCAATTTGTCCTCACTAACCCCGTGCTGTTACGTCATAACTTTTCAACCTTGCTCTCTCCACCTCTGTGGGCCAATCATGTTTGGTTGCTTGCTTAGATTTTTGGAGGCTAGGTATGACAAAAGAAAAGAGACAGAAGCCAACCCAAATGGGCAAAGCTTCCTGAGGTGGCACTTAACTTGATGAACTCACCAGGCTTTGGCTCAGCTAATCTCATTCTGCACATCTCCTACAAGTGTCACTCATTGGCTGAGGCCAAGAAGATGGAAGTTTAAGGCAGCTCTACCTTACTGATTGATTCTCTGCTTCAGCCTGACTTCCTTGAACTCACAGAAATCCACGTTCAGCTGACAGAGCTTGTAACACTTATACACTGTAAAGATCAGATTAACAAGATGATCGTAACACTCTAAGTCTGTTGCAGAATTCCTCCTCTCCTGGGGATGGAAAAATCTGAATTTATTTTCTATGGTATTTTTCTTTTAGTTCCATAGGAGAGCCCCCTCCTTTAGAATAGCCACCACATTATAAACATGCTGATACCCTGAGGTAAGGGATCGTCAGTCCCATCTAGTTTTCTTCAGCTTCAAGGTGTCTTTTCCTGCTTCTCATCCCATGCACTATGATAGGTAGCAATAGTCCATTCGAAGTAAGGAAGTATTTACAATGCCTCAAACTACATGAAGCCTGAGAATTTGCAGCTTTGGAGCAGGCTAAGTTGTTGCGCAAGACTCTCCTCTCCTCTTACCTTTCCCCAGGCTCAGTGTTTTCACTTTACCTCTTCCAACTTTGTGTCCCTTTATAGCACCTGGCCAAGAAAGGAGAAATGTGAGGTGGGGAGGGTCCTTTCACCAGAACCATGTCTTCACCCCACCTTGCCAAAGTTATTCCCCATTCTCTTTGAGTAGACCTGGATCACTGGCTCATTTCTAGACAGGTGACTGGTATAGAAAAACAGGATTGGCCTGATTAAGCAGCTTCTCCATACATGGTCATACTAAGGGTAGGGAACCAATGATAGATACTGAGCACTAGAATGGGAATGACCATTAAATACAACCAGCAATCCCATACCACATGAATATAGAACTCTACGCTAAGGGATATAGACTTTTATTTATTTGTTTGTTTATTATCTTTAAGTAATAATTCAAAGTTATTTTAATTCATCATGTCAGTTTATGACATTAACTATGGTCAATATCACTCTTTCCATCTCTTCCAACCCAATCCATACCCAAGTATTCCTAGTTAAGGTTTTCATTTCTTTCCAAGTTATCAGGAGACTAGGCAATATTGCAATTTCCATTTTGTACTGATTCTGTTACTTCCTCTAGCTTGTGCAAACCTTTTCGGCTAATGTCTCTACTTTCGATTAGATGAAGGAATTTAGAAGGAAGATGGATCAACAGTACTTTTATAGAAATATATGTTTTATTCGATGCAAAAGTTCTTATATGACTTGCATAGCAATTGCAGCTTTTAATAGTCTATCTCAAAGTTTCAGTTTCTGAGGGTCTTAATCTCTTTTGAATGATACTTGCTGGAGATAGCATCCTAAAACAGTTTACAGGCAACTTAATTATTCCACATTACCATGGCAGTTCAAGCAGTATGTGCCTTCTTGAGATAATGTCATTATAATTTAGAGGGAAAATTAGTAAACAACGCACAGCTGGTTTGGTATGAAGTGTGCATGTGCACTTATGAATATTCATATGTATTATCTTAATAAAATATTAATTTTAGTTTTTTTAATGTTAATGATATTAGGATATATGAAACTGTTTTTAAGGCTGTTTTAGTTGTTTATAAACATTTATTTCTAAACATTGAATGACTTCAATGTTTACAAGGTACAATGATTTCTCATATACTTTCTTCCCTCACCCCATGCACAGGCTCCTCATTATTTACCACCTCCTCCAAAGTGACATATTTGTTATAGCTGATAAACATGTACTCATACCTAATTATCACCACCAGTCTGTAAGTTTACATCCGGGTTCCCTAATGGTGGTATGCATTCTGTAGACAAATATGGAATGAGGTGCAGTCACCCTTGTGGCATCACACAAGGTGGCTTCTTGGCCCTAAAAGTCCTCTCTATTTTCCACTGTACTTCTGCCTGCATAGTGATTTTTGAAATGTTAAAACTCCTAATTACCCATATAAGTCAATACAAAATAACTGTAAATACAATAAATATAATAATAAATGCTACGTACGTAATTTATAGGTGATTGAATGTCCTACTATTTTTTTCTTTTTGCAGTACAGGAGGATGAATTCAGGACCTGGTACAAATCTTCTACCACTTAACCAAACTCTAGCCATTCAGTTTCCTTTAGATAAGGTTTTTAGCCCTAAAGGCTTTTTATTTAGATGCTCCCACCTCCACTTCCCATTGGGATTATAAGTATTTGCCTTAATACCCAGCTTGATTTTTGAGTTAATAAGTTGTTTTATCTCTTTTTGGTTTGTTTTAGGCAGTGTCTTGCTATGTTGTTCAGGCTGCCGTGGAACTCATGATGTACCTCAGGCTAAACTTGAACTTATGATTTTTGTCTCAACCTCCCCTCCCCAATTCTGCAATCATAAGCCTATGCCTTTTCTTCCAGAAGGACCAGCAGTAGCATTTCATGACCAGAGAATGGTCAATACTCTTCCCATTTTCCCACAATTCACAATAAGAAATACATTTATTGTTCACACACACACACACACACACACACACACACACACACACACAGAGTCCCTGGCTGCAGCAGAAAAAAAGTAATTTGCTCTGATATAGGCACCATTCTTACTTCTTGGTTAAATATATATGTGATTCAACAAATGCACTGCCATTTTTTCTTTTCATTTATGTGATTCAACCATAAACTCTATATTTATAGCCTAACTGCCACAAAAATCAAACATAAATGTCCCATGAAAGAATTATTTTTATCAGTCAAACAGGCTTCTCTCTTCTAAATCATGATGTTGAATTTGTCCTAAAAGGGTTATTGTGTTGACTTTTTATGCTAAAAGGTAAATGAGTAATTTTAAAGGACTCTGATGGTATGCTAGGTTATTTTTTTACCTATTTCATTTTTATAGATCCAGAAAAGACAAGGCATTATTAAAAGCTCTCATATAGTCTATTGTTCTTTTCATTATATGAATCTAGATTTTTATGATGTCCTTATGAAAAATAATGAAGCGATGCTTGTGTTTATTTGTTGAAAAGTAGCCTGGAAGACATATCTGTTTAGAGCAATCATAGGGAGGTTTAATTCTTATTGGAGTAGATTTTAATTATATCCATGTGGGTTACAAATCTGAAGCAATTAAAATTAATCATTGTGTCACCTAGTTGGACAAGAGGCTATTCAATCCCTGAGGGGGAAATCAGTCTTCATTATTATTTATTATCCTTCTGTTTTGTGTTTAAATATGTAAATAAATAGAAGAAGGGCATTAGACATAGTTTAATACTTTCATAATGAGCAGCTTATGCCCAATTGGGATCTTATTTTCAAGAATGCAATATTGTCGTAGAAATATCTTAATTGTTTCCTGAGAGCAGGTAAGTCATCCTAAGGATCATTACTTTATGGGATCATTACTTTTATGTGGCCAAGGCAATCCTCCAATTTAGTTAGTCTATATGGCTACTGTGGTGTGTAAAAGACATATTGTGCATACATTGGATACTCTATGCTGTGCTAACTATATTTTCCCATAAAGTCAGATTCAATATGTAATAAGATTTGTTATTCATAGAGAAAAGACACAAGTTATCAAAGCATGACTGAGTAGAGCTACATACATCAAATGCTAAGAGGAACAATGGAATTCTTTGGTCAGTAGAGAGGGGCAAGCCCCAGATGTCTTAACTTTCTTTTGGATACTCTGGCCTTATTCAAAATTGAAGCTAAAGTGAGGCCTGAGTGACTCTTGCTTGAAATCCTAGTGACTCAAGAGGCTGAGATCCTTAGACTCCAGAGGATTGATTATGGCTCCTTTAAAGTCAGCCTGGGTGTGTTCTCTTCTTTTTCTGATAAGATTTGCTAAGAGTCTGTCAATTTTGTTAAGTTTTTCGAAGAACCAACTCTTTGTTTTGTTGATTCTTTCTATAGTTTTTTTGGATTCTAATTCATTTAATTCTGATTTAATTTTGATTATTTCTTTCCATCTACTGGATTGGGGTTTATCTTGCTGCTCTTTTTCAAGGAGGTTCCATTTCCCCATTTGTTAGGAAATGGAAAGGCTTGGAAAAAATTATATTAAGTGAAGTAAGCCAGGCCCAAAGAAACATAGGTCCCATGGTTTCCCTTATTTGCAATATCTAGTATAGGTATGAGTCAAGCGGAAAAAGTCAGATAATGTGAGGTTAGGAAAACGAACCCTCAAATATGTATTTTAATGTTTTTGTTTCTTTCATGCATGTGTTTCTAACGCATTTATAAGATTATTTCTTTGTTGCTTTGTATGTCCCTCCCCCACAGTGTAACCCCTGCTTTCACTATATTTGATGTCAGTATAACATGTGGAGGAGACGGGGACAAACAAGTCGTTTAAGGATTCAGGTGGACCTGTTGCAACAATGAGAAGTACAAAATGTCATGTCAAAACCAGCTTTACAATGTCGGTGTGGGGGGGGGGAGGGGGGTATGGTTGGGTGGGGGGGAGGGGGGAGGCTGGGAAGAGAGGTGAAGGGTAAACAAAGGAGGAGGCTGCAATGCTTGGTAAGAAATGTATGCATTATCCTGCCCATGTAATTGTAACCCCTCTGTACAGTATGTTCTCAAATAAAATAAAATAAAATTAAAAAACAAAACAAAAAACAAAACAAAACAAAACAAAAATAAATAAATAAAGTCAGCCTGGGAAGAAAAGTCTGAGATTCCATCTCCAAAATAACCAGAAAAAAGGTGGCCTGGAGATGTGTCTCAAACAGTAGAGAAGCAGTTAATCAAGGAAGTCAAGCATTTTATTTTCATTATTTTAAAAAAATGAGTTCTTGTTTTTTCTTTCTTGCTATTGCTTTTAATGTATCTAAAATATACTTTGTGATTGTTTTTTGTTTCTCTTCTATGTTCTTCCACCACAGTATAACCCCTCTTTTCACTGTATTTGATGTCAGTGCACTGCATATTCAATATTCATTTTTCTAATTTGGGGAGGGGAAGGGAAATAACAAAATGCTGAAAAAAAGATACAGGATGACCCATTATAACAATGAGATGTACAAGACACTATGTTGAAAACAAACTTTACAATTTCAGAGGGTGGGGAAGGGAAGAGTTGGGGAAGTGAGGAGTAAAGGGATGGAAGGGGAAAAACAAAGGAGAAGGTAACAATGCTCGATAAGAAATGTATTCATTCCCTTACTTATGTAACTGTAACCCCTCTGTGCACTATTTTTACAATAAAAAGTAATTCTAACCTTAACACTGCCAAAGACAAAACAACAGACAGATAAATAGATATTTTCAGAGAACAACATAGAGCATTTAAGCTTTTCTAGTCAGTAACTTAACAGTGAAAAGGAGAAGGGGAGGATTTGAAGGAGAAATAAAGGGAATGGAAATGATCTATATATATTGTAGACATATTTGGACACATCATGACAAACCTCTTACCATGTATGTGTACAACTAAATATACACCAATAACATTTTAAGGAACTCATATAGGATATATATGTATATATGTAAATCATAAACACAGGCGTGTACTTATATGTGCACTTATACAAATGCATATGTATAGTCATTAGTGAGTCAATTTAAGCAGAAATAGATATATGTATATATATGCATACATATACATATATATATATATATATATATATATATATATATATATATATATTTGGTCAGTTGTGGGGCCTGAACTCTGGGCCTGGGTGCTGTCCCTCAGTTCTTCAGCTCAAGGCTAGCTCTCTACTACTTGAGCCACAGCACCACTTCTGGCTTTTCCTGCTTACGTGGTGCTGAGGAATCGAACCCATGGCCTCATGCATGCAAGGCAAGCACTCTACCACTGAGCCACCTTCCCAGCCCAAGGCAGGAATATTTTTGTTCATGCCACTACAAATATTCAAAGCAATCACGATCCATAAAAGATTCAGAATATTTCATGAGTATGGAAAAATGATAAAGAAGTAAATGGAGTTTTTATATTTCACTTAATGTAGTGGAGTATACAGATGGTAGATAATTTGTAATATTTTAGTATCTTAATATGTTTTTGCATGAAAATTATTTTAACCCTGAAAAAGCAAAAAGTAGCTTAATTAAGAATGCATTACCTCTATTTAAAAATCCATTAAAATTTAGTTTTCTATCTTACATTTGATGGCAAAATGTGAAGCTTCTATGTGATTTGTATCTCTCACATTGAAACATTTTGTTTAGAGAAGATCCAGGCAAAATTAATGACATCATTATTCCTTCATTTCTATGTCTCAATATCTAATTCCTTAGCTTTAGGTTAGAACTGAGGACATGTGCTTTGCCTGAAGGGGACTGATTATTTTTGTTTTTAAAATTCTGAACAGTTTTTGGAACACCATGAGCACTTTACAAATGTCAAATCATTACGATAATACAAAGCAGAAGGCTAGACCAACAGAACAGCTTTCCAGAGGAAATGTTTGAATTTTTACCTTTGCAAAGAGGAAACATAAGGAGAAGGATAAAAGCTAACAGAGTTAGATACCAAAACTTCAGATAGCACTAGCTACTATAATATATATGTACATACACATATATATATATATATGTATATATATATTATTATATCCAGAGAAAGCTTCTTTTTCTCTCATCTTTTTTACATGTATTCTTCTGTGGACTTACTTGAACTAAAAATTCATCGCTCTTGATATTAGTTTTTTAAATTTGCTTAGTAACTATCTTATAGTTTTTAATATTTGCTTACATAGAAGAAAAAAGTCACCCAACTTGCCAAAGCTAAGAGGATACTTTATTAGAAGATTCCTCATGTGTCTTGAATCTGAAGGTTGTTCCGAAGGGAACAACTCTGGGACCATGACAAGGGAGCAGAAGGGAAAAGGCTGTTCATAACACCACCATTTTTTAGTTGGGGAAACTGAGGTATCGTGAGTTTGGATAAGTTACTATTTGGGAACCAGATTCCATTTTAAGGGTTTTTTTTTTACTTTTGTGAGTCGTGGTACTTGAACTATGGGCCTGGGCACTGTCCCTCAGCTCTTCAGCTCAAGGCAAGTGCTCTACCACTTGAGCCACAGGGCTACTTCCGGTTTTTGGTGGTTAATTGGAGGTAAGAGTCTCACAGACTTTCTTGCCTGGGCTGGCTTTGAACTACAATCCTCAGATCTCATCCTCCTTAATAGCTATGATTATGAGCCTGAGCTACCAGTGCCCGGCTCATTTTGAGTTTTTAATCATTATACTACTAATACTTATTATAATACTCTTCATAGCCCAAAACAAACTAACCCACTTTTTACAAATCCTGAACTAATGTTCCCTTTTGTTTTAAGAAACATGGTTCTAAACTTAATAGGATAATCCAGTAGAACCAGACTTTTAGTTGTAGGCAATCCAAGCCAAATGGACTGTAGCAAGTGTCTATGTATGAACAACAGTTATGTCTGTGGGAACAAATAACAGCATTTACATGAGTTCCTCCGTGGATTGAGCAAGCTACTTTTGAGATTAGCATAAGGTCTGGCTACCTCCAGCCTTTACAATCAACCAAATTTCATTGTAGATACTCTGGTTGTATTCTCTATTGAAAGAGGAGGAAACTAAAGCACAAGGAGACACACTGACTGACACCTATTTGGCAGAAGGTTTCATACTTCAGAAACCCTACATCCAAAGTTTAGTTTTTCTGTTTTTTGTTTTTTTGGGGGGTACGGTCGTGGAGCCTGAACTCTGGGCCTGGGCGTTGTCCCTCAGCTCTTCAGCTCAAGGCTAGCGCTCTACCACTTGAGCCACAGCAACACTTCTGGCTTTTTTCTTTTTGCTTATGTGGTGCTGAGGAATCAAACCCAGGCCTCAAGCATGCAAGGAAAGCGCTCTACCACTGAGCCACCTTCCCAGCCCCTAAAGTTCGTTTTTCAACATAACCTCTTGTACATCTCATTGTTGCAATGCGTCCACCTGTATCCCTATTTAAACAATTTGCTTTATCTCTTCCCCTCCACAAATTATACAACATTAAATACAATGAAAACAGGGGTTATACCATGGAGGAGAGACATACAAAACAACAAAGAAATCATCTTCAACTAATATTTTATTTACCAGATTTTCTGGTGCCATACTAACTTTGAAATCATACTATCCTAAATTCTAGATGAATAGACAGTTCTCCTGTTCAAATGGAATTTACACACGTTGAAGGCTAACTTCTAAAACTCTTAGGAAAAGTTACATTTATTATGGAGGTTTCAGTTATGACTTCCTTACAATAGGTGGGTGACAAAAAAGTATCAAGAAAGAATAGTGAAGTGTAATTCAGTATCAGAATTTCCTCAGTCATCTGTATCAACAACACCAATAACAACAATAAAGCATTTACACAATCCCAAATTATGCCATTTTCATCTTTCTCTTGCCCAACAGTCATTGATCTATATATAATCACAATCTTCTGAGAGTTACACCATTTCTGCTTCTTCTGTTCTCCTTGAGAACAAATGATCATCCTGGTTTGAGTTGGCTCCATGCTCCTATCCTTGGAGCTACTGGTGTGAGTCTGGGGTTCTGACAAAGATGAGGGGAACACAATTCACTCATATCAGCCCTTCCTCTCCAGATCCTGAACATGATTACTTGAATCTGAGTACAATACTACTGACTACCAAATACCCTTCTCACACAGCCCTTTCAGCTGCTCATCTCTACTTCCTGAAGTCTGAGAAGTATTTGTTCATAACAACACAGGAAACAGGATCACTTCTTCAAGGTTCACTACTGGCTTTCATACCCATACTACAGTGTCTCAGAAACTTCCTTTATAGATGAAAGCATCTCCAGAAATGCAATGTAACTCTCAAATTTGCCATCCAAAAACATTTTTTGTGACCAGAAAGAGCACTTGAGTGCCTTAGAGCTCCAACTGGCTAGTCATATTCATTTTCTAAAAGAGTTCCTTTTTGTAACAGAAAGTCTCATTGGTGGTTTTCCCAGAACACAAGAACAATCTGCTCCCAAAGATGTCTCAAGGAGTTTTCCAGAAAGCTTTTAGTGATATATTTTTTTCTCCTGACATGTACCCAGCCAACTTTTAAATATTCTAAGACTGAATTCAAGTTGAAGTCCTTGGTCATAAATAGCATTAGAGGAATTCTCAGTGATTATACCTTTCATACCCTTAAGTTCATCTTGTAAAAAACCAGAAACATAATTTTAACTCTATATCTTGTAATAATGGAAAAAATACAGAAAGTACAATGGCACAAATAATATAACTCTAATAAGATCTATTTGCAAAATTAAAATGAAAATTACTGATTACTAAGAGAATAAATATAACTTTGCAAGAGTTATAGCTGAGGGCTATTTTCATTTTCTTACCATCACTTTTCTTTTCCAAAATCTTTCTAACATTTTGAGAACTTACCTCTTCATTTGCCTTCAGAGCCAATTTAAAAGACAAAGAGATCAATTTTTGTTCTAGTTATACCTTAGTTTTGCCCAAAGCTGGTATTACCCAGCATGATCACTTCTTTATTGAGAGAAGTGGCTTCAATTGACATTTAACTGATTCCAAAGAACTAAATCTACCCTTGCAGAATGAAAACATGTAGCTAATAACTACATGGGGGAAAGTCTTTTAAATTACAATAGCATCTCCACTAGAAAGTAAAAATTTATTTTAAATACTTTGGTAATTGCCTGAATTTCTAGAGTTATAAATTAGAAGAAATAATGGAAATTTTCTTCTCTGATATGATTATATCTTTGAAAAATCTTTTAAAAACCCATTAAATGAAAATCACAAAAGCTACATGCTTACTTTAAATTTTTTATTATTGCTAAAATGTTAATATACATTATTATACAAACTTCAGATTTTTCTTTTCTATAACTTGACTATTGATTTCCATCTGTCTTCTTTGTCTAAAGTCTAATAAAAATCTTAAAATTATTTATCAGTAAATTACTACTTACTTTTTTCTTTCCTTTTTTTTTTTTGTTGTTGGTCATGGGTCATGTTGATGAATTCTGGGCCTAGGTGCTGCCCCTCAGCTCTTCATCTCAAGGCTAGCACTCTACCTTTGAGTCACAGGCCCCCTTCCTGTTTTCTGAGTACTTTATTGGAGATAAGAGTCTCAAGGACTTTTCCATCTGGGCTGGCTTTGAATAGTGATCCTCAGATCTCAGCCTCCTCACTTGCTATGATTAAAGGCACCTAGCTTTTTCTTTTTTGCTTGTCTTGGGACTTGAACTCTGGACCTTGTTGTCTTGTTTGGTTTAATTGACTCATATCCAGTGCTCTATCAGCTGAGCCAATCCTACAGATCTATCTTTTTTCTTGTTAACTAGAGATAAATTTCCATATACTTTCTGACCCAAAATGGCTTTGAACCTCAATCTTTAGATTTCAGCCTCTTAAGTAGCTAGGATTAAAGGCATGACATGGGTCTATTGATAATTTCTTTCTATTTTTAGTTTTTAATTTACACATATATTTTACACCAATTTGTATTTTCTCATAAGGTTCAACTTATCTTTTACATAGTGACCCTATTCATAATCATTTTGATTTTTATAAGGAATAGTTTATATAGGTGCTTGACAAAATCAACTAGCAAAGATATTATCAGAAGCAATTTGGTAAACAGACACTTCCACTGGTTAAAACAAAACTGAGTGGTTGAATCAGAGAGTATTCTACTCTCTGTCAAACTTTGTAGGGTTTGGAAAGCAATCAAAGATAACTGAGAGCCTCTGATTTCTATGCAGCTGGTTAAATCAAGGTTAATTAAGAAATTGTAGCTATGTTATTTAAGAAATTAGCTGTGAATCTTTTAAATACAAAATGTGCTAGGCACTCAATGTGAAAGTCATACATAGTTCAAGTATATGGAGGAAAGAAAAATCTCATTGTGAGGAGGTAGACACAGAAGGAGTCATGAAGTTAATGTAATTTAAATGAGGAATAGATTTAAATGCATGCATGAGGCAAAGAAAGAAAGCACAAGATGACCACAGAGTCATAATAGAGCAATATGTGTTTATATGGGATTGTCTAGTATGCTCAGCTATGAGCCAGAATTATGTTATGCAAAGTTGACGTGGGTGATAACTGGTCTTCCCTAGGCCTAATTTTTGTCTCAGGATACTCTAGGAATCCAATGAATAACTGAATGTAATGTGTGATGTATTATTCCAGGTAAGCCCTCATCAATCTGGACATAAAGTTCAATTTCCTTTGATTATAAGCCTTACAGAAAAGAGCTAATAATACAGAGGATTCACCAGCAAATGACGTTTGAAAAGTACTCCTGTCCAATATCTTGCATGGAAGATAAAGGAAAGAGCAGATGGGAGCAAAATTAAAATGGCCTTTCAAACTGACAGGCCAAAATTGTCTGGTTTATCCTTAAAGGTCATGCTAAAGATTTGTATTGACTAGTTAATGAGTGAAAAATCTGGACTTCAGGAGATTTATCTTTGTTCAGAAGATAGCATGTGTTTAAAAGGGAAAGTGTTAGAAACCAAATCTGAAGTAGCCAGGAAAATACTGAGCTAAGATGACAAAATAATGTCTGAGAAAGTGTCAATGGCACTCTCCCTTAGTTTTTCTCTCAAGGCTGGTGCTCTGTCACTTGAACCACAGGTCCCCTTTCTACCTTATCCTGGTTGATTGTAAATGAGTGTCTCAGGTATTTTTTTTTCCTTGTTGGCTTCAAACTGTGATTCTCAGATCTCAGCCTCCTCAGTATATCCAGTTTAAATTTTGTTTTGCATAGAATGTAACACATTCTATTGTCATACTATATCATGGTATACAAATAATATAATGTATTAATTCTATTCTTGATGAATATTTGGGTTATTTAAATTTAAATATATTATGAATCATGATACTATTGATTTTCATATATATCTTTCACTATGCATTTTCTTTCTTTTTAACTGATACATACAGTATTTCTGATACAGTGAATAGGCAGTGCTTATATGCAATGTTTAATGATCAAGTCACAGTAATTAACATTTCTATTTCCTTATTGGATTTTCATGTGTGGACCTTTAAAATCTTTTAATTCTTCATAACACGTGTAATAGAGTCTCCTAAGTATAGTCACCTAACTTTTGCTCTTATCTAATTGCATTTCTGCTTCACAGAGATAATTATGTAATCATCCCTCCCCTCTCACATTAGCACAACATAATTCTGACCCTCCCATTTTATTCTATTAAATTATATTTATTATTCTAATATTTCTGGAATAAGTCCTTGCACTTAAATAAAGGCAGAAAGTATAATTAATTACTTAATCTCATTGGGACGTTTATTTTTTTAACTGTGTAAAAGTTATGTGCAGACATTCAATGAGATATGGTCAGGAGTCATAACAATACCTAAAATCATGCTTATGTTAATTTTAGGCACAACATCCTTTTAAGGTTATTTTATTTAATTTACTTTAGTATTATAAATTATATCTTCATTACTTATGAAGGAAATGACAAAGCACTTCTAAAGATTTATTCAATGTATTTAGCATAACAAGTCTTCCTGGGTAAAATCCAATAATTAATACTTCCCTAATGAAAATAAAATGGTATATTATTAAGTAGGATTATATGATATCTTCATTTATTGACATTACTTTGCGTCTCCAATGTACCTTTCATCCAAAGACATAATTCCTCTAATTTGATTTCTAACTTCATTGATAGAGCAGATGAGCTCTGTGGAAGGTGATAACTTTTCCTGAATTATATGTCCATCAGTAGTGAAGGTGATTTGTTATCATCTATGACCTCTTATATCAAACAGTTATTTCCATCATTTATCAAATTAGTGATGATCTTCTTAGTTGTAAGTAGCTGAAAAATCTATATACCCTTGGATTAGGTCTATTATTCCGTGTCACTTTTCCAGGTTCCTGTACCACTGCCTGACATGTGGTAAATGCCCAATATTCATTGAATATGTGCAAAGGGGAGAACGATGAATGACTTTCATTTAGAAGAAACTTCCAACTGTCAAATTCAAGTACATAAACTTTACTTATGCCTTACTCATTTCTGTGTTATCTCTTACTATAAGGAATCAATATAAATCTACAGTATTGTGCTCTATGAACGCATTCCTCAAAACTTTACATCCCAGATGCCTGTTGCATTCATTGCGTAGCTTAGCTCAGAGTCATATTGCCATCTTGTGTGTGTGTGTGTGTGTGTGTGTGTGTGTGTGTGTACGTGCACCCATACAGTGGTACTAGAACTTGAACTCATAGCCATGAGCTCTTGCTTGGGTTTTATATTCAAATCTGGTGCTTTGCCTTTTAAGCCATATCTCTACTTTTATCGTTCTGCTGGCTAATTGTAATGAATAATGTCTCTGATTTGTCTGCCCAGGCTGGCTCCAAACTGTTATCTTCAGGTCTTAGCTTTTGGAATGGCTAGGTCATTTTGCCACATAAATGACAGTTTTCTTCTTGTTACCAAACTAAACAATATGGAAGTTCAAAATAATGCATATAGATATGTGATTTACAAGTTTTAGCAGCAGGAAAATGTACCTTCTGCCTCATTTTCCCTATTTGAATATTGGAAATATCCATCTCATGGGGTGTTCTAAGAATTACATGGTCCAAATAATTGAGAATCAAATTAAACAATCACAGTTAGCTTCATTATTATAAATTCTACTATAAATTAAATCTCATCTATATACTCTGCTATATATAATCAAGTTGTCATCTCCTGTCTACATCTTCACCCTCTCCAATTCCTTCTACTACTCTTTCCTTCATGGTTGGATAACCATTGTTCATTCCTGTTTACCAAATCAATTGTTCTTTCTGAGAGCTTCCAATCCCTTTCCAGCAGCCAATATAAAGACCCCATTATTGTTTCTGAAAGTTTTCTTTTCTCTCTTCAGCCTCTATTTCTATTTTTTAGACTTCTGACACTACTATCTTCAAAAGTATCACAGTTTTGTGATCATCAGTATATAGTCATCTAGTCTTGAAAACAAAAATCAGTTAGATTTTGATCCTATTGCTTTATTGGATCCTGACAAAGCATTACATTTTTACTTAGTTGTCCTGTCTCTCCATTCCCACTGACATTCTCTTTAATCAGCACCAGTTACCTGCATTTGAGAGTACCTGTCCAGTGTGGCTCCAATTCTTATATACCTGCCACATGTAGAATTTGTCTACACCACACTTACAATTGCACAGCCTTGTCCCTATTAACATCGTTAGTTCTTTACATCTGTCCATCATATGCTATCTTTAGTCTATTTGCCATATCATGGATTGCCCAAAATTTGAAGTCCTAAATTTCAGGATCTCAAAGTGTATCTGCAGAATATGAGGGCCTGTTATAGAGTAACTAAGTTAAAATGCAACTGTTAGGTTTTGGCCAGATACAATCTGAGTGAATTATTTTAATAAGGGGAGATAAGACTGCTCAAACAGAGATAGATGGAATACAGAGGAAAATCCATGAGGAATAGGTGAGTATCCATAAACCAAAGATGGAGTCCTCAGAAGAAATCAATACTGCGTGCCTTGACCTTTGACTTCCAGGTTCCAGAACAGTGAGACCGAAATGTGTATTTTTACAGCACTCTTTCTGTGCTGTGGCTTTTCATTATTGTAGCCTGGGCTATGTAATGCACACATCTTTTCTTCACAGTCCTTCCTTTACCTAAAGCAAGTCCTGGGTTCCTATCCCATGGTTGCTTTTCCTGCCATTTTCTCATTCTCAGATTCTCAAAGTGAGGTCTTCCCATTAGGCAATGGTCGGATTCTAAAACACTATTTATGGCACATTGAATCTTTTCTGACTATGACTTCCTATGACACTTTATTCCTCCCTATAGCAATTTTTATGCGATGAAATACATTTTAAATGATGTGTGCATATTAATATCTTACTAAACATAACTAACAAGAAATGCAAAGATCATGTTTCACATTTGGCACATTACAAGGGACAAGGTATGCTCAAGGTATTGGAGTGAGAAGTACTTTTTGTGTTCTCAATCCTAGAAAGTAAAACTCATGTCTTCTCATAATGGATGCTGAGAGGTGTAGTTTGAATTATTTATATAAAACACACAGACATATAGACACACACAGACACAGATACACACACACACACACACACACACACACACACACCATTTTGTATTTATCTCTTTTTATTTGTTTCAACATATTCCCATGTAACAAAACATTTGAATAAAATCGTCACAAATCTCATGGTTTTTCCTGCCCCAAATGGCTTGGAACCAAAATTTCCATCTCCTGAGTAGCTAGGATTATAGACAAGAGCCACTGGCACTGGGTGAATAACCACTCTTAATGAAAGTTTATCTAACAACTTGGAACTGTTTATATACAATATTAGATGTATTATTTCTTTAAAACTTTATAAAATGCTACAAGGGAAATATTTTATAGCAGTCAAAAAATGGCTTGGAGAGGCTATGTAACATTGTTTCATTTAGTCAGGCAGAAATTAGTAGAGAGGCAGAGTTGGCATACTTCCTGGCTGCTTTGACTTCTGAGTTTAGCTTTTAATCACCAAATATACACAGTGATACATCCTCTCCCCAAATCTTATTACTTAATTGGGAAGTGAGTCCAACTAGAATTTCCAAACATGCAGAAAAAGACTAGAAGATAAAATATTATACTCACAGTCCAAGGTCCACAAAGTCTCCTAGTTTTGGTAAGGACAGAAAGGGCACTTGGGAAGACATATTGGCAGGACAATGACTCATCCTTTTGCAAAGGATGAATAAGAGTTAGTGAGCTGTGAGTCCCTATGGCTTGAACAAAGTCAAGCCATAAGTTAGATATGACTGTGTATAGGTACCTGCCTGAGTGATGTTTCAGGAAAATGGTACTTGGTAAGGTTAAGGATAGAACTGGGACCACTTCATAGCAGTTGAATCACTATATAACAGTATTTGGCTATCAGGAGGGAGCTACTCCCCTTTTAAATCAATATCAAGTCTTTATATGCAATCTAGGAAATAGAGAATGACAGCTTTAAAAATGGCTTAGACAGAGAACTTCAAAAATGTATTTTAATCAAAATACAATACCTCTAAAGACAAACTCTGTAGTGCTTTAGGCCAATTCAGTCTCTGAAGTTCAAATGAGCATGAATGAAATTAGCAATTTACTTGCTTAACAGGAGGATAGATCTGTCTAATGTACTTTGTAATTTGTCAATTGCATATAAATCATGTTCACCTGAAAATTGTTTCAGTTATGTAAAAGGATAGAATTTTCAGCATGTAGATCCTAAGTATTAACACCTTCATGGATCAAAAATACTGTTGCTTGATCTGTTTTTTTTTCTTTTTATTCAGGCACTGAGGTTTGAACTCAGAGCTTTGCATTCTCGCCTGACTTTTTTTTATACAGGGCCAGCACTCTACCACTTGAGACACACACAGCACCACTTTCAGCTTTTTGCTGGTTAATAGGAGATAAGCATCTCAAGGACTTCCCTGCCCAGGCTGGCTTCAAACCTCACTCCTCAGATCTCAGTCCAATCCTAAGTAGCTAGGATTGCCCATGTGAGCCGTTTACAAGCTAGGCTTTTCAATTTTATGGCATAATAAAAGCAAGAAACTCTCTTCAGTTCTATGAGCTACCTTTGGAATGCTTCTCAATAATTCTGTTTAGACAATTATGCAAAATATTTCCTCTTCTTTCTATTATATTCTTTTCTGGTTTGATTGTATATGTGTGTTCTGCATACAGTAACAATTCTTATGGCATATTTTACAAAACATCTGAATTGCTCTTCTGTTAAATATTTTACAGCAGGTTAAACACTGAATGAAAAACTCAAGTGTATTCAAGTTAAACTTCATCAAAATTTATTGTGTCACCAGGAAACATAACTTTGTTGATGATTCTTTGCATTTTCCATTCGGAAGTATTTTATTTAGTGCCATTACCTTACCTTTTATAGCATAAAAGGCTAAACAATTAATACCAAGACTCTCTCAAGATGGGAAGGGATAGGTAAAATTTAAATCTCAGCCTTCAAGGTCAAAAAAGAAGTTCTTCCTGATTCAATTAGTGCTGCATCTGACAGCCTGTAAAGGAGTTAAGAGCATCTCTTCTATAATTTGGCACAACTTCCATTATAGAAATAGAACACATTAACAGGAAACCATTAAACACAATTTACGCGTGAATAGTCCTTTCCATGGAAGCTTTGTTTTTGCCATTTCTGGACAAAGTAAAGGGAATCGGTCCACATCAATTACCAGTCACAGTGGACAACACACTTTTATTAACTCTGTGGTCCAAAGCATTCATATTTATATTTTAAGAATGACACAAATCTATTCTTTTCAGTATTAATCTGCGTCCCACACAATTACTGCCTTGACATTTATTGGAGTAATAAATTGGCTTTAGTGTTTGTTGGCTTTTTCCCTCCTTTCGGTCATTCGGCCTCCCTGTATTGTACTGACTGGAGAGAAAAGATTGCCAATTTCACATTAGTGAAGGTGGCCAATGCATTTTCATTTCCTTGACATTCCTAAAAGAGCAAAGAAAAGTAATCTATATTTAGAAGTTCTATTCAGAAAAGTGGCTATAAGCAAAATACCTAAGATTTTTTCGGGGCTTGTTGTTGTTTTGAATGAGACATAACTATGTAGAAATGGTTGTACTGTGTAATTGTAATTAAAAGCCTAGGTTCAAGTATAACTGTGTCTTTTGACTTCTGAAACTGGGGAGCTGTGACAGGTCTCCTACTGTCTCCAAGTCTTATTTCCTCATCTGTAATATAGAATAGTGATTACTGCTGTTAGAATTATTATAGGTGTTCCATATTATTCTCTTGGGGCTGGTTTAGGCACAAATTAAATCAATGAACAAAACTGAAGAAAAACACTTCTCTTAGAACTTACATTCATGCCTGGCACTCTACTACTTGAGCCAGACCTCTACTTTCAGCTCTTTGCTGTTAACTTGCAGATGAAGATTTCTAGCTTTCGTCTGCTTGAGCTGGCTTCCAACCCTGCCCCTTAGATCTCAGCAACATGGAGAGTAGCTAGGATTACATGTATGAGCCATCAGCACCGTGAGAGGATATTTCTTTTCAAATGTAAACTTTGATAGTTGCAAAACCAATGCCTCTTCATTCTTTTGGGGGAAGAAGGAATGAGAGATTCGAACTCAGGGTCTCCATCTTCCAAATACTAAGAAAGTACTTTACTACTTCATCCATACTCACAATTCTTTTTTACTTTGGCGTGTTTCAGATAAGTCTTTACTTTTATTTTCCCTGGGTGGGAATCAAACCATGATCCTTCTACTGCTTCCTCCCACATAGCTGGGATTGAAAGTGAGTACTACTGTGGCAGGACTAAGAGTTATTCTTTATTCCTCTCTCTTTTGTGTGTGTTTTACTGTATATATTGCAAAGGAGTTTTTTTTGTATTACTCCTATTTGTGCATAGAGTATACTTTGATCAAATTCATCTCCTCTGTTATTATTTTCTTATCTGTATCCTCCTTCCCCTTAATAGGTATCATTGCATTTTCATACATGTGTACTACGTACTTCAATTATATTCACCTTCCTTTTACTTACTATCCTCCTGTTCTTTCTTGGGTGACTGCCTGAGGAGGCACCTGTTGCCCACCCTTGTTCTCTTTGCTGCTTCTCTACCAGTAGAACGGTATGACTTGTTCCTCAGTATTTGCTTCACAAACCACAAGTTTGAAATCAGCTACTTGAAGGTTTTGCCTTCTTTCCTCCTCATTTACAGTTTTAAAGTAGCTTAAATGGTAAGGACCACATTTTATTGTCAGAGCTCAGCTTTAAGATAATACCAGAGATTGTCTCTACACACCATTCCCCTATTCAATAACTTTTCTCTAATAACATTGTGACTGTCCATCACAGTCTCAAGGGATAAAATAGAGATGCAAGCTTTGGGTATGAATTAGCCAAGAGCTCTTCATTCTTTGGGGAATTTTTGATTGAACATTAAGTTGCCAAGAAGAGTACAAAGTTTAGAGCCTTATAAGTGTACCAGAGAGAGAGGAAGGAAAGCAGGTGCTGTATTGATATTTAACAGTATCAAAATTGTCATATCCAAGAAACAAAGAACAGCTATTGCAAAGATCTGAGAAGACCATAAATTCAGTAATGAGGGTTACTTTAAACTGTGATGTGCGCGACAGGTGAGGTTTCTCAAGTAGCTCTTTCAGATTTTGCAAAATGCAGTGCCTTTCAAGTGAGTCCAATTCTTGGCTCAGGGTATTTTCTTTGGGATGATAATAGATACTTGGGATTTTGAGTGTTCTTGAGTACAGTCATTTTTTTTCCTCACACGGCTAATATTTTATTATGAAGAATTTGAAAGGTTCTAAAATATGATTTACATATAATTGTTTTTCCATACAAAATAACCACACAACTGAGGTTAAGGGCAATATCTTCAAAGTTGGCTGGAATTATTTTAAAAAAAAGCAAAGTAAAGCATACAAGAATATTTTTTGCTAAAGTGAGAATGTTATTTACTCAGGCAATGATTTTAGAAAGTGAGGATTTATCTTCAAAAGGGTCAAATTGCATACAACAATATCACCTTCATATTAGCTAGTAGATCATCTCACAATTATTTTAAATTTTAGTGATTGAATAGAATTTAAAGTTTCAGAAAAAAATGAATAGAATCAAAGAACATATGCCATCTAAAAGGCATTTCTTAAGCAAGAGTAAACATCATACAAACCTTTGTTTTGTATTCTCCTTTGGATCTAGTGCAGTGAATCTAGTATATTCTCATTTAAATCTAGGACATTGAATCTAGCATACATACCAATTGATGGTATCAAGTATATTTGATTTTGTCACTGGTTTTATGTGAATTGAAATTTTAGTCAAGATTTTGCAAATGCTGAGACATGAATGAAACTATTGATAAAGGTTCTCAAAACTGAAATCAGCTGAGTGGTTTCAATTAGAGGCTCATGGCTGTCATCCTAGTTATTCAGAAGATTGAGATCTGAGGATTGTGAAGTCAGCCTGAGCAGGAATATCTGTAAGAGTCTTATCTTCTTTCCAAAAGCCAAAAAGTAAGCAGTGGTAATGTGGCTCAAGTGACAGAGCACCAGGCTTGAGAGCAAAAGGTAAGGGACAACACCTAGGCCATGAGTTCAAGCCTCCATACTGGTACACACACATGTGCATGCACACACACACACACACACACACATACACACACACACACACACACACACACACACACACACTGAGAACAACCTAATCCAATGGAACAAAACAGACAAATGGCTGAGAAATATTTTAGAATAGGTTAACTACATGGTTGTATGTTAGACAACAAACATCTAATGTTTATATTTCATTTCTTTCATAATGCACAGCAGATTTCTTAACATATCATTTTAATTGGTTTCAGTATTATACAATCTACACTTTCAGATTGGTTTATAATTGGTTAAAGCTTTAGCCACTTCTAGCAGTAGCTTGTCCTTGAATTGATCTGCACTGTTTTCTTTATTTCATATTCTGTCAACATTCTACTTATCTTTCAAGGTCTTATTTAAATGTTAAGAACTTAGAAATAATCACCCACCCTCATTAGGTGTACCTGTTGTACTCTTCTATTAATAATCTATTACTTTACTGATTCATTCTTCCCATTTGATTAGACTAGGCTTTTATTTGCTTATGATAGAATAGGAACCATGCTTCTATCCATCTCCTTAGTCTCTAGAACAGCCTTGAAATGTAGAGCCTTTGGAGCTAACCAATGTAATATTTTGAAATATAGTTCACAAGAATGTGGTCCAGAGAACTCAAGTTTTCTTTTCCATCTTTTCCTCTCTATTCGAGGAAGGTAAGTAGCTAGTTCTCGAGCTTGTTACAAAAATTGAGTGAGACTCCATGTGAAGCAATAGGCTCAGCCCTGCCCCTGAGTACAGTCTCAGTAAATAGTGGTCTTTCTGCTCTACCAGAGCGGTCATGCCAGTTGAAATGGGTCACATGGGTAAGGAAGGGCTGAACCCTATCCACCCTGAGAGAATCTGCAACAAATCGCTCATCTAGATAATTCTTTTTTGAATGTCTTACAAACTATATTTTAAAAAAAATTATAAAAGCAATATTGCAGTTAGGTGGATTACAGTTATATAAGTCAGGTAATGAGTACCTTTCTTTTTCAGCAATATCACAACCCTTCTCTTGTTTTCTCCCAGGTTTTTCCCTCCCTCTTCCCTTCCTCCCCAAGCTATATAGCTCATTTCTAACCTAGTGCCTAGTGTCAGCTAGGTAATTCTTATAGGACAAAGGATAGTTTACTAACTCGGTGCCTCAAAGTGATAGGTTAAATATTTTTTTTTTTGGGTCCGGTCATGGGGCCTGAACTCTGGCTTGAGCACTGTCCCTCAGCTCTTCAGCTCAAGACTAGTGTTCTACCACTTGAGCCACAGCGTCACTTCCAGCTTTTTTCTTTTTGCTTATGTGGTGCTGAGGAATCGAACCCAGGGCCTCGAGCATGCAAGGCAAGCGCTCTACCACTGAGCCACCTTCCCAGCCCAGGTTAAATATTTTTGTTATGTTTCAATATTTATTACTAATTTTGCTTTGCATTCTCAGTTTAAAAGAATCTTATGCTCTTATTATCAGCCAGGTGATATAAGGAGCAGGAATGTATATTTCAGATTTCTGAATGTAGGAAGAAGTCTGAAGTAAGGATGCTAGAATAGCTGGATTCTGGCCAAGGCCTTACAGTTGATTGGTAGCTGGCAGACTTCTTGCCCTGATCTATGGTAACTGAGTGGGCAAGCAGGCCCCCTGGCTTCTCTTTGCAGAAGGGCACTGAGTCCACCATGAGGACCTCATCTTTTATTTTTATTTTTTTTTTGCCAGTCATGGGGCCTGAACTCTGGGCCTGGGCACTGTCCTTCAGCTCATCAGTTCAAGACTAGCACTCTACCACTTGAGCTACAGCGCCACTTCCGGCTTTTTCTGCTTATGTGGTGATGAGGAATCGAACCCAGGGCCTCATGCATGCAAGGCAAGCGCTCTACCACTGAGCCACATTCCTAGCCTGGGCCTCATCCTTAAGAGGTCATCTGAAACTGATATTTCTCCCAGCATCCTGTCCCAAAATAGATCGCCATGAGTGAAGGGAATGTGTTTTAATATGAATTGAGCACCACGTGGTCTCATGTATCAAGATTTGTATAAAGAGATTTGTATATTTAATTACAAATTGAGTACAATTAAGTATTTTGAATGGACTTGGTTTTCATTTGTATCACTTTATAAGCAAAAAATTTTAATAATAAACAAGTGCAGAAGGGCTTGTTCAAGGCCAAAATACTGATGAATAAATAAAATGGAAGCAGATAGCAAATTTGCTGATATTTTAAGTCATTTCACCAGACAAATAGATAATAAGCTTTCATAAAGATATGTTCAAGCTTATAAAACAAAACAGGATGAATAAAAATAAAGAAGCCAGGCACTGGTGGCTCACACATGTAATCTTAGCTACTCAGGAAACATCTGAAGATCACAGCTGGAAGCCAGCTTGGGCAAGAAAGTCCTTGAGACTCATCTCCAATTAACTGCCAGGAAACTGGGAGTGGAGCTGTGGCTCAAACTGGTAGATCACTAGCCTTCCGCAGAACTCAGGGACAGTGCCTAGACCCTGAGTTCAAGCCCCATAACAGACAAAAAAGAAAAAGAAAAGAAAAATATAAGAACTTTTGGAAAAAGAAAGGAGAAACGATGACTGAACATGATCACCAAAGAGTGGCAGGAAGTTGAAAAACAGCAAGAGAGTTACATTTGTCAGACAAGAGCAGCCTGAGAGGAAAGCAGAAGAGACAGAAATCAGGACAAAGTACCCACATACAGAGCACCATAGGCATTAGAGGACATACTGATTTGCAGTAATACATCTTGAAGCTTGAATTATTTTTTACCCTAAAAGGATTTGGATTCATTGGAAGCCCAGACCAGAGAATATTCTGGATTCTATCTTTTCCTTAAGTTAGAAGTGTGTGTATGGACCAGAAACTAAAGGAACAAGTCTCACGATACTATGAACATGACCAACACTGTCCTATCAGCAGCTCCCTATTAAGTCATACTTGACTCTTCCAGCAAAGAAAGTAAATCCCTGAAGAGCCGCTTCCTTAAAATGACCATGGACCATGAAGTGCGTAAGACATCAACAGTGAGGCCAGCAGCCATGACTGGAGTTAGGTGTCACAGTGGCTTAGACAGTAGTGTGCTCCATGCAGCGGCAGCAGACAGAAGGGACGCCTGAAAGAAATGGAAACTCTCTCTGTACATAGTTACGACTGAGCTATAGGTATTGGGAACCAAAAGGAAGCTTTCATTGCAGGCCACAGAATGAAAGGAGGAAACACCTGAAGCTATTCAGCAACCAAAATGATTTCCTTCCCAAAGTTTAGGAGACACTTTTAGCCCAAGGGAGAGGAATCATTACTGGAGCTTTATTTTTACTAGGAGCATTGGGTTAGATTGGAAAGAGAGAAAGGAGACTAGAACAATAAAAACGAAGAATTACTATAAGAGTTATTTCAGTGTGAATGGCAGGGTAGTGGCTCATATGATCTAAGAAAAAAGGATGCAGTTGACAAAAAAAAAAAAATACACGATCCTGTGCGAACATTTGAGAAAAATTGCATATGCCAAACAAAATCTAATCTAGCTGGGCACCAGTGGCTGGTGCTTGTAATCCTAGCTGCTCAGGAGGCTGAAATCTGAGGAGCACAGTTTGAAGCCAGGGAAATCTGTGAGATTCTTATCTCTAATTAATCATCAAAAAGCCAGAAGTGGAGCTTTGGCCAAGTGGTAGAACACTAGCCTTGAGCAAAATAAACTCAGAGATAGCATCTAGACACTAAGTTCAAGCCCTAAATTACTAAATTGTATTCATTAATGTAAGGCTTTGACAGAGCACTTCAGCGATTGCTAGCATCCCAGCAGAAGATACTGTTTCAGATAAACATAATTAAACAGATGAAAAGCTTAGATCATTTTTGTTTTTGCTTTATTGTCTTTTTTTACAGTTGACATATAATTGACATATTTATAGGTGCAGTGTAATATGTGTATACAATGTGTAATCATCAACTCAGAAAAATTAGCATTTCAATTTCCTTATATATTAGTCATTTATTTTACAGTGAACTATCAAACTCCTTTCTCTCAATGCTTAATAAAATACACAATAATTTGTAAACTGTATTCACCATATTGTGTGAAAAATACTAGAAAATAAGCTATGGTTTGATACTGTTATAATATTTAGCCTGTATAATACATAATATTTAACCTTTCTTTTGGCTGAATAGATCTAGACCTATTTGTTCTTCATTTTTATCTAAAATTTTAACAAAATTTTTTTATTAAAATCAAGCAAATACAAACCTGTATACCTTAGTTGCTGAGAGATGTATAGAAATTATTTTTTGGAAAACCTGTCAATATTTTCTAATTACTTCAGAAACACTCCAGTGCTTCTTATGTTTAATAGAATCTTAGTGATTGTTAGAGCTGATGGATGTTTTTGAATGGAGTTGTTGAAAAGGTTTGCATGCATTCGGAGTTAACGAACTCTATAAGAACATCTAGAACAGTCTTAAATTGCAATTGCTTTTAGAGAACAATATACAAAAAGGGTTTTCCTTTGAACCCCATGAAGGAATGAGTCAGTAATGTTCACAGGTCTCCCCAATTTTCATTTTCCTCTACAACCTCATGTGCAGAAGAGAAAATACAGAACTGATTCTTACTTTAAATAGCCAAGTACTTCTGTGTATAATTAGGCTGCTAATATGATGTGATAATTTTTTTTACAAAATAGAAACAAAGCAATGAAAATGTTTATACATTTATTTTAGAATATAAGAAAGAAAAGCAGAAGTAACCCTATCTGTGAATAAACATTAACGAATAAGACCATAACCACAACACAATTGCATGAAAATTGTCACATGAAAATATCATAAAAATGCACCATTAGTTATATCTTGTATTCAAGATCATTAACTATAAGTAGTAACAAAAATGTATCATCAAATACAGACAAACAAATGTGTTCACCCTCTAATGATATCTTGCATAAATAAGCTATAAATTGTGATATCCACCACATTATATTTTGTAGCAAGTGAGCATTTTCTTTTAATTGCTTGTCGATTCATTTCACCCCTTCACTTGTTGATGTCCCACTGACCCTTCCCTCTCCCACCTCCCACACTCCTTACCATCCTCCCTCCCCCGTCCCGAAGTTACAAAGTTCATTTCCAATATACTGTCCCGTGGTTATCCTTGTTGCAATGGGTCATCCTGTGTCTTTGTTTCAGTGTTTTGTTATTCCCCTTCCTTTCTCCAGATGTATATACAAGATACAGGATACCAAAACCAAGTACAGTGTCAACAGGGTATATGCCATAGGGGAAAAAACATACAAAGTGAACAACAACAAAAAAATCACATGGTACATTTAAAACAATAACAATAAAGACATACCTCTTGTGTCTATATCTTGGGGTTCATTTCACTTAACATCATCATCTGATATGGTCATATGTACATGGCTTTTGAGTTTTTCAGCTCAGCTGATAAGATGATCCTATATGTATACTAATTATTGCATATAGGGGAAAGTATGGGACCTAAATTTCTTTGGGATTAGGTTACAACACTTAATATGATTTTTCCAAGTATTTGTTCCTTACAAAGAATATATTACTACAAAGAATATGTTACTCGCTACTGAGAATGGCAGAGATTTTTTGCAATGATAAAATACCCAAAGAAGCTTTGTTTTTTCTTGAGTCTAAGCTATTTGCATAGATGATGTACTAGAATAAATGATTGACTGTAACAAAAATATATAGCAAGCATAATTGAAACCATTGAAATAATGTGCTTTGGGTCTTAGTTCAGCCCTCAGGGTTTCTATCATCAGATAATTTAAGGCTAACACAACCTCAAGATCTACCTAAGGAAGTGATAAAGCTTTAAGTAGAGGACCTACTGTTACTGAAATTTGTGCTCTAACGTATTATATTTTAAAAGATTCCACTCTACTGTTATTTTAACACGTTTCTTTTGAAAAAAAAATTAAAAAGTACAAGTATCTTGGAAGACATAAGTTTGTAGGTCACATATCCATTTGAACTTGTCATTTATCCAAATTACAATGCCATCATGTGTAATTTGTCTCAATTAGCAATTTTATAGTTTGCAATTAACTTTACTGTTAATTGATTCTCTCTGTGATAAATGCTGTAGGAAGTGAAATGAGTATGATCCAATCCTTTGTCAAAGAGAAAAATTTTAGTTTGAGATTTGAATGAGCAAAAACTGCATTGCCTTCCTTGGAAGGGGGAATGTTTTTCCTGCCAGAACTGTCAGCAAATGATGGATAGAAATCTACATCAGCTCTTTGTGAAGACTGAAAATTATATACATGATCTTAGTATTGTTTTACTTTTTAATTTTTTTCTCATTAGAAATGTAATTTTACCTAATTTTTTAAACATTGATGTCTAGGATTTGATGTACTACTCTCTAAAAAGATGTAATTAAATGTGCTTTCATAAAGAAATCTATTACAATAACAGTTTGAGAAAGCCTGTATAAATTTGTAAAGGATTAATTTTATATTATATCTGAGTCATTCGCTAATGCAAATGCTAATTTAAAAGCTTGGCTTGTAGAATGGCTGAATATATTTCAGAGTAGCAGTTTATATTATTCTCTTTCATGATAGAGAAAGATTTTCAATTTCAAGATCTTGTGATGGTGAAGAATATGTAAGAAGGACAGGAAAAAGTAATTTGAAAACAAGACCCACACAAATTCGAATGCATATTCTTACATGAATATTGGTACTCCAAAAGTAATCTGACATCTCCTAATTGTGCAAAAGGCAAAAAGGGGTTGTTCTATGTTTTTATATTGTGTAGCTGAATCAAAGAGAGGAAAGATTTTAAATGTATATAATCCAGCATGGAATAATGTAACATTTCATTCCTTTTCATAAATAATATTTTGCCAGTGAGTAAACTCTTAACCTAAACGTGGTTCCTCTCTTGCATTGTTCAGATGGAGTTCTTGCTTTTAATGAGACTGTGCTGGCTTTGGTCTCAGATAAACTAATGATCTGGATAGAGCAGCTAGAGGAATTGTGAGAAGCAAAGCCAGAATGTGGAGACAGAGTAGATTGTACCACCCCCACTGACCTTAAAGCACTAGTGTCATGGAACAAATATTCATAAGCTTGTGGTGCTGGTCAGGGATGATGTATTTATGAGAAAAATAAAAAAAACAGCATCAGTATAATAAAGTTTTCATAAAGCTAGCCATTCAATTTAAAGAACTGCTTTTCAGTTATAAATGAGTTTATAAATGAGTTTATCTGAGTTTAAAATAGCCCTTTTTGTGGGTAATGAAGTGATGGTAAAAGAAATACGTTTTTAGTTTTTTATTTTTTGTCAACCTGGGGCTTGAACTCTAGGCTTGGGTGCTGTCCCTGCGCAAGCATTCTACTGCTTGAGCCACAGCGCCACTTCCGGTTTCCTAGTGGTTTATTGGAGATAAGAGTGTCATGGACTTTCCTGCTCGGGCTGGCTTTGAACTGTGATCTTCAGATCTCAGTCTCCTGAGTAGTTAGGATTTTAGGCATGAGCCAATGGCGCCCAGCTGTTTGTTTTGTTTTTAATATCCCTTCTGGGGAAACCGATAAAATGGTAATTCTGGTTTGGTCTCCCAAATATGTAATTTTGATTTTACTATTCTATGAAACAATATTCTTGGAAGAAATGTAATAGAAACTACAAGAAGAAAGGTCATTCTTCGCTGCATTCAGATAAAATAAATAAACTCAAAAATTCTTGCACATGGGAAATGTTAGCCTCTGTGGTTCTGGTACTTTGGATAAAGCCCATCTCAGAGAATAAGGTTATATCCGAAGAGTCAGACGGCAGGGAAAGGAAGGAAGGGAGAGAATCATGATTATTATATTACTTTCAGTTACAGTCTTTCACTTTAATTGTATTAAGTTATACATTTTCTTTTTACATGAGTTGGTTAGAAGTGTGTTTCTGTCAAACAAAAATATCTACAGAATGAAACTATGTCCAACTGCACTCAAGGGTCCTTGAATGATTTTTATCAAGAGCCAGGTTTGCAAGGGCATACACGAGTGGTTCTTCTTTTTCTTTGTTTCTTTCTTCCTTTCTCCGTGTGTGTGTGTGTGTGTGTGTGTGTGTGTGTGTGTGTGTGTGTGTGTGTGTGTGTAAGAGGGAGAGAGAGAGCAACAGAGACAGAGAGAGACAGAGAGACAGAGACACAGAGTTATGGTGTATGTGTGTGTGTATGTATTTGCGAACACACGCATACTGATATTGGAGTTGGACCTCCAGACAGTCTACTCTTGCTTGGCTTTTTCATTTAAGTCTGGTGTTCTACCACTTGAGCAACACTTCCACTTCTGGTGGTTAATTGGAGGCAAGAGTCTTTCCTGCCTGAGATGGATTTGAACCATGATTCCCAGATCTCAAGTTCCTTTGGAGCTGGGAATCAAGTGTGAGCTACCAGTGCCCCACTCAGGAATGGAGTCTGACCTCGGTTAAGAGGATGCCCATTGAGAGGGGATCAGTTGTGGCTTCTCTGAGATGCAGGCTCTGCTGCCTAGAGCTCTGCAGATGGTAGAGAGGTGGTACCTGTTTAGCCTCCACAGTTCTGATGCTTTATTATCTCTCTAGTTCCATAAAGCATGGTTAGTTGATTTCCACTTAGAACAAATCTACTTTCAATGCTCAATATTTCCAGACAGTGAGTAGAGAGACCTGGGTCTCCCCTCAGCTGAAATGCAGTGACTTCTTTTGTTTATTCAGTTTTCTTTACATATTTTACTCTGAAATTTAGTTGAAATTCAGTATATTGTTACTGTGAGAAAAATACACTAGCAAATTCTACATTTTTTGGGTAAAAGTAAATATGAAAAAAAAACTCTTACGTACTTAAATCAGATTTGTGATTCTATATGGTTTGAACAAATTTTTACATATCTGTATCAGAGAATCTTTAATTTAAAAAATATTCAGAGCCTAGCACTGGTGGCTCATGCCTATAATCTTTGCTGCTCAGGAGGCTGAGCTGATCAGGATGCTGGCAGTTTGAAGCGAGCCGGAGCAGGAAAGTCCTTGAGACTCTTATTTTGAATAAACTTCTCAGAAAAATCCAGAAACATCGCTGCAGCTCAAGTGGTAGAGTGCTAGCCTTGAGCAAAAGAAGCTCAGGGACAGTACATAGGCCCAGAGTACAAGCTTCAGAATGACCAAAAAATGACATTTATTTACATTTTCTTTTTTATCTTCTTTTATTTCTAAGCACATATACTCATCATATATCTATTATTTTAAGGTCAATTAAATTAGAAATCCTTTTCAATTCAGGTTCAAGTATTATTCATTTTTTTGTAAGGCAGACAAAGAATTTACTGTACATTTCTCTCTTTCATAAAGAGGAAAAGATTTTTCAGAAAGAAAATGGGTAAGTATGATTATGAAGTTACTATGAAAAGTTTGACATACTCTAATCTGCAATGTATGCAAACAATTGATATGATAATCTAAAGACATGAAAGTATCCACTGACTTAGCTTGGCTTGAAAACAAACAGGCAATTTATGTATATACTGTAGAAACAAAAATTCAAGGTTTAGTAGCAGTTATTGACCATATCTCAAATGCAAATGAATAATGAAGACTTCATCAAGACACCAAGGTGAACATATTATAAACATTGTAAGAGTATTTTCACAGATACATCATGATGCTTAGAAACATTTTATGTTATTTTTCTAAACCACTGAGCAGTGTCCCATTCCCAGCAGAGTTCAGGTTTAATGAATGCCAACTATCTTAGCCAGTGATGAGTTTATCTATGTCTAGAAAGAGGAAGTTCTATTTACTAAGATGAAACAGTGTTATCTTTTATTTATTTACTCTTTGAGCTTTGCTGTCTTAAAAAAATAAAAACTGTCCCTAAGTAGTTGTAAAATGGGGCTTCCATCCATCATATCAGTTTGTGAGTACAATATATCATAGTCAATGTCACCCTTTCATTATTCTCCTCCATCTGTCCCAACTCTACCCATTCTTTCAATTTACCTGGTTCCATATGTACATTGAATGCTAGGTTGCTGTCTCACTTTACTTCACCCCCCCCACCCTTCACCCCAATGCATGTTCGTTTCCTCATATTTTAGTGAAAACATGGTGGAAGGCAGTTTGGAAATTCCTCAGAAACCTACGTATAGAATGACTGTATGATCCAGCAAATGCCATTCTTGAGTATTTATCAAAAAGATTAGAAGACAGGATATAGTAAAGACCCTTGCACAAGCGGAACATCCCCCATTTTATAGACAAAACAAAGTTAAGACTTCCACAGAGCTATATGATTCTAGACTCACACACCTCACATATTCCTAGAGACTGACTTCTTTTCCCAGGATGCATATGGCACTCTGGTATTCAGTAGTTCTTGCTTTTCCTGAGACCTCCAATAATGCTGGCATCTGTTTGCTGTTTGCCAGAGTGGCCAGGGGATGTGTGTAGAAAGGCAGAGCATGAGTACAGGGAAATCTCAAGGGGATTAATGCCCATTTCTTCATTTGAGGTGGAAATCCATCATCCCAGCATTGAGAGGCACTGCTGTTAAATTCCCTGCCCTCTGCAAACAGCCATCTGTCTGAGATCTCCCTGAAGTGGCTGCAGTCCAGGGTGGCTGTGTTGCTGCAGTCTTTGAGTGGTTAGAGCACTGTAATGTCTGTGTTAATAGCTGGGAAATCACAGTAGCAGCAGCCAGACCTCTCCAATGGAACAATCTGAGTGAGGGTAAGTTTGATTGAGAAAAAAAAAAGTCATGCTGACTCTGTGATGAAGAGGCAGAACTAGTAATGGTGACAGAACTTGCAGTCAGCAGCTGCAGATTTTATGCGAAGGGCAGGCTGATCTGGAAAATAGGAAGAACTGACTGCCAGTATCACCTCAGGGGAGGGCTTGGGGGTGTTCAGAGCCCTCTACACACTTGGTACAGCTCCCATCACAAACAGGAGCAGAGGAAATGAATCACACTTGTAACATCATGGGGTACAAGTAGGTACATGTGAATGCTGGTACAGAGAAGGAGAGCTAGATTTCATTACAAAAACCCATGCAGTGCAAAAGAGCCGTGTCCACTACATCTAGTTGATAGTTTCTTCGGTTTCCCAGAGATTTGTTAAACGTAGCATGGACCAGACCATAGATAATCTGTAACAGCTCACACCATTGATCATCCACAAATCAATAATTTCTTTTTAGGTTTGGGGAAAGAGGAAGGAGGAAAAGATCTAATGATTCCTGCCTATAAAGAAATTGCAGTTTAGTTGAAGAGATTATGGGTGTCAAGGAAAGATTGCCAATGGGTTGTATCCATAAACTGCTTTGTAACTCATTTGTACATAGACTTAAAGATAATAAAAACATAATCTAAAAAAAGTTAGACAAGAATTTAACCCATATATTTTATTATGACAGTAAAATACTAGCATGGAAATGAAGATTATAGGAATATCATGTCTTTCTTGAGGAAACTAGGCCATTTCCTGGATGGAATGCTATATGTTAAGGAAAAACAAATAAGGTAGGATTGGGACTACTTTAAGCTTATGGTCCATGCATAATAACTTAGTTATGCTTTATAAATCCCAATGAGAAATATTTTCTTTCTTACACAGGGCAGTCAGTTATATGCCACTCACATAAAACACATTCCCCAATCCCCAGGTCATTTCTGAATCAAAATCATGATTCATAGCAATGGAAGACCTTCAAGTCTTGTATCAAAAGCACTGAATAGACTGATTAAAAAGTCAGACTGGCCAGGCACTAGTGGCTCACGCCTGTAATCCAAGCTACTCAGGAGGCTGAGATCTGAGGATTGCGGTTCAAAGCCAGCCTGGGCAGGAAGGCCCATAAGACTCTGATCTCCAATTAATCAACAGAAAACTGGAAATAGTGCTGTGGCTCAATGTGGCAGATCGCTAACCTTGAGTGCAAGGGACAGTGCCCAGGCACTGAGTTCAAGCCCTAAACAAATGGCAACAAACAAACAAACAAAAACCAAGTCAAGCTGCCCACAAAAGCACCACTCTGAATGTATCTCTCTTAAACACTAATGACTCCTTGATTCCTTCTAGCTGCTTATTGATCATATACATTTCCCACTGCACTTGCATTTTAGCTGTTATTACGTAGTTGGCTCTACAGAGATGACATGTGGGTTTTGTGGCATCCTTTACTTTGAAACATTTCAAATAAAAAAACAAATTCAATTTTATTGGCATTTAATTGCACAAGCTAAACAAATAAAAATTAAATGCCCACCTTTAAATCATAGCCACCATACTTCATGAGCATAAGCTGTTCATTTTCTAGCTCTGTCTAGCTAATTATTTCTAATAGCAATAACAACAACCGTTATTTAATTCACATTCACTGTGGGTCAGGCAAGAGAGAGGCTTTATCCATAATATTCTATATAAATATATTTCTCATTTCTGATTACTCATGAACTTGTGTTGCATTTTCTAGTAATCCAGCTACGGAAGTCTGATTCACACATACACCAAACTTTAATTTTCCCAACCAAGTCACCAAGTCTAAGAAGGGATGCAAAATTAGATTGTAATCTTTCTCAACTAGAACGACAAAAACAAGACTTAATCAAAAAATCACAAATACAAATGACAAAACATGAATAAATTTTAAAAACCCAAGTAGTCTATTCATCAATGGATGTTATACACAATGTGAACAGAAAGAAGATAGCTTAAGAGACAGTATCTGCTGCATCTAAAGTTGCTTTAGTAAATTACTAAGCGTGCACAAAGAATGCATTTAAACCAACAATTGTGTCAACAACTCAAAAATATGGGCAAAATATGAAATAGAAGATGGAGGAAGTCAAGTCCTATGAAATAAAATAGATATTGAAATTCTCTGCATATTAGAAAGATGCTAAATAAGATAAAGAAAACAATGCCAGTTCTATTGGCATAACCTAGAAAGATGTAGTCTTATTAGGACCATTGAAGGATCAAGGAAGCTGGGAACGCTCTCATTTTTTGTTGCTAGTGACCTGTACTGGATTCACTGTTTTGGAGAACAGCATGTCACTGTAACTTGCATTTACAAGACACTTTCATGAAGCTCAATATGGCAGAACTTAACTGTGTAAAGAAATCACAAGAAGTTAGGTGCAGATGGCTCATGCCTGCAATCATAACTAGTCATGAGGCTGAGATCTGAGGATCATGCTTCAAAGCCCTCATGCAGCCAAGTCCCTGAGACACTTATCTAAACTTTTATCTCTAATGAACTAAAAAAGCCAGAAGTGAAGTCCAAGTGGTAGAGTGCTAGCCTTGAGCAAAAAGAAGAAAAGAAAAAGGGTCAGTGCCTAAGCTCTGAGTTCAGGCTAGAGGAACAGCAAAAATTAATTTAATGAATTAAAATAAACTCACAAAGAGAAAGCATTTTGTTTTATTTTTTAATTAATTAATTTATTTATTAATTTATTTTAGTCAGTCATGGAGTCTGAATTCTGGGCCTGGGTGCTGCCCCTCAGCTCTTCAGCTCAAGGCTAGCGTTCTACCACTTGAGCCACAGTGCCACTTCTAGTTTTTTCTGCTTATGTGGTGCTGAGGAATCGAACCCAGGGTCTCATGCATGCAAAGCAAGCACTCTACCACTGAGCCACCTTCCCAGACGCAGCATTTTATTTTTTTGAGAAATATTTGCTGATAACATAGAAGAGAACACAGGCAATCTCATTAACAACTTCAGATCTCTACTGGAACTTGGAATTAGAGTTCTTTCCTCACATTTTCAGATACAGTTATTTGTTGAACTCTTTACTATCTTGAATACATAGCTTGGAGCAAATAAGAGAATAAAAGTTAATACTGATACCAAATGTGCATGCATACAACCATATGATTAAGTTTAAAAATTATAAGAAAAAATAAACTAAGAAGATGAAGGATATTGTATGAACATCACTTAGATAAATAAAAGGAGACAAGTTAAAAAAAGGAGAAAATGTACCACATGTTTTGCAGGTATAATTCAAGGCATCTATCAAACGGGTCACAGTATAGCATGGGGAGAAATTGATGGAAGAGATGGCTAGGAATAAATAGAAAAACTCAGAGAGGCTAACTAAGTCTCTAGAATAAGTATGACTGTGTTGCTGGGAACTTTTATAAATGTTTAATCCAGATAATTCTTTTTGATCATCAATAAACAAATAAAACTTTCTCCATTACATACCTTGCTAATAACAAAAGTAAAATTTAAGCCAAATTGTTAAGATTTTCTGGATAGTAATCATATCTTTTATGAGTATCAAATACTTTTATGCTTAATATTTATGTAACACATCCATGTTCTTCATGCTATAGGTATTACTATAATTCAGTTCAAACACATTTATTAAGCCAAGTGCCAGTGTCTCACACCTGTAATCCTAGTTACTCAAGAGTCTGAGACAGTGAGGACTGCAGTTTAATGGTAGTTTGGGAAGAAAGTTTGCAAGACTTCATGTCAACCAATAGCTGGATGTGGTAGTTGAAGCCTGTCATCTCATAACTATGCAGAAAGCTTAAAAGAGAATCATGCTCCATACCAATCTGAGGAGAAAATAACACCCTATCTCAAAAATGGGCAGAGCAAGAGGCTGGAGATATGGTTCAAGTGCAAGCAAGCAGGAAGTCCTAAATTCAAATCTCTGTACACACACACACACACACACACACACACACACACACACACACACACACGTATTAACAATTGTGTGACAGATTGATGGCCCTATTTTCAAGGAGAATGTAGATGGAAGTAGAACCCAAGATAAAGCACAGATAGGCCTAGTTCATAAAAAAAAAAAAAAAAAAAGAACACCACTACCACCAAAAAAAAAAAAAAAACCTACAAACTAAAAACAAATCCATCAAGGCTTTAGAGCATTGTAAGTCTACACTGAGAAAGTATGAAGACAAAATTGCTAAAAATGTTCTTTATCCAGTTACCTGCCAAAAATTCTCTCCACAATCTGTCTTTTTTCACTCTCTGATATCCTTTTCTCTTATACCTTCTTTTTGGCTTTTGAATTTGTTTGTTAATTTCTTGCTCTTGCAGCTAACTGTGTATTTCATTTGGGGCTTGATAAGTCTTCACTAACCTAATCTTCCAAACAAAAGATTAATAAGTAGGTCTAAGATGAAAAGTTAAAATATATCCATAAGTCTGCAATTCCTTGGGCTCTGTTGCTCTCTCTCTTCATATAAATATAGTATTATATATTATTTAAGTATTTTAATTTATTCAGGTAAACCATTTTTTCAATTTTATGGAGAAATTTGATAATATAGAACTAGTTCTAAAGGAAGCAGGCAGAGTGAATGAAATAATCATGTGTTATTAATTATTTTCACCAATCACTAAGCTTAACATACACAGTCCAGGACAGAGATTCATGTCACGTCAGGACCAATTTTGTACCTGAATCATTTCATATTCATTCAACTTTTTCCATAACATGAGTTTAATCTTTATAGCTCTATGGATTGTGAAACTGAGAATACAGAAATGTGCTTCTGTACATGGACAGTCAAGGATCATATTCATGAGTGAATGTACATAAAACATCCCATAATTAAAACATAGTGGATGCTGGCTATAATCATTACTAATATACTTTCATAGCTCTAAATAACACAGGAATTATTTTATTTAATTCTTGTAACCATTCTTTAGGTTATATATTCTTTTTTTTTCTTATGCTAGAGACATTCTATATAGTATCTATGTTCTGTAGTTGAAAACATAAGGTTCAGTAACTTACCCTAGAGCATTTAGGAAGTATGCTCAAGTTGAATTTCCATGTAAGTTGTGTTTGGCTCCAAATCAAATGCTTTTAATAATACTGTGATGCATGAGCATAAAGAATTGGCCTGTGGTTATTAAGTTAACAGATTGATGAGTACATGTATACATTATCTGACCCTTATGAAATACCCCTTAAAGAGATATTTAAAACATTCTTAATTTGTGGCAGGAGGATCACAGAGACAAATAACAATAATATATTGGAAGCAGAAGAGCATATGGACACATCTTAAATAACTCAGTTAATAGTAACTACTGTACTAAATCCAAAGACATAAAGCCTATTTACACTGCAGAATCCTAAACAGAATTAGAAAACTCCCAATCTAGGAATCTAGATTAGGACTAGATTGGGACTAAAAGAGGAAAATGTTGGTTAAAACCATTTGGAAATACTTGAGAAGCCCTTGTTTTGGCTGCTAGAGCTCTTGTTTTCCCAGGACACCAGTACAAAACTGGTTTGATGATGAAGAAAATGAAGAGAAAACTTGCATGCAGAACTGTCAACCTTTCACATGACTTTGCTGGATAGTTTGTTTTATTTTGATGCCCGTGTGGGGTATAAATTTAGGGTCTTGCATTCTTACTTGGCTTTTCCATTCAAGATTGGCACTCTACCACTTGAGCCACTGTTCCACTTCTGGTTTTTGCTGGTTAATTGGAGATGTGTCTCATGAACTTTGCTGCATAGGATAGCTTTGAACATGATCTTTAGATCTCAGCCTCCCAAGTAGCTAGGATTATAGGTGTGAGCTGGCAGTGTCCAGCTTCTTTCAGGAAACTTAAGCAAGCCAAGATTAAAGGCAAATTATACTGAGAACAGAACTCTACAATGAAATGTCCTGTCCTAAAGTAAAACCCACATTTGACAAAAGCCACTAATGAGTTGCTTTTCACTTCTAGCTTCTGTTCAGAACTGTTACAAAACCAAAGATAAGCAGATACTTTGTGGTAGGTCTTTCTGACAAAACATTAATATGAAAGAAGAAAACGGAAAGAAAGCAAGAGTATTACCAAGAGTGTAGCCTAGTATTTGATACCTTCAAAGACATTATAAACTGTAATGTTCCCAAAACAAGAACACTATGGTATAAAAAGAATAAATAAACAATTAAAGTACTCGTAAATAATTTAAAAATCAACAAATTCGAAATTTAAAAGTAAATTTGAGTATTAAGTTGAGGAAATCTCTCAGAATAGTAGAAGTCCAGTAATAGAGAATAAAAAACACATAATGGAGCACACATTATGAGAAACTTTGCCAGAGTTCAAGACCATTATTAGCCTTCAGATTAAAGAGAAACACCTCATGCCCTGATGCAAATATATCAACCCCAACTTTCATATTATAAAATTTAGCATGCTAGAAATTTCTAAGAAAGTACAGGAAGGAACAAGAAGATTTAATAACAAGAATAAAGTGCATGTTGTTATTACACCTTTCTTCAACATCCTTGGAATTAAAAAATAAAATAAAATTCTAAGAAATAAATTATTTCCAAAGCAAAATTCTGTAGGCTTATTATTATGTAGGTGAAAACTCGAAAACAGAAATAATTAGAAATAAAAATCTCAAAAAACATAGTGAATGAGCAAGTTCACAAGAAAGCACTGGAGTAAGTTGTGTTCCTTCAAAAACAAGGAAAAAATAAAGTAAGAAGTAAGGACTCATCAACAGAGAATCCAGAAGTAGAAAGAGAAAAACGAGATACTCAGCTCCATGTGGAAAGAAGTCTGAGAAGGCAATATTTTAATAGGACTTCTAGTTAACAGTCAAAAATAATAGCCCATGCCTTTGATGAATTCACTCAAGAAAATCTGGGGGTGGACTCAGGTCTTACCTTATTCAAACCTCTTTAAGGGATTTTTGACACCTACAACATTTTTACAACTATCAGTGAAGCATTTCATTGTTCCATATATAGTTCCTGGAGCAGTAGACTTGTTACCTAAGAACTTTTTAGAAATACAAAATCTCAGGAGTGTTGGCAACAGTTAGATTTAATTTCCCAGAATTGGATGAAAGAAATGAGATATAGACTAGTACGAGGCTGAAAAGCTCCTGAGGTTAGTAGTGTAGTGAGATCTCTATAATTTCAGTGTCTTTACCAAGGAAAAGATGAAGACTAGGATCTTTATTAGAAACCCTATCAAGATTTTAGGTGAAGTCCAGGAAGAAATACTTTGCTGTCTCTAACAGGAGAAAGAAAAGAAAAAGCATAGTAAAATGTGCCAGATATTTCTCCATTTTTTAAAGAGATCAGTTTTCTCATGGGAAAAGACCAGCAAATATTACTCTTGTTTTAAGAAGACTTCACTTTTGACTTCATGGACAAAAGGGAAAAATACATCAACAAAGGTCCAATGAATAAATTGGGGATGCTGCAAAATGGGAGGGGAGAAAAGAACTGAAGTATAGGTAATTCAAACAATACAGTGGATACTCTCATTCAAAATAAAATGCTTGAAAGGAAAATTCTCTGTTAGAGAATTGAAGAATATGTTTTATTATCTTACTAGTAGACATTACGCTGACACTGTTGAGAGATCAATAAACTCAAAATAAACGAATAGAAACTTCCTAAAAAGAAAAAATTCAATTCTTTTTAGAAAAAAAAGAAATATTGAAGAAATTATGGGACAGTACTGATATGTGTAAACTTTGTGTAACTGGAACACCAGGAAGGGAAGTAAGTATATATACAGAACAAACAAAAGACATCTTTGAAGAAATATGATGATTCATAACAATAGATTCAGTGCAATTCCCATCAAAATTCCACTGTAACTCTTTACAGAAATAGAAAAAAATATGTATACTCAAATTTGTATGAATCACAAAACACTGGGAAGAGCCAAAGAAACCTTGACCAAAAAGAACGTGATTGAAGGCACCATTCTATCAAGTTTTAAAATCTATGTGAACCAATAATCAAGACATCATGGTACAGACATGAAAGTATCAACCAATAGACCAGAAATACCAGAAGAAACACACACAAGGGGGACGGGACAGGCTCTTTGGTAAATGATATTAAGAAACCTGAATAAGCATTGAGAAACATGAAAATGAACTCTTATTAAGGATCACCGTAAAATGAATTAAAACTTTCAAGACAAGTGTCAGAACAGGGAGAACCGATATGGATAAAACATCAAAAGCACAGACAACGGAAACAAAAGAAACAGATGGGAAACTGTTGATAGAGTGAAGACATAGCAAAAGGTTAGGGCAAAATATCTGCAAGTCATACATTGCCTAAGAGGCCAATTTCCAAATACAAAACAAACTCAAACTACTCAATGATAAGAGAAAAAATAATTATTTTTTTAAAATGAACAAAGGCCTCAAATGAACATTTCCAAAAGAAGACATACAAATGAACCATAAATACATGTAAAATACTCAGGGTTTCTCATTGTCAGAGAAATGAAAATTAAAGCCACAAGGAAATGTCACCTTACTCTTGTTATACTGGCTATTGCCAAGAAGGTGAAAGATAAGGATTGTTGGAAATTGGGTTGTGTTTTCCATTCTGGAAGACAGTGTAGAGATTCCTTTAAAAGTTAAACATAGAATGATACATGATCCTACATCCTGTTTTGAGGGATTGAAATACATATGCTTAAAGAGATGGCTACATACCCATGTACATTGTAGAACTATGACAGAAGCCAAGAAATAAAAATATTCTAAATGCCCAACAATGGCTGCATGTACTAACATCTTTCTGTTATATACAGAAAGGAAACTTTTTTCTGTTGTGAAAAAATAGAAAATTTTATGATCTGTGACAATAGGAGCAACCTAGAGGATATCAAGTTCAATGAGCCAGACACAGAGATAAGGAAAGTTCCACTTGTGTGTTAATATAAAAGTGTGTTCATACAAACAAATATTAGGACAGTGGCTACCAAAGGCTGAAAAAGTGAGATGTGATGAACAGGTACAAAAGTTCAGTTATACTGAAAAAACAAGATCTTATTTTTTATTGCCAAATATAAGAATTATAGGAGACTTCTCTCACCAGAAACCATGCAAACAAGAAGGAAATGGGATAGAATAGTTACAGTGCAAAGAAAGGAAGAAAGAGTGAAAAAGAGAGAGGGGGAAAGAGAGGAAGGAAGGAAGAAAGAAAGGAAGGAAGGAAGGAAGGAAGGAGAGAAAGATCAGTGAAGAGAGAGGGAGGGAGAAAGAGAGGAAGGGAGGGAGAAAGGAAGGAAGGAAAGAAAGAAAAGGGGGGAAAGAAAGAAAGAATGAGAGAAAGAAACAAAAGAAGAAAGATCAAAGAAAGAGGAAGAAAGAAAACCACCACCAATCTAGAATTTCATATCTACAAATCTTTTTAAATTTTTAATCCTTTTTAGGTCATGGGGCTTGAACTCAGAGCCTGGGCATTGTCCTTAATCTTTTGCACTCAACTCTAGTGCTCTACCATTTTGAGCCACAGCTCCACTTCTGGTTTTCTGGTGGTTAAGTAGAGATAAGTGTCTCAAGGACATTCCTGCCAATGATTTTCAGATCTCAACCTCTTGAGTAGCTAGGATTACAAGTGTGAGCCACCAGCACCTGGCTATGTGCAAACATTTTGTTCAAAGGGAGAAGAAAATTAATGCTTTTCTCAAAGAAATAAGGGAATTCATTTTTACCAGACTGCATTTGCAAGGAATGTTCTAAGAACTCCTTCAGACAGAAAGAACCCAGCACACATCAGATAGTAGGACTGATATAATGAAAAAGACCAAAAAAGCATCACATCAGTGAAGAAAAATGAAAGTGAAATAGAAGCTATTATTTTCTTCTTCTCAATTTATCTAAAAAGATAGCTGTTTAAAGCATTAATAATATAAGTGGAAACCTGTGGATGAGTAAAATATGATAGCATTATCACAATGAATAAAGGATTCATTATGAGTCATTCAGCACTGTAGAAGAAACGGTACAGTGTTACTTGAAAGTGGATTTAAATTACTTATATTGTAAACTCTAATGTGACTACTAAATTTCTTTTCCTTCTTAATTTTGATTGTTATTATAAAGGTGATGTACAGAGGAATTACAGTTACGTAAGTCAGCTAATGAGTGCATTCCTTTTTGGACAATGTCTCTCTCTCTCTCTCTATATATATATACATATATATATATATATATATATATATATATATATATATAAAAGATACTGTATACACCAAGGGGCTACAGTTACATGAGCAAGGTAATGAGTACATTTCCTATCCAGCATTGTCACCTCCTCCTTTGTTTTTCCCCTATCATCCCTTCGTGCCTCACCTCCCCATCTCCTCTCTTCCCCAGCACCTGAGAATGTAAAGTTCATTTTCAATATAGTGTCTTGTACATCTCATTGTTACAATGGGTCAACCTGTATCCTTATTTCACCATGTTGTCATTTCCCTTCCCCTCTTGAAATTAGAAAAGAAACAAAAAATCATATAGTACATTATAAGTATATTAAAAAGAACAGCAACAAAGGTAAAACCTCTTGTGTCTCTATCTCAGGGTTTATTTCACTTAGCAGCATGTTGTATGGTCATACATACATAGCTTTTGACCTTTTCTGCTTGTCCTAGTTATGGCAGATAAGGGAAACCATGGGACCTGTGTTTCTTTGGGAGTGGCTTACTTCACTTAATATATATTTTTCCAAGTCTTTCCATTTCCTAACAAATGGGGCAGTGACATTCTTTCTGATGGAGGCATAGAATTCTGATGGAGACATAGAATTCATATATATATGTGATTATATATTATATAATATTATATATTACATACAATTTATATTATATATTATATACAATTTATATTATGTATTATATATATATAATCACACACACATATATTTACTTTTTTTTTTTTTTTTGTCGGTCGTGGGGCTTGAACTCTGGGCCTGGGCGCTGTCCCTCAGCTCTCAGCTCTTCAGCTCAAAGCGAGCGCTCTACAACTTGAGTTACAGCGCCACTTCCAACACACACATATATTTATATATCACATTTTCTTTATCCATTCATCTACTGAGGGACTTCTGGGTTGGTTCCATATCTTCTTAGCAATGGTGAATAATGCTGCAATAAACAGTCGTGCTATTAGCTTTAGTATGGTTTTGTTTGTGATCATTTGGTAAATGCGCAAAAGTGGGATTGCTGGGTCATAGGGGAGCTCTATGTGGAGTCTCTTGAGGAACCTCGATACTGCTTTCCAAAGTGGTTGATCAAGTTTACACTCCCACCAACAATGCAGTAGGGGTCCCTTCTGACCACATCCCCTCCAGCATCCATTATTAGCTTTCTTGATTATAGTCATTCTAACTAAATCGCAAAGGTTTTTTTTTATTGTGAAAATATCGTATAGAGCTGTTACAATTACATGGGCAAGATAATGAGTACATTTCTTATCAAGCATTGTAGTCTCCTTTGTTTCCCTTTCCCATTCTGTCCCATCCTCCTCTGCCCCCCACTCAATCCTCCTCCGCACATCTCCACCAAAGTTGCAAAGTTCGTTTTCAACATAACGACTTGTACATCTCATTGTTGCAATTGGTCCACCTGTATCCCTATTTAAAAGATTTGCTTTTTCCCTTCCCCTCCACAAATTATACCAACATCAAATACAGTGAAAGCAGGGGTTATACCGTGGGGGAGGGACGTACAAAGCAACAAAGAAATCATCTTATAAATGTGTTAGAAACAATTGCATGAAAGAAAAAAAAACATTTGAATACGTATCTTAGGGTTCATTTCCCTAACATCAACTTATCTGACCTTTTCTGCTTGACTCAGACATACTAGTTATTGTAAATAAGGGAAACTATGGGACTTATGTTTCTTTGGGCCTGGCTTACTTCACTTAATTTTTTCCAAGTCTTTCCATTTCCTAACAAATGGGACAATGTCATTCTTTCTGATGGAGGCATAGGATTCCATTGTGTATATATACCACATTTTCTTGATCCATTCATCTACTGAGGGGCATCTGGGTTGGTTCTATATCTTAGCTATGGCAAATAATGCTGCAATAAACATAGTTGTGCTGGTAGCTTTAGTATGGTCTTGTTTGTGATCATTTGGATAAATGCCCAAAAGTGGGATTGCTGGGTCATAGGGGAGTTCTATGTGGAGTCTTTTGAGGAACCTCCATACTGCTTTCCAAAGTGGTTGAACAAGTTTACATTCCCACCAACAATGAAGTAAGGTTCCCTTCTGTCCACATCCCCTCCAGCATCTGTTGTTGTTAGAGTTCTTGATTTTTGCCATTCTAACTGGAGTGAGGTGGTATCTCAATGTTGTTTTGATTTGCATTTCTTCATGTGTCTATTGGCCATCCTTCTTTCTTCTTCAGAGAAGTTTCTCTTTAAGTCTTTCGCCCACTTGTTTATTGGGCAGTTGTTTCTTTGAGGATTTGTTGTTGGGGGATTTAATTTTTTGAGTTCCAAGTATATTTGAAATATGAGACCCTTGTCTGTTGTATGGCTAGTAAAGATCTTCTCCCAATCAGTGGGCTTTCTATTGACCTTGCTAGCTATGTCCTTTGCCATGCAGAAGCTCTGCAACTTTATGCAATCCCATTTGTCCAACCTTTCTTTGATTTGTTGTGTTTCCGGATCTCTATTCAGAAAATTTCGGCATGAGCCAAGGAGACCTAGGGTTTCTCCTATTCCATCTTGTAATGTTTTCAGAGTGTCTGCTTTGACTTGGAGGTCTTTGATCCATTTGGAGTTGATTCTGGTGCAGGGTGATATATAAGGATCTAGCTTTAGTTTTCTACAAGTAGTTAACCAGTTTTGCCAGCACCATTTACTGAAGAGGCTGTCTTTGTTCCATTCTATTGTTTTAGCTCCCTTATCGAAGATTAGATGGCTATAGGTCTGTAGGTTCATTTCTGGGTTTTCAATTCTATTCCATTGGTCCTGAGGTCTGTTCTTATGTCAATACCAAGCTGTTTTGATTACTATAGCTTTATAGTAGAGTTTGAAATTTGGTATTGATATTCCTCCAGCAGTGTTCTTTCCATTGAGGAGCGTTTTTGCTATTCGGGGTCTTTTATTGTTCCATATGAATTTTTGGATTGCCTCTTCTACTTCCTTGAAGAATGAGCTTGACATTTTGATAGGTATCACGTTGAATTTGTAGATAGCCTTGGGAAGTATTACCGTTTTCACGATGTTAATCTTTCCAATCCAGGAGCATGAGAGGTTTTGCCATTTTGTAAGTTCTGTGTTGATTTCCTTTTTCAAGATTTTAAAGTTTTCATGATAGAGGTCCTTCACTTCTTTGGTTAAGTTAATTCCTAGGTATTTTATTTTTTGTGGGGCTATTACAAATGGAGTTGCTTTCCTAATTTCAGCCACACTTTTCTCATTGTTGGCATACAGAAAGGCCATTGATTTTGGGGGGTTAATTTTATACCCTGCTACTTTGCCAAAGTTTTGAATCAGCTTGAGTAATTTGGGAGTAATTTGGGATTCTTTAAATACAAGATTATGTCGTCTGCAAAGAGGGAGAGTTTTATTTCTTCTTTCCCTATTTGGATCCCCTTTATGTCTGCATCTTGTCTTATTGCTGTAGCTAGGCATTCTAATACTAGATTGAAGAGAAGTGGAGAGAGTGGACATCCTTGTCTTGTTCCTGAGTTAAGAGGAAATGGCTTTAGTTTTTCACCATTAAGTATAATGCTGGCTGTAGGCTTGTCATATACAGCCTTTATTGTATTGAGGAATGTTCCATGGATTCCTAATTTTTCCAAAACCTTCATCATAAAGGGGTGTTGGATCTTGTCGAATGCTTTTTCTGCATCTATTGAGATAACCATGTCGTTCTTATTCTTGCTCCTGTTGATGTGATGAATAATATTAATTGATTTACGTATATTGAACCAGCTTTGCATCCCTGAAATGAATCCTGTTTGATCATGGTGTATGATTTTTTGGATGAAATGATTTTGTTGAGAAGTTTTGCATCAATGTTCATCAAAGAAATGGGTATATAGTTCTCTTTCTTTGATGGGTCCCTGCCTGGTTTTGGGATGAGGGTTATGATGGCTTCATAGAATGTGTTCGGTAGTGAACTTTCTCTTTCAATTTCATTGAAGAGTTGGAGGAGTATTGGTGTGAGCTCTGCTTTGAAGGCCTTGTAGAATTCTGCTGTAAAACCATCTGGTCCTGGACTTTTCTTAGCTGGAAGGTTTCTTATTGCTGTTTCTATTTCAAAGCTTGATATGGGCCTGTTAAGCTAGTTTAAGTCATCTTGGTTTAGTTTTGGCATGTCAATATTTGCTAGGAAAAGGTCCATTTCTGTCAAGTTCTCAAACTTATTAGCATAAAGTTGTGAAAAGTATTCCCTTATAATGTTTTGAATCTTGGTTGTTTCCGTGGTGATGTTTCCATTCTCGTCTCTGAGTTTATTTATTTATTCTTTTTCTGATAAGATTTGCTAAGGGTCTGTCAATTTTGTTAATTTTTTCAAAGAACCAACTCTTTGTTTTGTTGATTCTTTCTATAGTTTTTTGGATTCTAATTCATTTAATTCTGATTTAATTTTAATTATTTCTTTCCGTCTACTGGATTGGGGTTTATCTTGCTGCTCTTTTTCAAGGAGGTTTAGATGTGTCATTAAATTGTTGGTTTCAGATCTCTCCAATTTGTTGATGTAGGAGCTCAGAGCTATAAACTTGCCTCTGAGTACTGCTTTTGCTGTGTCCCAGAGGAGCTGGTAATTTGTGTGTTCATTTTTGTTGAATAGCATGAACATTTGAATTTCCTTTCTAATCTCTTCCATGACCCACTCATGATTCAGCAGTGTGTTGTTCACCCTCCATGTGATACCAGACTTTCTTTGGTGGCTTTTGGTGTTGAGTTCTAATTTTATTCCCTTGTGGTGAGAGAATGCAAGGTATAACTTCAATGCTTCTGAATTTGGACAAGTTTGCTTTGTGGCCTACAATGTGGTCTATTTTAGAAAATGTTCCATGTGCTGCTGAGAAAAACGTGTATTCTGATGCTGCTGGGTGAAATGTTCGGTAGATATCTATTAAATCTAGTTGATCTATGCAGCTGTTTAGATCTGCAGTTTCTCTGTTGAGTTTTTGCCGAGTTGATCTATCTAGTGGGGAGAGTTGTGTGTTAAAATCCCCAACAATTAATGTCTTTGGAGTTATATGGGATTTGAGGGAAAGTAGTGTTTCTTGGATAAATTTGGGTGCTCCATTGTTTGGCGAGTAGATATTTAGAATTGTAATATCTTCCTGAAAGAGAGATCTCTTAATTAGTATGTAGCGACCTTCTTTATCTCTTCTCATGAATTTTAATTTGTAGTCTATTTTATCTGATATTAGGATTGCAACTCCCGCCTGTTTATGGGGGCCATTTGTTTGGTAGATTTTGTTCCAACCTTTAACATTGAAAATGTGTTTGTTTTTACGGGCAAGATGTGACTCCTGAAGGCAGCAGATAGAAGGGTCTTGTTTTTTAATCCAACTAGACAGTCTATGTTGCTTAATTGGAGAGTTCTGTCCGTTAACGTTAAGAGAAAGGACTGAGAGGTATTTGGGAGTTCCTGCCATGTTATACACCTTCTTGGGAGTTGCAAAAACTGGGTTCTTCCTATGGTTCTTGGATTCTCAGTTTGGGTGCAGTTTCTTGCCCTTTATTGTGGTCTTGTTGGTTTTCTATGTGTAGGACATCTTTAAGAATCTTTTGTAGGGCTGGTTTGGTGGAGATGTATTGTTTCAATTTTTCTTTGCTATAGAAGGTTTTTATTTGGCCTTCAGTTATGAAGGAGAGTTTAGCTGGGTACAGTATTCTTGGTTGATAGTTGTTTGTTTTTAGGGCATGGCATACATCATTCCAGGCTCTTCTTGCTTTGATTGTCTCTGCTGAGAAATCTGAGGTGATTCTAATTGGTTTTCCTTTATAGGTGATTAATCTTTTCTCCTTGACAGCTTTAAAGATCTTTTCCTTGTTCTGAGTTGATCCTGTGTGGATTATAATGTGACGCTGGGATGTCCTATTCTGGTCTGGTCTGTTTGGAGTTCTAAAAGCTTCTTGTATCTGAATAGGCCTATCTTTTTGCATGTTTGGGAAGTTCTCTGCTAGGATCCTGTTAAACAAATTTCCTAGGCCATTAACTTCTGTTTCTAGGTGCTCCTCTACACCCATTATCCTTAGATTAGGCCTTCTGATGGTGTCTTCCAAGTGTTGGATAGATCTATCATATTTCTTGGACTTGTCTTGGATGTTTGTATGTTCTTTCTCTATAATATCTAGGCTGTCTTCAATCCCTGAGATTCGATCTTCTGCATGGTCTAACCTGCTGCCAAGACTTTCTACTTTGTTTTTTATCTCTTTTCCTTCTAATTGGTCAGCTTTGAAGGCTTCAAGTTCTTTGTTGAAGCTTTGTTTTAGATCTTGTATGAACTTCTTTACTTCCTTAATTTGATGTTCAGTGTGTATTCTCAGATCACTTGGTTGGTTATGGTTTCCTTAGACTCCCATTCCTTCTGTTGGGTTCCATTCAGCATTCCCTTTGTGGTCTGCCTGTCTTCCTTCAGCTCTTTGTTAATGGATTCCATGAATGCCCTTAGTGATCTTTGTGTATTTTCTTCCTGCTCTCAATTCCTGTATTACTCTTTGATAAGCTTCCTCCCGTTCATGGGATTCCTGTAGTTCTCTTTGAGTGTTGTCAGCCTGTTCACGCCATTCCTGCCTTTCTCTTTGAGTATTCTCAAGCTGCTCATGCAAATCCTGTATCAGCTTTTGAGTAGCTTCCTCACGCTTATGATATTCCTCTATAAACTTTTGGAATGCCTCCTCTCTCTCCCTATCATGCTCATACAGAGACCTTTGTATGCTTTCAATCTTTTGATTTATCATGTTTGCCAGCAGTGTTTGTAGAGCTATTTGGGAATTCTCCTCTGGATTATTCATTATCTGTTCTGTCCCCTGATTATCGGGATTGGGAATTGAGATACCCAGATTTGCCATTTTTCTTGTGTTTTTCCGGCTTACTCTGCCCATTTGAGATGAAAATAGCACCAGTTTTGTGCTAGAACACTATCTTAAGGCAAGCATCAACCTAAGTCTGAATTTGCACAGTCAGTGGTCTACAGATACAATCTAGTTCAACAGATACATCTATTCAACATCAAACAACTATACGTTAATGGGCTAGGAACTGCAAAGAAGAATTTGGAAGACCAGAAATTATTAGGGTTAGGGAGAGATGTGGGTAAAAAAATAGGAATAGATTGATGTGGGGAGGCTCAGGGGGAGTTAACTAAGTCTTAAAAAAAAAAGAAAAGAAAAAAAAAGAAAGGGAACAGGAAAAGAAAAGAGACCAGAAAAAAATAGAATGTAGAAATTAATAAAATTATGTAGATTCGATAACAATCTATTTAGATAAGAACATGAATTTATTGAGAGAAGGGGAGGGATGTAAAGGAGATGTGAAAAACTTAAAAATAAAAATGCTTAAAATATTATATAGGTATAAAGAGGTAGTACTGCTATTAAGGAATTTAAGTCTTAGAGGTTTTGACTTGAGTAATAAATTTGTGGATTAAGTGTGTACACAATGGGGGATAGGGTCTAATAGTCAACTATGGGTTTATCTGAGGGTGTGCAGGACAAGAATTAAGTCACATAAAGAAGAACGAAAGAGAGGAGAAGGTTAAAAGGATAATAAAGGAAGAAGAAAAAGATGAGAAGTTCAGTAGAGCTAAACAAAAAACAAAAAGATAATTTAAAAAGAGAAAAAAAAAGAGAAAGAAGACCAAAAAAGAAAGCAAAAATGCACACTCCCGTATCCCCAAAATAAAATTATAAGAGGAAAAGAAAGTTTCTGGAAAACAATTTTTTTTATCAAAAAAGGCAAAGATTAAAGATTGAAAAATGTTTTAGAAAAGAAAAAAAATTTTTTTTTATATAAGGTACCAAAAATAAAAACTAAAAAAAAAAAAAAAAGAAGACCAAGAAGAGAAAAAAGAAAAAAAAACAAACAAAAAACAAAAAAACAAAAAAAACTTCTTTGATTTTTTTTTTGGGAGTAGTGGGAAAAATCCTGTATCTCCCTTGTGTCTGTAACCAGCCTCTTGTTGGGGTCTCTGGTCTGCTTGTGGTCCTGTGGTTTGGTTGGTTTCTTAAGTTGTTCGAACAGGCAGTAAAATGCTCTGCTTTACCCAGGATTTGGCGATCCTCCTCCCAGGCTAGTTCATTAGGAGACAGATCTGCTTTGAGAATCACAAAAGAGGGGGATGCAGTGATGAGTCTAGGTTCTGGTAGCTTTTCCGGGGCTGGTTTGTGAAAACCTCACAGAGCCCAGCCTGGAGCCATTCTCAGGGTTTCTGTTTACTGATTTTCAATTGCTTGTCGAGGCTGCTAGAGGGAGGGGCAGCCTCTGGCTCTGATTACCCCGTGAAGAAACCCACTCCTCGGGCTGGCATCGGAGCTGGGTGACTTTTCCCTGGGTGGAGCTGAGTCTGGCAGGTCACGCCACCGTTAAGTTCTTGTGACCTGCTAAATGACTCATTTTATTCCAAGGCCTGAGCTGGAGCTAGCAGCTCCTCCCCGCTTTGTCGGTATCCAAGATGGAGATCACCGGTGCTGGTGGAGGCAAGTGGTGGCCTTCCCTCCTCTGCTCCCTGAGAAGGAGTGAGGACGTCAGGCTTCTACTCACGCCGAGTCTTAGTTCCTGGGTCGTCTCTGGTCTGCGAACTGCAGGATGAAGATATCTGCTCCTTGTCGGTTCTTGCTGGTGTTGAGTAGAATCCGCTCGCCTGCTGCATCTGGCTCCTTAGTCCCGGACTCTCTGTTGCTCAGGTATGGCGGCTGCGCTCGCCAGCCACCGCCACAGCTGCGGCGGCTGCTGGCAAGGGCTCAGAAGTGTCTCCTTGCCTGGGTTTCCTTCTCTGGCCTATGTCTCTGTCCTGTGATGGCACACTTGTTGTAATTCTCTGACTTAGGACTGTTGACTGGAACTCTAAAACTGCTTTCTATGCGAGAGCTTACTTAGACTCCAGCTTCTCCTCCGCCATCTTCCCGGACTCTCCGGATTTAATTTTTTGAGTTCTAAGTATATTTTAGATATGAGACCCTTGTCCATTTTATGGCTAGTGTAGATCTTCTCCCAATCTATCGGCTTTCTATTGATCTTTTTAGTTATGTCCTTTGCCTTGCAGAAGCAATTTCATGCAATCCCATTTGTCCAAACTTTCTTTGATTTTTTTCATTTCTGGGTCTTTATTAAGAAAATTTCAGCCTTTGCCAAGAAGCCCTAGAATTTTTCCTATTCCTTCCTGTAATATTTTCAGGGTGTCTGCTTTGACTAGGAGGGCTTTGATCCATTTGGAGTTGATTCTGGTGCAAGGTGATATATGAGGATCTAGATTTAGTTTTCTACAGGTGTTTAACGAGTTTTGCGTGGACCATTTACTGAAGAGGCTGTCTTTCTTCCATTCTAGTTATTTAGCTCCCTTACCAAAGATTAGGTTGCTATAGGTCTTTGGGTTCATTTCTAGGTCTTCAGTTCTATTCCATTGGTCTTCACGTCTGTACTTAAGCCAGTACCAAGTTGTTTTGATTACTATGGCTTTGTAGTAGAGTTTCAGGTTTGCTATTGATATTCCTCCAGCCCTGTTCTTTCTGCTAAGTATTGTTTTTGCTATTTGGGGTCTTTTATTGTTCCATATAAATTATAAATTTTTATTTACTACATCTATTTCACTGAACAATGAGGTTGGGATATTGATAAGTATCACATTGAATTTGTAGATAGCCTTTGGCAATATTGCCATTTTCAAGATGTTAATCCTCCCAATGGGAGGTTTTTCCACTTCCTTATTTCTGCTTTAATTTCCTTTTTCAGGATTTTAAAGTTTTTGTCATAGAGTTCCATCACTTCTTTTGTTAACTCCTAGGTATTTTATTTTTTTTGGGGGGGTGCTATTACAAAAGGAGTTGCTTTCCTGATTTGAGCTGCACTCTTCTTGTTACTGGCATACAGCAAAGCTATTGATTTTTGAGGGCTAATTTTATACCCTACTACTTTGCCAAACTTTCGAATCAACTTAAATACAAGATTCTTTAAATACAAAATCATGTCATCTGCAAAGAGGGAGAGTTTTACTTCATCTTTCCCTATTTAGATCCCCTTTATGTTTGCATCTTGTTTTATTGCTCTATTACTAAATTGTAGAGCAGTGAAGAGAGTGGACATCCTTGTCTTGTTTCTGAATTTACAGGAAATGACTTTGGCTTTTCACCATTAAGTATAATGCTGGCTGTAGGTTTGTCATACACAGCTTTTATTGTATTGAGGAATGTTCCATGGATTCCTAGTTTTTCCAGAGCTTTCATCATAAAGGGATGTTGGATCTTGTCAAATGCTTTTCCTGCATCTATTGAGATAATCATGTGGTTCTTATCTTTGCTGTTGTTGATGTGATGAATTATATTCATTGATTTGTGTTTATTGAGCCAGCTTTGCATCCCTGAAATAAATCCAGTTTGATCATGTATGATTTTCTGGATGAATTGTTGAAGTCAATTGGCCAAAATTTTGTTGAAAACTTTTGCATCGATGTTCATCAAAAACATGGGTCTATAGCTCTCTTTCTTTGATAAGTCCCTGCCTGCTTTTGGGATGAGGGTTGTGATGGCTTCATAGAAAGAGTTTGGTAGTGAACTTTCACTTTCAATTTCATTGAAGAGTTGAGGAGTATTAGTGTGAGTTCTGCTTTGAAGACCTTGTAGAATTCAGCTGTAAATTCATGCGGTCTTTGGTATTTCTTCAGTGGGAGGTCTCTTATTGCAGTTTCTATTTCAATGCTTGATATGGGTCTGTTAAGTTGGTTTTTTCAACATAGTGTCCATATTGAATACTGTCACTTAAATTTATTCAGAGAAATAAAATGGTTAAATTAAAATAGTAGATGAAATGGAATTTTATAAAATGCTTACTTAAAATCAGGGGATGGAAGAATAGGGGCCAAGAGAAAGATAAAAGGACACATGAAGCAAATAGAAAGGGTGACAGATTATGTAGGCATTAATCCAATTTCATAAATACTCACACTTTGTGAATGGTTAAAATGTAGAAATTAAAAGATAGATTTTGAGAGCAGAGCAAAAGCAAAATGCAAATATATGTGTCTATAAGAAATCCACTTTAAATATAAAGACAACTATAGGTCAAAATATAAGGGATAAAGAATATCATGCTCATCTTCATAAAAAGAAATAGAGCACTATTTCAATTTCAGAGAAATCCAACTTGAGAAGCAAGCAGATTATCAGGAGTTAAGAGAGATATTGCCCAGAAGGCACCTGCTGAGCGCCTAATACCATGACAGATTATTTTCATCTACCTGATCTCATTTATTCTTCACAAAAAAAAAAAAAAAACAATTGGTGGGCAGCCTTTCCTCTGTGTCTGAATATAAGGAAATAGATAAAATGTGAAAAATAGCATTATGCATCAGTCTCTTTGCGTTAAAATAAATGACATTGAGACAGGTAATAGGAAAGAATCAGCCTTTGAACACTGCAAGCAGAAATGTAGGACACCGTTTGTATTGCTTAATCATGAATTATATTGACTACTGTCATAGGACCGTCTTCTGACTGCTGACATGGTTGCTATCTGAGTGTCTAGGAGACCCAGGAAGGCATATGAGGAGCAGAACCCTGGCAGCCTGCTGTCAGGCGTGGTTTGCAAAACTTTTGTCTCCCATGGACAGTGATCTCACATGGTGTCTTCACATATAATCTTGATCACCCTTTCCGCTGCTTTCCACTGGCTCACACCTTTTCTCCATGACTTGATGCGGGGTCTGGTAGAGACAGTGTATTTTATCTGCCTGGGTGTTCTGCTCCCTGTCTGGTGTTCTGCTATCACTTATCAGCCACAAACATCTCGTTCCATAGAGGGGACCTGGAGCCAGCACAGCTTTATTTGTCGTTGCGCTGGCTGGAATCCAAGGTCCTGTTGCAAGGCATCTACATTCTAGTTAACAATAAAAAGGGCTTCGGATGATGCCAGTAAGACAGACTGAAATGCCCTCGCTGGCAAATCCACATCCTGTTACCTTTGGCCTAGCCCTCAATGTTTCAGGTTGCTGACCACATTCATGACTCCATGATCCTGTGGATCACACTCTCCACAAGAGGGACAATTTGTTATTGGATATCATGTGGGAAATGGCATGGTTTTGAATATCTTCACAATAAAGAGATAGTTGTTGACTTGTGAATTATTCAGTGCATATAAAAATTCAGTAATTTATGTAAGTAGCCAAAACACTATAGCTATATTCAAACTGCTTTTTAAAATTGTCCATCAACTGAGGATTTTAGCAACTAAAAACCAAAATCATGCTATAAAATAAAATGAAATAAAAATAAAAAAACAATAAAATAGAGATTAATGTCAGAAGCCTCTCCCACACTTCCAGGCTTTCAATTTTATTTTATACATATTACTTGTATGTGATATACACTTAGGTATACTCACAAAGCAATTTACCAAATTTCTCCATGTGACTGTTAATGAATCAACTGTTGACTTCCTGAAAAGCAAAGCCCGCAGATGCCTCCTTTTACGCAAACCCTACTCCCTCAGGAATGAGTTGGCTCATCCAACATATTCTTCTCATACCAATAAAGAACAGTAGTAGAATCCTAACCGTTACTAAGTGTGAGGGAATTTAAATTAAACTTATGAGCCTGAGGATTCCTAGGCAGAGCAATTAGGAAGGCACAACCCAATTGTCTCCACTGACGCAAAGTATTTGTGGAAAAGGTTGTAACTTCTAACTCACGTTGCACAGATATATTTTCACTCAGCTCTGATTATGTTTCAAAACTAAACCTCACAAATGACATTTCTTTCATATTTTCCAGTCAGAAACAAGTGCATTAGGCATGGGGATGTATAAGTTCCAACCAAGTACAATGCCTCGTTGCCAATAGGTCTGATTGTATTCATGATAACTCTGTGTTTCTGTGTGTGTGTGTGTGTGTGTGTGTGTGTGTGTGTGTGTGTGTGTGTGTACCAGTACTACTGAGGCTTGAACTCAGGGCCTATTACTTTCTCTTGGCGTTCTTGCTCAATTGTGGCTTTCTACCACTTGAACAATGCCTCCAGTCCATCTTTTTGTTACCTATTTGGAGGTAAGAATTTCTCAGACCTTTCTGCCTAGGATGGCTTCATTTCATAGCCTCTTGAGTAACTAGGATTACAGGCATGAACCAATGCTACATGGCTAGAAAACAAACTTGACAATAGAAATCATAGTGTGAGTGAAAGTACTAGTAATGCCTCAGAGCTAAAGTCTTGATAACAGAGAGCTGTATGGAACTAGAAAATATAGAGAATACTATTCATAACAAGGGCAGGTCAAATATGCAAAGTTACTTATATATTAGCTAAGATAGATATTGAAGACTGATTGAAGTTTTTGGTTAGATGCCAGTTTAAGATAATTAAGGATAATTAATTTTTAAAAAGATAAACATATCAGGGGCTGGGAAGGTGACTCAGTGGTAGAGCACTTGCCTTGCATGCTCGAGGCCCTGGGTTCAATTTCTCAGCACCACATAAGCAAAAAGAAAAAAGCCGGAAGTGGCGCTGTGGCTCAAGTGGTAGAGCGCTAGCCTTGAGCTGAAGAGCTGAGGGACAGCGCCCAGGCCCAGAGTTCAGGCCCCACCACCGGACCCCCCCCCCCAAAAAAAAAGATAAACATATCACAATGCTTTAACATTCTTTACCTCCTCTCTAGAAAACATACGAAAAGAGCAATTCAGTAAACATAGATGAAGGCTTAAGACATGCTGTGAATATGTTAGTTGGATGATAATTTCAGCAATAAAAATATTCAATTGACACTGTTGGGACACAGATTCTGTGGAAAGATGTCCTAAGAACTGTGGTTTTCATAGGTTGGAGAAAAGTGTTGATGCCCAGTAAAGCTATAGATGCTGCGAGATACAAATGCCTCCAGTAATGATAAAAATAGATTGCACAAATTTTATGACACAAATACATTTGCAAATATGGGAAATTATGTTTCTTATTCAAAGAACGTTATGGGGCATGAAGCTGCCTGAAGAATATTAACTAGAATAAGGTAATCAAAGGTGAGAATCTGACAGGCAGTGTGAATCTGAACAATGTCATTTTCATCTGTTGCTTTTAACTCTGTAAATTTCACTGGGCTTCTGTGAGCAAGTCACAGAACTTCTTTGCCCATTGAATTCTTAGGTGTGGATCAAACAGACACGTTTTAAAGCTTTGTCTTGCACCGGAGTCAGCGAACAACCTATTAAACTCAGTGTACTTAGCTGACTCGTTAAGCTGTCCGCCACCTTGTCTCTCCATTGGTTCTCAATTCATTCATAGTAAGCATAGGAATCTCTTAGCTTTGTCCTTCTTCTGATACATGGTCAGTACCACAGACATTTTTTAAAGAAAAGATTCTCAGCAGCAAACTACTTTTATAATATGCCCTAGGGATTGTCTTCTCAAGGCCTGAGTACTTCATAAAGGTTAAATCCCATGACAAATTCCCCATAGCTTTTTTGCACACGTAAAATTTTTCTTGTATGTGTTACATCTTAGACAATGTTTCCTTTAACTTTAGACCTTGATTTCATCACAGGCTAACACAAGGTAACTATTTCCTTATAAATAAGTAAAAATAACTGGGGCTGGTGGCTCACACCTGTAATACTAGATACTCAGGAGGCTGAGATCAGAGGATCACTGTTCAAAACCAGCCCAGGTAGAAAAGTCCTTGAGACTCTTATCTTTCATTAACTACAACATCCTCATCCCCAAAGAAAAATGGCAGAAATGGAGCTGTGGCTAAAGTGGTGGAGTATTGGCCTTGAGGAACAAAACAAACAAACAAACAAAAAAAGAAACAAAAACTCACGGCCAGAGCCCAGTCTCTGAGTTCAAGTCCTAGGATTTGCATAAAGAAAAAAAAAGTAGAAACAGTATTTAAAAAAAACATTATGTTGTTGGAATAGTGCAGATGAAAGCACTGTATGTTTCATTTCCTAAATATGTGAGGGTTCTTTCATAAATTTCACACAATGGGCAAAATGATCTTCATTCTTTTCTAGAAAGTTTGAAGAACAAAGAACAGGTGCACCAGCCTTCTTTTTTTTCTTACAAAATTATGGTGGCCAAATGATGCTTGGCCAGATATGGTCTTAATTGTTCTGTAATTGCTTCATGTGCATAATGCTGGAGGAAAAGAACATGTGGCATTGTCTTTTGAAAAGCTGTGCAGAACCCACTGTGGACCTGGAAATCCAACATCGCTCATTGAATGTAAGTCATTTGCTTAGCAAGTTCTAAATTCAACTGAAGTAGCATTAGACATGTCAGACACTCAAGAGCAAGGAAATTCCCTCTGAGCCAGTCATTTTGGGAGGAAGCGTCTGGTCTCCATTGCTAGTTGACTTACATTTTCTACTTTCAGAGCCAGAATGCATTTTATCTCGAATAGAAACGATCTCTGGTAAGGGCTTTCAAGATCCCTAGGTTACTTTTGGTGTTTCCAAAGCCTTTTCTTTGGCTCTCAGTGAGTTTTTTTCCCTTGAGGATGAAGTATTCAAAGGCATCAGGTAAGAAAGATAAGGTTCAGAAAGTTAGTGAGGCTTTTTGAGTTTACTCCTTGCAAGGCACGAAGTCCGCACACCTGGACTACGAAGGCAGCAATAAAGAGATTTCCAGGGCTGATCCAGGCAAGGTTACTGGCAACAAGGGTAGGATGGCTCTGTGTGCAAAATCATTTGTGTCGCTGGTGCCTTTGTGGGCCGGTGACTGCCTGCGCTTAGCAAGATAAGAAATGAAGAGAGGTAACAATTTTCTGCCTAAGAATGTGAGAAAACTAAAGCAGAGTAAATAGGAACTTCACGTTGCAGTCACTGTGATGGAGAAGCTTGTCAGAATTGAGCTACTGATAAGCTCAGAATAGCAATAAAAAATAAGGCCAACTCTCTTACATTCCAACTACTTAGTTGCAAATGTATCTTTCGAAGGTCAATATTTTGAAATTTTTACAATTCAAAGGCATTCTCTGACATCCACATCCTCCTTGGCTTTCCCTACCATTTGCTGCAGGTGCTAATTTTGACAGCCACAAGATGCCACATTTTTCCTTCCTTTCTTTTGCCTTCTCCTCCTCAGAAAAAAAGGGCTGAGGGCTAAGGAAAGCCAACTGTGCCCCATAATCGATTTCTGAAGCAGTCATTGAAGTCTATTTCTAAGACATATCAAGACATCCTTCAGAGGAAACTGAGCAGCCTGTTTGGAGCTGTGCACAGGAGGGATGGAAGAAGGACAGAACGGTTCTAGAATAGTCTGAGGGAATTCTCTGGGACCTGTGAATGTAGGGGAAGTGGAAAATGAAGCAACTGAAACTCATTAAAGACCAGCGTTGTGCGGTACCCATAATATCATTCATAGTAAAAGAAAAAATATGATAAGTACATGCAAGTTTAAAAACAAAACACTTGTCCATCCAAGGACACTCTTAAGAATGTGAATGGGCAATCCAAACATTTACAGAACAAATAAGTAAGGTCTTATTGTATCATTTCATCTCAGAAAATAACAAACTTTAGGAAAGAACTAGTTTCCCTAAAGTTTTCCTTTCTCCAGAGATAAAAGAATGTTAGATTTTGACAACATTTTATATGAAAAAATTCAAAATGCGTTAAAATTCAAATAAATTTTCAGTGAATGTTCATATGTCTACTGCCTGAATTTTATCAACATTCTATTGTATTTGTTTTACTACTTATTTGTTCATTTATTAACCCACAAATCCATCTTACTGTTTTTGGTGTCTTTCAAAATAAACTGCGGACACCAGTACATTTCTCTCCAAATACCTTAGCATGCATATCATTAACTAGAATTCAATACTGGCCTACAATCTTCTCCATTTTGAATACATATATATGTACACATATACATACATACATACACATATATTATACATCCATATATACATGTTTGTATAAAACAAGTGTGTATGTGTTAGACATGCATTTATTAAATTTTGACATTTGAAATTTTAAATGCATCTAATTGCTCAAGCTGCTATTGAATTAGTGGGCATAGTCATTGGTATTAGGCCCCTTTCCAGCCCTTATCTGCAGAGCTAAACACTCTTGGGATATTTTCTAGAATGGCAGTTTCATTTTGCCTGTTTAATTATTCTCATAAACAAAACTGTGCAGTGTGTACATTTTCCTTTAGGACTTCTTTTGGAAATAATTTTTTGAGATTCCTCTATGTAAGAGGTATGTCAGTATTTTTTTCCTTTTTTATAGATGGGTCACATTCAATTGTATTATTATACTATGACATATCCATTCATTTATTACTAAGACAACAAGGCTATATATGGTGTGTTTTGAAGATTGATACAAATATATATTCTTATTTTTAATACACAAAGATGAAATTTCTGTGAGATATTTTCAAAGTGTCTATTTTATTTTACATTTCTTTTTGTGTATGAATTCAGGCCTAGGGCTTTCCTTATTTTAAATTTTTTACACAAGGCTGACACCCTACTACTTTAACCATACATTCATTTCTTGCTTATTTTTCTGCTTAGTTAAACAGAGATAAGAATCTCATGAATTTGTCTGCTTGGTCTGGCTTTGAACCTTGATCCTCAGATCTTAGCCTTCGATGTAGTTTGGATTACAGGTTAAGATACCAGCTCCTCAATCTATTGTACATTTCTACAAACACTTTATGTGAAATTAGTACATATTCTTATCAAAATTTGGTCTGGCCAAGCTTTTAGTGTTAGTTACTCTGCTAGTGATTGAGTATTAGATCTTCTGGTGGTGTTTTACTATTTGTTAATTGGCATCCTGCTGGTTTAGTTTATCCCATTATGGCTTTATTTTTCATTGCCTTAATGACTAAAGATTTTGAATATTTGTATATATTTTACATATAATACATTTTATGATATATTTGTATATATTAGTATATATTTCATGATTTTAAACATTTGTATATATTTTTTATGAAAAGTCTGTTCACACTTTTTGCTCATTCTTTTAGTTTGTTTTTGCTTTATTGAGATGGAGGATCTCAGATGTTACCCAGATTATTCTCAATCTCTTGGCTCAACTAACCTTTCTACCTCAGCCTCACTTGTAGCTCATACCATAGATGCACATCAACCCACCATGCTCCATTTGCTCATTTCAACAGCTTAAGTTTTTTTATTTTAAAATTACTTGTATGTTCCATGTCTCTTCTTTACCATATATGTCTCATGGATACTTTCCCCTACTTGTGGCTTGCTAATTTTGTTTCTTTTCTATACTTCGTTTTTCTTTTGGTTGCTGGTCTTGGGACTTGAACTCAGGGCCTCGGTTATATTCCTGACCTTTTTCACAGAAGGCTGGTACTCTACCATGTGAAGCATAGCTCAACTTATGACTTTTTGATGGTTAATTGGAGCTAAAAGTGTCATGAACTTTTCTGCCTGGTCTGGTCTGGTTTCTCAATCCTCAAATCTTATCTCCTGAGGACCTAGGATTATAAGGCATGAGACATCAGTGCCTGGTTCTAACTTACTTTTAATGATGTCTTTTAAACTTTAAATCTTACTGTGTTTTAAACTATTCTTTCTTTTGCTATTATAATTATTTCCTTCTCTAAACTAAGAATGCTTTGTTTTCCTCTTACATAGATAATGTATTGTATTTTGCTCTAAAACTCAGTCATTTAAATTTTACAGCTCAGTCCATTTTCAAATAAATTTCTATATATAGTATAATTTAGATATTGAGATAAATGTTCCTTCCATTTGGATATCCAATTTTTCTATTACCTGTGTTTAAAAATCATTTATCTCTCTATTATATTATTTTGCCTCTTTTCTAAGACCTAAAGTAATCATCAAAAATTTAATTTTTAAGTTGAGAGTCAGTGGCTTAGGCCTGTAATATTTGTTACTCAGGAGGCTGAGATCTGAGAATCATGATTCGGAGCCAGACCAGGCAGGAAAGCCTGTAAGACTCTTATCGCCAATAAACTACTCAGAAAAAGCTATAAGTGGATCTGTGGTGCAAGTGTTAGAGCACTAGCCTTGAGCAATATAAGCTCAGGGACAGAGTCCAAACCCTGAGGTCAGGCCCAAAACTGGAAAAAACGAAACAAAACTTTAAATGTAAGGAAGGAATATATAAAGTCACACTTTATGGATAAGGCCATTTGCATTACATTATTTTATATTTTGAGCCTCCCGAAAGGTAATACTACAGATTATTCAAAATTACTCACCACTCTGTTAAATGTTTAGTTTTGATTATTTCATTTGACTCTCAAAATAATTCCAATAAATGTTTTATGGTAACTAGAGATAAATAGGTTGATAAAATGATGTGCCCAGATTGCACACTTCCTAAGTATGCAAACATGATCCTAGGTCTTTGTGATCTGGAAATTGCTCTTTCAAAAAATGTACTAGAGAACCCCATAATGGAAAGATGGAAAGATGTGTTGCTGCCGGGTGCCTGGTTTTGAGTTACTGAAGGATTTGTTAAGACTGAGGGTTTTTTTGTTGTTGTTTTGTTTTCCACAAAGAAAATGGGTGCAGTGTCAACCCACTATTCTTTTCGATGGTAACTCATTATCTTTAATGACTTATGTTTTTTATCCTTTATAATGTACTGCCAGTCTTTGAATAAATCTGCTTGCAAATGTGATTAAAAATAGTGTCACTGAGGATAAGTATAGAGAAATGAGCTTTTAAAATTCTTCATCCTTATCAGTTGAAACAAAGCAGGCTTTCCATTGTCTAAGAAAAATATTTCTAGAAGAGTTCTGACCTCAAATCAGATTATCTTCTTTTCAAAAAGTCTGGGGAAATAAAAGTTATTATGATTTCGAGTACTGTTGGAGTGAAAACTATGTGACTATTTGTTTGGAAAATATTTGGCCATTATGTTCTTAGTGTCAGCAATGACCCAAAGTAGAAGGTGCTATTCTCAGTATATGTGAGATTTTTTCGGAAGCAGATTAGTAAGGAGAATTTCATCTACTATTTCGCCAGAGCATGTGAAAAAAATTGAGGTTTTATACTATGTTTTCTTAAATATAATTTAGCAGTAACCTGAAACTGCTTTTATATAAAAAAAGATGACAAGAACATTTCCTCAAATGGGCCAAAATACAAGGCTTTTGTGCTTTAAATAATAGAAAACAGAACATTGCTCAAATAGTATATTTCCCCCGCTTTATTAAAAGCAAGTACTGCTGCTACCTTTAATAGAATCAAACAGGCTTTTTGTTTTTGCTGTGGTCTTTGGTTTATTTGTTTTGCCCTCTGTAGTAGGGCTTTTTGTTCACGGAAGACACTGAGGTGAAGAATTTCTGAGATCTCCTCTTCATTTTACAAGCATTCTCCCCCTGGGTGTGACAATTACTTAACCCCAGCTCTGCCTCTGTCTCTGCTTGAGCCCATGTTGCTTGCTCAATAAACACTGACATCTCTCTACCTACATAGCATAAAAGATAACCACCTCAGGATCACTTTTTGTCTGAGATTATACCCTAGGAAACATGGATGTATAATTCTATTTCTTATAATAGGACTCATTATAATCACAATACTTAATGTATAACATTAAGGTAAAGATCAAATAAAAGTGTTGAATAAATGTATATTTTTGTAGTATCAGTGGGAAGATTCAACTACTAAACAAGGAATTACTTCCTCCATACCTCATTTTATGCAATGCTCTATCATTTAATCAACCAATTTTGTAGGAGCTAATAGTGAATAGTTATGAAAAATTAACAGCATGTTGGAGGGAATTTTAGTAAGTTTGAAATATTATAAATAAATCTACTTCCAATGTAAAATTAACATTGTTAAGAAGTGAACTTAGCAAGGGTGAAGAGATGAGGTTTAGTTGGGCATCCGTGGTTGATACCTGTAATCCTAACTACTCAAGAGGCTGAGATCTGTGGATCCAAGTTCAAAGCCAGCCCAGACAGAAAAGTCCCATGAAACTCTTATCCTCAATTACCTACTCAAAACCCAAAGTGGCACTGTGGCTCAAAACGGTCGAGCGATAGCTTTGAGCAAAAGAACCTAGGAACAGTGCCCAGGCCATGAGTTTGAGCCCCATGAATAACCACAGAGAGAGAGAGAGAGAGAGGGTAGTATGCAAATGATTACAAATGCATCAACTAAAATATAATAGACTGACTCTATGGAGAACTCAAATTAGTATTATCTAAATCAAAGGGCTGGGAAGGTGGCTCAGTGGTAGAGCGCTTGCCTTGCATGCCTGAGGCCCTGGGTTCGATTCCTCAGCACCACATAAGCAAAAAGAAAAAAGCCGGAAGTGGCACTGTGGCTCAAGTGGTAGAGCACTAGCCTTGAGCTGAAGAGCTGAGGGACAGCGCCCAGGCCCATAGTTCAGACTCCACGACCGGACCCCCGCCCCAAAAAAAAGGACTAAATCAAAGACCAACAAACACAGCCAGGAAATGAGTACATCCAAGTGCGGGGGGGATGGGGTGAGGAATGGATGAATGAATGGGAGAAGAGAGTAGAATGAATGGATGAATGAAGGGGAGAAAGAAGTAGAAGGTAGTCAAGAATCCATTGTATATACCACAAAACTAAGAAAAGTATGGGAAAGGGTAGTAGGCTGAAGGGCTGAGAATGTTGAAGGAATGACACTGATCAAGATACGCTTTATTCATAAACGGCTATGTTATATGGCACCTCCTTTGTATAACTATTTAAAGATAATTAAAAGATGTAAGTTAAGGACAGTCCCATGGCTCTGATATCAAGCCCCAGTACTAGCAGCGAATAAAATAAGTAAATAAATAAACAAACACATAAATATTTCTATCTTCAAGTTTTTAAGACAGAACTAAACAGATACTCATTAGATCAATTTTTTAATTCATTTAGTTACTGTATTCCTTATATTTAACTTATATAATCACAGAACAATGCTAGTAAAATTTAAATGTTAATATCCACTTGAATCGTATCAGGTTGTCATAATTTTAAATACTGACTGCACTATATTTTAATGAAGTGCCCATTTTCTGTTTCCCTAAGTTAGTGAGAAGATAAGCTTCCATTAACAGAACTTCATGAGATTACATACCTGTTCTATCACGCGAGGGATTATAGTTTATCCAAGGTCAAATAGATAATTCTATATATAAGTGAGATGGTAACTGAGAATTGAGGTATGAATGAGAGTTTGAGAATCAGAATTATACAAATCTATTGACTAGGTTGCTGCCATATGCACATACTATCATGTTTGCTTGAGAGGTTATTACAAAAACATTTTCAGACAATTCCTTTCCTTGGGGGACTCACACACTGAGAAGTACTCATAGAAATATGTATTGACAAATACATTATAGATTAGTTACGATAAGGAACAGCCAAAAGAAATGATGCACAGTTGAGCCTTGGGTTCTTGCATGTAGTCCTATTGCTATCAGTGCTTCGCTTACTTGGATAAATGTCTTTAACTAGTTTTAGCTTCCTAAAATATTCAAGAGACTCCCCAAACTCGACATACTTTACAATTTTTTAAGACAAGAACAATGGATGATATTTCAGTAAAAGAATGCTTTTGTACAGAAGAGTAGTCTTAGAGTGAAAAGAACAGTAGGGTTCAAAATAGATGTTCTGGTAGTTGAAACAGTGTATGGCTGGGTGACTATCTGATGCATACACATTCTAGAAGGCAATAAAGAAGTTTGATTAGGTATATGTAAAACAAGTATATAAAAGGGGATCTTCTATTTTCAATATTCAGCAAAGAGAGAAAGGTCCTCTGTCTTCAAGGACAAACAATTGTCATAGAGACCCCACATTCTCTGAGCACCATGGCTATCATCAGGCTTTGCATGGGATTGTTTTGATGACCTCTGTCCAGAGATCATAAATTTGATGTGCAGATTGGTTTGTGATATGTCATTTGCCATTTCTACACTTTAGTTTTAGTATTGGGTCAATTGCAAGAATGAGACTGATTGAATTAGAGAAGAAATTCTAATTTAAGCTCCAGTGAAATCTTTAGTGTCAATGGCAGCAAGAAATTTGGAAGAAGTACGTACTAACTTTAGTTACAAATAAATTGATATCCTCAAAAACAAGCAAACACAAAACCATTAATGAGACCACTGGAATAAAAGATAACAGAGTGATTGGGACTGAAAAATTTCATAAACTAATATCATGTGTCCAAAATTAGAACTCCTTGCAGAAATGTATAAGCAAGAGATTAGAATCAATCCGTAAAAATTCTCAAAATTAAGAATCAAAAAAATGAGCCAGGCATTAGTGGTTCATTCATGTAATTGTAGCTACTCAGGAGGCTGATCTGATGATTCTGATTTGAAGCCAGCCTGGAGAAAAGTCTGTAAGATTCTTCTTTCCAATTAACTAATAAAATTCCAAGTAGAAGTGTGACTCAGTGGTAGAACACCAACCTTGAACAAAAACGCAAATGACATTACCAGGTCTTAGTTCAAGCTCTAATGCTGGCAGAAAATAAATAGAAAGTAAATACTTTTTAAAAGAGTCAAGAAATGAAAACGGAGATTAAGAAAGATGGTGGAAGAAAACAGAAAGCAAGAATTTAAAGAATCTTCAATGATGAATGCTTCTGAATCATAAATAAGTATGAATATGACATAGGAGTAAGTATAATGAAATTCAATTAATGCACTAAGAGTACACACATCAAAAAGTATTTAAATAACTGTATATTTAAGGTAATGCAACAGACATTTTTAAAGACAAAAACACTAAGCTACAGCTATTGTTCTAAAAAATATTATATTCTATTAGTGTAATGCAACAAGAAAAATATAAACAGAAAATAAATTGAGGTGATCATCACAGGATTTCTGTCCTCTTAGGGGAAAAAATAGGTTATATTTGCTTTAACAAATGTACGGTTGTGTTCAAAGAAGTGGAAAAATTACCCCCCCCCAAAACAAAAAGGCCCAGTTAATGAAGGGAGTGTGAAACAAACAGCAGAAACAAGTGTGGGCAAAAACTTGGTATGGGATTGTCAGGAACAGCTAGTAACTCTGTTGGGCCACACAGGAGCTACATAAGGCAAAAGCAACTGGTAGTTTCGACAAAGTTGTCTGGGTCCCTAAAATGCTGAAAGAAAACTTTACATAAGATGTTGGCTGAGGTACAAATTTAGGAGGATTTTTTTAGAGGCAGTAAATAGTTTGGTCAGAAAAGTTTTTGAGGAAGATGCGTCTGACAGTAACAGATGGGCTGGACTACAGCAGGATTAGAAGAAGCAGGGCTAGGATGGGAGTTTTTCGGAAATCAAGTCACACCAAAGTGTTGGGTGGCCAGCACTGGAGAAGTCACTGTGGAGATGGACAAAAGAAGATGGAGAGGGATGACAAGCTGGTCAGCAGCAGTTTTTGTAAGTAGCAGTAAATGACAGCATGCCCCAAGGGGAATTCCTTATGTCCAGTGCCCTCTTCTTACTTAGGAAAATGATTCCAGTGTTTGGCTTCTACCTGGATGCTGACAGAACTGATTATGTGTAGTTACCCCAAAGTAATCTAAAGTGTTTTAATTCTTTGGAGCTGGACTCTATGTAAATATGATTATTCATTATGTATTAAAGAGGAATTCAGAATGATGGATGTGCCTTGCCAATGTGAGAGAATTGTTTAAAGAATACTGAAAGAGAGAGAAGTGAGATAATGTGTTTTATGTGGATCGCTAAAACAGGGAGGGAAGGATCCGGAGTGAAATAAAAATAGATGGAAGAGAATTACACACTGATTTGGGGAGTTAAGACTAATGAAACAGGGTTACATTAGTTAAACAGTTTCAAGAGGAAAAAGTGAACATTTTAGTCTTATTCTTCAATAGTAATCAGTGATAAGTTACAACTGAAAAGTGAAAGGTCATATTTGCACTCATGATAACAGTTAATTATGTACATTCTGGATTTAAATACAAAATAATCAACACATATACAGCCGAATTCTAGAATAACATGTCTTTTGAAAGTCAAATCTAAACATTGAAGAAAGTAGAAGAATGATGAGCTATTGATCTACGGGTACTAATTAGAGGGAGATATGTAAGAAACTCTGGTGCACTGTTGGCTAGGGTAACTTAAGATAATGATGATGCATTTCCTGAAGTCAGAAAAAAGAACTGGAATATTTTTTGCCATAGAGAAATGATTAAAGTTTAAATGTGTGTGTTCAAGTTGATAGTTCTCCCAAAGGAAAGTGAAGACTAGCCACTAGACTTATAGAGTTAAAGTGACTAAATTTCAGGAATGAGGGTTCCAAAGACTGGGCCTTGGTGTGGCCTGCTGTAGTACTGAGATTGGCAGAAGACCCTGGAGTGCCTAGAAAAGTCAATTTAGGCTCATGTTCTTAGCTGAAACCTGTATTAATACACATAAAAAAGTATTCTAACAGTAAAATTAGGCCTTTGGGGAAAAAAGTCTTTTTTATAGTTCATAATAAAAGACCAGATTGACCAAGTATTTAATACAGATGAAGACTGTGGCAAACTGTTATGGAAACCATTTAGCATAAAATAAGCCATGCCACAGTTTGACAACAGATGTTATTGCTGCAGATAGAAGTGTCTACACTGAACTAGGAGTAGAAGTGACGATACCTCTATTGGAACTTTACCAGCCCCAGCAACTTAGAATGTCTTCAAAATCTTTCCTCCTACCAGATGATCATATCTTTATAGTTCAGGAAATTTCAGAACATTTGAAAATTGTAAAAGTGAAGGTGTACTGGTGAGAAAGGCCTCGGGGTATATCTCTGAGGGCAAGAGGTACCACTATCTGTCTATTTGTCTGTCTGTCCTTCTAGCCACAGAGAGCATTGGTTTGTAAGATTTACTGTTGGAAGAAGCTGTGGGACAATTTGAAATCAGTGACATGAAACAAGCCATCTCCCCGCCACTGTTCCTAAGAGACCAGTCAGGAGGGCTCTAGCAACCTCATTCTGATTCTACCAGCTATATTTTTGTTTTGTTTCATATCTCATATATTTTCTGTGTTTTAGGCAAGGATCTCACTAGAATGGCCAGGCTGAACCTGAACATGGGATCTGAGTGCTGGGATTTTAAATGTGTCACACCCACACCCAGCTCTGCTTTTATTTGATTTATAGAACTGCATTCCACTTATCATTCCCTATTGTACACCTAGCAAACATTTTCTCAGAGGCAATAACTGGGATTGGCAGAGACAAAGGATCTTAACTCAAGTTTTCACCTTGTCTTCCATGCCAGGATACAACCCACCAAGAAATGGAGCTGATGTATAAGGAAAAACCCACTAGTAGCCAGGTGCTGGTGGCTCACCACTGTAATCCAAGCTACACCAGAGGCTGATCTGAGGATTGTGGTTCAGATTCAGCCTGCGCTTTGGAGATATGAGAGTCATAGCTCCAGTTAACCAGAAGTGGAGTTGTGACTCAAAGTAGCAGAGAGAGAGTCCTGAGCAAAAGAGCTCAAGAATAAGGCTGAAGCCCTGAGTTCCAGTCCGTGACCTATCAAACAAAAAGACAACAAACACCCTCAAGGGGGTTGGATTTCCATTTTCATAACCCCAATTAAGAGACTGACTGAAATTTCCATTTCATCTGGAATGGTTACCAAGTCTTTCCATTCTCACCTTTGGGTGCTGGTCAGCTGCCACATTTGTTGAAGAGAAATTCTATTTGCTGTTTTTTTTTTAATTTCATTTATTGTCAAGGTGATGTACAGAGGAGTTACAGTTACATACATTAGGTAATGAGTACATTTCTTTTTGAGCATTGTCTATTGGCTTTAGCAGTATGAACTGAGTCTAAGGCAGATTTCTTACAATCAGTTTGGGATGCCTCTGAATTTTTCCTTCCCTTATAGAAATAAACTCTACATGGATTCCAGGAGCATGCTTCAGGGAGCAAAGGACAAGAATGAGGTAAATAGCTTACAGAGCAGTGCTTGTCATACAAACTGAAGGGGTAAGGTAATTATGGGCCTCACAAGAACCAAACTAATAAGAGGAGATGGTTTTTAAGAGCAGGTAACACTAGTTTCTTTGAGAGCTTCAAAAAAATGGGATTATGTTTTATGTCATTAACATCCTTACCCCAAACAGGGCTCACATGTATAATCCTACAATACTGAGGCTGAGATGTGAGGATCGCAGTAGAAAGCCAGCCTAGGCAGAGAAATCTGAGAGACTCTTCTCTCTACTTAATCATTAAAACCCAGAAGTGAAGCTGTGGCTCAAATAGTAGAGCTCCAGACTTGAGAAAAATAGGTAAGGGACAGTGTACAGTTCCTGAATTCAAGTTTTTAGTACCACCACAAAAGGAAAGAAGGAAGGAAGGAAGGAAGGAAAGAAGGAAAGAAGGAAGGAAGGAAGGAAGGATGGAAGGAAGGAAGGAAGGGTCCTTACTCCACTCACTAAGAAGTAAAAAATACATCTCTGCAGGAAGATGGTCCCCAAGTGCCTTTTGCTCTATCTAAACTTTGGTTTGTTTCGCCAAAAATAGAAGACAATACTAAAGAAAAGAAAGGCTGGTTGATGTGCTTGACTGTAATAGCTCTGGACAGTTGGGTACTCTGCCACTGCAGGCCCAATGAATCCCCTTCGATTCTCTCTATAGAGAAATTAGTTATTCTTGACATACCATCTGTCTTCTCTCATTAGCTCAAGGCTCACAAACTTCAAGCAATTCTTTGATAAAATGTCGATGTCCTATGTTACTTGTAGCCCACACACATCTTGAGATGTCACTGGGCTTTTTCATACATGAACCAGTTTCCTGCGTGAGCCAGAAAGGAAACATCATATGAGGTTTTCGTTACAATCTGAGGGAAAGGCCAGGACATGCTCGGGGCAGGGGTAGATGTCTAGGTGCATCAAACCTCATCGTCTGTGGAATATCTGAGCCATTTTTATGGTATGCTCTGCTTTTTTCTTTCTTTTCTTTTCTCTCTGAATATTTAAGGATGTTTTATTGAAGTTAACATGACAATTGATGGCATGTTTGGAATTATGCTTGTCTGCTTCATAATGCATGATTTACATAAATACTTTTTTAAGTCATGATGTTTATTGTGACCTGCTCATTATTTACCATGAGTATATTTCAACAAATTATCATCTTTCTTAGTATTATTTAATGTATTATTTCAGTGCATTAAAACGGGTGATATATAGACATATTTAAATGTGGCAATAAAAATCAAGCGGGACCAACCAGATTTATGTGATAGGAGCCTTGAGGCTAATATTTTATTGTGTCATTTATTTAAACTCTCTTCTGATTAGTCTGTTAGGTGGGGTAACTGGCTAGCTCTACAGACTGTGCATGATCTGCATCTGTGTCAATGATTCTAATAGCAAAAATCTGTGGGGGTTTCAACACTGTCAATTTGATAACAAAATTCATAATCAATAGACTTGTAAGAGCATATCGAATTTGGCTCTATCCATAGAGATTATGACTTTACAGTGCCAACTGCTTTGTTATGAGTACCAGAAATGTTCTTTCTGTAAAAAACAAAAACAAACGAAAAACAAAACACCTGTAACAAAATAGGTATGGCAGACAATAATTTACAGCTAACTAGTCATGACCTTGTCCAGTAAGAGCGATTAGGGATGACATTGTTTGTGCTCTGAGTTTATCCTTATCCTGTTCCCAAAGCACATATGTTTAAAGTACATTGATGTAAAGTACAAAATCAAGTGAGTTTCTCATTTCAAGACTTTTTAATGTCATGTCATACTTGAGGCCAGTCATCATCCCTGAGCTTCACTCAGTGGGTACATCAACAAAATAAAGGTAAAACTCTGTTGCCCAGTTCAGATTTCCAGACTTTCAGGATACTTAAATGGATGAAGACCAAAGTATGATATTAATTATGAGCAAGACATACCTGGCCATTATTATTTTGGGTGTGCACGTGTGTGTGTGTGTGTGTGTGTGTGTGTGTGTGTGTGTGTGTGTGTGTGTGTGTGTGTGTTTGCCTATACTGATAGGGTTGGAACTCAGGGCTTGGATGCTTAGCTTTTCCACTCAAGGCTGGTTCTCTGCCACTTGAGTCACAGCACCACTTCCAGCTTTTTGCTAGTTAATTGTAGATAAACATCTCACAAACCTAGCTGGCCTAGAACCTTGATCCTCAGATCTCAGCCACTTGAGTAGCTAGCATTATGGTTGTGAGCCACCCGTTCCTGGCCATTATTATGTTTTAAGATCTATATCTTTTATATATATTTCTATTAATGGTAAATGATTGACTATACACTGTTTTTTGTTTTGTTTTGTTTTTCTTTGTTTGTTTTTTTGGCTAATACTGGGGCTTGAACTCATAGCCTGTGCATTGTCCCTGACTTTCTTTTGCTCTACTACTTGAGCCACAGTACCACTTCCAGGTTTTGCTGGGTAATTTATTGGAGATAAGGAGATAAGTCTCATGGACTTTCCAGCCAGGGCTGGCTTCATAGCATGATTTTCAGATCTCAACCTCCTGAGTCTTTAGGATTGCAGGCATGGTCCCCCAGCACTCGAGAACTATACACAGTTTAGATAGCATTTTTAAAATTTGTTTTACTGGACTTCTATTAGCTTGACTTTATTTCAATGAAACCTTTGTATACTCGTGAACTCATTGCTTTGATAGAGAAATATTTTGAAAAATTAATAATGAGTGTTATGTCATTGCCTTTCAGGTGACAAAGTTCAGCTGTGAGTCCCTCCTCCAAATCTTTGGCTATTTTCTTCTCTGAGGCTTCTTTCCTCCCTAGAGATAGCCCTTTTCCTATTTCCAAATCCATGTCCTCCTTCTCTTCACTTTTTTTTTTTTTTTTTTTTTTTTGGTTGTGGGGCTTGAACTCTGGGCCTGAGCACTGTCCCTCAGCTCTTCAGCTCAAAGCTAGCGCTCTACCACTTGAGCCACAATGCCACCTCCAGTTAATGGAGATAAGAGTCTTACAGACTTTCCTACCTGGGCTAGCTTTGAACCGCAATCCTCAGATCTCAGCTCCTGAGTAACTAGATTACAGGTGTGAGCTACGGGTGCCCAGCTCTTCACTTTGGTTTTTACTTTCTGTCCCTCTTTAATTTCATTTGTCCAATTTATGCTTAAGTGTGCACTTATAAGAGAAGAAAATTCATCATTTTGTCTAAGTAATGAAGTAATTATTTTCCATATTTGGCTTCCTTGACTCTTTTTGGAAATTTTAATCCTCAGGACATACATGTGCTAAGTTTCTTCAATGTTTTGTTTTCTATATCAAATTCAAATCTAAACAAGTTGCTAAAATTTAAATTGTTTCAAAGATCACCTAGGACTTTGGGGGGCATAAAAACAAATGGTCAGACATTTGTAAACAACAAAGCTGTTCAAAGCATAATGTCCTTGTGAACTACAGATGTGTGCCTTCAAGTATTTCCACTGCTTGAATAATGACAAACTAGAGAACAATAAGTAGACTGAACTTATATGTCATACCCAGTGCCCAGCTTGGAGCTCAAGTAACTAAACAAAATACAAAATGAATGTATGTGGTGCAAATGTAAGCAAGTGTTTCAAAACAACCAGTTGTTGAATTAACATATTAAGAACATTTCTATGGGCTCATTCCAACCTCATTCTTCAAGGAAATAAAAGAGGGATTCCAAAAATTCATATGGAACAATAAAAGACCCCAAATAGCAAAAATGATCCTTAACAGAAAGAGCATTGCTGGAGGAATATCAATACCAAATTTCAAACTCTACTACAAAGCCATAATAATCAAAACAGCTTGGTACTGGCACAAAAACAGACCTCAGGACCAATGGCATAGAATTGAAAACCCAGAAATGAACCCACAGACCTATAGCCATCTAATCTTTGATAAGGGAGCTAAAAAAATAGAATGGAAGAAAGACAGCCTCTTCCGTAAATGGTGCTGGTAAAATTGGTTAATCACTTATACAAAACTAAAGCTAGATCCTTATATTTTATTTTAATGTAAGGGTGATGTCAGAGAGTTCACAGTTACCTAAATAAGGTAATGAGTAAATTTCATGTTGAACAGTGTTACTCCCTCCCTTGTTTTCTCCCAATTTCACTACCCCTCAATTTTCCTTCCCTCCAAGTTGTAAAGTTTACTTCCAGCACAGTGTCTTGTGAGTATCGCTGTTTTATGGGTTCACCCTTTGTCCTTTGTCTCACCATTTTGTTATTCCCCTTCCCTTTCCCAAATCAGATAGATGGATATAGAAGACACAGGGTATCAAAATCAAAAACAGTGACAACAGGGGATAAACCAAAAGAAAAGAAACACTCAGAAAATAAACAGACATTGTATTTTTCAACAAAAATAACATAGCTTCAAAGCAGATCATTCACTAATAGTTGTCCATAGAGTCATGCATGTGTCTCTTCCATTGTCTGGTCTTTACTACACCATGGAGGAGATTTATATTATTATCCCTTTCTTAAAGGTGAGGAACCTACTTAAGCATAATTTTAAATAGTAAAATAAAATAAAACTAAGCTTAGAAATCTAAAATGAAGAGGAGTGAAATGCCTACCCAAGTGAATCTGCACACAGGTCTCACTCTTAGAAATCAGATTCTTACTAGGACACCAAATAGTATACATTGTCCAGATATGTGTTTTAGATACACTGTAGTGATATACTCAGAACATGCCTTATGGGCACTTTCCCCTACACTTCATGCATCACTCTGTTTTATTTGAGTCTTTTCATTAAGAGTAGAAGAAATTTTCTTTCTCCCTTTTCCAAACTCAGGTTCTCAGGGGTCTAGACACAGGGTGTATGGATCAGAAGAGAGATGAGCTTTAAGGACACCTTTATCATTAGAATTTAGCAATTAATTTTGGGTGTAACTTTCTTCTGATCAGATTATATATGATATATAATCTAAATTATTGTTGTTCTTATGTCATCTTAACAAGTATGAATTTACCATCCTATTAATGTGTAATCTGAGTGTTCTTAAAAGTTGAGTAAAGTTTGATTTCTTTTCGGAGGCAATTTTATCTTCAGCACAAAGGAGAACCCAAAGTTCTCATTATAGAAAGTTTTTATTCTTTTTTTTTAGTACCAGTACTAGGGTTTGAACCTGGGGTTTGTTGCTCTTGCTTACTTTTTCCTTAAGACAACCATTCTTCCGTCAAGCAATTTTAACAAGTTGAGAAGCCCTGTCTCACTTATTATGGTAAACATGAACTCAATCAAATTATTAATAAAGGAATTCAAATTCATCTTTGCTACTTTCATTCCCTTAGGGAATACAATTTCATAATTTGAATTTAAGCAATGCACATGTATATATTTCATTTTTCTACAATATGATTAATTACATGCTGATTGACGTTTGGAGTTGGGGCTTATTTTTCTACTGCATAATTGCACCCAATCATTTCGTTATCCTCCTGTAATTTCATGACAACTTACTGAATATTGTGAGTATAGATTGATGTTTCACAGTTTCTTCTATTCTTGTAATTTAGGGTCTATTAATGGCAGGTTGAAAGGAAGAAAAGAAAGAAAAAACCCAAGGACTTAATTGGTTTTAAATTGGCCTTAAATTGTAATTAGAGGAGAAGAGAAGTAAGTCATAACGTAAGTATTTTTATCACAACAAAATTTCAAGGTGTTGATTCTTCCTAGTCGTGTTTTAGGTAAGGGAGGAGGAAATTTCCGGGTAATTAAACATGTGAACATTATTGCAATGCTGTATGGAAACAGAAAACAGCACCTGCAGAGATGTTTATGAGCCTACATTTAGCAGTAAGGAAACCCTGCACTGTCTGCACAGAGCTCAGCTCTCCAGGAGCCAGGCAGAAAGGTGACAGCTTAATCTGGTATTGAATGAAACTACCAATGAGACACCGAGGTTAGAAAAGAGCTGGGCACTGAAGCTCACAGCTGGAATCCTAGTGAGTCAGAAGGCTGAGATCTGAGGATCCTGATTAGAAGCCAGTCTTGTCAGGAAAGTCCCTTTCACTCTTATTTCCAATTAAACAACCAAAAGGCCAGAAATAGAGCTACGTGGCACAAGTGGTAGAGCATTAACTTTAAGAGAGAAAGGAAAAGAAGAGAGAAAAGCAAAGCTAAGCTTTGGGACAGTGCTGAGGCCCTGAGTTCCAGTCTCAGTACTGGCATTGAAGAAATAAATAAATCCAATAAATTGGCTATCAGGATGTCTCTTTATAAAGTCTTATCATTTTCTGCAAGTATTTTTGTTTCCCAGGAGGCAGGCTTGGCTGAAAGCATCATTGATCTGGCAATCAGTTTGCTGTAGGGCTTGATAGAAGGCCAATCTGGCAGGCATTGAACTCTCTCATTGTTTCCTGAGTTAATTTGCTATCTCCTTGCTAGGTGGTATCCCCTTTTCTCCCCCAACCTTCCATTTTCCTCTCTTCTAAAGCTCCAGGAGAAAGAATATCCTTCTTACACAGCAAATACATTGAGTCAAGTAGTTCAATTTGGTAAGTTTCCTAAATTCTGACTGTAGTATATAATTTCATTTAATTTTTAATTAGATTTTTTATTATTGTGTGTGTGTGTGTGTGTGTGTGTGTGTGTGTGTGTGTGTTGATTAAACTCAGAGCATGAATGCTGTCCCTGAGATATTTTGCTCAAGCTAGCACTCTACAACATGAATTACAGCTCTAGTTCTGGATTTTTGGGGTGCTCAATTGGAAATAAGAATCTTGGTGACTTTCCTGCCTAGCCTGGCTTTGAACTTTGATCCTTCTATCTCAGCCTTCTTAGTAGCTAAGATTGCATTTGTGAGTCACTGCTCAGATAATTATTTATTATCTTCAAGTAGTTGTAGAAAGGGATTTCAGTTTAACCTATCCATTGATGAGTACACTTCCTCTTGATCAGTATGAGGACAAATCATTTTAGATATTGAAGAGAGGTGCTGATGGAGTCAGACATTGAAGGAAAATTGGACGATGCCAGACTGGCATTACCCCAGGTCATTTGTTGTGGTTTTTGAGTAGAAAAAACACTTGTGCCTGAGATGATTTCTTTGCATGGTGAGAAAGATGACTAGAAATGCAGTAACAATACAGATGGCAAAGTGGTAACAAGGCAGGGAAAAATATATATTTACTAGTATTTTTATACTTCCTTTGTCAAATGAGTGAGTTTCAAGCCCTTTACATCATTATTCATGTATAGGCAGTCTGTGCATGGGGAATTAGCCAGAGAAGCCGATTTTATTTTCACAGTTGACTTTTTTTTGGAATTGTGAAAACTTAACTTCCTTAACTCCATTTACTTTTACATTGTTTTGACACATTCTATAATGAAATTTTATGGCAAGGTAAAGCATTTAAACTGGAGAGTAGCTGCTGCCGTGAAATTAGATGAAAGGTGTATGAATTGGACACACTCCTCATTCTCTTGCAGATGAAGTTTGCTTTTGGAAAAAGAATGTTCTGTTAAATCTCAGGTAGACTCTTGTTCTTTGCCTTGCTGCTTTCTTGCTGCTTCTCGGGCCTATCAAAATGTCTGAAACAATGCATACAAACTCATGTATTTGTTGAAGTAACTGTCAGCAAATATATGAGTAATAAATGAAAAATTGCTTTATAATTTGCATTCAAACCTTGCATGAAGGTTTTAAAATTTGAACTGCTGAAAATTAATCAAAATTTTAATATAAAAGATGTGTGTGTGTGTGTGTTGGTAGCAGGATTTGAACTCAGGGCCTTATACTCCTACTTACTTTTTTCAGGCAACGCTGGTACTCTATACTTGAACCACATTTCTGCTACTGGCTTTTTGCTAGCAAACAAAGGATGGGAAACTCACAAATTTGTCTGCTCAGGCTGGCTTTAAACCAGGGTCTTACATTCTCAGCCTCCTGCATAGCTAGGATTACAGGCATGAGCCACCAATACCTAGTCAATATAAAATATTTTAATGTATTTATTATTATTAATTTTAGCTGACTTACCTTTTACTGTGCACTGACGGCCAAATTTGCAGTTGATATGTGTCCTCGAAAGCTATTATGCAAAGAAAATGCTTAATCCTTAGAGTAATAACCATACCCAATATTTGGAGACATTTTTAGAGTCAACTTTCTATGCGTAAATATATAAGGCAGTAAATCTGTTACTACTGCCTTGTCTATGGATAATTTCTACTGCCAAAGATTCTGTATTTCCTTGGGCAAGATATTGAAAACTCTTAAAACAAATGCCAGTACTTTTACATTCAACCCTGCAGGCTTGAGGATGAAATCTGAGTAATCTGTTCTACAAATATATTCACAAATGTGTGTAACAGCTGTATGCAGACAGAATATGAACAGTTTCCCATTGCTATTTAATACTTTTCTGAGCTTCCACCATGTGCCTGGTGCTAACTGGGCACCTCAATTATGCTCCATCTGTGCTCACTTCCAAAGCTGCCAGCCATCAGACTGCTAGGGCCTTGGCACTTGTGGCAGACAGCCTGGTGTGATAAATAGTACAATCTAGCATTTCTTCCTGAGCTACGCTAGCTAGTTAATCTAGGAAATGGATCACATTGTGTCCATCATTGGCTTACCCCATGAAATAAATCTGGAGTTCTCATGGCCTCAAAGATAACTTGGTGTGGGAAGAAACAGTACACTACAATTCCAGCTAAAACACAATGTTTTCTGTGTCAATGGGATGGGGGTGGGTTAGGATGAAATCACTAAATAAAAGGTCTGGGGCATGCAATTAAATAATCAGATTTATGAATGCCTTTTAAAATATAACCACCATACACAAATGTAGTTCCCATCAAATAACACAGATGACCTTCTTATTTTTTCCTGCAAAACCCTTGGAAAAGCCAGTCAAGTTGATAGATCATTTTCACTGTTATTAGGACTTTCCTTGATGAAAATGCACATTTATGTCTTTTCATATTAAAGTCATCTCATCTACCTCATTATGAGACACAATTAGAATTACATTTAAAGTCCAACAAGTGACCCATTGGATATGACACTTTGTCCAGGAACTTCACGATATTATTACAACTTGACAGAAAGGAATAAGATGTAAGAAAGTACATGATTTGGTAAATTCCCAAGCAAGTTTCTGAAGTACCAACTAGTATGTGTGTTAATATAACTAGAAAATTCCACTTGCCATGTGATTTTGGAGGCATGATACCCAGAGAGACAAGTTAGCTTTACTAAAGTATTGAGGATAGTCATCATCAGAACCACCAAGACTAATGATCTAAAATTCAGAGACTTTATACAGATAGTTGTACTTTATTCTGATATTTAATATACATACACTTAAATTAAATTAATAGTTTGAGTGTATGGGTGTGGTAAGGGTGGCAGTAAATTGGAAGGTTTTATCCATGCCACACTATCTCATATGTTAACCAATCACAAAGCCGTGGCACTGGGTAACTCGGACTTTTAAAATTAATGTGCAGAATAAAAAAAAAAAACAGAAGAGAATAGAAAAAGTGAAAGTGGGAAACAAAGCAGAAACAGATTTCAAACTACAAAAAGAAGAATGAGATCATGTCATCTCTTTTATTCTCTTTGAGCAGTGGAGTTTGAAGCAAATGCATTTGTCCCTTTTCCACACTCTTTTCCCCTAAAGCAAATGCTCATTTGTTGAAGGAGAATGCTAATCAGTATTAGACTTTGGTTGTCTCTGTCTTGTAACTCCCCATGCAATCCCACAGTTCTCATTCCTAGGTTTTCAGGATCTCAGTCCAGCAATTCTATAGAAAACCACACGGTCATTTTGTGTTTTCCAATCTCAACTTTTCTTACAATGGGATTTCTTAGTTTTTTTTTTTTTTCATGGCTCAAGTTGATAAGGAAAAAAAATATGATGATAGTTTCTAAGTTTACATCAGTGTGTGAGTTACATCATGAAACCTGTCTGGAGTGGAATGCCGCACCTATGGTTCCTCTGGGGTGAAGAAATGATACCAAAAGAGTCATTTACAATCTCGTAGCCATTTAGAGCTTGCAGAATTCAGGTTCTTTTCCTTTTAAAAATAAAAAAATAAAAGTTTTGTTGAGGGTCGTTACTCAACTTACCACATTGTCAGTAGTTTATGTTATCAGCACTTGGAGATAGGGCCTCTCCACAGTGTTATTCTGCCTCTTAATCGAGGTTGGAATGTCTATTCTGGTGTTTGAAAGGTTTGCATGTGGGATCTTCTGTGACCTTGGTGTTGTGTGCCATTTGTGCATCATTAAAAGGTTGTAATGGAGTTCTGTCGCACACAGCTTGTAAAAGGTCAAGCAGAAAGTTGGGAGCCAATGAGGTTGGGAAGAAAAATGGTGCTTGCTGCAGAAGTTGAAGGATTCATTATATTGATGCTATGGGTTTTCCGCAGAGTAATAACTGGGTTAGCAATAGAATGTAAATCTTCTCAGCCACTTAGTCTGAATCTGCTTCTTCTTGATTTGTGGGGATATATTTTTAACAGAGTACAAGGAAAGTCATTACACTCAGAGGAAAGCCAGTGGAATTGGTTAATGCACTGTAGAAGATCAGCCAAAAGAAGGATAGAAGTAGAAGAATAAAATGAATCAGTCTACCTGGTTGCTACTAAGTATTGATATTCACATGAAATAATTGTCTAAGGACTTTGCATGTGTGATTGTTTTTTGTTTTTTGTTGTGGGGCCTGAACTCTGGGCCTGGGCTCTGTCCCTCAGCTCTTCAGCTCAAGGCTAGTGCTCTACCACTTGAGCCAAAGTGCCGCTTCTGGCTTTTTCTGCTTATGTGGTGCTGAGGAATCAAACCCAGGGCCTCATGATGCAAGGCAAGCACTCTGCCACTGAGCCATCTTCCCAGCCCCCTGTGATTGTTTTCCTATTTTGGATATACAGAAAGATTGTTGGTTCTGATGGCCCAGAGGTACAGGGTAGCTAATTTAAATGCTTAAAATAGTTATGAACATAAGTAATTTAATGGATTTAAGGTAAAATCACCAACAAGATGGAAGAAACTTCAAGCCAATTGATTTTGTAGGAATCAGAAAAGGAGGCTAATAAGGTTTGGCTGTTTTATGAGAGGCAGAAATTCAGATGTCTCTGGATTTCCATTGACTATTCCCCAGATGCAATTTCTTAAAATGGGATTCTAGAAATGATGGGAGAAAGTACACCAGTTGATTGCATGTCTCACAAGCTTGCATATGGAGGGAGATCATTCTTCTTTCAACAGGCCCCAAACCATCTGTTGACTTGAGTCAACTCTCTGCATTTTACTTAGACGTTAACCAGAAACCTAGTTTTTCCACAAGACTACATTATCTGTTCCCTGATTTATACATGGACATTTTGGGGGGAGGGCAGTAGTGTGATATAAGGACATAAGAAAGCTTTCTATAGAGATGGATAAAAATCACTGCTATATTTTTATAAAATTGAGACAAGGATTAAGAATTTTAACTTGAGTCAGAGCTACTTTTTAAAATTGATTAAAATATGTTAAAAATGGTGTTACATTCTAGCTACCACAAATGAGGGCAACCATGCAACCTTTGTTTCTCTGGGTCTGACTTATTTCACTTAATATACTGTTACTTTCCCCAAGTCTCTCCATTTTTTATGAATGGTACAATATCATTCTTTCTAATAGATGAGTAAAATTCCATTGTTGATATAGATCAAATTTTCTTAATACATTTGAGGGACATCTGGGCTGATTCTGTATCTTAACTATGGTGAATAGTGTTGCAATGAACATGGTTCATTGTTTTCTCATATTTTATCCCTAAAACACTACAATGTAATATTTAAATAACAACCAGCATCATTGCCTTGGTCATGGAGCCTTTCTTATTCATTTAATTGTCATTAACTCATCCAGTAAGCAGTTATGGCAGACTAAAAGAAAAACCAATTCCTCAGGGGAGAAACAAGCATGCATGTATGGAAAAAACTACATTCCAACATGCCATTCATAAAGAAAGTGTTTGGATGGCCAAAAAAGCAGCTGTCAATACTACATGGTTATATATATATACAAAGTATATATAAAAATGAAATAGTTTAAAGGCATGGTATTTCATAATGAGAGTTCATTGTTTCACCATCTATCAAATATTTATTGAAGTCCTTTTATGTGCTACTCACAGGATTTGACTCATAAAATGTGAAAATGTCTTTATGCATTTTATAATCAAGTAGAAGAGAACACGAAAAAATAATCATAATCAGTAAAACTGTGTATCATGCTTTAGGTATTTGGGAGTGGAAGAACTAATAGAATCAAGTAAATTGTGAAGGATTTACTAAAGGAAGGTCCCAGAAGAAGCTGAGTAGATAGAATATTCTGGAAAGTCAGTCTAAAGAATGGGATAAAAACTTTATCTGAAATGACATGACAAGGAAATTTAGTAAGAATATGCATTCCTAGTAGATGATTGCTGATGAGTTAACAAAGATCTGTAAGATTGATTGAGCTAATGGCTCAAGCCTATAATTCTAGCTACTTAGGAGACTGAGATTTGAGAATTGCAATTTGAATCTAGGTGGGACAGGAAAGTCCCTAGATTCTGATCTAATTTCCAATTAAGAGCAACAAGGCCAGAAGTGATCCATCCATTTGTAGCTCAAGTGGTTCAGCGCTAGTTTTGAGAAAAAAAAAGTCAGTGTCCAGGCTCTGAGTTCAAGCCTCAGGACCAGCAAAAAAATAAACAAGTAAGTAAAAGATTGTACTTACCAGAATACTTCTTACTGTGTAGGCTTGAAAATTACCCTGAAAGACCTAAGTGTTACATTTTCATTCTGTAGTGCATTTAATTCTATAAAATGAAATGCCAAAAAGCTTTAATAGAGCAATATCATTCTAAAAACTGGTAAAATTATACACACACACACACAGTGGCATTCTATGCCTCCTTCAGTAAAAATGACATTACCCCATTTGTTAGGAAATGGAAAGACTTGGAAAAAATTATATTCAGTGAAGTAAGCCAGACCCAAAGAAACATAGGTCCCATCATTTCCCTTATTTGCAATAACTAGTATAAATCGGGGACAAGTGGAAAAGGTCAAAAGCTATGTACATATGACCACATAAGATGATATTAAGTGAAATGAACACAAAGATAGGGATACAACTTGTTTTTTTTTTCTTTCTTGCTATGGTTTTAATGTATCTAAAATGTACTACGTGATTTTTTGTTTCTCTTGTAAGTTCTATCACCATGGTTTAACTACTGTTTTCACCATATTTGATGTTGGTGCCCTCCATCTTTATATACATTTTTCTACTTTGGGGAGGGGAAAGGAAATAACAAAATGTTGAAAAAGGATACAGGTAGACCCATTGTAACAATGAGTTGTACAAGACACTATGTAGAAAATGAGCTTTACAACTTGGGGGAGAGAGGGGGCAGTTGAGGAGTGGGGAGGGAAGGGATGGTAGGGGAAAGACAAAGGAGGAGGTAACAATGTTCAATAGGAAATATACTCATTACCTTATTCATGTAACTGTAACCCCTCTGTACACTATTTTTACAATAAAAACATTTTTAAAAGGTTGACAGTGAACTATCAACAAATTAGACATTATCATGAATAAAAATATGAAGAAGAAAATAAAAATAAAATGAAAGTAAATTATTGATTCAAAAGAAACAAACTCATGAGAGTGTTTTACTAAACTATCTGAAAGTAAATTAGATCAGAGATCATAAAATAGATTTGCATATCTTCTAGGAAACATTGTATTATATTCACATAATGTAGTAGCATGAAACCATGAAAATTAATATATATGTATACAAATACAAATATGCCAGACAGATAAAACAGAGGAAATATGACCTACGTCTCACAAAATGAAAGTTGAATATACGTATCTTCTGATTATTCCTAGTTTAGAATTTTTTAAAAAAAGAGGGACGGGGAAGGTGGCTCAGTGGTAGAGCGCTTGCCTTGCATGCCCAAGGCCCTGGGTTCGATTCCTCAGCACTACATAAGCAAAAAGAAAAAAGCCAGAAGTGACATTGTGGCTCAAGTGGTAGAGCGCTAGCCTTGAGCTGAAGAACTGAGGGACAGAGCCCAGGCCCAGAGTTTAGGCCCCATGACCGGACCCAAAAAAAAAAAAGAATTTTAAAAAAAGAAAACACAAAAACCCAGAACTTTAAAACAGCACTTATAAAAATATTGAAGGAATGAAAAGAAAATAAAAGTATCCACAATGAATAAATCCATAGAGAAATCTCAGCAGAGAAATAGAAACTACAGAAAAAGAACATTTTACAATTAATTTTTCCCCATAGAATCTATGGGATAATAAATAGTTTGGGAATTTTTTTTAGTACATTACTAAGAAGAATAATTTTTCTCAAAACAAGTTTAGATAGCTAAATACTATTATGACATTTTGCTACCTTTAAAAAGGTGATTCAGCTTCCTGAATGGCTAGAATTACAGATGTGAGCCACCAGTGCCTGGCTTTTCTCTATTTTTTTTTCTTTTTTTCTTCTTTGCTTACCACATGTAAACCAGATAGATGTAACTGAAGTAATTTTGAAAATTACAGATAATTTTTTTCTAACCATTAAAATTTTATCTGGCTCAAAGTAAAACCTGAAGTTAGATCAAGATACATTATTTGATATCCAGTCAATTATTTCAAATATCTATTAATAACCTGTCAATGGCTTCCAAGATTGACCATGCTTTTTCCAAACAAAAACATTTCTCATTAACTCTTGTTAAATGGCTCTTGCTAGAAGTATAAGAGCTTTCCACAGCACTTCAAGTGTAAATGATTTGTTAGTGTTGAAAATTATGATCTATACACAATTCTAGATCAAAAGAAAAGAGACATAGTAGTAAGTTCTTCAAATTGTGTGTGTGTGTGTGTGTGTGTGTGTGTGTGTGTGTGTGTGTGTGAGAGTGTGTGTGTGTGTGCTGGAATTGGAGCTTGAACTCAGGGACTAATACTCTTATTTGGCTTTTTCATTCAAGGCTGACACTACCACTTGAGCCACATCTACTCTGGCTTTTGCTAGTTAACCGAAGTAATGATTGTCAAGGACTCTCCTACTTGAGCTTTGAAACAGGATCCTCAGCTCTTAGCCTCCTGTGTAGTTAGGATTACAGACATGGGGCATCTGTGCCTGGCAAAACTAATTTGTTTTTCCCTGGTTGATGCAACGAGTGATAAAAACACTAGAACACTTATGTAACACAATCCCAAACACATACTTTCCTGTATTTCTGAGTTCTTTGTCTAATGAACATAATTATATTATAGTTCCCCATGTGGAAAAATTGTCTTAATTCCTTTAGATTAAAAAAATTTAAGTATAAAAGAAATACAAGTAAGTAATGCTTGGCTTTCAATTCTCACAATTTCATCATTTTTTTTCTTTTCCTGTTGTCAAGAAACTGAAATCACTTTGATAAACTTACCTCTGTATCTCCCTCCTTCCAGTAAATTAATCATAATGCAAAGGGGAATTTAGTAAAAACTAGAGTACATGTTTGGGGTGTCTTATTATTTGTTGGTAGAGGCAATCTGACCTGCAATAAACTTTTAGTTCTGAGTATTTAGAAAAGGTGAATCAATAATTCCAAATGTAATATCTAGAATTGATTTTGCTCTGTTTTAAATTAAAGGAGAGATTTATAGTGACATTTGTTTAAGAAGTGCAATTTGCAATTCTGCATGGGAATTGGTGTCTTCTCAATGGCATTACTGATCTAGATGTAAGTTTCCTTGCTGTTCAGGTAAGCAGATCTGCAGAGATTTCTGTAAAAATAATTCTTCCCAGGTTTTTCTACTTTAATAGACACACAGTGTTCTATGCAAGAATGCCACTTGGCTAAATTGTTATAAATCTGTGCAGACCGGCTCTATTTCCTAGGTTAAGTCATCTGTTATACCCTATGTCAAAGGATGGAGGCCAGATGAACAAACTTGAACGGGTTTTGAAAACTGCATAATCAAATTCATTTATTTGAAGAAAATAGTTTGGGGCATTTAGAAGAAAATTCATGTAAATATAAAGAATGGAAAATGTGGAGTGCTTACATAGAGAGGACTGTTTGAGAATCACAAGAGAAAAAAAAGTGTTCTACCAACACCCCAGTTCCCTGAGGTCAAGATGTCAGGGATTTCCTCTCTTCCAGCCACCTTGAGACAGACACAGGACGTAGGTGAGGTTTGACTAATTTTCTCCCCTATGTGTAATTCCTCCTAGCTAGGAATGTTCATTTGCGTTTTGGCTGAGCTTGCTTATTTAACTACTAGAAATGATCATTTGAGGAATGGTGAAGATAGCTAAGTGAAAAGGTTTCTTAGTAGAATAGTCATTTAAAACCCTTCTCTATTGAACATGCAGCTGCCTCTCACTATGCTCCAGGATCCTACAATCCTGAATGTAACATAGGTAGTTCATATCTGCTAGAGGAAGTGTTTTTTTTCTCTGCCCATTAAATAAATTAAAAGGCAGAAAACACAAATACAGATAGTAAGTTTGTTTGCAAGGGAGAAATACCCTGATAGGTCACTTGTGCCACTTTTTTTTCTTTTTTCTGTTGTTTTTGTGGCCCGGGGCTTGAACTCAGGAACTTAGGGCCTGGTTACTGTTTGTAAGCTTTTTTGTTTCCTCCCCTCAATGCTAGGGGTCTACCACCTGAGCCACAGCTCCACTTCAAGCTTTTTGGTAGTTAACTGGAAGTAAGAGTCTCTAGACTTTCCTATCCAGGCTGGCTTAGGGTGGTGATCCTCAGATCTCAACCTCCTGAGCAGCTATGACTGTGTCTGCCAGTTTTAATCCCTGTCTATCTAACAGGTCATAAAAAACACTTTATGGAATGCAAAGGTATTAAAGCACTACACACGCATCCATTGGCAGTCTTTGAGTCACTTCTGATGTCTTCAGGCCTGTATTCTGACTCTCTACCTCTGCTTTCTAAACTACATGTGCTCTTGAGCCACAGCACCACTTTTGGTTTTCTGGTGATTAATTAGAGATAAGAGTCTCAAGAACTTTCCTGCCCAGCTGGCTTTGAACCGCTATTCTCAGATCTCGGCCTCTTAAGTAGCTAGGATTACAGGCGTGAGCCAATCAGCTATACTACATTTTCTTGATCCATTCATCCACTGAGGGGCTTCTGGGTTGATTCTGTATCTTAGGTATGGTAAACAATGCTGCAATGAAACATGGTTGTGCTGGTGGCATTAGTGTGGACTGGTTTGTCATTTGGGTAAATTCCCAGGAGTGGGATTTCTGGGTAATAAGGAAGCTCTATGTTTCATTTTTTGAGGAACCTCTATACTGCTTTTCAGAGTGGTTGAACAAGTTTACATTCCCTCCGACAGTATAGTAGTTTTCCCTTTTGGCCACATCCCTGCCAGTATCTGCTGTTATTTGTTTTCTTGATAGTAGTCATTCTTACTGGGGTGAGGTGGAATCCCAATGTAGTTTTGTATTGCATTTCTTTTTTATTTTAAAGATTTTTTTTTACTGTAAAGATGCTGCACAGAGGGGTTAGTTACATGAGTAAGGTAATGAGTACATTTCTTACCAAGTATTGTTACCCCTTCCTTTATTGTTCTCCCATTACCCCTTCCCTTCCCCACCTCCTGCACTCCTCCCCACACCCAAAGTTGTAAAGTTCATTTCCAATATAGTGTCTTGTGGGTATCATTGTTGCAATGGGTCATCCTGTGTCCTTGTTTCAGCGTCTTGTTATTCCCCTTCCCTCCCCAAATTAGACAAATGTATATATATGTATATATATATATATATATATATATATATATATATATATATATATATATATATATATATACAAGATGCAGGATTTGCATTTCTTTTATGGCCAGAGAAGTTGAACATTTCTTCATGTGTCTATTGGCCATTCTTATTTCTTCTTCATGGAAATCTCTAAGTCTTCAGCTTACTTGTTGATGGGGTTGTTGTCTCTTTGAGGATTTGTTTTTGGGAGGTTTAATTCTTGAGGTCAAAGTATATTTTAGATATGAAGTCCTTGTCTGATGTATGGCTAGTAAAGATCTTCTCCTATTTGTCCTAACTATGTCATTTGCCTTGCAGAAACTCTTCAATTTAATGTAATTCAGCTTTTATTTGATTCTTTGTTTTTCTGGATCTTTATTTAGGAAGTTTCAACTTCTTCCAAGGAGCCCTAGTTTTTCCACTGTCTCTTCCTGTAATATTTTCAGGGTACCTGGTCTTACATTGAGGCCTTTGATCCATTTGAAATTGATTCTGGGGCAAGGTGATATATTAGGATTGAACTTCAGTTTTTGGCATGTAGAGAGCCAGTTCTGCCAGCACCATTTGTTGAAGAAGCTATCTTTCTTCTATCCTGTGTTTTTGCCTCCCTTATCAAAAGAAGATGACTATAGGTCTGTGGGATCATTTCTGGGTCTTCAATTCTATTTCATTGTCCTCAGGCCAGTTCTTTGCCAGTACAAAGCTTATTTTATTATTTATTATGTATTATTACAGATTTGTAATAGAGTTTGAAGTTTGGTATTGATATTCCTCCAGCACTGTTCTTCCTGCTAAGGATTGTTTTTGTTTTGTGAGGTCTTCTATTATTCCATCTGAGCTTTTGGATTACTTCCTCTATATCACAAAAAAAATGTTGATGTGATGTTGATGGGTATTGCATTGAATTTGTAGATAGTTTGGGCAGTATTGCCATTTTCACAATGTTAATCTTCTCAATCCAGGAGCATGGGAGGATTTTCCACTTCCTCAAATCTGCTTTAATTTTATTTTTCAGTTATTTAAAGTTTTCATCATAGAGGTCCTTCACATCTTTGGTTAAGTTAATTCCTAGGTATTTTTTAAAGCTATTACAAAAGGAGTTGCTTTCCTGATTTTAGCCTTGCTCTTTTTATTGCTTGCAAACAGAAAAGCTATTGATTTTTGTAAGTTAATTTTATACCTTGCTACTTTGCCAAAGTTTTAGTTCAGCTCAAGTAACTTGGGAGAGGAATCTATGGGTTCTTTAAATACAAGATCATGTCATCTTAAAATAGGGGGAGCTCTACTTCTTCCTTCCACATTTAGATTTCCTTTATGAGTGTCTCTTGCCTTATTGCTCTAGCTAGGAATTTCTATACTATATTGAAAAGGAGTGGAAAGAGCAGACATCATTTCTACTTCCTGATTTTAGAAGAAAAGATTTTTACTTTTTACCATTAAATATAATACTGGCTATCGAGTTGTCATGTGCAGCCTTTATTATACTGAGGAATGTTCCATGGATTCCTAGCTTTTCCAGAGCTTTTATAATACAGGGGTGTTGGATCTTGTCAAATTCTTTTTCTGCATCCATTGAGGTGATCGTGTGAGAACAAAACTTTAATATTATAACATTCCATTCAACCTTCCAGTGCACACACAGCTTATACATCCTATTTTAGCATTGCATTTAATTATTATTAGCTAGAAATTTGTACATCGTCAAAAAATAAAACGTCTCTATCTTTTAAAAATAGAATTTCATAAGTTAGAGGATAGTCCCTTTCGTTTTAATATGTGACTATGACAGCATATCTTTGAGCATAGAGCTGATAAAATTCATCTCAAATTATTCTTTCCACTAGAAGATAATTCTGAACCTCAACATCACTATTTTGGATTAAGACACTAATTCTTTGTTTCAATTCTTTTCTTTTTATAAGTCCACACATGTAGCTAGGAAGCCTGAAAGATTATTTCAGAAATCCTAGTACAAACCTTAATATGCTCTTTCACATTTAGTATTATAATCTTAATTTCATGCTAATCAGAAGATGAGATTACCCATGAGTCCCATCAAGCAGACATCTGGGAAGTGATGGATGGAGCAAACACTTACCTGATTCACATTTCCCATTATGAGGGTGTCCACACCACTGTGTTTGATTGAAAAAAAAAAAACAAGAACAAAATGATAGTTAAATTATTTCAATATATTGGATTCACAGAGAGAAAATGAAGTGATTGAGGTAAAGAATAATATTTTTAGTTATTTTTAATTTGATTTAATTTTATTGTAAAGGTGATGTACAGAGGGATTACAATTACATAAGGAAGGTAATGAGTAATTTCTTTTTCTCTTTTTTCTTTTTAGTAAGTTTTTTTATTATGAAAATACTGTACAGAGGGGTTACAATTACATGAGTAAGGTAATGAGTACATTTCTTATCAAGCATTGTTACCTCCTCCTTTGTTTTTCCCCTACCATCTCTTCCCTTCCCCCTCCACAACTACACCCCACCTCCCCACACCCACGCCTACATTGTAAAGTTCATTTTTCAACATACTGTCTTATACATTTCATTGTTGCAATGAGTCAACCTGTATCCCTATTTAAATGATTTGTTTTTTCCCTTCCCCTCCCCAAATTATACCAACATCAAATAGAGTGAAAACAGGGGTTATACCATGGGGGAGAAACATACAAAGCAACAAAGAAATAATCTTATAAATGTGTTAGAAACAATCTCATGAAAGAAAAAAAACATTTGAATACATATCTTCCCTATGACCCAGCAATCTCACTTTTGGGCATTTACCCAAATGTTCACAAGCAAGACCACACTAAAGCTACTAGCACACTAAAGCTACTAGTATGTTTACTACAGCATTATTTACCATAGCTAAGATATGTAGTCTTTTGAGGAACCTCCATACTACTTTCCAAATTGGTTGAACAAGTTTACACTCCCGCCAACAATGCAGTAGGGTTCCCTTCTGTCCGCATCCCCTCCAGCATCTGTTGTTATTAGAGTTCTTGATTATTAGAGCCATTCTAACTGGGGTGAAGTGGACAATGTTGTTTTGATTTGCATTTCTTGTATGGCTAGAGAGGTTGAATATTTCTTCATGTGTCTATTGGCCATCCTTCTTTCTTCTTCAGAGAAGTTTCTCTGTATGTCTTTAGATCTCTTATTTATTGGACAATTGTTTCTTTGAGGATTTGTTGTTGAGGGATTTAATTTTTGAGTTCCAAGTCTATTTTAGATATGAGACCCTTGTCTGCTGTATGGCTAGTGAAGATCTTCTCCCAATCTGTGGGCTTTCTATTGATCTTGCTAGCTATGTTCTTTGCCATGCAGAAGCTCTGCAATTTCATGCAATCCCATTTGTCCGACCTTTCTTTGATTTGTTGTGTTTCTGGGTCTCTATTAAGAAAATTTTGGCCTGTGCCAAGGAGACCTAGGGTTTCTCCTATTCCATCCTGTAATGTTTTCAGGGTGTCCGCTTTGACTTTGAGGTCTTTGATCCATTTGGAGTTGATTCTGGTGCAAAGTGATATATAAGGATCTAGCTTTAGTTTTCTATAAGTAGTTAACCAAGTTTGCCAGCACCATTTACTGAAGAGGCTGGCTTTCTTCCATTCCATTTTTTTTTAGCTCCCTTACCAAAGAATAGGTGGCTATAGGTCTGTCAGTTCATTTTTGGGTTTTCAGTTCTATTCCATTGGTCCTGAGGTCTCTTCTTTTGCCAATATCAAGCTGTTTTGATTACTATGGCTTTGTAGTAGAGAGAAATTTGGTATTAATATTCCTCCAGCACTGTTCTTTCTGTTAAGGATCGTTTCTGCTATTAGGAGTCTTTTATTGTTCCATATGAATTTTTGGATTGCCTCTTCTATTTCCTTGAAGAATGAGGTTGGAATATTGATAGGTATTGCATTGAATTTGTAGATAACCTTGGGAAGTATTCCCATTTTCACGATGTTGATCCTTCCAATACAGGAGCATGGGAGGCTTTTCTACTTTCTAATACATTTCTTAACATTTTTACCCCTCTCTCATTTCTCCCACTTTCCCTACCCCTGACTCCCCCCTCCTCCACATTGTAAAGTTCATTTCCTACATAGTTTCTCCTGAATATGGCTGTTGCATTGGTTCACATTTTGTACTAATTTTTATGTAGAAACAAAATTTGATTAGCTCCTACCTAAGAACAAAATAGCTTATTTATCAGTGACACTGGAGGAAGCAGGTTAGAGTGGGACATAGAAAAGGAGTCAGTCAAATTGGAAGGAGTGGAAGGCTGGAAAGAAGAGTCCACTGGGAATGTAAATCTACTGCAATCTAGTATAAAAGAATCATTTAGAAATTAATGGAGCAATTTCAAACAAAGGGTTAAAAGTGTGAAATTTACTCTAAATGCTTCTCTAAGACTGCAGAAGGTGACATATGTTTAAAAATATGTAAAAAATTAAAATAACCACATTAGAAATCATAGTTATTATTTATTTCCTACTGACAAAGGTGACAGTGTCCTATTATTTATACAGAAGCTGCATTGTTTGTGTGTTGATTGTGAGCATAATTTCTAACTAATTAAATATATTTGCTTTAGTAGAAATGTACACAAAAAGTAAATATCTAATTGAAAACTGTTCTTTAAATTTAAAAATAATGTTGAAAAAGTCAATATCTACTTCGTTATTGCATACATTGAAAATCTGGAATAAAGTGGAAGTTGTAACAGGGTCAGTCATGGTTATTAATTTAGTACATCATACAAATTCCTGTTCCTAAAGGATATAAAAGCTAACCAGCACAACCAACATTATGAAAGTAATTTTAAACCACATAATATTGGATTAAAATTTAATCAATAGATAGCCAATGCATTTTAATGATAATGCACAACAATTGATTAGAAGTAAGTTTGATTAAGTGATACTCTAAAAGCCAGACATGATTAAAACTGTCACAAAATAATTCCAAGTTTATTTTTAATATTCAAGCTGACAGTGTGACTTACTCACACACTGCATGTTTAGATTGAGAAGAGAAGGGAGCCACCTTATAGCAGATACATTTGCATATTAGCACAACATATTCTTCAGGTTTTTGCACTGGTAAGCATTTCTTGTGTGTGTGTGTATGTGTGTGTGTGTTGGTCAGTCGTGGGACTTGAAGTCTGGGCTTGGGCACGATCCCTGCTCTCTTCAGCTCAAGGTGAGTGCTCTACTGCTTGAACCACAGCGCCACTTCCAGTTTTCTAGTGGTTAATTAGAGATAAGAGTCTCATGGACTTTTCTGCCTGGACTGGCTTTGAACTGTGATCTTCAGATCTCAGCCTCCAAAGTAGCTAGGATTACAGGCATGAGCCACCAGGGCCCAGCCATTGGTAACTATTTCTTTCTTCTTCTTTTTTTTTTTTTTTTTTTTGGTCAGTCGTGGGGCTTGAACTCTGGGCCTGGGAGCTGTCCCTGAGCTCTTCAGCTCAAGGCTAGCGCTCTACCACTTGAGCCACAGTACCACTTCCAGTTTTCTGGGTGGTTTATTGGAGATAAGTGGCTCCCAGTCTTTTCTGCCCTGGCTGGCTTCGAACCACGATCCTCAGACCTAATGATCATCCTTAGGAAAAATTCAGTCTACACTGTTTACTTTTACCACTGGAACTAAAGTGACAAAGAAAAGGCACACAAAAATAACCCATATGCGATTTATTGATTCTTGTGGAAAATTTTATTTAAATATAAATCTCAGTGTAACTGAGAATAATCCTTTAATATTATAAGTTAATTGGCTTGATTAACTTCCACCAGATCAAGTCATGCACTGAAACACCAGTTTAATACTAATAGTCTATACTTTTCCTTGCTATGTGAAGAGTCACTGTGGTTGTAACAAGTGATTTGTAATTAACCTAAGTACCAGTACTTTACTTTTCATAAGTCTATGATTCAATTAGTACCTAATTGCTAATTCGTAAGCCATTATTAAAAATATTTTTCAATTATAATTTGTGTCCAAATATTGGGCCAATTTTTAAAGCAAGATAGTTTCATTTAAAAATAATTTCTTTTCACATAAATACTATTCTTTAGAGAAGCCATGCAAGCACTCACATAAATTCTTTATTTTCCTTCTTTCTTTATTGTCAAGGTGATGTACAGAGGGGTTACAGCTACATAAGTAAGGGAATAAGTACATTTCTTGTTAAACTTTCTATCCCTTCCCTCATTATTCTTCTGCTTTCCCTTCTTCCCCAGTCACCTACCCCCAATTCCCAACACATTGTCTTGTGCATATCGCTGCTGCATTGGTTCCCCCTTGTTCTTTGTCTCACCATTCTCTGTTCCCCTTCCCTTCCCTGATTCAGATAAACATATACACAACACCGGGGTACCCAAATCAAATACAATGACAACAGGGGATATACCATAGAGGGAAGAACATATAAATGAAACAAGAAATCACATAGTACATTAAAAACAACAACAACAAAAACCTCTTGTGTCCATGTCTTGGAGTTCATTTTGTTTAGCATCATCTTAGGTGGTCATATGTACATAGCTATTGAGCTATTTGGTTTGTCTACCACCTACATAATTCTTAACTATAAAATCTACTAAGGTCTGCTCTTTAACCATTTGACCCAATTCCTTGTTTTGGATCAGCTGTTTTGGATGCAGATGATAATATAGCCTTATCTTTCTTCTCATCATTTTATTTGATCCTCATTGAGATTTCCTGGAAACTCACAGTAGGTCAAACTTGTACCAGATTCTGGTGATTCTGGGTGGGGCAGGAAAGGATCAGACAGTGTTCTGTTGTGATCAGCCAATGCCTATATCTATGCTAAAGAAAAAAAACATATATATGTATATATATGCACACACACACATATATATATTCTCCATACTTAGCAAACTCCTATATTTCACAATCTAATTGCATTTTCATATCTTCTATGAAACCTTTCCTAAAGCTTCCAGAGAGCTAACTGTACCTCCCTGCTCTGGAACCATAAATTTTTTTTGTGTGTGTTTGTGTATGTATGTATATATGTCAACATGTATGCTCTTAAAAGTACTGGTGTTTAGGGATTTGAGAGCCCTAGGGATTATTACTGGGAGTCACTTGCAATATTACTGAAGCATGTTCACACTGAAATTCATTCATGTTTACATGAATAAATGAAGCTTAATATTCAAGGTCCTTTCATAGCCCTCTTGAATGTGGTGAGAAACTGAAATATGAGAAGTCTTGGAATGTTTGAGGACATCGAGGCAGGGAGGTTCAGGAACAATTTCCTTCTGTTTCTGATAAAATATATAAAGGGATCTCAAAAACAAGCAGCATTTGAATCTCTTAAGGTTTGATAGCTGTTGTGTCATATTTCACTTTCTCTTGTCTTAGTAAAGGTTTTGCTCCAAAGTTAGTGTTTAGAATTGCATTGCTTCTTAAAGATGCTACCTAAGTTCTGTAAGTTTCAGGCACTACAAATCCTAAACATTCATCTGAAACTTTTAGGTACACACATGGAGAAAATCCCTGAACTAGTGCATGAGCTTTGCACCTGTTCTGACTCATGTTTGAATCTAACAGTGTTCCCATGGCTGTGGCTTAGGTTCTGTCCTTTGGTTCTGGCTTCTGTTCTGTGCTATTTATACTCATAAGGTGAAGTTTCTGGAGACTCAAAGGCATTGCGGTTTATAAAAGCAAAGTTGTTAAAATTAGAGATATGGAGAGCCAAAGTTCAATTCCTAGGCTAGGCTTTATTGTCTGGTATACACTGAATCAAGTAATATATTTTGATACTTTATTTTCACTTTTTTGAAATTCAGTTATTTTTCCCTACCTGGAAGAATTGGGGGAAGAACTGAGATCTTGAACACATTAAAAATCTGTCAAGTATCACAGATACCAAAGATGATAGAATCTTAGTACTATTTATCTCCTCCCCCACTGTAAAAATGGCCTGGAAAATGTGACCCATCTCTCTCATAATTCCAAATGGAGTTATGGAAGAGACAAAGCTTGATTTTGAGGAGAAAAACATGGACTGTTTTGAGTAAATGTATGAATTTTCCCCCTGAAAAAGTACCAGGAAAAATTCAGGCAGAGAGCACAGAATATTTTAAACAACAAAAAAAAATCAAAGAGCTAAGGGAAGGAAAAAAGAGAAAGAAAGAGAGGGAGAGAGAGAGGAAAAAGAACAAAGGAGGAAGAAATGGAAGGAAAAAATAGAAGAAAGAATATGTCAACAACAAATTTCAAGATATCCTAATAACATTCCATCAGTCCAAGTAACTACATGTTGGAAGAAAAAAAAGTAATGTACTCTGTCTGTGGCCTCCTGTTGCTTTAAAAATGGATCAACAGCTTATTGATATTACTCAAGGGCATTGGTAATCACTGAGAGTGCCACTCACATTTTACTATCTAAAACAGTTCAAGGTGTGTCCAGCCGAACTGGCCCATTAAGGTGGTGCATATTATAAAGAAGTTCATTCCAAACTTGAGAGAGCACATTTCATGATGGCTTTTGAGCTGGCAGACCCTAGAGAGGAGGAGCTTTATCACATGGCAAAGGATACGGAGCATGGTTGTATCAATCCTCCTGTCTCCCTCTATTCTAATAAAGCCACCGTTACTGAATCATGGAGCCTCCACCATCTAATCTAATCCTAAGCACCTCTCTATGGGTTGACTTCTAAGGACTGCCTTTAGAGTCAATGCCAGTGCTCTGAAGACCGCACAAAGAAGAGTAATCTCCAAGTCACACTACAAAGACTACCACATTTAAGTAATTGTATCACTTATGAGCATTAAAACTGTATTGTAGACTTCTTTATAACTACTTTCAAGTGCCAAATTGTTAGAATAATTGTGAACAACAAACTATTTCTGTGAGTAGAATTTATATATATGAATGCATGCATATATATCATATGATCTATCTATCTATCTATCTATCTATCTATCTATCTATCTATCTATCTATCTTGTTTAACTGAATCAATACTCCAAAGAATATATCAAAAGAAAAATCACAGAGAAAAATATTGCTACTTTTTTCAGAAAAGAATACCTATTCCCACTTTTAAAGTAAGATTATATAGGAAGTTAAGCATTCTCTACTTTGATGGTTTATTAAGGTCTAAATGTATCAACCTAGATACCCTGACTAATTTTACAAAAGTTTAATGTACCACTAAAATGTTGAAATTTCTGAAATAGTTCCACCAACTTAGTTCTAGTGTGAAATTTGTGTGAAATTTAAAGGAAGCAGTTTGTTGTGATAATAGAATATGTCATGTAAAACTAGTTGCATAGGTAGTGGGAAATATTGCCCAGCTAGGAATAATACACAAATACACACACACACACACACACACACACACACACATTTATCTTCATTGTTTAATTTTCTTCTTATCAGGGAAGAAATAAAGAAAGTAAATTTCTATAAAACTCAAGATAGTAAATGTAGTGGTATCTAATGAGAATGGCAACCACAAGTAAATAAATAAAACTCTCACATCTGTGCAGTTACTTTTTAAGAATTACTAAACTCTTGTCTAAAGTGGGACCCACTGGGTGCAGAGGATGTAATCAAACCAAAGCAGTTAACTCTCAAAGTGATACGTTATATAACCTTTTGTTTACAAAGGGGAAGAATTTCCATATTGCTCAAACTTGCTAAGTACACTGTTTGTGTGTGTGTGTGTGTGTGTGTGTGTGTGTGTCTCAGAGAGAGAGAGAGAGAGAGAGAGAGAAAGAGCATGCACCTTGTTGGTTAGGCTGGGTATGATTGTGAGAGCATGCAATAAAGATAGGAGTCTTATAGACTTTCCTGCCAGGGCTGCCTTCAAACCAGGACCCCAATATCTCAGCATCCCAAGTATGTAGGATTATAGGTTTTTAATGTGAATTCTGGGACAGTAGGAAAATACATTGTTCAGACAATACCATTCCTCAGGTTAGTTAATGACATGTAGCATGTTTCCATGATCTGTTTTATACACACACAACAGCAGCTGAGAGGCTTAAAATGAGCTGTTCAGACACAAAAGTATTCAATGTGCTCACATTTCACAACATTTAAGAAACAAATGTAATGATTCAATGTGTATTTATATAAATAGTTCCATAGTTAAAGGAAAAAAGTTCAACAACTTTAATAAAGGATCCCATCTGAAGATTCTTTGAGGAGACAATCCATACCTTTACATATGGTGTATAGTTCAAATGCTTTCTTGATATGGCTTCTTTGTATACACTTTCTAGTATTGTAGCTAAGATTTGAGCTAAGATCTTATTGAGGTCATGGGGCAAGAGAAAGGCTCACTTTTCAAAAGTAATAATTAAATTAGGCATTGTAGAAATTTCCTTAAGCTTGTAAATGTTAAGCTTTAAAAAGCATTTTACCATGGTTTTGTGTTGCCACTGACTACTTTAAATGTAAACAGACATGTTTCTCAAAAATTAAAAAGACATTAACAGTGTATATATGTTTCCTGTATGATGCAAAATTTCTTTCAAATTTTCTCACATTTTACATTATTTTTTTACTAAACATAGATTTAAAATAGTATATATATGATAATTTATGATAATCTCTTCAGTATTTTATTTTCTGAAATATGTTATATATATCATATATTGCTTTCTAGATGCTAACATCATAAATTGATATGAACTCTAGAGTTTGTAGTTTCTGGACCCAAACTGACAGAAGTTAAATGATGAGATTTTCATCACTATACATACAGGAACAGAAAAAATGAAAGACGATGAACCTCAGGACCAATCTCTGGCTGGATAGTGAAGACAAGAGTAGACCAGCTGTGCAAACTATCTCAGTCCTATATACTTCAATTTCTTCATCTTTAAATGTATATAGAGTCTTAATTTGAGTTAAGATGATCAAATCTATTGTGAAGAACAGTTAGGTTAATGTACATGCATCAGATAAAGTATTCTCTAGTAAGTAGCCAATACACACTAGTTATTATGGTTAAGCTAACACAAAGCATATTAAAAATTGAGGATAACTTAAGACTCAGTAGTCTTTAAAATCACAAAGTTAATCATGCATGGTATGCAAAGTTAATCATGCCTATAATTACAGTAGAAACTAGAGGATAGTGTCTTTGAAGTCATCCTAGGCTATATAACAAGATTTTTCTCAAACAATCAATAAACCAGGCACCAGTAACTCATACCTGTAATCTTAGCTATTCAGAAAGCTGAGATCTGAGGATCTCAGTTCTAAGCTACCATGGATAGGAAAGCCCATGAGACTCATTTCTCCAATTGATCATCAAACAAAGCCAGAAGTTGGGCTGGGAAGGTGGCTCAGTGGTAGAGCACTTGCCTTGAATGCATGAGACCCTGGGTTCGATTCCTCAGCACCACATAAGCAAGAAAAAAAAATAGCTGGAAGTGGCACTGTGGCTTAAGTGGTAGAGCGCTAGCCTTGAGTTGAAGAGCTAAGAGACAGCACCCAGGCCCAGAGTTCAGGCCCCATGACCAGATCTCCCCCCCCCAAAAAAGCCAGAAGTGGAGTTGTGGCTCAAGTGGTAGAGTGCTAGCCTTGAACACAAAAGCTCAGGGACACCACCCAGGCCCTGAAAAACCCCATAACCAGTATAGCCCACAGCCACTACTTGCCTTTGTCCTCTAAAAGACAAAAGCAACAAATCCCTCCAGAATGAAAATCTGGATTTTAGCTTGTAATATGAGATAACACATTATGAATTAAGGGCACTCTTAACATCCTCAACTTTTGGAATATAGTCTAATGTAAGGGGTTTAAGTCTTTGAATATTTTATAGTTAGTAGATAATGCTTAATGTAATTTTTGCTTCAAGTGCTCCCAGACTCTCACTTAAATAAATTATTCTCCATTTAAATTTTTTTGTGTGTGTGCCAGGAAATGGCACTGTGGCTCAAGTGGTAGAGTGCTGCCTTGAGCTGAAGAACTGAGGGACAGCGCCCAGGCCCAGAGTTCAAGCCCGTTGACCAACAACAAAAAAAGTGCCAGTACTAGAAATGGAGCTAAGCACCTGTGCCCTGGTTTATTATCCTTTTCTCAAGGCTAGCAGTCTACCACTCACGCTGTACCTCCATTTCTGGCATTTTGCTGGTTGATGGGAGAAAAGAGTCTTAGGATTTGTCTAATGGGGCCAGTTACAGAGTACTGTGATTCTCAAATCTTAGCTTTCCAAGTAGCCAGGATTAAAACAGGAGTCACCAGCAGTGCCTGGTTAACACTTACTCTTACTTTGCACCCACTGCTAAATACTCTGTTAATATCGAGATTTTCATCACTATAAATACAGGAACAGAAAGAAATGAAAGATGATGGACCACAGGGCCAATCTACAACCAGAGAATGAGGACAGAGACAGACCAGCTGTGCATTATGAAAAAGCCAAACAAAATAACAACCTCAAAACCAAGAATGCTTTCTCTGCCAAAGGACAAACAGCCCAGGAAGGAAAATACCATTTTTGTGTTTTGCAGTTGAGTGAGGTGTCACTTCTGTTAGATTATTATCATCGTTATAATTAGGATTCACTATTTCATAAAGCATGAACATTTTTCTCACATTTAAGATGGATTTTTTTAATTTAGTACTTTTGTGTGGGCTGGGCTGTGGGAAGAAATAATTGCATGAAATAGCTGATGCCTTAACAATTTCAGAAAATTGAGTGCCAATACCCAAATCCCACCCCAGGTTCTCTTTTTAAAGTTTTCTTTTCTACTTTCTTATGTTGAACGGGCACTTAAACTGCAGCTTAGTGAATTCTTTTAAAGGAAGCTCTTGAAGAAGAATATTCTTTAACAAGTAGATTGCAATAGCAATTTATGTTTCTTCAAATAGAAATTATTTCAAAGGATTACTTTTTTATATAAATGATTTTCTACTCTTTGGAAAGATAGTACAAAGCTAAAGGGGGAAATCGGTAGTGATTGCACATGTAAATTATACTCTTGTCGTTGTCCTCTAAAAATTCAAAATATAAGAAAAATACAGATGACAAAAGTAAGCAAGCGGTTAAAGTTCTGTTTATCAGTATTCAAAAGTCAAAACATGGTGAAAATGGACAATTCTGGCTTGAATGAGATAGTGGAATGTCTATTTGCTAATAACTTCTGGAGAAAATACTGCTCTGACATTTAATGCTCAAGATTCTTCCAGTAATCTCTATTCCACATTTTCATGTGCCATAAAGATCTATTTTTCTACATTTTACTCATGATTTATGTTTCTACAGTTGAATGATGAGCTTGAGTCTTGATACCTCACCAAAGTTAACCCCAAATATTTAAGCAATGTGAAACCTCTCCTGTAGAAACTTCAAAATTAAATTTAATAGGAAGCCTGAATCTTCAATCATCTTTTTTGTACACATTGAGAATGTGTGTGCTCAACTACCAAATATCTTCAGCTGCAAGAGTCATCACAAAATTAGTAAATCCTTGAAAGAAAAAAGCACATTTAAAACATGTATTGATATATATGTATATATATATTCATTAAAATGAGATTCATTTTCTCAACACTTCAAAAACATAGAAATGAAAAAATATTTCTTAAAATGTATTCCTTAGTGTTGGATAAACCATATAAGAAAGTAAATTAAATACAATGTTCACTGTTAGGGAAAAGAACAGATTCAAGAGGCAGGAAGAATAAGAGCAGACAAAAGACCAGATCAACTTTCATGAATCAGAGTGACACCAGGAGAGTCAGGAGACAGGAGACACAATGAAGGCAGGGGTGGAGAGACTTCAGTAGGGTCCTAGGTTAGGGTAGTTGCAGAGTAGTAAGGAGTTTTAAGCCCTGTGGTTCTGGGAACCTGTTGTGCTGATTTGGTTCAGCCAGGTGTGGCCTGCTTCAAGGAACTCAAGTGACAATCACCTGTAGGGCGGGAGTGAGGAGTGGGTTTTCACATTTCGATTAAGATTCCTGCAGCAATGAATTATGAGAACAAAGCAGATTCCCCTCATTCAGTGTAGTTGTTATATAAACTCTACTCTGGCCTTTTAACACTGATATGTATTTGAAATTTTTCCAGACAAAATGTTGGATGACATGTTTCCTAGAGTAGTGTGGTTAAAAGCCCTTCTGAAGTTGAGGATGAAGTGAAGTCATTTCTTTGGTATTATAGGCTTACAAGTTATTTTACCTTGGGTTGTTTTTTGTTTGCTTCTTGTTATTTTTTATTTTTTGAGGGGTGGTCGTGTGCCTTAAACTCAAGCTCTCACCTGTGTCATTTTTGCTCAAGGCTAGTGCTCTACCACATGAACCACAACTCTAGTTCTGACATTTCTCTGGTTGACAGGAGATAAGAGTCTCACAGATTTGACTGGCAAGGCTGGCTTTGAATCATCATCTTCAGAATTCAGTCTGCGTAACTAGGATTGCAGGTGTGAGATATAACAATCTGAGTGATTCTACTTTTATGTGCTAATCTTGTCCAAATTTCTTTCTTCCCTAATAATCAAAACCCTATGCCAAAGGTTTTTCATATCCTGCACTCTTCCTTGCCTGTCATTTTACACAGTATATCTGTACAAAAGTCATCATGTCTGATTCTTAAGCATTTTGAGGAAATGTTCTTCACATTTCCCCATTCACAGCAAAGTATTTCAGAGTAAGGAAGGGTAGCTTGAGCAAGAGAAGAAATAAAATCTCTTTTTCAATTATGAAGTTAAAATTCAATGGGTAAAATTCTAAGTAGTACCTAACTAAATAGTTTCTTGGGAAGTAAAATACTCTGTTTGTTAATGGTAAGTATATCTGACTCTAAATTTAGCTTTTAAAAATGAATTTTTATTTCATAATCTTTATTGCATATCATTTGAACTCCTAGTCTAGTCAATAAAAGTCTGAATATGCCAATCTTAAATTTAATTTTATTGTAAAGGTGCTGCACAAAAGGGTTATAATTACATATGTAAGACAGTGAGTATATTTCTTGTTTTTTATAATAACATGAATATTTTTGATGAAGTCATTTATATTCAGCTGTAGTTTTTAACACAGTACAAAAGAATAGATATATAAATAGATAGATGATAATAGCTGTAAAATATCAAAAAGGTAAAAGAACTATATTTAGTGTCTTAAACTACAAAGCATGTGAGTATACATGTCTTCATCAAGTTTTAAGAAGTTTTAACCACCAATGGTTTCCTGTGTTTCTATCCTAGATCCAAACCCAACCCCAGGATTTAGGGCTCTGCACATTTGCAGTTTCTTGACTATAAACTCTAACCTTTAAAAGTAAATTTACGGTTATACCAGTGGTCACTACAAAACTAATTTTAATATGTTGCTTGTCCCCCCAGTTCTTATTCTACTTTTTGTAACTGACCACAAGCATCCAATCCTTCATGCTTCCCATACTTTAACAGGTAGTTATAAATGAGAACTGAGGTGGTTTATGAAATTTCTCTAAGTCATAGTGCTATGTCAGAGGAAGTAAGTAAATAAGTTTTCTGCTTAGGAAAGATTGATTTATCTTTTCCTTTGTATTCCTGCAAAGTGGTAGGGTTTGCTGCTCAGAGCAAAGACTTTAAATCATTATGAATGCAAACAAGGTCTGAATAAGTTGCTGTTGATATATAATTTCCATCCACTACAGTTTTGCATTTATGATAAAAGATTGGAAACATATCCATTTTATTTCAAGATCCATTTGTTTTTGACATACATGTGAATGGTTGACTGAGAAAAAGTAAGCATCCCATTGCAGGCCAACCAAGGTTCAGATACTGCAAGAGAGAAGGCAGTAATATTCAGGGACTAGTGAAAAATACCTGAGTCACCAGAAGGGGAAAAGACACATTTTAGTAGTCCTCCAGAGAATTTGCTGATGAAGGACACATTACAGGCTCTTGTTTTGCAACCTTCTTTGCCAAGATTGAAGGTTTTGTTGATGAAACTGTCAAAAGAAAAGGGAAAGAAAAGTATAAAGAAAAAACCACTCATCCAAAATCAAATTTATAACATTCTTCCAAATAAAACAAATATTCCTATCTTTTAAAACATTAAAGATCGCTCAAATGTCTATACCACTCAGGGTTGGTCTTTTTTGCACTTAGTGCTTAAATTTTATGACAGCTTTGAAACAACAGTTAGAGATACCATGGAGGAAGGAGTATTGTCTCAGACAGAAAAAACAAAACAAGAAAAGAAAAGAAAAAATTCAATAGGTTTTAAAATTCCAAATATTCTCACTGCTGAGATTAATAAAGACCAAGATTCCATCCTGAATACATGCACAATGACTTCTATTAAAGAAGGAAAAATGAAAATGCCTCCATTACTGACAGTCAATAGTTCCACCTCAGTGTGTACTGTACTTTCTATATCTTTAATTTAAATGCACGTAGTTTTAAGACGGCAGCAAGATCAGCATTCATTAGCTTCATAGCATAATGGAAGATGTGAGTATTTTCGCCATTAATAAACATATAACCAGTCCTGGATACAATTTGCTTAAAATATTTTCCCTAGGAACTTATCTAGCCATTCTCATGAGGGGGGTCTTTCCCCCAGCTGGCTCTTTATTAAAGTTTTTTCTTCTTTCAATGAAAACGAGCATCGTATTATAAAAATGTGTCTTCTGCCTTACGTTTGAGCACATGCAAGTTCAGAGTTTAGAAAATAGCATCCTTCTTTGAAAATATGAGGACGTAAAAAAATTACAATTGGACTTTCATAAGCTTAAAAAATATGCCATTTTATAAATGTATACCCTGAAATAGTTTTAGTTGAAGATATTTTTAATTCTTATGTGTCTTAGCTTTGAGGGTAAAAGGATCTTTATTTTTTTAAAAATCAGCATCAGTTTTGAATTAAGCCAAAGATTTCTTAGTAATGGTTTTATCCTTATTATAAAGGTAAGGCTACCAATAACTCATTCAAGAGAGCTCTGTACTATTCTCCTGGAGAATGTTGTGATCTACTTAATCCAATTAAGTTTAAAAAGAAATTCTCTATAGGCATCCAGAAATTTGATGCGAAATTCTGAAATACATTCAGAGAGCCAAATAAGTTCTCTGTTCTTAGTCTTGGATTACTGTATAAAAGATTTTTCATGATAATGTGTGGCAGCTTGTTGTTATGTGATGAGAAACTGACAACATCCAGTTTTCTCATTCTTTTTTCTTTAATTTATTATCTCTTAGCAGCCAAAAATCAGCTCAATAAATTAAGATTTGCTTGTGATTACTAATCTGAAACCATTGTTTGGCCATATAGATTTCTTCTTGTGGCACAGTATTTTTTTTATGGTGCTGGGATCTGAATTATGGCACATACCACCGTTTTTGGCTTCCCTTATTTTTCAAATATGACCTTATAAATTTGCCTACGGTCAGCCTTGTACCATAATCCCCCTACTTAGGCCACTCCTATCGTCGAGATAATCGGAGTAAACCACTATGGTAGATTAATTTGTTGAGATGTGAGTTTCACTACCTTTTGTCCAAAGCTGGTTTCAAACTATGACTTCCTAATCATCACTGCTGATGTAGCTATGATTATGGCATACCCCTGCAGATCCTAATATCTTAACATACTAGCTTCTAGAATAAAGAACTCTGCCTATTCTGATAAAGAACATGTGATCTTGTATATAATCATTTGGCATTTGTCTGCTCCTCACGCAAATATTTTATTTATGTAATGTGAATTACTTCATCTTAGAATTTTCAGATAGAAAAATAAGATAATAATGGAGAGATAAAGGAATTGTTTCTTGTTCTAGAATGGTTAGAAAGATAATTCGCAGGGAGTAAAAAAGATTGCTTGAACCATTTCATAGAATGAAATAATGGCTATTTCAGAACCAAGGTGAGTTCTTTGTAATCACACCAGCAGAACTCAGGCTAAGTCTACTGGCATTAAGGATCAAACACTGAAGAGAAATGGCAACATTTGTACATGATATATGGTGAGAGTTAAGGGAACAAAGGTTTTTCATCTTCTTTTTATTTTTGTTTTTGTTTTTTGTCAGACTAGTATAGCAATCCTTCAGAAAGCTCAGATATCAGCTTCTTGCTATTGGAAGTTTGATCCTCCAACTAATAGTTATTGGTATCTTCAGATAGTTCCTGATGGTTCCTGAGTGCCAAACTTGTTCTTCAGAATGGTCCATTCAGATGATTCTTATTTGCTCTGAAGTCAGAGAAGTAATGCATATCCTTCAAAAATATTTGCTACCCCCAATGGCTTTGGAAAATTGTAAACCATTGTTTACAATGTGTGTGACACTGATATATTGCTTCACCATCAGCTCCTAGGGCCTGAGAAAGTACAGTGTACCAGGAAAGAGGGAAACTTTCTCTTTTCCAGACAGCTCTGTTGACCTGCTCAGACCACTGATTGATTTTAGGTATCCTGCTGCCTGAAAGAAATTAACCTGGAGCTGTGAAGCCACAATGAAATTTGTGGTGATGTCTAATTGATCTGGAAAGAGAATCAACGCTCGTCCACTGTCATTGGACTTTTAAGACAGTGATTTGTTTTCTTTTGATCACCAAATAGTTTTAGGTTTATTCAACAATCACACAATATTTCCCTTGTAGACTTTAAAAAATTTCCTGTAAGTGATTTGTGTTTTCACCTGATGATAAGAAATACCTTTCAACTACTTTAAAGCAAACTCTAAATAAATCAGCTTGCTTGCAAATACAACATGTTGCATCGTTCTTTTCTACAACTTGTGGAGCAGAGAATTAAGCCAGCACCAGACAAGATCCGGAGATGAACATTCTAGGCACATTCTTTTTGAAAACTAATAGCTCATGAAGTGCGAAACTATAATTTTTAATCTAGAAAAAATGGTATTTCTTAGTGTCACTTGATAAACAACTGATTTTTCTCCATGGGAATTGAACTAACAGATTTTGAGCACTGACTTTTGTGTTCAATTTGGATGGATTTCCTTGCATTTAAGGCATGATAGAACCTTACAAAGTCTACCTAATTATAGTTAAATATATGGATATCTTAAAAGTTTACATCTAGGATAATCTTATCAGATGAGCAGACAAACTCATCTGACCATATAAGACAATACTAAATGAAATGAACCCCAAGATATGGATACAAGAGGTTTTCCTTTGCTTGCTATAAATGTACTATCTTGTATACACATTTATCTAATTTAAGGAGGGAAAGGGAATTAGCAAAATGCTGAAACGAGGACACAGGATGACCCATTCAAACAATGAGACTCACAGGACACTATGTTGGAAATGAACTTTACAACTTCTGAGGAGAGAGAGGTTGGCGAAGAAAGGGAGAATAGGAGAAAAATTAGGGGGTAACAAGTTCGACAAGATATGTACTCATTACCTTAATCATGTAACTGTAATCCCTTTGTACAGTACCTTTACAATAAAATAAAATTTTTTAAAAAGATATTCTCTTACTTCATTAGTTACTGATGAGCAGTTCCTGTTATTTATATTTTTCTTACTGTGAAGATTTTAATGACTGTGATGCTTCAAGCCTTCCCAGCATGGACAACTCATAAAAGAATAAAGAAAGGTTACAATTACAAATTAAGTTATATACTCTGGGTGTAGTGTTCAAGTCTGTAATCCTAGCTAGTTTGGAGGAAAAGATAGGGAATCAGAGTTTGAGGCCTGGAAACCAAAATTTGAGAGATACCCCTCAGTACCTGGCTGCTTGGGGTGGTAGCTACCTGTAAGTCCAACTATGTGGGAAGCACAATGGCTCTCAGCTCAACATTGCAGGTACCACAAGTATGAAAATGGCAGCGTTGGCCAGACTGGACATTAAATGAGACTTACCTTGAAAATAACCAATGCAAATGGTCTAAAGGACTGCAAAAGTGGTAGAGCACTTTGCCCAGAAAGCAATGATGTCCTGAGTTCAATCTCAAAAGCACATATGAGAAAAGAAATACAAATAATATAGCAATAAAAGAAAAAACATCCTGTGAATTTGTTCTGAAAAGCAATGAGAGAGAAAGAGGGAAGGGAGAAAGAGAGAGAGAGAGACATTTAAAATAGAGCATAGGTACCATCGGTAAAGATGGATCTGATTTGCTATGATTTTGGCTATACAAGAAAAGTTTTACATAAAGCATGATTCAACCAAGAATGGTGCTCAAGTATTTCCACTGCATGGTGAATTTTCTCTTGTGAAATATTTTGCTTATGGGGAGATGGGTCACTGTCTAGATTTTGTCTTGATAATCCCAAAGGATTCCATTTCGCTGCTGACGGCTGCTAAATTTGTGTCTCTTTAGAACAATTTTTAAAAGATTGCCCAAAAAGTAATAATTCAAATTAAATGGTCATAGTTGACTGCTGGACAAAGAAATTGAATATGACTTGCATAAATTTTGCATGTTGGTAAGCCACAGACATCTAGATGAAGATTACTAAAATGTTAATTTCTGATAAAAATAAAAAAGGAAAGTTTTTTGGAAAACAAAAAGATGACATTGGTGTATCCGTAGATTTCATTTAAACAAATATGCTGTAAAAGCTGTATCTGCTTCCTATTAAAAGTGATTTTCACAATAAGCCATCACTCAGTAATTTAGAAAACCAAAAATGAAAATAATGCCAATGACAGCATTTTCAAAATGAACCCCAAAATGGCATGATTTATAACATTCTTCTAATTTTCCATTTTTAACTTCAGGGGAGAGAGCGGATCTCTGAGGCCCAGATCTGTTGTCACAATAAGCACTTCAATGCATCACCCTACTGGGTACTTCATGAAGATAAATACTTAATTCATCCCAATGTCCCTAAGGAGACTGGAACCTTCAGCTTAATTGTTATTCAAACGTTATGGACAATTGCCAATTCACAAGTGGACTGTATATTCTAACTCCAAACATGTCCCCTATTTTTCTTTCCCTCAGTCTTTAATCCATCAAGTCTTAACATTTTCCAAGCCATTATGAAGATGAACTGGATCCACACCAGGTTGGAGAAACAAGCGGCCTCAGACTTCATTGGTATTCTCCTGGCTAGCCAGTCCCATGGGCCGTACCTAACAACAGTGAATGCAAGGAATAAATCAAACTTGGGCAGGGCTTTAAAAAGCTTACCTTTTCTTATAAGAATAGAGTTTTAACCTTGCCTGGCACCTCAGGGATCTAAAAGGAATACAATCTTTCATTTATTTGCATTAGCCCAGAAAGGCATTGTGCCAACACAGCGGCTGATTTTCAACAAACACAATCTTGCAAGGGAGAAAGGAAAGGAAGAATTGAGATATCAACCCAAAATAAATTTAAGCAGACATAAGAATCCAGTTATGGCTAAATAAGTGCAAGCAATAAAGATACATGCTTTCAGAACAGTGCATTCTCTAATAAGATCCCACAAAACCTGTTAGATATTTTGGAGGCACCCCACTTTCAGCTAACAGTTGCCATGAGTTTCAAAGCTGTAGGAGCAAAGCAAAGGCAGATCACAGTGTATTTAAGACAATAAATTAACACAGTAGTTTGTCTCTCTGAAGCAAACTCATTAATAGTTACACACAAACTTATCAATAATGCTAATGCTTAGCAATAGGTTAATGCTATACATTAGTTCATTTGGAACAAATGAAAGAAGAGGGAAACATTTATCTAAGATGTGCATTTGAATGGTGTGATTGCTTCAGTCCTACATTTGCCCTTATAATTACATTGTTCAAACTTCTAACATGTATTTTTTTCTTCTAGTTGATGTGCATTTTTAATTAGCCAGTGTCAGTAAATTTAGCTCACATCCATTATCTATTGTGAAGATTTAATATCTTTACATTTTCACCCTCAACATATGCCTGCTATAATGCGTTATAATAATTTTCTTTTTTGCTCTTTAATGTATTTTTTTCTTCATTTTTATATACCCAATGAAAAAATTTAAAACCTAGTATTGTGCTTTTAGAATTAAAGGAATGTTTTCCATTGAAAGTAACTTGGGGAAACATGTTACTTCATAAATCCACCAATATGAATATTATCCAAGAAAGCAAAAATTAAAACTTGGTGTTCTGTATAACATAAGCTAGATTCAAAGATATGGTGGTCTAATCCAAAACTAGAGGTAAAAAGTTGATTTTAAATATTTTTCCTGGGCTGAAGATGTGGCTTAATAGGTAGAGTACTTGCCTAGCATGCATGAAGCCCTGGATTTGATTCCTCAGTACCAGATACATAGAAAAAAACAAAAAGTGGCACTGTGGCTCACGTGATAGAGTGCTAGCCTTGAGCAAAAGAAGCTCAGGAATGATGTGCAAGCCTGAGTTCAAACCCCAGGACTGGCAAAGAAGTATATATATATATATATATATATATATATATATATATATATTACCCTTTTCAAATTATTTCCATGTTACTGATGTACCATTTGATCAAAAAGCAGGGGAAATTTTACCCTTAACATGGAAGCATGCAAAAGAATAAACATATAAGTTCAACTTTTGGTTTTCTATCTGATTTATTTGAACATTGGTGCAAACCTAGGATCTTCAGGCTTCATGGTAGCTGAATGGGCTACAACCTTTTCCCATTGGATTGAATTCTGGTTGGACTCATGTTTGAAGGTCAAAGTTTATTAATCCACAATGACTCTCTATGAAATTCTTTGAGCATTTCATCATGACCCATAATTGTTCTCTGAAATAAATGAGGGATTCTAGAGCTGTCTGGGCTTTACTCATCTGTTATTGTAATGCCTTAGGCAATGTTCTTATCTCTAGCCCTAAATTTCCTCTTTGATAAAATAAAAACAACATTTACAACATCTGCCTGATGAGATTGTTGTAAGAAATAAATGGATATGGAAAAATACCTCTTTGTAAAATGTGCTTGCTGCCAAGCACTAATATCATTGTAAACATTACTATTCTCAGTTTTACGTTGTGTTTCAAAGGGCAAATTTGAACTTTTCTATTCACATATGAAATCATAAATCAAATGTACATGTTCATTCTCTATTAGGGACTTTTTTAAAATACATTGCCTGATTCTTAGCCTCAATAAACGTTCATGTTGACTTTCCTTTCTCTGCTGTAGTACAGATCTCTGTATAATGATTAGTCCTGCATTTTCTTCAGAGAAACTCTCTTTTTAATCATTTTAACAGTCTCTAAAAGTATAGGAGGCCAGGCACAAGTCTCTCATGCCTTACTTCCTAGTTAATGATAAAGTTGAGGTTTGAGGATTGTGGTTCAAAGCCAGCCAAGGCAAAAACGTCTGTGAAACTCTTACTTCTAATTAATCACCAATAAAGCAGGAAATGGAGCTGTAGCTCAAGTGTTAAAATGCTAACCTTGAGCAAATAAGCTCAGAGCTACTACCCTGACACAGAATTTGTACACACACACACACACACACACACACACACACACACAGTGAAAGGATGGTTCTCATTAAATGGAAATTAAATGAGAAACCATTTCAAAAGAATCTTTTCTTTTTAGTAAATTTTCCTTTTTCTTTCTGCTAACAGGACAAAGGTGAGTTCTCACTGGATATGTATTTGACATTTTTAGTTCACTGAGGTTCGCCATAGCAAACTTAATATGTGTGCCAATTTCTTCTCACCTCAGTGTTCTGTACATGTTCTCATAGGCTCCACTATCTTAACGAATGTTACTCTCTTTTCCTAAAATAATCTTTTTTTAAAATTTTTGTTTTATTGTAAAGATGCTGTACAAAGGGTTTGCAGTTACATGAGTAAGGCACTGAGTACATTTCTTGTCGAGCATTGTTACCCTTTACTTTGTTTTTCTCCTCCCCCCCCCCACAGAAGTTGTAAAGATCATTTCCAACATAGTGTCTTATGAGTAGCCTTGTTGCAATGAGTCATCCTTTTGTTATTCCCCTTCTCTTCCTCAAATTAGATAAATGTATATACAAGATGCAGGGTACCGAAATCAAATAGAGTGACAACAGAGGATATATCATAGGGGGAAGAACATACAAAGGAAACAAAAAAAAAATCACATAGTGCACTTAAAACAACAACAATGAAAGACTTCTTTTATCCATATCTTAGATTATTTTCCTAAAAGAATCTTTGAATGTCCATTTCTTTATGTGTACCAATAATGGGACTTGACCTTTCTAGGATTTGTCACTCAAGGATAGAATGGTACCATTTGAGCTATATCTCCACTTACAGCTTTTTGCTGGTTAATTGGAGAAGAGTCTCACAGACTTTTCTGCTCTGTCTGGATTTGACCCACCCTGCTCAAATCTGATCTTCTGGAGTAGCTTGGTTTACAGGTGTAAGCTATCAACACCTGTCCCTAATTTCTTTTCATCTTTTGGGCCTCAGGTTAAATGTCATTTCAATCAGTGTATATCCCTGACCACGCAACTTACAACTACAACGTACCTATGTAAAGATAATAATAAAAGATTTTAAAGTATCCTAGTTATAACCATCAAAGAAAAATGAAATGGCTTCAGAGTGAAAGAAATCTATTTTACCCTTTTGTTCCTCTTCACAGCATTTATCTCTTTCTTGTAGTTACACATCTGTTTAATCTACTTATTTGTTCCCTGCATTCACTGACTGTGAATGATAGGAGAAGGTTACCAGGTCTCTTCATCCATTTGTATAGGAAAAAGTCTGGCAACAGAAAGCAATCAAGAATCACTTTAATACTAACTAAATCAAGGAAAAAGAACATACCATGATAAGAGTCTTTTCTGAGTCTTCCACTTTTCTCTCTGTTCAGCATTTCTATGCTCCCCATTCAAGTGAAATAAGCTATAGTCATTTCAGAAAATGATGATGGATAGTTTGGTCCTGGCCAAACATCTTGAATCATTCCAAAGTCAATGTGCTTGGCTCGACTCATGGCTATTTTTCTCCTTCCTTGCCTTCTTCACCACCCCTGCCAATCCTGCTTCACTGCGCATGTCTTCCGATGCCTTCATCTACTTCTAGTCCAGTGGGTTGCCATCAAATCACTCCTAGTTTAGATATCACCTTGGGACCCATATTTAGACCCTTCATGTTCTTTCTCTATACATTTAAAGACTATTCTTCTCTGAAAGTCTGCTTCATTCATTTTTGTTAAATGCACTTATGTCTTACCCGAAAGTCAACAATAATTCCTCACTAGTCTCCATAAGGGTTTTGCTGACTTATATTTACAGGCTGCTGTCACCAACTATATTATAACCATATTCAGCACACTTAACCATGCTAAACATCCCACTTCCTAACATGGTGACAGATACACAGTCAAATAGCACTAACTGCTTAGTGACTTATAACAGATTCCTTAGTTTTTATTTGTCTTTTTAAAGCCAAGTCTCAGTTTGTAGTGATGATGATATATTTGTGATACTGCCTTTAGAAAGTGCCTTCAAACTCCTTAGAATAATAATTACCTAGATCTAATTTGGTCCATCAGTCAGATATTATCACTTCAAAAGCCAACAAATAAAGAATGATAAGTCTGTCTTTCAGGAAGCCTGTCCTGAATGTATAAGAAATAATATAGTAATATCTATTATTTTATAGGACTTCTTAAACTTTGATAAATGTACTTCTATTATTTTAGGAAAAATAGATTCTTTTCCTGCTGGGCATTCCTTGGCCCCATTCTAAAAAAGAGAAAACAATGCAAGAATGTATTTCCATCTAGAAATGAAAAAGCATAGTGAGCCATTCACAAAGACTATGGCTTTAGCCAGGCACTGGTGGCTCACACCTGTAATCCTAGCTATTCAGGAGGCTGAGATCTGAGGATAGTGGTTCAAAGCCAGCTGGGACAAGAAAGTCTGTGAGACTCTTACCTCCAATAATATACTAGAAAACTGGAAGTGGAGCTGTGGCTCAAGGGGTAGAGTGCTCACCTTGAGCCGAAGAGCTCAGGGACAGTGCCCAGGCCCAGAGTTCAAGTCCATGGCTTCTTTCATTTCAGTGTTGTTTTACTTGGGACAGCAGGGGTTCTTTCCTTTCAGATCAGAAAGAGGCTTCAGGATCTTGCTGAGCAGACTTTCCTAGAGCACCTAGCCATCTCTGTGCCCAGGTAGGGTCAGAGGGAGGACTTCATGTCTACAGCATTCACACTAAATGTTATTCTCTCCGGCTGTGGTGAGAATTTATACAAAATTAGAGAAGAGATTTAGAATTAGGTAAACACTTTTCCTACTTCAGCATCCTTTCTGAAATATTTCTTCACAATTGCCATGATGGATATAATATTACCTTAAGGGTTACTTAACAACATCCAAAAACATAGGCAAATAGATTTTGAATTTGTTGAAGAACTTCCAAAATAAAAGTTATAAAGATGCTTTGTGAAAAATAAATTACACGGGCCTACAGTTGGATTTAGTTCAAGAAGATAAAATCTAATTTTAGTAACAGATAGGTAGCCAATAAAAATCAAATTAAGGGCAGCTCTCACACATCTGGTAGATTACCTTTCCAGAAAGTCACTAGCAATTGGAATGAAGTACCCTAAATTAGATTTCACACTCATGAGGGAGCCGCTTTCTTTTATCTTGCTGAAGAATGTATGTGTGTGTGTATGTGTGTGTGTGTGTGTGTGTGTGTGTGTGTGTGTATCTATGTGTGTATTCAATAAGATACAGTCTTCAATACGTGATTAAACACCACCATATGCAAAGACTGAGTGTTTGAGTATATATTTTTTGACGGGAGAATAATTTTCATATAGCATTCAGGGACACAAGGTAAAATGGTTAAAAATGTAACTAAAGATTAAAACCTATGGTGTGGCCACTGCTATGGGGAAACCACTGGGATCTCTACAGATCTGGCTGTCACCTGGTCTATCTCTACAGTGACCTTCAAGGCTCCTCCATATACCAGGGGCCAATTTTTTCAATTCAAATACAGTGTGCTTATTGTAATAGTGTCAGATGTCCTAACACACATTTAGCTTGAATATAATCATAACAATCTCTTTAGTAGAGCATTAAATTCGTGGATAATGTTGTATCATTTATCTTATCTTTCCTTCTTTCCTTTCTTTTTACTTTCATTCTTTCCTTTCTTTCCCATTCTTTCTCCCTCCTTTCCTTTCCTTCCTTCCTTCCTTCCTTCCTTCCTTCCTTCCTTCCTTCCTTCCTTCCTTCCTTCCTTCCTTCCTTTCTTCCTTGTTCTTGGGTTTGAACTGTGGCCCTTATGCTTCCTAGGAAGATCTACAGCTATGTGAGCCAATCTCCAACCCTTTTTTGCTTTAATTACTTTTCAAATAAGATTTTGCACTTTTTGCCTAGGATGGATATTGACTTTATACCTTTACCTATGCAATCCTGTGTAGCTGGAATTATAGTCAAATGACACCATGCCCAGATAATTTGGAAGCACTATACCTGTCTCATTTAGCATATTTTGCAAGCAGCAACTCCATAGAAAAATATTTTCACAACACATTCTTAATTTTGAAAGAAAAATTGGCAAAATATGCAACTCACTGCCACTATAAAATTTCCTAGAATGACATGGACATTGAAGGTCACTGGTTTTCTTTGTATTCAGCATTAGAATTCTAGGTTTTCTCAGCTGAAGTGGATAATGTGTTCCTCTCTGTGCTGCTTTTCAGAAGAGTCCCAAAGCACGTCACAGATGCTAATCAGAGCACAGCTCACTCACACTGATCTAAGTTTGGAGTGGTTCAAAATGAGAAGACCAAACTTACAACCAGGGAATGTTTTATTGTTGTTTTTGTTGTTGTCATTATTTTTTCTCAAGCTATTCAATGTGCTTAGTTATAGGGGAGTCATTTGCAATATCTAAATGTGCTGGTTTTTGGAAATCTGAGAAAGTAAACTTCTATCAATATTTAAAATCCATAATGGGAAAGCTGGATATAGACTCTGGATTCAGACTAGAGAGGTTAGACATCATGATAGATTAGACATCAGGAAAAATGAAGATCTTTTTTTATATCACATTATCCAGACCTTTTGCCTAGAAATCAGCATGGGAATGATATAAAGGGGACATGATGGAGTAACCCATTTAATCTCTAGTCCTGAGTAGCTTTCTACTTACAGTTGTTCAGGATCCTTCTTACTCTAAGAAAGCCTCATTATAGGCAAACATACCTATATATAAAAATGGTGTTAACAATAGAAGCTTGTTAGAGTGGACTGGAGCCATATGCATTGAGAATGGGTTCAAGGCAGCATATTTGAGATTTTGACAATATACAGTAAATCCATGGATAAGAATGTACCAAAGGCTGGGCATGACTGGCTCATGCCTATAATCCTGGGCTGAGACCTACAAATCCCATTTGTAAGCCAGACCAAACAGAAAAATCTGTGAGGCCCTAATATCTAGGTAGCCATCAAAAAGCTGGAAATGAAGCTGTGGTTTAAATGGGAGAGTAGCAGTCTTGAACCAAAAAAACTCAGGTGCCCAGGCCCTGAGTTGGTCTTAGTACCCCCCCACACACACACACAAATTATTATTATCATTGTTAACAAAAATTACACATTTGCATTTTCTAAATATTTAAAGAGAAATCAAAAATTGAAAATTGATTATTTTCTGTTTCATAGTACTTAAAAATTTCTGTTACATACAAGTTATTTATTTTGAGAAAAATTTTGAACACATAAAAAGAAAGAAAAGAAAAACCACTTCCCAAATTAATAAGCATTTGCTCTATTATCTTCTGAGAACAGTAATGCTCTCCTGACTATTATTAGTGTTTTCTCTTGGTATATTTATACCTACTGGTCAAAGCTTTCTGTACTTGGCTGAAATTTCTCAGATTGTCACAGATACTGGCAAGCCCCAACTCCTTACTTCTGTTGGGATAAGATTTGAGTACAATTTAAAACATTCCAGAAGCATCTTGAAGCTGAGATCTTCCAGATCTCAGCATCCTAAGTAGCTAGGATTACAGGTATGAGCCACCTGTACCTGGAGAGAAACATTAATTTTCTAAATGGATACAATCAGAGTATGCCAACCAATCATACTCTTAATAAATAAGTGTGCAAACAAATTCTTTTGGAAAGAGGTTGCATAAATCCCTTATATAGCTGGTTAAATTATACACTCAAATATTGATAGAACAGCAGTTGGTCTCTGAAAGCCACTGAGTATTAAGAAGTTGGCTCTTGGGCCAGGGTATATAAATCAGTGTTCAAATGAGTACTTGGTATGCATGTGTGAGGGCTTACGGAGGCCCAGAGATAAAGTGGGGAAAAAAAGCATTTCTTGGTACCTCTTAACATCACTCTCATTTTCTTTTGCATTCCTATTTTCTTTTACAAGCCAGATGTCCAGGTGAGTCAGTTCATTTGATAAACTAACACACAATCCCAGATGAGTAAATGTTGATTTGAACAGAATAGTTTAGTCATCTAGGTCTTCTGTGTTTTGACAGCAAGCACGTGTTCTAGAATGATGTATTAAGGAATGGCTTGATCGGAAAGGGTACTAAGTGGATGAGCTGGCTGCTATTGAGGAAAGAGTGAGAGGTATCTATACTTCTATGTCGTAACATAAAAAGTCAGTTTAAAATTGCCTAAGTGGGCTGGGAGTTTGCTCAATGGTAAAGAGCTTGCCTCGCATGCATGAGGCCCTGGGTTTGTTCCTCAGCACCACATTAGCAGAAAAAAAGCCAGAACTGGCGCTGTGGCTCAAGTGGTAGGGCATTAGCTTTGATCTGAAGAGCTGAGGGACAGTGCCCAGGCCCAGAATTCAGCTCCAGGACCGATAAAATAAAAAAAATTGCCTAAGTTTTCTGGACATGTTTCCAGTGATATTGGGCATTCCTAGTATGAGACAAGCCCTGAATTCAAATCTCAGTATTACAAAAAAAGAAAGGCATAGATTCAAGTTGAGTGGTTCATGACTGTAATCCTACCTACTCAGGAGGATAAGGGCTGGGGTTGACAATTTGAATCCAGCTCACACATTACAATCCCAAAGACTCTTATCTCCAACTAATAAGCAAAAAGCTAGAAGTGAAGACATGGCTTCCACGGTAGAATACCAGTGTTGAGTGGAAAAACATAAGCAAGGACTCAAGGCTCTATGTTCAAGCCTTGGTACAGACACACACACACACACACACACACACACACACACACACACACACACACACACAGGTTAAAGTTTTTATATGGAAGCTCAGAAAAACACCTAGAATACCTGGAGTGAATATTTTAACTGAGATGAGATTGTTAGCAGTATTTTAAATTACATTATCCCTGTTGAAAACTACCTAGTTTCTTCATGCTATGTGGAGTTTTATTAGGTGTGATCATTTCTGAGAAAAAAAATACATAAATTTGGCAAGCACTTTCATTGTCACTTTTCTTCATTACCACTTGTTAGAATTTTTGAAAATGTAATTGAATTAGTAGACAATAACAATGTGTAGAAATGATTTGAGCTATTCCTCACAGTAAGGACAACATGCTTTTAGAATGTATTATAGAAATTTATTAAGTGAATTAATTTAATTTTACAAATTTGTAGAGAGAATCTATTAAGTAAACAAATAAGTATATGTGTGTGGTGTGAGGTGTGTGTATATTTGTACGTTTGTGTAAGTTTATGCATGTTTATGTGTATGTGTGGCATGTGTTTCTCTGTGTATATGGTGTGTGTATTTGTGAATGAGGTATGCATATGTTGTGTGGGTTATATATATGTGGTATGTGTTTGTATATGTATGTATGTGCTATGTGTGTCCTGTGTATATATGTGTGATGTGTGTATATGGTGTCTGTGTGAATTGTGTATGTGCCTAGTGTGTGGCATATATTCTTGTGTGTATGTGTGTGTGTGTGTGTGTGTGTGTGTGTGTGTGTGTGTGTGTGTGTGTGCGTGCGCCAGTTTTGGGGCTTGAACACAGGGCCTGAAAGCTGTCCTTAATCTTTTGTCTTCATGGCTAGTGCTCCAACACTTGAGCCACAATTATACTTCCAGCTTTTCTTGGCAATTAGATGGAGTAAAAGTCTCATGAAATTTCCTGCCTGGGCTGGCTTTGACCCATGATCCTCAGATCTCAGCGTCCTGAGTAAACAGAGTTAAAGGCGAGAGCTATCAGTGCCTCGCATATTTTTATTTTTTTAATGGAAAGATTTTTGCACCATAGCATATTTGCAGGTCTTCTTTTTACCCACCCTGATTTGATGATTTGAGAGTTAATGAGACAATAGTTGTGAATGCCACTACAGAAAGATGCTAGCTACATATAAATGATTATAATTATCCAATTTTCTGAATGATTTCCTAATAAGCAGATGGAAAATTTCCATCCATGGCAAGGAATTTCAAATACTTAATCATTTCATTTTTGTCACTATTCAAAATTTCAAGTGCAGCTCTGCTTAGAACACAAATTACTTGTAGATACCATTCATATTTATTCTTTAAGATAAATGCTAGTGAATGAATATGAATAACTTTAAACTATCTACACACCAAACAGCACACTGAAAAGTTGGCAGTTGTTCAATTTATCTGCTCAGTAGAGATTGTGAAATGGAATATTCATGGCCCCAAAGGAAGTCCTTAAAATTATGTGGATGTAGATCTACAACAAACCAGTTTTTATGTATTAGGATAATGTACATGAGTCAGTTCTATCAAGTGTGTGTTAAAAACAGATCATTCTGCCAGTTACTCAACCTTATGAATAGTCAATCATTTGATCCAAAATTATTTCAATTGATATAAATATAGGGCGTGATGTGGAGTCAGTGTATCCAGCTGTGAATAAAAACATAGTATATAATAGAAAAATCTCTGCCCTTGGTTTGCAGAGAAAGCAGTTAGAAAGAGTTACTGAAATAGCTCTTGGAGATTTGTGGAGAGCAAGTACTGATAAAAGTGGCCAGAAACGTGGTACAGTTGTAATTAGTGACAAGGATATCCCCATTATCAACCCCACCAGAGCCATCTAATCAGGTGTGACTTATTATCAGTGGGTGAGTGCTGCTAACTAACCAGCATTAATTGCCCACAGTTTAACTATGCTCTCTAAGCATGTGTGTAGATTAGCTATTCTATCAGTCCTGTCCTCAGGGTGACTTCTCAGCAGCATATCACTGAGGTGGTATTAACATCCCTCTGATAAAAATCAAAGCATTCCCCCACAAATGTTGGACCAAAGCAAAGGCAGGCACCAGGAAGGCAAAAAGAAAATTTACATACAAATCTCCTTCATCAGGTTGCTAATTTGTTCCCACGTGCAGTAAAGCTTTTAATAAGATTATCCAGGACCCTGAGTTTTTCCATTGAGAATTTTGTCTTCCCAAATATTTTTCCCTTTATTCCTAGGTTTGTGCTTATTATCTTTGATTGTCCATTTTTCTACATCTCATAAATTTATAATGTCAGTTCCTGCAATGAAAAAAAAAAAAACACAGTAATTAGGTACCTTATCAAAACTTTCTCTGTAACAGATGAACTAGGTTCACTTACCTACCTTCTCAACCTAACATTACTAACTGATGATAAAAAGGACAGGCAGTAGAGAACTTACAAAAGAAAGGAATGAAAAAGTAAAGAAAGAAGTTAGGAAGGCAAGCAGGAAGGAAGGGGGGAAAGAGGGTGGGAAGGAGGGAAGGAAAGGGGGTAGGTAAGCAGAGAGGGAAGAACGGGAAGGAAAAGGAAGAAAAGAGAGAAAGAAAGAGAAAACAATTTCAGGGAATCTGGTGTGTATGCTTTCAAAAGTGTTGCAGACAGGAAGACAATATGGAAAAATTGGCTGTCTGATAATCTCAGCTTTCTGCAGTCCTATTAAGGAGTGACCCTTAAATATAGTCTTTGTCCTTGACCTTTAAGCAACATGAGTTTTGATGTTATGGTTCACTCATATTTGAAATTTTTAAACTTAAAAAAATCATTTCTTTTGAGATGTGACAATTTGAAAAACTTGTAGATAAACGTATAGCCCTGCAATATTAAGTCAAAGCTATGTACAAATACATAAATATTTGTACTAACAGCCTTTTATCATTACTGTTATAAAATATACATGTATGCACTATGAAAAGTTAACATTTATCAATGTAGGTGCTAGTGGCTCATGCCTGTAATTCTAGCTACTCAGGAGGCTGAGATCTGAGGACTGCAGTTCAAAGCTAGGATTGTGATTCAAAGCCAGTCTGGGCAGAAAAGTCCATGAGACTCTTATCCTTAATTAACCACTAAAAAGCCAGAGTAGAACTGTGGCTAAAAGTGGTATAGTGCTAGCCTTGAACAAAAGAGCTCAGGGACAGTGCCCAGGCCCTAAGTTCAAGCCCCAGGACTAGTATAAAAATAGTTATAATTTATCAAAATTCACACAGAAAGTTGCAGACCATACATGTTGACATTTGCAGGTGAAATAATTGTAAAGAAACAGAAAGATGTAGCATTAAATCACAGTTGCATAAATCAGCTATAGTAATAATTTGCCACTGTAACACATTTATTGTCACTGACTATTAATACAATGGAGAGTCCAAATGTTCTGGCTTTATGTAAAATACGGTATGCCGCCTATCATCTCAATTTGAGTTCTTTGTCTCTTTAGGAAATAATGTATACCAAGAAAAAAAATGACTTCCAGATAGTTGCCAGTGGTCCACACTTGTGATTCTACCTACTCAGAAGGCAGAGATGATACAAGGAGCCAGTTCCAAAATGAACCCAGGCAAAAATAAATATATAAATAAAAGCTTCATGAGACTCTTATCTCCAATTAACTGGTCAAAACCAGAAGTAGAGATATAGGTCAAATAGTAGAGCACTAGTCTTAAATGATAAAGCTAGAAAGTACAAGGTTCTGAGACCAAGTCCTAATGGCAGCACACAAATACAAAAATAAATAACTAAATAGTGCTTTTCATCATTCTCACTTTTTTTCTTTTCTTTTATTAAACAACATATAGTACACGGAAGTCAAAATATAAGATGACTGATTATATTATGAGTAAGGCATCTGGTCAATAGGGGGCTATTTGCAGTTAAATTTTGGGAGAAATAAGAGTTATATACTGATTTTGGATTAAGCAAGTGCCATATCATAAATCCCAGAGTAGTTTAAAAGTCCACCGAAAGCCAGGTATGACAGCTCATGCCTATAATCCCAGCACTCAGGATGTCAGGAAAGTTACAAGTCAACTATACTTTTCACTTACATGTACATCTAAACAACCAGAGGATTACATTCAAATTCTTGTTCTAATTTAGACAGTCCTGAGGAAGGTGTGAATCTCCATATTGCAAAATCTATCCCACAAAGGCTGTCTATGCAAATAAATAGAATTGCTTCTAGTTTATAAAACTGAAGGTAAAGCAAATAACGGCTGTAAGCAAACACAAAAAAGCTAGAAATGCCTTAAAACAACAAAGGGGGTAGACAAATGAAGAGGGGTAGGGTGGGAGAATACAGTCATAATATTCCAGGTACATCTGTGAAAATGGAAGCAAGGTGGCTTGAGGGGGTGGAGGGTTGGGAGAGATGGGGGAGAATGACGGAAGAGGTGACATTGATCAAGATGCATTCTACTTGTGAATTACCGTGTTGGATTGAAACCTTTTTATTATCTACAGGATAATAAAATTGTAATAAAGTAAGATGGAAAGGTAAAGAAAGGCCAACAGATAGGACAAATGAGGTTGAATATGGCCAAAGTACTTCATATACATACATGAATGTGGATTTGTTTTAAGAAGTGGCTAAAAAGAGAAAGGCTTTTCCTGTGTGTGTGTGTGTGTGTGTGTGTGTGTGTGTGTGTGTGTGTGATACACACGTGTGCACGTGCATGCACACATGCAAACTCGTGGTTGCCATTGGAAGATGTTCATTTTACCCTATTTCCTTCTTAATACAACAATCACCTTCTAAAACTACAGTTGAAATTAATAAGATCTTTTTTCACACCCTAAAATTAGAAGGCTCTATTAGCTTTGACAAGTTCTAACTGTTTATAGTGTCAGATTATTTTCAAAATATTACAGATGGGGGAAAGGGGTAGAATTAGTTTGGAGTAAAATTATGGCTTGTCAGCAGATAACACAATCAACCTTTCAATTGCAAACACCTATTTCCAAGCAGAGTTGTTGGGACATGAAAGCTTTATTCAAATGCTAAATAAGAAAAATCATGAGAAGAGGAGAAAGTTTCTGGTAAGAAAAAAATTATATATATATTTCTTATATATATATATTTGTTATAAAACAAAAGGAATGAATTTTGGGAATGGCAGGTGATTGGTCAATGGAGGGCTTTGATTCTGTTGACAGCTTTTGAAATGGAGGTATTTTAAGTTGATGGACAGCTGATATTGTGACTGAGTGTTGCCTGATCTATTGAGGATGGGAAATCAATAGTCTATTAGATTTTTCTCAGGAGATGAGGGGGTCAGAGATAGCATTCCGCACATGCTCTCATCTCCAAGCTGTGCTCATTAAGCACCACCTTAAGATGGAAGAGAGGCTGGAAAATTGAACTGATAATGAAATTCAGACTTGAAGTAAATGAAGCAACTTCACCATAAGGCACAGTGATAGACAATTAAACCTCTTTATCAATGCAGCTTTCATCCCAAAGTTGAAAAATAAAATAAAAATAAAACCTCCTATGGCAGCTATAAAATAAATGGGGAACTGAAAGGAAATGTAAATCATTTTCTCAGCTTGCATTTGTACTTAGAACTACGGCATCGTTTTGACATTTGGGTTTATTTGCGTTAGAAGTTAGTCATAGTGACTAACATTTCTTTTTTTTTTTCCTGCATAGAAGTTCTGAGTGTGTCATATTTGTTGAAATATTTTAAGAAAGGTTTAGATTAAGCATAAAATTGATTAGAGATAAAAAGCAATTTCCTCCAAAGTTTTTTTTTTTTTGACTGGAAAGAGATTTCTAGAGTAGTAATTGCCGTTTACATTTCAAAAAAACTCTTTAAATTTCTTTCAAAGTAGTTAATTTTAGTGATAAAGGCTCATTCTGGCTCATTCAAATATCAGCTTTTCCTCAAATTACAAATTCTCCAGTAGGAGAGACCAGAATACTTACTCGAAATTTTTTCTTTTAAATTTTCAGAGGTAAAGTTGATTTCAAACACAATGAAAAAAAATGTTGTTGTTGTTGTTGTTGTTTTGAGGGAGGCCTTTATAACAGGGTTTGAATCGAGGTCTGTTACTTCCTCAACTTTCTTCCTCAGTTGATACACTTCCATCTGAGCCACACTTCCAGCCTTTCTTTTTGCTAGTTAATTTGAGGATGAAGTCTTATGGGCTTTTCTGCTTTAAACTCCTGGACCTTAGCTTCCTGAGCAGGCATGAGCCACTGGTACTCTAAAGAATATGTTTCTATAGGCAAATAAATGTATTGGTGAATGGACAGTTGATGAGTTTATGCTGACAGTATAGCTAATTACCATTACTCAATGGTAAAAAAAATTATCTTTCAATAAGAGGGCATTAGTGATTTGACAGTGTAAGTATAGTGAAATGTGGTACAATGCATAAAATATTATTATCTATTAGAAATGTATCAGTTTTCTTGAATATACTTTATAGCATAGCTACATGTTTATCTGACAAATTCCTAAATATATCTCCTATAATTTTTATTTAAATTGTTCATTACATATTTCACACAACTGGCATTTATTATTTTCTACCTGCTCATTACTGATAACATTTACAAATTTTTCTTTTGTGCAAAGGCACCAAAATATAACACCCAGTTCTTTCTATTTATCACATAAAATAATCAAATTTTTAAATCTTTTGTTTAGTCTTACATATTTAGTATAATTTTTATTTACTGGCCTCTCATGGTGGCTTCAAATGGTTTTCTTCAGGTTAAAAAAAATCTTTCTTTAAACCATTTTTATTTCCTTATTTCATCTGCTATTATTTAGTTATCCGTCTTTCTATATGTGCTCTATGGCTCACTTATTTGAGTAAGAAAAATATATAGCAAGGATTTCAAAAACTCACAAGTTAATTTGTCACTTGAATTGACCTGTGAGGTTTAAAATGTTAGAATCATATTTCACCCAAAGCTATTTTGCTCAAATACTTTTCAATGGACATTTATTATATATACAGCATAAAAGTATATTCATCCAGTGAATGTAGGCCTGTGTGTTCACTCCAAAAGTATCTTCTAACTTATAAGATCTGAGTGTCCTGCCTATGCTTAACACCGGAGTTGTATGATCCATAGAGTCAGCCTGGAAATATTTCATAATTTTCAGAAAAATACAACATGAAATACATTATTATGCATATTTAGAAAAAAACAACTGAAATAAGAGTGAAAATGTAATAAGCATTTATTTGGTGAACTGTTTTGGCCTAGAGGAAGTTGAAGATGTTGTTGTAACATGTTAGTGGCTCTATGAAGGATATAGCATTGGAAGGCAATCTTGAATAGTGATGGGGAATCTTGAGGATGAGTAGGACTCAGTAAATAGAGTAGAAATGGGGAGAATCTCATGATTATGGAGGTGTGCAAATCAGCAGCGTTAAGGGACACTAGCTTCTTTTGTCAAGATAATTGTATAATTGATGTTTTGAGATTGTTGTCATGAAGGCAGGATCAGATCACAGATTATAAAATACCATGTTGGCTGAAGAAGTCAGCATAGAATTTTTCTAATCATATAATTCTATGGCTCCATAGGAGCTTTATATGCATGGCTAGTGACAAGCATAGCAAAGAACATTCAAAATATAATGTGTCCTCAGATTGTAAGTGATGAGAAGGATGGAATCTAAACAATTGTTGTCACCACGGCAGGAAGAATGGAATAAAAGAATCATCATCACAGAGGCCAGGAAGAATATGTGTATATATATATATATATATATATATATGTATATATATGCATATATATATGCATATATATACATATATATATATATATATATACATGTGTTTTTACAAGGAGAATAATGCTAAGAAAATAAGACCAAGAGGTAGGTTAGAAAGCTACAGTTGATAGGACTTAGATTCTACATAATTATACGAAAGGAATGAATACAGTAAGCCAAGTTTCTATCTTTACAAACAGGATCCAGGTGTTTTCATATTCATTTAAATTAGTCACAATACATTGTTTTCTTTCTGGAGAAGTAGCTTAGTATTGAGGGATTGTTTGATTTCTTTAAAAAAAAATAAGTTTTATATTGTGAAAATACCGTAAAGAGGGGTTGCAATTACATGAGCAAGGTAATGAGTACATTTCTTATCAAGCCTTGTTTTCGCCTCCTTTGTTGTTTTTTTTTTTTTTAATTTAATTTAATTTAATTTGTGAACATACTGTACAGAGGAGTTACAGTTACATGGGCAGGATAATGCGTACATTTCTTACCAAGCATTGCAGCCTCCTGCTTTGTTTACCCTTCACATCCCTTCCCAGCCTCCCCCCTCCCCCCCTAATCCCAATCCTTCTCCTTCCCCCCCCACCCCCCCACCAACGTTGTAAAGCTCGTTTTGGACATGACAACTTGTACTTCTCATTGTTGCAACAGGTCCACCTGTATCCTTAAACAACTGGTTTTTCCCCATCTCCTTCACAAGTTATACTGACATCAAATATAGTGAAAGCAGGGGTTATACTGTGGGGGAGGGACATACAAAGCAACAAAGAGATAATCTTATATATGTGTTAGAAACACATGCATGAAAGAAAAAAACATTAAAATACACATCTAAGGGTTCATTTTCCTGACATCACATTATCTGACCTTTTCCGCTTGACTCATACATATACTAGACATTACAAATAAGGGAAACCATGGGACCTACATTTCTTTGGGCCTGGCTTACTTCACTTAATATAATTTTTTCCAAGTTTTTCCATCCTTTGTTGTTTTTCCCCTACCATCCCTGCACTCCAGTTGTCACCATGACTACACTCCAACGCCCCTGGCCCCGCCCCCCTCCCTCGCCAAAGTTGTAAAGTTCGTTTTTCAACATAGCATCTTGTACAACTCATTGTTGTAATGGGTACACCTGTATCCCTATTTAAACAATTTGTTTTTTTCCTTTCCCTACACAAATTACACCAACATCAGGGTTTATACCAAACAGGGGTTATATCGTGGGAGAGGGACATACAAAGCAACAAAAAAATCACCTTATAAATACGTTAGAAACAATAACAAAAACAAAAAAAAAAACACTTGTGTCCTTATCTTGGGGTTCATTTCGCCTAACATCATCTTATCTGACCTTTTTTGCTTGTTTCAGACATATACTAGTTATTTCAAATAAGGGAAACCATGGGACCTATGCTTCTTTGGGCCTGGCTTACTTCACTTAATATAATTTTTTCCAAGTCTTTCCATTTCCTAACAAATGGGACAATGTCATTCTTTCTGATGGAGGCATAAAATTCCATTGTGTATATATACCACATTTCCTTGCTCCATTCATCTACTGAGGGGCATCTGGGTTGGTTCCATATCTTAGCTATGGTAAATAATGCTGTAAAAAAACATAGTTGTGCTGGTAGCTGTTTGATTTCTTGAGTATTTTTAACTTTGACTCTTCCAGTAGATGTACCATTTTGAAAAAAGAAGCTCTTATCTGATACATTTAGATCCCCTTTAGGAAGAGACAACTGGAATTGGTAGTTAAGAAACATAGTATGGATCTCCAGGTGGAGAGGTAGTAAGAGGTAGCATCAGAGGGACTTGTTGGAATTCTGGCCTTAACTGGGTAATGTGAGTCTAGAAAGGACAATCTTTGTTATGGAAGGAATTTAGAGCAGCCGGTCTGAAACTGTTTCAAAGAAATAGTCTAATTATCAGTTGCCATTCTTTGAGTCTATAACTGGTTTTCTGAATTATCTTTTCCCTGCCTTTTCAAGCCTGTGTTTTGGATACTCTAATGAAGTTAGTATCTTCCATATTGAGAAAACATATATATTTTTGTAAACATAATAGAGATTTTACAGCCAAAATGGTCTCTAAATTTTCCAAACTATACTGTTCCATGCTGAATATTTGCAATAAACATTGGATGAATTGTCTTTTCAATTTGCTTTTTATCTTTTCCTAAGCTTGTAGAATTAAAAGGCTTACTGGGAATAAGAAAAAAAAATTACTAAAATTACTTATACTAAAAATATGGCTTCTAATAATTTTAAAATAATATTATATTTTATGATAAATTTTTCCTGTTGGAGGAATTTAAAAAATTAATAAGCTCTCTTGTCTAAAATTTCATAAAAGTATGTTTAATCTGTGCTTACTTACAGGCTTGCATTTTTTCTTGGCTTCCACTTTCTAGTCTGGACTTAACTACTTTTCAGAAGTCACTATTTCATATTACCAAATGGCCATTATTGGTTTTTTGGAGATGCTTCAGAAGTTTCTATTTTCGATGCCTAACTTCTGATCATTCCATCTGCTTATTTGATCATGTATCTCTTGGTGAACATCTAATTTCTAAAAACATTTTATTTGAATGACAAGCATAAAACAGGTTCTATTGCTTTTACTTTAATAATGCTCCTCTCTATATCTGACCTATGACTTCACTGAGAAATTAACATATTAAAAATATCCTTTTATCTTTACTTTGGTTCAGTTGAATGTTTATCCATTGGAGAAAAAATTATTACAGAGTAAGGTACTCTACCTTACCGGAATATTTATGATAAGCATAGATGTGAAGATATTTGAAACATCTGAAGATTCCTCCCAGTGTCACATTTTAGGGTTGTACTCTAGGAACAAATCCTTTGAAATTTAAATTTGGAGTCAGCATGCTGTTTCCGTAACATTTATATCTGAAGTACAATCAGAACCTGTCTATACATATTAAACCATTTCTGGTTTGGTCACTTGAAAGAGAGACAAAACAAAGGGCTTAAAAAATTAGAGACTTTGTAAAGAACTGCAAGAACTTAAAATGCTATCTTTATTGAATTCAGTGAAATGTTCTACCTTTCCTGCTTTCAGCCTTGTGTAATTTGATTTGTCAGTTTTAGAAGGAAGCCCTCTGCCAGCCAGACTTGTTAGAGCTTGAAACTACAGCTGTTCACTGGGGTGACATCTCCTGGGTGAACATTTTCCTGATTTGTACTTACTTAATTCTCTATTCCACTGGGTCCTTGCTACATTTCCCTGCAGATTTGTATTTGCTTTCCACCTCTCTACCTTCCAAATGAACTAATCAGAACATTCTGTTTGGTTGCTTGCATTGGTACTGTTTCTGGTTTTACTTCTATCAAGATGTTTTAAATAGATACTTCTCCTGTTTGTGTTCAGGTAATGTTAGATACTTTTTCCTAGTGTTGTCAGGATCTGATATTCAGCAGGATCATAGAAACCTAAAGTCAATGAGAGCATTTTTTTGTTTTTGCTTAATTAGCAAAATAATGTGATTAGTTGTCACATTATTCTTTCTTTGGGCTTACGTGTATGGTAAAAATGTAAGAATGCTCTGGGTTACCTATGATGACACTAACCTCAGGGGAAATGGCAGACCTGTGCAGCCCCCATCAAAATCCTTGGAATAGGGTTCTGGAACACCAATATATACCCAAATCCTCAGATGGCTGAGAACTTTATACAACTTGACATGGAATCTACATAAAACCAACTGCAGATAACTGTAATACCTAACGAAGGATAAATGCTATACAGATACTTGTTATACTATATTGTTCATGCAATGTCTATACAAGTTCAGTACATGCATAATACTTTTCTGACTATTTCTAATCTACAGTTTTGGAACTTACGGATATAGAAAATTAGCATTAATGGATATTCAAAAATATTTCAGTACATGGACAAATACATAATTATAAAGGAAAAAGAATGTTGCTTGGTACTGGTAATATATTTAATTTTGACCAATGAGTTATCTTTTTTCTTTCTTTCTCTCTTCCTTTCACTCTTTCTTCTTTCTTCCTCTTTCCTTCCTTTCTTCCTTCCTTCCTTCCTTCCTTCCTTCCTTCCTTCCTTCCTTCTTTCCTTCCTTTGTTGTGATAGTAAGGGTGCTTGCACTCAGGGCTTTGAGTTTTAGCTTGGCATTTTTAATCGAGGCTGGCACTCTACTACTTAAGCCATACATCCACTTCTGGCTTTTGGCTGGTTAATGGGAGGTAAGAGTCTCATAATCTTTACTGCCCAGACTAGAGTTACTGGTTGAATCACCAGTGCCTAGTAAGAAATTATTTGCTTAATATCATTTGTCTTTGTTTAAGTTAATACATGCCTCTATTTTCCATCATGGTTTGTATCTATAAACATAGAGCCTTAGAGGATTTTTCTTTTAATCCAGGAATACCCAGGGTAAAATACAGTTGAGTTAAACAAGTGCTAAACAAGAAATATCTTATTCCAGAGAAAAATCTTTCTCTGTCTTTTGGTAAATAGTTACTGCTACTCTTTAAAGGCCACTCAACACAGGTGTGCAGAAATACTTGTCAATCCCTCTCTACCAGCTTGAGCGCCACATTGCTTCTAAGCAGCAATAACTTCCTTCTCCTGGTTCAGCCATGCTCTGGAGTCCTATTGCAATTAGAAATCATTTTTAGCAGGCATTTCACCACTTGAACCATTCCCGCATATGGAAGTGAGATAATGATAAGTGCCTAGGCAAACACAGATAAGGTCATATGCATGCATACACAAACCTATCAAGCACACAATATGCACAGAATTCGCAATGGTGTCACTCTTTGAGTAACAAACTTACATTTCAAGAAAATGAACACCGGGAGCTGGAACCTGTGTTGTTAGGGGACAGGAAGAAGTCATAGGCAGCAGACCAACTGAGAGAGGAAAAGTGGATGAAGGGCGTCATAATACTCAATGTACATGTGTGAAAATGGAACCAGGTAACTTGAGGGGATGGATGGGGTTGGGAGAGATGGGGGAGAATGGTAGAAGGGGTGACATTGAGTACGATTTCCTGTGCTCATAAACTGACACGCTGAATTGAAACCGCTTTGTGCAGCTAGTGTAGTTGTGGAAGTGAAAGGGAAGGGATGGTAGAGGAAAAACAAAGGAGGAGGCAACAATGCTTGATAAGAAATGCACTCATTATCTTGCTCATGTAACTGTAAACCTTCTGTACAGTTTTTTACAATAAAAATACTTATTTTAAAAAGATAATAAAAACAAACAAGCAAATAAACAAATAGAATTAAATAAGATAAAGGTATTGCAAGGAGTTGAATCTTTGTAATTCCATTAACTACTAGGTTTTGTATTTTGATAAGTACTAACCAGTCTGTGTTAGCAGGGAACGAGTGGAGTGGACTGGCCGGGCATCTGTGATGCTGTGCTCTAGAAAGCATGATCTGCAGAGAAAGCAAGAGATTCTTTCTATCTCAGACCATTCACATAGAAGAAGGCAGACCAAGATCTCCAGGTCTTAGTGTTATTTAAAATAAACTAGAATATTGGATTTTCCCCCTCCATGTTGGCTATAGTTTCTTCTACTCTTAAATACAGTGGGACCAAAACAAACCACAAAATATGTCAAATCCAAATGAATTTCCATAGTATATTTAAGTGAACAAATATTTAATGCAAAAAATAAGGCTAAAATTGGACTATTGCTTTTTGTTAAGTTTAACATTATAATCACAAGCTGGACATTGGTGGTTCGCACCTGTAATCTTAACTATGCAGAAGGATAGAGATTCAAAGCCAACTTGGGCAGAAAATTCTAAGAGACCTTTGTCTTCAATTAGAGAGCAAAAAGCAGCAAGTAGAAGTATGGCTCAGATGACAGAGCACCAGCCTTTAGCAAGAAAGTCAAGTGAGAGTAGGAGACCCTAAATTTAAGCCAGCATTAATACCTGCATTAAATAATAAACAAAAAAGATAAATTTAGAAGGTCGAATGGATGGACTCAAAAATATCATTAAATAATACTCAAATAATTACTAAATTAATGTATAGGTAGTTGTCACCAGAGCATGAGTTAGGAAATGGTTAAGAAGTATTTCTGATTATGAATTAGAAAAATTAAGTCTTGGTGTATGAGCATTTTACATATAAAACTTCACAAGGTTAAAATATCCAGTTGAAAAATAATATTGAAATAGATATTGGATATTGAAATATAGAAAATTTGATTCACAGTTTGTGCTGAATAGATGGAAAGAATAACTTTTGGTTCTCCACTACCATACTTATAAATTAAAAGTAAAACCTTTATGGTTTAGAACATAAAACATTGTTATCAGTATTACAAGATAGAGTGAAAATGCCAAAGGTACAGTTAATAAAGTCAATGTGGGAGAAGACACTATTATTATTATGATTATTCTGAAGTTATCACTGTAATTTCTATTTCTCTTTTGATTCAGTGTCATTTCAGTGATATTTGCTAATGCCACTCCATTTGGTTCACTGCTCAATAGCTCCATGACATAGATTAACTGCTTAGGTTGGACACACAATGTACTTTATGACTAGAGTTGTATTGAAAAGTCATTTCCAAATGCCACTCATTATTTCTGCTTCTCTGTTAAAACGATGAATTTGACCCGTAGAAGAGGGAAACATATTGATTTAGAAGTCTTTACTTATAAGCCAATAATATCATATTCTAAAAGACATGTTAGGATAAAATGCAAATATGATTTTTTCTTTCTGGTGGAGAGGTTATTGATTAATCTTAAATTTGGCATCAAGAATAGTATATAGTAAGCACACAGTAAGCAATCCGTGAACACAGAATGAGTTTGGACTCAGCTTTTAATTGATTCTCAAAATAACTTGGTACAAATCACTTGTATGTAAACAGATGCATATTTGTGTGTGCTAATTTTAATAGGTTCTGTATATAGATACATATGTCTGTAACCACATACTATCTTACATAACTCATATGTGCTCACTTTCAAGAAAGTTTATTGTCCTAAGATAAGGGGTTAGGAAGGAATGGAAGAAGAGAGCATATAAAATCAAATATCTTACCATTTATACTGGCTTTTACTGTTTGTTCTTTTTTTCTGTTTTATATCAGGAATAAGTACTTGACATTTCTCTTAACTGGAAAGCATCAGTCCTAAGAGCATTTTCTTCTTAACAATATATAATCTCCAAAAGACACATTTTCATAGACCAATAGATTAAGATACTAATTTTATATACTTTCAAAAACTGATCTTCAAAGAATCAAACAATAACATACAACGATTTTCAGCTCCAAATATTGCTGAAGGGAAAGAATAATAAAATGAAAGCAATGCAAAAAAACAAAATATGTTTTATTTCCAAAGTGAGACAAAGTTTTATGGGACATATTTTTCACTATTCAATCCAGATATATTACATCCTAGCACTTAGGAGAAACTGTCAGCAAAGAAAGAAAACAGTAAAGGAAAAGATGTAAGAATTTGTGGAACTATAGTTTTCTCATCATTTTTATATCTCCTAGCTAAAATGAATTTTAATGTCCTAAGTTTTTTGCAACAACTCTTACTATCACAACTTGTGGAGATACTCTGCATTTAGAACAGGTTATAAGAACTAGAGAGTTTAGCTTCTACCTGGTTAAAGAATAGCAGCGAAGTATAGATCTTTCTGGAACAGAGCCCTGGCCTTGACATTTTTGAAATGTGTGACTTTGTAATAAACACTACTTCTATGAGTCACAATGTAATTATCCCAAAGGTGGGTCAAATTGTTTATGACATAGAATTTTTATAAAAGTTATCCATGTACAGATTTTAGGGCAATACTTAAGATTTAAAATCATAATAAATAGGGCTGGGAAGGTGGCTCAGTGATAGAGCGCTTGCCTTGCATGCCTGAGGCCCTGGGTTCGATTCCTCAGCACCACATAAGCAAAAAGAAAAAGACTGGAAGTGGTGCTGTGGCTCAAGTGGTAGAGCACTAGCCTTGAGCTGAGGAGCTGAGGGACAGCACCCAGGCCCAGAGTTCAGGCCCCATAACCGGACCCCCCCCCAAAAAATAGTTAAAATAGTGTTGCTAATATGCTTATTATGCTCTGAAACAACTAAAATCCTAAATACTGAAAATCGGAGGTCCTATATCAACTCTTTCTATATCCTCACTAAAAATCTCTGTGAACCAGAAAAATCTCTGCGTTAGCATAAGCAAAGCATACCCACAATGCAGCAGTCTAGGGACCACATAATAAAAATAAGTTTGTTTTCATTTTATAGAAGCTCTCTTTTCTAATGACCATTCTAGTTTTAGGTTAACAGTACAATGATTAGCAACTAATGGTCAGTATATGTTAACTACTCTTGTGTAGCAGAGATGTAAGTTGGTATCACATTTACTTCCAGCATAAGTATTGGTTTTTATTCTTCAGTATTGTGCATGCATGCATTGATTTCAGGTTTTATCACATGTGACCCAACCTTTTTCTTGTTCCTCTCTGTCTGTAGCTTCATGGCTCTGAAACGATTAGAAGTATTTAAAACATTTACGCTTCTGGAAACTGAGATTTTAATAATATACATGTGATGAAGCTGCCGGTGGCTCAGCTGGCTGGTGGCTAATAATCTCAGCTACTCAGGAAGCTGAGCTCTAAGGATCATGGTTTAAAGCCATGGTGAGAAAACCCCATTAAACTCTTTATCTCCAATTAATCATCAAAAAGCTTGAAGTGGAGATTTGGCTCAAGTGGTAGAGTGCTAGCCTTGAGCAAAATAATCTCAGTGACAGTAGCGGACCAACACACACACACACACAAAGGAACAGGGTGTGGGGGTTACTACATCTTTATATAATTCATTAAATTCCAGATCCATAGATAGCAACTTAAGTTGCCCAGGAATATGATGAAAAAGCACATAAACAATTCCAGTAGTCATAGGAGCACACTTAATAATGTAACATGACACTCAGTGACCAAGTCACGAAAGTAATCTGTCAGAAACAACTGCAACATTAACAAAAAATGAGCAAACAAGCAAAAGACATGCTGCCTTTCTTCCAAAATCTCTTTCCTCTGAAAGGACTAGTTTGGTAGACACCATTTTTCTTACCTAGCTTCTAGTTCTGTTGGGTGGAGCTTATTTGATGCCCCAGAGTCCACCCTCATTTTCATAATACTTTTAGTATTTTTATAATTATTTGCCTCCCAAATCTACACGAAAAAAAACCTCATCTTTTTTTCTAGTATTAACTTTGACTCAACTTGATTATTCTAATAAAGCTGCTAGGTCACTTCTAAAAAAAAAAAAGAAATAGGCACTTTTTTAATCTCAGATCTGAGCCACCAAATCCAGGAAATCATGTTCATCTATTAGCAGCAAGTAAACTAAAGCTCAGGATGCTTTACACAGGATTATACAGTCAATGAAGAGTAATGGCTGGAGCCCAGCAGGCTGGGCACACATGTGTACCAGCTACTCTGGAGGCACAGTGGGCAGAATCACAGCCTGGTCCAAGGCTGGACACCAGAGAGAAATGTATGAAATCATTTCCAAAACATAACCAAACCAAAGGGATGATGGTGTGACTCAGATGGTAAGTCACTTGCCTTGCAGGTGTTTGTCCCTGAACTCAAGTACGAATTTACTGCTAATTCACCCCTCCTGGAAAAAAGAATAATAGATTGTTTAAAATATATGTTTATAGTCCATAATAGAAGTATCTATGATTCCTGATTAGCCAAAGATTTAAAACTGACTATACTGACATCTAAAATAGTCCTGTAAAAGTGTACCCTTTTCTTTAAAATTCATCAAATTTCAGTTTTTATACTTTCAAATTAACATGTAGTAATGTCAGTGGAGCAAGATGTTGGAGTTAGGCAGGAGTTCACATTCTGTATGCTAGGTTGCTATCTCCTTGAACTTGAAACGCGACTGGACTTCCAGTTTACACATCTGCCAATGCAAAGATTAAATGAGCAATCTTCAGTGCTGAGTTAAGTACAGTGACTGCTACTTAAGCTTCATAAATCATATAAATTATTATTTTTAAATATTTACATCTAGTAATTAAATTTAAATTTAATTAATTTGAGAGGTGATAGAGTCAGGTAATAAGTACATTTCCTTTCATACAGCATCTTCTGTTCCCTCATTCTCTACCAATTCCTTCCTCCTGTCTCCACCCACAAGTTGTATAGTTCACCTTTATCAATGACCAGTACACTACACTGAACAATAACAATTATTATTATCTGTTAAATAGAGTCCATAAAAATAAGAGGTTCTTGGATGGACTTTTGAAACTTGAATTTCTTAGAACTATAAATGCAATCTTGCAATATCTGATCCAGTAGGGTTAACTTAAGGACTGAATAGAGACAAAAGACCTAAGAATATTTTTACATATTAGATGTAAAAATGCAAATGCTAATTCACTAGGGTTTAGGATTTGGAGCTGCAATTTCTATCTCACCATTAATTTGTTGGGTAGTCTCAAAGATATCATTCAAGTCCTCTTAGTGCCAGCACCCAACTTTCCAAATGAACATGTTGCAAGAGATACGTGACTGTAGTGGAAGCCAACACTGAGCATTCTAGCATATATTCTACTAAGCAGTTCATATTTTTCTTGTTCCTGAGTGGTGAGAGGGCAAACTGTTAACATAGAAAATGTGCATATCCCATTTACCTCTGGAAATCTCACCGGAAAAAAAAAAAAAAAAACATGTAAGCTGAGTGCTGGTAGCTCACATCTGTATTTCTAGCTGCTCAGGAGGTTGAGTTCAGAGAACTGAGTATCAAAGGTGGTCTGGTAAAAAAAAGTTCATAAAATTCTTGTCTCCAAATAGCTGGCCAAAAGCTAGAAGGGAGGCATGACTCAAGTGGTATAGCACCAGAGAGCCATGAAAGAAAAAGCAGGGCAAAGGCTAATTTAAGGCAAAGGCTAAATTTAAGCCCCAGTGCCAACATCTTAAAAAAAAACTCCAGGTAAATATTAAACCCTTAAAATGCATAGATAGATAGATAGATAGATCACTAAACTCTTCAAGTGCCCACATTAATGAACTCCATGGAGTTTATATTGAATAATTTTATAAAGGATACACTAGGTAATTTGCTTTGACAAATGCAAAGTTTTAGTCAATACAAGACATTTTAATTATGATCGCTCATGTTCCCTGCCACCCTCATCCTAATCAATATTACTTATAAACACCATTTTTTAATCCTACATTAGTAATTGAAACATAAACCATTTAGTGAAAGCTCATGGTTAATTTGGGTTTTGTTGTTGTTGTTGTTTTTAAGTTTAACTCGAGGCTACTATAAAATTCAAATGTTTTTCGATGATAACAATAGAAAGCCAAAGTGTGTGAGCCATATTCTAGTTAAGTTTCAATTCAGTCATAAATGACTTCACTCATCCTTTCATCTTATTTCTTAGAAAAATTCTTAGAAAAATTAATAGAATGATGTACCTAAACTCATTTCTATCACATCCAGGGGAGGTATATATTGCCATTGGCAGCCTTATAAGTTAATAAGATACAGGGTTCAAAGTATTTTCACAACTGTCATTTTGTTTCATATTTGTAACAATCATATGCAACTAGTCTTGGCAGGTATTGCTTTATCCATTTTTTTGGACAAGCAAGCTAAGAAGAAGCAAGGTTAAATGCCTCTTTCAAGGACACAGTTAATTTTATATATGTAATGATAAGTTTTCCCTTCACACCCTATTTTGTGTTGCTGTCATTCACTTCAATGACACTGCCATCTGTAATTGGCATCTATCAAAAAACTGGTCCATGTCAAAGAATGAAGATTTCAAATAGCCGTAGATCAATGTTGCTCAAGATGTGTTACATCATAGCACACAAAGAAAATCACAGCGATAAATGAGCCAGCTGCTTATGGCTGGTGAGGAATGGCCAAGAGGCGGCTGGGGGTCAATAGCTAATACACTTACAACCTCTGCAGCAAGACATGGTACCATTGCCCACCCCTGGGGCAGTGCTGAGTCCCATACTAAGTTATGATTGATTTAACCAAAGATTAGAAGAAACCTCCATCACTTTCATTTTCACAGATGGTTTTTTTTCATATTGCCCATTACTAATGTCCTTTATTTAACATAAAATCTTCACAGACATTCAAATTCAATACTCTATTTCAGGATCTGAACTCATCTGGCTTCAAAGACAACAAAGAAACCCTATATGCCGGGAAGAAATTGGCTTCACAGAAAGGGTTTCTTGTTCTTCGTTCTGTTAATTAAGGTCATGTCATTAAGACTTATTTGTGTTGATTTTTAATCTACTGAGAAAACTGTTCATTTTTTAAAATTTTATTTATTGTTCATATTTTGTTTTTTTTAACTTTTTCTTTGCTGCCTGTAATGGTTCTTGAATTCAGGATCTCAAACTCTCCCTGGGCTTTTTTCCCCTTATTGTTGGTGCTCTACCCCTTGAGCCATAAGTCTGCTTCTGGCTCTTTGTTCATTAATTGGAGATAAAAATCTCATTTGGCTTTTGTGCCCAGGCTCTGCATTTTGATTTATTTTTGCCTCAGCCTCCTGAGTTGCTAGATTACAGAATGAACACTGATACCCAGTTTCTTCTTTTATTTTTAGTCTGTGAAGTGTTTGAGCTGTCAGTATTTATCTTTGTTTGGGGTGCTTTGTAGAGAGGGACTGAAAGGCAAGAGTAACCTTTTACCCTAATCACATTCTTCATACACTTGTTTGCTCTTGGTTACTTGTTTACTTGTTTTCCTATTGTAGTCCCCATCCTTACTTCAGCTTTAGATCCCTCAGAGATTTCACTCAAATATGCTTCTTGTAGCATCCTAAATCCATGACGAGGCCTGCCCATTTACTAAACCGTGAGCACTGTGTAGAAACCCTTTGGTATACCAATGTAGTAAGTACAAACATCATCGGCTGTGATTTGAGTGGTCTCTAATTTACTTACTACGTAAGGTCATAGAAGAATTTTATTACATTTTTGCAAAGTGCAAAGGTTTAATGCTTTAAAACAAGATTTAGTTCCAAGTATATTTTAGATATGAGACCCTTGTCTGTTGTATGGCTAGTGAAGATCTTCTCCCAATCCGTGGGCTTTCTATTGATCTTGCTAGCTATGTCCTTTGCCATGCAGAAGCTCTGCAACTTCATGCAATCCCATTTGTCCAACCTTTTTAACGCATTTATAAGATTATTTCTTTGTTGCTTTGTATGTCCCTCCCCCACAGTATAACCCCTGCTTTCACTATACTTCATGTCGGTATAATTTGTGGAGGAGATGGGGAAAAGCAAGTTGTTTAAGGATACAGGTGGACCCGTTGCACCATTGAGAAGTACAAGTTGTCATGTCGAAAACGAACTTGACAACTTTACAACTTTGGTGCAGGTGGGGGGGGGGAAGGATTGGGTGGGGGGGGTGGGGAAGGATTGGGTGGGGGGGTGGGGGAAGGCTGGGAAGGGATGTGAAGGGTAAAACAAGGAGGAGGCTGCAATGCTTGACAAGAAAAGTACTCATTATCTTGCCCATGTAATTGTATGTTCACAAAAAATAAAAAAAATAAATTAAAAAAAAACATGATTTAGTTAACTTGTAGAGAAGGAGCTAGAGGGAAGCCTGCTCCCAAAGAATAAAATCTTGAAGTAATTTATAAAGAATTCTAGGATATTAAGTGAGTACCCAGGCATGGATTCAAGAGCATCTTTCTTCATGATCTAAAAAAGATAAAAGACTGTATAAGGATACAGCGTGATCTGGGGCATGGATGTTACATACAAGTTGGATGCATAGTAAGAGATCAGTGACTTCATATGTTATTTTAAATCTAGAGGATGAATTTTCCTATCTGCAGTAACATTGCAGAACCTGAGCATTGCCTAATGTTCTCCACATGATACCCTGGATGGTCTTTTGTACTCTCAATACTCACCATTATACTCTTTTTTTAAGCAATAAAAATTGACACCGTCCCTCAAGCTAAAGCAGAGGAAACAGAGAAAAAAAAAAACAGTGAAGTACATTTTTTTCACATATACTTAAATAAGTCATGGGTTGCATGTCAATGTTTTGACCAAGAATGAGCCTCGTATACAATGGTGATCTCAAAAGATTACAATACCCAAATGATAACAAGCAAGACCATACTAAAGCTAGCAGCACAACTATGTCTATTGCAGCATTACTTACCATAGCTAAGATATGGAACCAACCCAGATGCCCCTCAGTAGAAGAATGGATCAAGAAAATGTGGTATATATACACAATGGAATTCTATGCCTCCATCAGAAACAATGGCATTGCCCTCTTTGTTAGGAAATGGAAAGACTTGGAAAAAATTATATTAAGTGAAGTAAGCCCGGCCCAAAGAAACATAGGTCCCATGGTTCCCCTTATTTGCAATAACAGTATATGTCTGAGTCAAGCAGAAATGGTCAGTTAAGTTGTTGTTAAGCAAAATCAACCCCAAGATAAGGACTCAAATGTTTTTTTCTTTCTTGCTATCATTTCTAACATATTTATAAGATACTTCTTTGTTGCTTTTTATGTCCCTCCCCCATGATATAACCCCTGTTTTCACTGTATTTGATGTAGGTTTAATATGTGGAAGGGAAAAGAAAAAACATAATGTTTAAATAGGGATACAGGTGGACCCATTGCAACAATGAGATGTACAAGATGTTATGTCAAAAATGAACTTTACAACTTTGGCAGGGGGGGGAGAGGACAGGAAGGGGGGGAGATGGGAAGGGATGGTAAGGGGAAACAAAGGAGGAGGCAACAATGCTTGATAAGAAATGCACTCATTACCTTGCCCACATAATTTTAACCCCTCTGTACGGTATTTTCACAATTTAAAAATGCACAAATATTTGGCGTGCAAAAAAAAAGATTACAATAAAATGGAAAGTTTCTATTGCCTTGTGACGTTTGTGATCCTGTGATATTCAAGATGATTTAAATAAACTTGCTGATCTTCCAGTTGCATGAAAGCAATTCTGGACAGTAGATATTGCTTGACTGTGATAACAATGGCACTACTGGTTGAAGTGTTTACTACCCCATAATTTTGACATTACTTTAATGATATAAAGTGAATCCTTTGAGGATATAAGTGCAACTTTATATTTACAAAATAATTTATTATAAAGCAGAATGTGGTGTTAGTCCTCCAGAAACCTCATTCATCTCCCGTTGGCTGTCTATCTTCACTGTATCAGGAAGCCACATCAAGTGAGGAATCAGCTTCTCGCCTCCAGCTTTGTGTAAGGACACTCTCTATCATGTTCATACAAGGCTTGAATCACCTGACAATGGGGTTCTCAGGACATATTCCAGCCATTCAGCAATGCATGACTCTGTGACAGATATGCACAATGTTACTGGCATCTCAAATAAAACTAAGGTCAGTAGAGTGAATGCTCAGGGTTCTACCCCTCCCCCAATGCACTAATCCACAATTCACCTTTTCAGAAGTTACTATCACTTCCTCTTGTATATGTATTACAATTTGCTCTACCTGTACATGCCTCTTAACACTCTAAGCAGAATCTTCTTATCATGCATTTTCTGCAACTTGCTTTTATCTTACCTCATAGTATTAAATAGACATCTTCTTCTATGTTTTATATATAGGTTTACTTCACCTTTTTTTAACCACTTCAAAGAACTCCCTAGCTTGGATTTACTATAACGTTTCTCTTTAAATCCCTCTTGACATAAACATTTGTGCAGGTCTATTAGACTAGTCTTCCTGGTCTCACTTCCCATAATTCCATGCAAGCCCTGTCATGTACCTAATTGTTCTGTGGACATTTAGTAAGGGTACTCTGTTCCATACCATGGGCTATGGCTAGATGATCTACAACGACTTCCAAACCAGATCTTCCAAGAATGAGTCCTGTGTCATTCAGAGACTGCACATTGCATATCAGCAGGCCCTTTTGTCCAGAAAGCACACAGGGAATATTTACCAAGGCTTTACTGGGCTAGGATTTATCTAGGTCAGAATTCTTTGTCTATGTTCTAGGAAATACACATATATCACAGGAGTTGTTCAATCAAAAGGAATTCCTCTGTCAAATAATATAGTACTACCTTATTTCCCCATCACAAATATCCATGGTGCACTGACTTATTTAAAAGTCAGAAAGTTCCTTTAGGGAAGAAATGTATTTATCTTTGTCTTACCTAGCATTACCCACAATCAATTCTAAACCTTTTTTAAACTTGTAGCTCTATCTTATGCGATTCCATTATTCATAATTTGAAAACTCCGGATCTTGATGCTTGCTTAAATTACTTTGCAAAATAACCATTAACATCCGTTGACAACTGAAGCCTGAATATCATAAAATAATAGACCTAGCAATATCATTAAAATAATTGTGAGGCTGAAAGGATTAAATGAGTTCACCTACGTGGTCAACGGTTTGATTCATATATTATTTTTTAAAAATGCTTACCCATGTTACTTTTCCTTTTCTTTCTAAGCAATTTGAAATTACTCTGTGGTACTGAAAAGAAATTTTTCAGGCAAATCCAAGAGACCATTATTTCCTTTAACCAGCAAAAAGTGTGAAGTGGTGGTAAAGTTCAAGTGGTAGAGTACTATCCTTGAGTGAAAAAACTAAGTGACCACACAGTGCTCTGAGTTTAAGTCCCAGTACCAGCACACACACACACAAAGCAAGATATAATGTGATCATATTTATTACAAGAACAAATTATTCAATATTATGGAGATTATTCAACAGTATGAAGATTAAATTCACAAAACAAATTTAGTTTCTAAAAGGTAAAGCCTTCATTTTCAAATAGAGGGCTTCTTGGCCAAGATATTATCATTTCAACTAAAACCAAGACTGTAACACAACTGTCTAACCCTGAATCTGATTTTCATTCCACTAAATTGTCTCTACCCCATTCTGGTCCAACAGATGTTATTTTTTTCTTACAGTAAATATATCTTCATTGGAAGCACAACAGGCTTTTTAATATTTCTCATTCACTTCCAGTAACCCAATATTCTGTAGCTTTCGAATGCCTGTAAGTTATGCAGTAGAAATTACCTTGGAGTCAGAGAAATTCAAGCTCAACTTGAATAATACCTTTCGAGTCAACTGCATAGCCTTGGATGTGCCCTAGAGTTGGTAAAACATCAAGGGTTCAGGCCAGGCCCAGAGGCTCATTATTTCTGTGGCTTTAGAGAAGTGACTGGTGACAGCATTTGAAAGAACAAAAGCAGTGCGTTTTGTCTGAGAGCCACTTGATCTTTTCCACTGTACTTGACCTCCACTCTGGCCATAGGTCCTAAGTGAAATGAATGTGCTTGAGAGGGTTATTGTCTGCAGCAACATTTTATTTTGAGATCATTGACCAGACACATTTCCACCCAACACAGTGATGTGCGTTTTGCCAAAGGGCTGAGTGGAGAGCACAGGGCAACACTGCCACATCGGTCCACATTTATATTCCAGACAAGTTGGCAAGAGTTTGAAATTAACTAATGGAATTAGTATTCAGGGATTGAGCTTCATGTATCCCTAGAAGTTAATTTTATGGTAGGCTTCCTGTATAGGGAAACAATAACAACGATAACAAAAGAAAAAAAAAACAGGGAGGACATTCAAATATCCATTCGGGGTGTGTGTGTGTGTGTGTGTGTGTGTGTGTGTGTATGTGTGTGTGTGTGTGTGTGTGTGTGTGTGTGTGTGTGTGTGTAGCTAATTGGAAATAAGAGTCTCATTGATTTTTCTGCCCAGACTAGCTTCAAACTCTGATCCTCAGATCTCAGCCTCCTAAGTAGCTAGGGTTATAGGCATGAGCCATCAGTGTCCAGACCAATATCCATTCTCATTTTAATCAACTGTAAACAACTAATTTTCATTTTCAAATTCTTATATCTCTAGTGCCTTACACGAGGAGAACTGCACACTGAGGTAGTAAAACTCTAATCACTTTAGGTAAACAGGATTTTATAAGGACAAAGACACAAATCAGAATGTATTACTTAAACGTATGTTTCTCATTTCTTTGTAGAACTGAGCCTACATGAGCATATAAATATGAGGAATGGAGCTCACTATTCTTGCACTTGTCATTTTCCTCCTTAAATCAAGCAATCTTTTTCTGCCTCTAATTTACACCCACACCCTCCTCTTTCTGCTTTCTTTTTTAGGCTATTTCATATATGTGAAAAAATTTCCCATCTTTCATAAGACTCCTCTTTCTCTTCTTTGAAATTCCTTCACCTGTGGCCTATCTCTCAATCATACTGTCTTGAAATGTCTTGTAAAATTAAGGACATAGATGAAAGGGGAAAAAAGTAAGCATGTTTCCCAAATCCATTCTGTCCATTTGCAATGGGCATCAAAACACTGTGTATTGTTGAATGCCACCTGAATTTGATTATTTTCTTCCTTTTAGGGTACAGCCTTCCTGAGGATAAATGATTTTTTTCCCACTTCTAGTTTTAGCCCATTTAGAAGACCAGGTTTCTACATGTTCTATTCGAAGTTGAACATGAAGGGTGGGCTTAATAACCATAAAATAAAAATAGCAGGGTCATCCAAAGGAAAAGTAACCTTGCTACGTCCTTTCTTGCTTTAACTGAAAGACAGGTTATGCCCTATGTTAGCTGAAAAGCCACGAGGATCCTTTAGTCTTTTATTATCTTCTACCTAGAAGGGGAGATTATTTTTTCACCTCTCTGATGACATTTTCATAATAATTCTAGTTCTATAATAACCTCTTCAGGGAGAAAGAAAGAATGCAATTTATGACATCCCCATGATCGTCATGTGGCAAATTTGCCCTTCAGATTTTACAATGACATTGTCTTAAAAGCCAAAACCTAGAGCTACGCCTCCCAAAGCAAACATAACTTGCACTAGCTTTTTGCTCACATGGAATAATGTTTATATGGTTGATTATTCTATAGTATTCAAATGACAAGAAGTAAAGAGAGGTCTTTTTTTTCGTATAGTTAGATCTGAATATCTATCTATCTATCTCTCTCTATGTATATATCTTAGTATGCTTGGGAGTAAGAAATGTACAATTTGTTTTAGTAGCATGCTATATACACATAGACAAACACATGAATATTGTGTGTTTACCTATGCTGGTATGCTAGGAATGAGAATTGAACTAACATAGCAGCATAATATATATATATGTAGATAGATATGGAGATATTTGTTTTCCTCCCTTAAGTAGGATAAATCATTTTTTTACCAGCACTTAGAATTGAACCCAGGACCTCAATACATGCCATCAAAGTACTCTATTGCTCAGCTATATCCCTGAACCAAGATAGCGTTCTCAGATGATGAGTGTACCTTTGAATACCCACTAATGTTTGAGCAAGATTTGTAACCACGTGAGGAAAGAAAGCCAAATGATGCTGGCTGTGCATTTAAACAGAAGGCAAATGGAACAGTGGAGGCTTAATTTAAGGTAAACGCATCTAATGAGAAGCCCTCTGGTGCAAACTCCCAGGCATTAGATTTGTAACTGAAAATCCAAAAGCCAAGAATAGAGAGCCATTTGCAGGCAGGTTTTAGAGATGAAAACTAGTAACAAAAGGCAGAAAAAATAATGGCCACCTGAGTACGCCAAACATTGGGATTCATCACTGGTGAATTAGAAGAGACAGACAGCTTAGAACCCACACAGACGGTGTGGGAGTCAACCATTTCTACCTGGGACTTGATCAATGCTGAGTTGGTAGTCTAGTGTTTGTTTTTGTTTCCTGTGCTTTATTTACAGTCTCTCCTAATTGTAAAACAAAAATCCCTTCATGGCCTCCTCATTCTTCCACTACTCCTAGTATCTCTTTAGTCATAGAATCATAAACCCAGTTTTCTTCCAAACAGATCAAAAGTTTATTGTCCTGTGATACTTCTGGAAGAGTTCCTTTCCATTTCCTGACACTGCCCCTAAGGAAGCTTTCACTTCTACATATCCTGAGTGGGCCACTGTCAGGAACAGGAGTCACCTGACAGATTTGTCAGAGCTGCAGCTCTAAGTTTTGCTCAAAATTCAAGAACCTACAGTTACTTCCTATAGCCTCCTGCATTAATATATGCTTCTTTTTCAGCGTGGTGTGGTATGGTGTGTGTGTGTGTGTGTGTGTGTGTGTTGTCCAGGCCTGAGGTTTGAACTCAGGTTCTGTGCACTGTCTCATAGCTTTATTGCTCAAAGCTAGCACTCTACCACTTGATCTACACCTTCAACTCCAGCTTTTAATTGGCCTTTTAATTGCTTAATTGGAGATAAGAGTCTCATGACTTTTCTGCCTGGCTGGCTTCTAACTGTGATCCTCCTGAGTACATAGGATTACAGGCACAAGCCATCAGTGCCTGCTTCTGTTCAGCTTTTAGAGCATTCTACTAGCATGCTTCATATTGCTCCAGTGGCCATCTCCTTCACTTTTGCCCCCTTTGAGTCTTATATTCTCCTTCAAAGAACAATATGCTATTGGTTGCATGAGGATACAGTAAGTGTGTGACCATCCAGCACTGGAAAAATCAACTTCTAGTTTTTAAGTCCCTCAATCTACAATATATGCTGTGACAGACCATTGTCATTGTTGTTGCTCTGTAACTAATTGCCATTTTATGAAAATTAATGCACTTGATATTGAATATTTATCTACTCAGAGACATTATTGATTATCTAGTTCGCATAAAGCATTTAAGTAGGAAAGAGGAAGACACTGGTACTGATAAATAACATCACTGTAGTCTTTGCTCTTTGGATCTCTCTCTAGGAGGAGAAGGAAATGAAACAAATATGATATGTATATGGATGTATATGTATATGTATGTTTATATGTACTTAGTGTGTGTTATAGTTATGATTATGCTAAGTGCTAAGACAGAGAAATAGATTTATCTGAGTAATTTTAAGATAATTTGAAATCTAACTGGGAGTGGACCAGATAGAATTAATAGGGCCAGTGCAGGTACGAAGACTCTTTGAAGAAGGGACTTGAAAAATGTCAAGATTATAATGAAGGCTAGCTCATTAGAAAATATTGGCTATATGTGAACAATGACAGGAGATGAAATGAAAGGAAAACTCAAGTGACAGATTGCAGTGTAGTATTGTAGGCACCGGTTAAGATTTTCATCTTTATTCTTAGAACAATAGGAAGCTATTAAAAAGCTTCAACCACAGACCTGAAGCTATATGTGAAGAAAGACTAGGATTCGCTTTAGTTTGAGGGCAATGCTGGATTATGCTAGGGTACAGAATGACAAGAGAAAAGTCTGGAGGTTTGTTTTAAAGTATCTTGAAGAAGTTGTGGAAATAACTTGATGATTGATTGGCAAGAACAGGCCGAGGATCAAAGGCCACATAGAGATATCCAGCCTGAAGATGGTAATTTGATTTACTAAGAGTAAAAAGCAAGAGGTGGAGGAAGTTCAGGGTTGTGGTGAGATGGAGTGCGATATGAGCAGTTCAGGTGTGGACATGTACTCGTCTGGATGCTGATAACATGGTGACGTGGAAATATTGAACAGGTAGCTATATATTCTTGTTTGGAACTCACATGAGAGTTCAAAGTGAAATATCATCTAGGGACTTGTCAGGCTGTCTTTATGTGTTTTGGTTGTACTTGGAACTGGATAAAGAAAGTGTCAAAGTGGATAAGGCCAAGTGCCAGTGGCTCTTGCTTATAATCCTAGCTACTCAGGAGGCTGAGATCAGAGGATTATGGTTCCAAGCTAGCCCAAGCAGAAAAGTCCCCAGGAAACTCTTATTTCCAATTAACCACTCAAAAACCAGAAGTGGTGCTGTGGCTCAACTGGTAGAGCGCTAGTCTTGAGCACAAAGAGGCTCAGGGACAGCACCCAAGCCTTGAGTTCAATCGCCACAACTGACAAAAAAAAAAAGAAAAAGAAAAGAAAAGAAAAAAAGAGAAAATAAAGAAATAGATAAGGCTCAAAACCACAGTGTAATAAATAAGTCAAGAAGTAGCCAGAGTGTGCTAGTCTTAGGGCTTGAACTCAGGACCTGTGTGCTATCCCTGAGGTGTTTTTATTTGTTTGTGTTGTTTTTTCTTCAAAGTTAGCATTATGCCACTTGAGCCACAGCTCTACTCCCAGATTTTACATTTGTATGTTAATTGGAATAGGTCTTTGAACCAGATCTTACTATCTTGAGTAGCTAGGGTTTACAAGTGTTAGTTACTAGTGCCTAGCACTTTTAAGACTAAGAAAGAAATGCTAATCCACAAAGAATGATGTTATTTCAAAATACCAGTCACTAGTATACTTGTCAAAAATTAGTGTGAGGTTACTCAATGTGTCAACATGAGGATAAGATGCCCTTCCAATGTAACTACTGTGTCTATTTTGGGCAGACATGTGCAATAAGCCCAATATCTACTTTTATTGTTTACAGTAGGAATCATTGTCATATTGGTGATGAAGATAGTAAGCATAAGAATTCATCATCCAGACACATTATACTCTCAGAATTACTGAATTGAAACCCCTTTCTATGACTACTTCAAGATAATAAAAAATAAATAATTTTAAAGGGAATTCAAGGTCATACATTTAAAAGGCATTGTGTCAGGAAGGATTTGAATTCAAAACCAGGTATTCTTGGAAGTATGCAACTGTATACTTTATACTCTGCTGTGAATGTCCATAACACCTTTCCTTCCCTAAGTTGATTTTACAGTTGCTTGTGTTTGTTTGATCATTAAAATCAAGGCCACAAAACTAGATTTTGTTTATTCTCTTGTTGCTTTGTGAGCAATAACCTTCTCTCTCCCATTAGATTTATGAGTTCTCTGAGGGCAGGCACCAGAGCATAGTGTAGGGAAAACCAAATAGACTTTGCAACCTGACAGACTTGGGTCATAGTTTAAAAATTATAATGTCCATGAAGTGTCAAGCAGAGTGACAGGTACAAATGAGCCGAACACTGAATGCATGGGAATGTTATTCTTTCTATGTATCCTTTGCAACCCAATGCACTGAAGAGAGGAAGATTAAATAAATATTTATTGGATTTGATTCTTATGATACTCTAAGTGATAATAAATTCTTCATCTGTTAATTGTCCCAATCATAATTGCTAATATAATTTAGGAGTCAATCAACTCTCAATAATAAAAAAAAAAAAAAACTCAGCTTGGGCTAAAAAGAGAATAGAAAATGAGATACCTTGCCTTGCCTTAAACCTATGCAAATGTCACATCAGAAAGTGACACTCCTAGAAATCATGAGCTCCTTGAGGACATGTTCTGTGATTTCTCTAAGCTGCCATTTCCATTGTACCTAATCTAGCAGAGCACACATGGTATTTACACAGTACTTACTAAAATAAAATAAATAAATTTGATGTTGATGAAGAGGAGATTTCTTGGTCTCCAAAGACATTAGAAGTTTTCTTTCCAAAATTACAAAATGTCACGTAGTAGCCTGACATTCTAACTTCTTAACCACTGTGCCAAACTCTATTCGCAGTACCTGCAGTTATAGATAATTTATATGCATACAAAACAGGGTATATTTCATCATCCTTTCCAAAAATGTCATGGTAACAAAATGATTTTGAAGTTATGTTTGACACAGGATGAAGCAAAAAATAATTCCTAGAATGAAGCTAAAGCTCAATAAATATATTTATATCATCATGACTCATCAAGCTTAATATCTTGAAATATATGTGATAAAATCATATGCAAATGGTTCAATCAAGCCCAAGTATTTGGAAACTTGATAAGTTCTCATAATATAGAAATTGATAATTTCTAAATAGTCTGTGTCCTCATCTTCCAGGCTTTAGAACCATAGTAACAAAGGTGCAAACCATGTGCATACTAGTTTGCTTTTATAGAGACCTTTTAAGTGCATAATCTTTAAAACCTCTTGATCCTATGTCATCCTTTCTGCTCTTCTCTGGAGGATTTATTTGCCCATAATAACTAACTCTTTGGGCAGAGTAACAGCACCTGTCTCTTCTGTATCAAGCTGAGTTTGAAATGGTAATGTTCCCTCCCTCATCTCATCTTTGACATTCTCTAGCTTAGTATTTAAATATTGCCTTCTCCATCCATCGAACTATGTAAATTCCATTCTTGCCAAAGCTCAATTCCAATACTACCCCCTCAAAGAAAGGACACAATCAGGTAGGTTCTCAACAGACCCTTGAATGGTGTATAATAACAGCAGTGACTTTCTTTGCTCATTGGATGTTTCAGGTTTTCTATGGAATGAAACACTTCAGGTCCATTTTAAATGTCTAGAACTTGAGAGAATATTTAAGCACTAGGAAATACAATTTTTACAAGGAGACAGCAGTTAAAATAAATGCATATTGTGTGATAAAACTAGAGCTTAAGTCTTAGGCTAGAAGCAGCTTCTCATACTAGCAGTTGACTTTTGCTTGACTTTGTTCTGTCATTTTTTTCAATGCACAGGAAAGTGCCAGTCTGTCAATATTTGTTGAATGACTGAATTAATTAATTAATGCTAAATGAGATTCCATTGCTGCCAATCTCCTCATTTTCCCAAGAAGGAAAAAAATGTTTTAAATTGGAAACCCGAATTTTAAAATTTGATAACTAATCCACTAAAATGATCTATAGACCCAGATCCACTTAGGCTAGATCTTTAAACCAAATGTGTCCTGACATTCAACAGTTACCTTGCTGATCCTATGCTCATTTTTCAAGAGAGTATTCATTTCTAATTATTTTCTAGAGAGTGATAATTCTCATTTTATTTCAGGTCCTGTGTGTCTGAAGTAATAAAAAAAAGGTAAAATAATAAGAGAAAGATAAGGTGTAAGATTGGGAGGAATGACACTTCACATTTTTTGCTTGGATTTTCACTTGATCCTCACAACTGTTCAGTTAAAGGGAAAGAAAGTGGCATTTACCTCTGTCTTCCTTCCTTTGTATACATCCAGTCTCTTCCCTGCCATTCTGATTGAATGGTGATTATTTACTGACCCATTTAAAAAGCAACCCAAAGCCATGGGGCTCTTGTCTTTGTACTGCAGTCAAACTTACTGACCTTAGAGAACTCATAGTGCAATGCTTTTGCCTGCTCAGTTGGTAGCTTGTAACTGGTCCATTTGGGGACCAGCTATTTCAGTGGGCTTCATAAAAAGCCACCTGCCTGGATATTTAGGGAAGCTGAGTTCTGTAGATAGGGTGCTGCATAAAGCAACCTGAAAAGACTATCATAAAGCACCTCCTGATTGTTGCTTTCCTCAGAGCCTCATCTGGAAAATGTGTGTGACTGCCAAATACAGCAGACCCAGGAAATCAGAATAGAAATGGAAAACAAAAGGAATTGGGAAAAGGAGAGAGGGAGAAATTTCATTTCAGAGTGTGTTCCTGTCCTGGGAAAAGCAGGAGTCTTTCCAGCAAATCAGTTTAAGGTCATTATATAGACAATGCAGGGAATAGAAGTCTCTTTAGCCACACATGTCTAAGTTGGGCTGTTGTACCACACAATTGGACTGTTGTATCACCTGGAGATGAATGAACTCATTCTACCAGGTAAGGATACACAGTCAAGGATATCTTGACACACCTTATTAAGCCCTGATTTGGTGTTAGAATTTTCTAGCTTCCAGAGCAATTTTGCTACATTTTTGCTTTAAGACTTACAAATGTTATATCCCAATCAAGTAATTTTTGGTTCAGAATTTGGCTACAGTAGATGAATGAATTTGTTTCAGGACATCAACATCTTTTCCCTCTGCCTTCACCATGCATGCATACACACACACACACTCGTTAATTCAACTGGACCTAGTAAAAAGTGTAAAATATTCATGACCATAATCTGTATTTTATTCTTAGGAAAGAGTGACCATTTTTCACAGGTCACTCAAGGTGAATATGGTAGTCAAAGCATGTAGATATTTACGTGGAAACCTGCTTTGCAGATTGTGACTTTTCATGGCTATGTTGATGAATAGGATATCCCTAGTCAATGAAATAAGAGAAATCTACCTTTTTAAACCCATGACTGTGAATTAAGTCTATATCTTTGTACATGTAAAAGTAAATTTGTGCTTGATAGTAACTTATTTATTTTGTTCTCTATTTTTAAAATCATTTTAAGTGGTTTCCTAAGGGGTTTCAATTCAACATGTCATTTTGAGAGTACAGTTCATCTTGATCAATGCCACTCTTTCCATTGTTCTTCCTCATCTTCCCCAACTCCACCACCCTCTCTATTTACCTGGCTCCATTTTCACATACTTCTATTGAACTGATATTAACTTTTAAAAGACATGCAGAGAGGAAGCAGTCAATATGCTATATAAAATAAGAGAGAGGCAGTGGGGAATAAACACATTTTTGCACTGCAATTTTTCACTATAATAGATCAGACAATACAGTATGCAAAAAATACAAAAATGAAAGCATGAATTGGGAGATGGTGGCTAGGAGAGAAATCGAAAAGGATGTGACAGTATTACCAGTGTGTCGTTTCCAAGGTGAAGATGCCAGCCTCATGGCATCCACTGGAAACAAGGGATTGAGTCCAGGAGTACACAAAAGTAAAGTGGTTAAAAGAAAGAGTTTACTGGAGAAAGCTGAAGGGAAATGGATGACTCCAGCTCAAGAGTGAGTAGATGGCTCTGAAATTTCAGATTGCCAGGACTGATCTTAGGGACACAGTGAGGCATCATCCCTTGCCAGAGATTTTGGACTGATCTGCGCATTGCTAGGTTGCTATCCCCTAATTTTACTAGATGTGTACTAGATGTGAACCATCTTGCTGAAGCCTCCAGCCTGAAAATTCAGGCTCCAGAGATAGACATTTCCATTACACAGGTGTCTCCATTTGATGAGCAATGACTTGGAGTTTTTCTACCAGATAAGGCCTAAGGCTGAGTGAGCACACATATTTTACAAGAGGAGTAGCCATGGGGCTACTGAGGGAGAGGCAGAACTGCAGGTATTTTCCAGCCATGACTAGGATAGGGCATTTCTGTCTTTATAGCCAACCTGTCTCAAGAGGCACAGTTAAGAACAAAGGTAAAGAGAAAGGAGAGTTTATTAGGAAAATCATAGTCATTTTGGAGAGCAGATGAATAGGACATAGGGAGAGGATAATAAAAAAAGGAGAGAATTCACAAAAAGCAAGCTTAGAAGTTTCATTTTTGAACTAGAATAGTGTAGATCACCCCTCAGACAATAGCAAACACATATATTCTAAAACTACCTGCTAGCAATTGTGTTTCTGTAGTATCTGGCAATCAGTTCTTGACAATATTTCATTTTAAAGTAATCTAGATGCAATATTCCTATGAAAGAGCCTTATAGGGTTCAAATTTATCCGTTTCCTAAGAAGAAAATATAATAATAATATACTATAGTATAATATAATATAATACAATATAATACATGGACCAGTCACCAGGATGGAGGCAACTCTGTGCAGATAGAAGTTTGAGCTTGCCTTTCTCCAAGATCAATGCAGGAAGTGTCCATACTTCCAGATATTTGTGTTGTGTTCACATCTAAGTTAACAAGGGTATTGTCCATCATATTGCCAAATAAGTGTCATGAAAATTTGCACACATATTCCTTTTCATTCTCTAGATTTTTCTACTTACTGATGAATCACCTTACTACTGTAAATTATGAAAAACACAGTTGAGTTCTGAGTTTAGAGTGCTTTTTTTGCTTTAGTTGAATAATCTGTAGCCCTTGAACCTTTTGAGCCTCAGTTGCTCATTTAGAAAATGAGAATAATAATGAATTGTTATAAGAAGATGAATTACTTTCTTAAAACCCTGATATAAATGACTGTGTAAATGTGTGTGCATGTGTGTATGTGTGTGTGTGTGTGAGAGAGAGAGAGAGAGAGAAAGAGAGAGAGAGTCTGTCTCTGTAACTTATTGTTTACATTTAAAGGATCACTATCAACCATCTATACTTCAGGATAGTTGTGTAAGCATTGAAAATATTTTGCTTAAATTGATCAAAGGTTTTGTAATCAGCACAAATGATAGGAAAAATTATATAGTGTAGTAGCAAGTGGTTTGAAAAGTTGTTGTTGCTCTGAGCTGGTAACTGACATCTGTAATCTCAGGAGGCTGGGATCCATAGGACCACAGTTTGAAGTCAGCCCAAGCAGAAAATCCAAAAGACTTCATCTCCAAAATAACCAGCAAAAATCATAGCATGAGGGCTGGGAAGGTGGCTGGTAGAGTGCTTACCTGGCATGCATGAGGTCTAGGTTCTATTCCTCAGCACCACATAAGCAGAAAAAGCCAGAAGTGGCACTATAGATCAAGTGGTAGAGCACTAGCCTTTCACTGAAGAGCTGAGGGACAGTACCCAGGCCCAGAATTGAGGCCTCACAATCGACCAAAAAATATCCTGGTGTGAGGCATAGCTCAAATGGTAGAGCACCAGCCAAACAGGCTGATCGGAAATAGCACCAGGCCCTGAGTTGAAGCCTTACTATCCAAAGTTGATTCAAAAGGCCCTATTGATGTTGTTGCTCATTTCTGACCAAGGCTTTCTGCTATCAACATAAATTTAATGGCTCACTTCTCTTAGAAGAGTGGAATTGTCTAGACCCAGAATAATGATGTCCCCTTATTTCATGCAGTTCTTTGCTGAATCTAGATTAAACACTACTTTAGTTGTATTTTCTTAGAATGTGACAGAAAAGAGACTTTTTTTCATATTTATTTCTTTTTCCCCCAGAGAAAAATGGGCATAACTCCCTTTAATTTACAGGAGGATTATAACAATGTCTTGTCTGCTTGCTAATTAATCTTTATGAAAGAATTTACTCTGAGATTGCTTTTTTTGTAACATATCATGTGAATGCACTTACATCTTTCTGACTACTAAATACACAAATAATCAACAAAACATCTACATAAGTAGGAGTGATATTTTACTTACCTTATTGACAATTTGGTAGAATTTTAAAAAGTAATAGAAGATGAAAATGTATACTAAGGGGCTGCTAAAAGCTAGAAGCAACATACAGTAGTAGACTAATTTCCATGATCAAAGTTACAATATAGAAGTGTATTAGCCATACAGGTGGACCAATTGCAACAATGAGAAGTACAAGTTGTCATGTCGAAAACGAACTTTACAACTTTGGTGGGGGGTGGGGCAGGATTGGGTGGGGGGGCAGAGGGGGCGGCTGGGAAGGGATGGGAAGGGGAAACAAAGGAGGAGGCTACAATGCTTGATAAGAAATGTACTCATTATCTTGCCCATGTAATCCATGTAATTTTAACCCCTCTGTACAGTATTTTCACAATAAAAAATAAATAAAAATTAAAAAAAAAAAGAAGTGTATTAGCCAGGCGCTGGTGGCTCATGCCTGAAATCTTAGCTGCACAGGAGGCTGAGATCTGAGGATCATGGTTCAAAGCCAGCCCTGGAAGGAAAATCCATGAGACTTTTATCTCCAATAAACAACCAGAAAACCAGAAGTGATGCTGTGGCTTAAGTGGTACAGTGCTCACCTTGAGCCGAAGAGCTGAGGGATAACACCCAAGCCCAGAATTCAAGCCCCACGACTGACAAAAAAAAAAAAGGAAGTGTATTGTTGACACAGAAAAATATTAATAATATCTACTACATACAAAAGAAGATTACAACACAGTGTGATAGTATAATTATATTTCTGTTAAAATATGTATGTGTAGAAAACATCTTGAATAATATTCACCAGTATATTAAAAGATTATGTCATGGAAGCTGTAATGAGATTTGATCATTATTTTTCTCTATGATTTTACATGCTTTTCCTAATAGTATATATAAATTTCATTCCCTGAAAAAATAATAAGGTGAGAACTATTCCTATCCTAAATCATACAACTGGAAAATAAGCTTTCAAATACACAGGCAGACAAAACCACTTGGGTTACTCACACACACAATCACACACACACACACACACACACACTCACACATTCAGACTTTCAGATGAGCTGTGCTTTGTAAGGACTCCAGGAATTCCAATCTTTTGTGTCCCATCTCTATGGTAAGATGTGGATATAATCTGCACTGAATAAATTAAGGCATTCCTTCTATTCTTTTTTAATTTTTGCTTTCTTTTTTTTTAATTGTGAAAATACCGTATAGAGGGGTTACAATTACATGGGCAAGATAATGAGTACATTTCTTATCAAGCATTGTTGCCTCCTCCTTTGTTTCCCCTTCCCATCCCTTCCCGCCCCCTTCTCCTCCCCACAGTTGTAAAGTTCATTTTTCAGCATAATGACTTGTACCATTCCTTCTATTCTTAGAGATGAACCTGGGTGTTTCAAATTACTCAACCTTTTCCAAGTTATTGCTGAGATCTTACGTAAACTTCCTAGGTGCTAATTGTTTATTTTAGTCTCATTTTTGATAGGTGAATCTTAATATGGTGATTATTTATGTATATCTACTTGTATCAATATGTAATTTTCTTGTCCACAGTTTGTGGTACACTTTGTGCCAGAGTCTCTTAAGAAGACTATTCTAGAACTGAGGAAGACTCTCATGATGAGTTAGATAATCTCTAATATCCCTAGACTTTGCCATGTCTTAATGTTTTATTTTCACATACAGTTTACTGTTTTGCCAAGATATCTTATGTGTTGCCTATTGTAAGGCTTATCTGAAGATCTCAGACTAAGTTTAAAAAGCAGATGTTTATATTTACACATGGATTCCTCTCTGTGCTTTCCTTGCCATCACTCAACTTGTGCTTAAAGGAGTAATAAGAAGTGTGGAGAAATGCCTTGTGAAATAATTGATTCAGGAACAGATAGAAATAGAGGCTAGAAACCAATATGTGAATGTTTAGGAAGAAAGGACATAGAGGAAGATCTTATACATGACTGCTCACTCTTTCTACCATGTCCATGAATATGCTTTGCATTGACCCAAGAATCAGAGTAATTTCAAGGTTTCAAAGCATTACTGTACAAATGACAATTACAAATGGAAAAGCTTACCTTAGGGAGAAATCTGCTGGAAGCATCTGAACCAAGTGGCAAAACATTCACAAGTGGAGGAAAATTGGACATCATGCAAGCTTCAATTTGATTCAGTGTGAAATGCAAAAGACCTCATATGGGTAATTTGTCAGGAATTTTGTTTTCCCCTGGTACTGGGCTTGAACTCAAAGCATTGCACTCTTGCGTGGCTTTTACTTTTTTCCTCAAGGCAGATGCACTGTGACATGAGCCACAGCACTATTTCCTGCCTTTATGGTGATCAGTTGAAGCCAGCCTAGGCTGGCTTCAAATGGTGATCCTCAGATCTTACCCTCCCCTAAGTAGCTAGCAGGATCCCAGGCATGAGCTACCAGGGCCTGGCTAAGAATGTTTAGCCTTAATCTAATCAAGCTGTTAGATTTAACTTGTAGTTCCAAGAAACTCTAGAGGACAGAAGAACAGGTTAATAAACATCAACATAGTACAATTGGCTTGGTCTCTAAACAGTTGACATAACAGAGAACAAATGGCAGAGGGCTGCTCTGAATGGAACAAAAAATGCAATATAGAAACATTAATTTGGGCCCGAAAACACAACTAGCAAAGACATTTTTTGAGTGAGAATATATAAACATGATTTGAAATTGGGATGATATCAGAGGATTTTTTTTCAGTCCTGAAACCTGACCCCATAACCTCACAGTGCTAGGCAAGTATTGAAACACTGAAATATACCTAGAGTTTTGAGACTTGTTCCTTTATAACTTTGATCATGATATCTTGGTTAGATAGAAAAATCATACTTATTCTTAAAAAATGAATGAATCAGGAATGGCATTAATTTATTGTAATTTAACTTCCTGTCATTTGACATTGTTCATATTTAAGGGGGGATGAGCCCATGCATGGTCCCTCACCTATGAAGGATGAATAGATAGAAGGATCGAGGGCTGGCAGAGGGCAAAAGCATGAAAACCTATCCAAAGGAAAACTAAAGAAAAAGAAGAAGAAAATCTTGGTGCAAATGATAGCATGCCTGCCTTCTAAGTCTCAAAACATGACTTAAACCCCAGAATGCCTCCCTTGCAAAAAATGACAGAGGAAAAGTTAAGAAAGTGAAACCCCAAAAGCTAAACCTTTTATGAGCGTTCTTGGCATTCTGATTGCAAGAGAAAACTCCAATCATAAAGGCAGGATATTGAGAGTTTTTTCTACATGATTCTTTTCTTTTAACTGCTTCAGAGAAAACAGTTTGAATACTCTTGTAAGTCTGGCCCTTTCTTGAGGGATTTATGGATTTTTTTTCAGTCTGTTTATAACCTCCTGTAAAGCTTCAGGAACCTTTTGGATTAATCATCAATAAACATTTACTAAGTACTTCCCAGAGTTCAAGGTACTCTACTAGTCACAGTGGGCTTAACAGTGTTCAGAGTAGACTCAGTCAATGCCTCGGGTGTCAGCAAAATGATCCTGTTCTTTATCCAGTAATGAGATTATTTTATGTGATCTCAACAAGGAAATTCAATCCAACAAATGATTGAATAGGTCGCAGGTATAAGGCTGCTTTGCCAAGAGTGGATGAGATTGCTCAAGGGCATGAGGTTAACAGAACCATGGGGAATGTTTACTAAGCATGTAATCCAGGTACAGGCTAGGGTTGCTCTGTGCTTTGACCACAGATATATCAGGCTCAACCCCTTTTCCAAGATTTGTGGAAAATCCTGCACCCTCCTCAAGACAGCTGTGGATTTCTGGGGAGTCACAGACTCCTGAAGTCACTTCAAGCTCCTTACCCACTGCCTATGAATTAATTCTACTCTGGGCCATCTCTGCACAGTGACTTCAGCTCTTGTTTCTTCCATGTCATCACAGTTTCAGGATCTGGTTTCCACTGGTTCCACACAGGAACCAGTCAGGCACTGGTGGCTCACACCTGTAATTCTAGAATCTCAGAGCATTGAGATCTGAGGATCATGGTTCTTAGGTGGGGGCAGAGGAATCCAACAGATACTTACATCCAATTCAGCAGCAGAGGCTGTATGCAGAGTGCAGCTCAAGTGGGCGAGCTTGAAGCTGAAAGCAGAGAACAAATTATTTTGTATTCCAGCCCCAAAACACAAAAGGAATGGTTGAGCTCCAAGGACAGAGATTGTTAAGAGTGAAGCCTGAGCACACAGAGCAAAAAAGAGAACCAAGAGGATCACTTTAGGAAATGGTGTAAATCAGTCACAAGTGTGGGGATTTCATCTTGTAAGGGTTAAAAAAGTTTTATGAAATCTAAAGATGAAACAGAGAACTAGAAACACAGCAAAGCTCATTTAACTTGGTTATCAATTCACTACTTTGATTGTACAGAAAATAACTTAGTAAAAATACTTCTCAGGCTAGGCATCCTTAGTTCATGCCTAGCTACTCAGGAGGCTGAGCTATGAGGATCATGGTTCAAACTAGACCAGGCAGAAAAGTCCATGATATTCTTATCTCCCTTTAACCACCAAAAATCTGGAAGAAGAGGTATGATTCAAGGGGTAGGCCACCAACCTTGAATAAAAGAGGCAAGTAAGAATGCAAGGTTCTGAGTTCAAACTCTAGTACTTGAGCACGTGCATACACACACACACACACAGAGCAATAGTTCCACCAAGTTTCAGAATTTCAAGTGTAAGGAAGGAAAATCTATATTCTTTTATGAACCTGAGTGAGATATATAGTTTTCCCTATTTTGTACCTAGAGATTAACATACTAGTTATATGATTAGCACCCAATAGACAGATGTGACGTCATAAAGGAACCTGGATTCATCTTGACACTTTGATGTAGTCGAGTGGCACCGGGGCCCCCGCCCCCTTCCCAACTGGAACTTGAAGCTTCTGACTAGAATCTGCATGGTGCCCACCATGGGAATTCCCAGATAACGCTCTTAGACCACCAGAGGAGTGAAGTCTAGATGAAGGCATCATGGATGAAATACAATGGGAACAGTGGAACTGCAGCTTGGAAAAGCCTAGACCAGGGTAGAATCCTGCCTTCCCAGGAAGAGAGGAGTTTCTCATGGCAACATGTAAGGGGGAAACCTAAGGCTGAGTCTTTCTGCTCAGCACCGGCATGGCTGGAATTCTTCCTCATATTTAGATTTGCTTTTCAGAAACAATTGCAGATCCTTCTGAAATGGGGGAGGGGGAGTGAGAAGCAAGTTAATGTTCCACCAAAATTCTCAGATTATTAAAACCATTTCCCTAATGTCTTTATTATAATAGCTATCATTCTGAACATCCCACATAGCACATGATTGTTTCTTAAGATTTCTAATGCATTGTAATCAGACATTTGCTTTCCTAAGTTAACCACTTTTGAAGCAATTTCATCAAGATGATATTTCTCAGAATCTTTACTAAATAGTTTATTAGGCAAGTGTCTGAAAAAACACAAAACATGGGTAAGGTAAAAGTTTTCAGTTTTTGACAAACAGAATTGGGAGTCCTTAATACATGACAATGTTGCTTTGATCTATGTTCTAATGATAAGCTTGTGACACCAGCTACCAGCTATATTCCCCCAGATGTGTGTTTGTACATATATTTGTGTATATGTGTGTACGTATATATATATTCATATAACAGGATAGTAGTTGGCTGGGGATATGAAAGTTCCAGCAAGGACTTTCCAAACCTATGAAGGTTTTCATCATTCTTATTAATAACTCCTGCTTGTCTTTGAGATAGAATCATTATTTATATGTGAGGTTAGTAACATCTTTCAACATCCATGCTGCAAACTGAGTGCTGGGCTGCCTTGAAACTTTCTCTGTCAGATCAATGAGTCCATCATCTTTATATTCCACCTCACACGAAGTCTTAGGGCATGGGCAAAATGTAATCAAGTTCTTTGCCAGAATGGTCATGCAAGCCCTCGAGTCTAATTTTATTCCTCATTTCCATCTGAGGCTCATGAGCACAGTTTTTGTATATTCCTGTTAGCATTGTAATCTTCAGAGTTTCCACTAGAATTAACTACTGAGCCAAGCTCACAGCTTTCTATCTAGCTCATATTTACAAGCATCTCTAAATTTCTCCAATGAAAAAGCTTAAGAATTGAATAGCAAAATTCAGTCAAGACAAGAATACCACTTTTCTGGTTCTAATTTTCTGTCAGTCAGATTATACATGAACAAATACCTGAAAGAGGTCATTTAAGGATGAAATGTTGTCTTTCTCCAGAGCCACAGAAGTTTCAGTCCATGATTGTTACATCCATTTCTGTGGCCCTAAAGCTAGATGAAATACCATGGCAGTAGAACCAAACAGCTCATCTTTTGCTAGACATAAGCAGAGGGAGAAAAGCAGGGGAACAGGACAATAACATACTTCTAAGATACCTCTTAACATTTCTAATCTCATTATAGTGCCATCTGAAAATCAAGGTTGGACACTTAAGCTCATGGAGAACATCTCATATGCAAACAATTACAATAAGTGTCGTCATGTAAAATTTTCAAGTAAAGAACTACTTTGATTAAATAATTTATTTATTTTGAAAAGGAGTATCTTAAACTGGCACAGTGGTTTATGCCTGTAATCCTAGCTACTCAGGAGGTGGAGATTTGGGGATTGCAATTCGAAGCCAGCCCTGTGGGTGAAGTCAGTGAGACTCTTACATCTGACAAACTACTCAGAAAAAGTCAGATATGGTGTTGCAAAACAGTAGCTTTGAGCAAAAGAGCTCAAGGACAGTGCTCAGGCCCCAAGTTCAAGCCTCAGGACTGACCAAAAAAATTAATGCATCACTGAACATCAGAATACATTTAAGTATAAAGCAAATGTAATGTGTACAGATAGTTTTAAAATTCTATTTTGTCTCTTTTCTCCCCAAGCACAGCTTAGATTCTGTTTTAGTATATTTAAAAGTATGTACACATGGGAAAGATTTTTTTCTTTCATAATTTCACTTTATTTCTTACACAAAACCATTAAAACAAGAACAGAGGAAGACAGGAAAAGGGCTAAAAGTTTGTTGCATCACACATTCTCAGAGCTGTTCCACGGAGCTCTTTAGTCTAAACTCCTGGTGATGACGACTCACATCGAACTTGTAGAAGTTTTGATCTGTGCAACAGCTGGAAATAATTCAAAAGCTGTTAGATAGGAACAGTCCTCAATAACTAAATAAACTGCAGTTCACAGTATTGAGAAGATGTCTGTAAGCTTCATATATATACATATATATGATATATTGGCGAGATGTTCGCATTAATATTCAGAGCAGGAAAATAAAAGATACATAGCTATGCATATCGTGTTACTTGGGCTTGCTGCATCTACTTTTAAATACCATGGGGGAAAATAGTTTAAATTAATTAATCCAACAGGTATGTATGAACACTAACCCTCAAAGTCTATCTCCATTATCAAATGAAGACTTAGGACTTGTATTATGAACTGAAATACCATCCCAGATATCAGTGAAGTGTGAGTTTTTTAAATATGCACAGCAACATGGTATAGATGATAACAGTGATTGAAAGTAATTTCTAAAGCAAACTATGCCCAGAACAGAACATCTGATTACCAAGAATAAGTTAGGGAGAGAATTCTACTAGAAGCAGGAAAAGAAATAGTATTTTCTTGACCTTTTTCATCAGGTTCAAGACAACCGGTTCTACTAACAGGATGCTAGTTCTGATCCATTTGAAGAACTTTGCTCAAGGCAGAGTTGCTAACAGTAACTCTGTGAGAGACGTTAGGCCCAGGAGCAGGGCCCACTCACCTGGGCTTTTGAACTGTCTCCCAGTCTGAAGTGGGCTATCACTCTTAAGTGGGAATGCACTGTTGGCCTAGACTGATCACTTGCATGAGTCGTGGTGCTCTGTTTCTGCAGCCATCCTCCACTGCCCCTCAGTGTCTTGCAGTTAAAGCAGATGCAGTTAGTATGGCTCTGTGCTCTGCCTTCCTTTCTTCGGTTGTGTATGTTAATACACAATTTAACATATTCAATTTAACATATCTGTGCAGATATGTAAAGTTCTTTAACAAATTCACGCCATTATTACTCTTCATCCTTCCTGCTTTTAAACAATTTGAACGGTTTCATCATTTTATTTTCATATATGCATACAAAATACTTTATCACCTCCATCCACCTATCATACTCCTCTTTCTGTTCTCTTCTGCTAGTTCTGCATCTTCAATCAGTTTTCCTCTTTTGCTTTCTTTCTTTCTTTCCTTCCTTTCTTCCTTTCTTCCTTCATTCCTCCCTTCCTCCCTCCCTCCTGCCTCCCTCCCTCCCTCTCTCTCTCTCCCTTCCTTCCTTCCTTCCTTATTTCCTTCCTTCCTTCCTTCCTTCCTTCCTTCCTTCCTTCCTTCCTTCCTTTCTTTCTTTCTTTCTTTCTTTCTTTCTTTCTTTCTTTCTTTCTTTCTTTCTTTCCTTCTTTCTTTCTTTCCTTCTTTCTTTCTTTCTTTCTTTCTTTCTTTCTTTCTTTCTTTCTTTCTTTCTTTCTTTCTTTCTTTCTTTCTCTCTTTCTCTCTTTCTTTCCTTTCTTTGTTGGTCATGGTGCTTGAACTCAGGGCCTGGGCACTGTCCCTGAGCTTTGCTACTCAAAGCTAGAGCTCTATCACTTTGAACCACAGCTCCACTTCCAGTTTTCAGGTGGTTAACTGGATATAAGAGTCTCACAAACTTTCCTGCGCAGACTGGCTTTGAATAGCAATCCTCAGATCTCAAACTACTGAGTAATTAATTACAGGGGTGAATCACCAGTGCCTGGTGGCCGCGTGCTGGTAACACTACTGCTACTACTACTGCTACTTCTCTCCTCTTCCTCCTTTCCCTCCTCCCTCTTCACCTTCTCCCCCTCCTCTTTCTCTTTCTCCTTCTTCTTCTCCTTCAAAAGTTAAGATTTCACTTATGAAAGAGAACCTGTGATGTTTGCCTGCCTTAGTCTGGCTTAGTTCACTTAACATGGTATCTCCAGTTTACTTTCATTCCTTTATATATATGCCCAGGACTGATTCATTAGTTCTAGACTCACTTTTTGGAGGAACATCCATACTGATTTCCATAGTGGACAGCCTAATTTACATTCCCAACAGAGTTTACCTTTCCTATTTTTACTCAGCCATGCAAGCATTTTGACTGGGGTGAGATAAAAATCTCAATGTCATTTTAAATTGCAGTCTCTTTGTAGTTAAGGATGTTGAACATTTCTTCATATATTTACTAGCCCTCTGTTCTTCTTTTGAGAGCTATGTTTAATTCATGTGCCCATCAATAGGATTATTTCTTCTTTTAGTGTTTTTTAAGCTTATTATGTATTCTGCATATTAATCCTTTAGTGAATGGATACTAGCAAATATTTTTCTCTTACTATGTAGGTTGTCTGTTAATTCTGAAAATTGTTTAAGACACAGAAGCTTTTAACATAGTATATATCTGTTATTTGAAATTTGGCATTGAAATTTAATCTCCAAAATAGATTGTCTCTTGATAATTCAAGTTAAGAAATGTTGCCAAAATTCATGTAAATTACTTTAATAAAGTTATTCTTGATCCTCTTAAGACTTAATAGAATTATTGTGTTATAATTTATTCCACATTCACTATTATTATAAAGTTGTGATACTCTTAGTTTAAGACTGAGTTCATTCTAGATAGCTGTAAAATTCTAGATGTTAGCGTGATGGTAAATGCCTAATTCTCAGCACTTGAGGTAGAATATTTGGAAGTGTCAGTGGTCTTGAGTTTTGTCCCTTTTGGTAGGTGTGTAGTTAGTTGTATTTATTTTCCAATTCTCTTATTTTTTAAGGGTACTTCTCCACTGTAGCTCTTCTTTGATCTGAAATGTTTCCAGGTCTTCTGCCTATTTTTACATCATATTATTTGTTTTCCTATTCTTTAATTTCATGTGTTCTTCGTGCTGTTCAAGGGAACAGTTCTTTACCAGAAATGTCTGTTGGAATTGTTTTTGTTTTTTCCTGTTCCCTGGCTTACATTTTTCTTTTCTTACATAGATAGTTTTCTTCTTTAGAATGTTTATTTTACCTTTAAAGTCTCATGCCATTTATTTAATTTATCCAATTTTAAGCATCTTTCTGTATTGCAAAACTGAAATTGTTGATCCATGATTTTTTTTGTAACAGAGATACATTTGCATACTAGCTTCAATATATATTTCTAGTCTATTTTCTAATATATTACATACTTCTATTGCCTAGAGGTAGGTTTTAATACATATGATTTAATATAGTCCTTATTTTTTCATGAAATTTTAGTTAAACAAATTAATCTTCATAAAGTTTTTATTTTAGGTAAATAGTGGTAGAATTTCTAGGCAACATTATAATCTGGGTATATTTTTTTTACCTATTTTATACTCATTATTTTGCATCATCTTCAAAACCACATCAGGCCAGAAATGTAATTGTTATCCCTGTTTTGTGAATAAAAAATAAGCCAAAGAAAAATAAATTTCTAAATGCCCTACAACCTATGCATAATGACAGAAACAATACAGAAGCTCTAGCAATATAGACAATAAAGCCAGGAACTGAGTCATCACATCTCATAGCTACCTATTTTGTTCCTTGATTATGGAATATTAACGTTCTTGAATTGCTCTTAATTTACCACATATTCTTTCCTTTCCTATCTTGCAGACTATTCCTTTGATATTAGTGAAAAATCTTGATGAAAGGCTTAAAGAGAAAGGTGTCCTTCAGATTAACTTATTTTTCCTTAATTGTACTCAAAAGTGAAATCGTTTTCTTTAAGATCAGTGTTGGAAATACACACTCTCTCTCTCTCTCACACACACACACACACACACACATTCAATGTTTAAATTCTTTAATGACATTGGGAATTTATTTTTAATCTTTGTTAAAACATTATCATTCACTATTTCTAAAGTAATTAAAAGACAGAGAGTACAATCTGAGTAAAAGCAAAAACTGAAAAATATGTATTTTAAGTGTTGTTTAATAGCTTCTTAGCTCATCTTGTAATTGTTGTTAGCAGTTCACTTACTGTGATTCTGGTCTTCTTGTAGATTTGATAATTCAGGCTTTTCCATACCATTTAGATAATAGTTTTTACACAGTTTTTTTTTTTTAAAGAAACTATCAAGGGAAAGAGATTCCTTCATTACAACCACATTATTTGTCAGGCAGTTAGCAATCAATAGGATTACATCTTCAGGAAATTTGTGAGCCATGTTCCTATCCAGTGATAGAACAGATGAGGAATTACTGAGATATTTCCTAATCTTACATGTTGTCACATTAGGATTTGTTTAAAAATCAAACTTCAAAATTCTTCCTGTGAAGAAATCAAGTTCCAGAAGTAGATGGTCAAGTATACTAGGAAAAGCATGGGCCATGTACCAGAGTAATGTGTCAGGAAAGTGTCTTGACATGCTGAAGACAGACGTGTTGGAAAAGGCCATTAAGGGGAGTGCATCTTAGACCATTAAGGGAAACGCATATAGCCTCAAAAATGTGCCTGTTGCAGTTATAATAAATATCTGCTGGGGAGTTTTATCCAGTCAACAAAGAAATAACTTAGTGTTCATCTACCCTGACCATTGGAGCCACCACAAGATCAGCTACCACATTTTGTGAAATTGGTGTTCTGGTGGGGAAAAGTAGAGAGAGGACACAAACATATCAGAAGTTAATTAATAATGTGACTTTCAATAATAATAAATTGTAGGAAAATACAATAAAGTATAACAGATAAGGATGGAAAGTCTATTTTTATTTTAAATACTAAGTCCATAAAAACACTTAGTTACGTAATTTTTGTGCTAGTCCTTGGGTTTGAATTCAGGACCCAAGCTCTATCCATGACCTCTTTTGCTCAAACTCTTCCACCTGAGTGACAATATCACTTCTGGGACTTTTTTTTTTTTCTTGGGGGGCGGGGAGGTTATTTGGAAATAAGAGTCTCGTGAACTGTCCTGCATGGGATCCCTCCAAACCTGCAATCCTCGTATCTCAGCCTCCAGAGTAGTAGCTAGAATTATAGACATGAGTCACTTGCAGCCATCTGAAAATGTATTTTAGTACAATTTTTCTATCATTATAGTATGCGTGTATCAAATATATAAAACTAGAGTACACAGGTTCTTATGATCTAGTTGAAACAAAACCATTTTAAGTCCCCTGGTGTCCTTCTGATCTCAGCTCTTCTGATTTCCACTTTCAGAGCATGCAAATATTTTTAATTTGGGTTAGTTTTTGAGTTGCACAATAATTGTACCACCTCTCCCTGTCGTTAACATTAGGGTTCAGTTCTGCAGATGTACTATGTTGTGTAGGTGAAATGTACAGGTCTTTGGGGGTCTATTTCTTTTTGTTTCTGACATTCTACATTGGTACATATTTTTTTTCTATGCTGAGTGTCATATTTCCCTAGGGAATATTCGTATATCTTCAGTCAAGTGACACATTTCACTAGTGAATATTCATGAGTATTTTCCATCTTGAGCATCATATTTCACAGTGTGAATCAACCACAGTGCATAACCCATCCTTTCCTCCATTGGCATTTGGGTTGTTTATGTGTTTGGTTGCTATGGCAGTTAGCAGAGTTCTGATCATTTTTGGCTGTGCCTTTCACGTGATACATACTTGTAAGGCATTCCCAGGAGTATATGCCCAGATGTGGAGTTTTGAGTTAACAAGTTATGTCAGCTCAAATTTTCTCAATGAGTTGTCTGCTTTTTAAATTAGTGGCTCTGTTTCACACTACAAAGGTGAATATTATCAAACAGAACATTCTGTCAAAGGAGATAACATGCAAAGGCCCTACAGTGGGGTGAGCAAACTCAAAACACAGCAAGAGGTCTGTAACTTTGGAGAATTAATTCAATAGTGCTCAGTGTTGGAGATGGCTAGGTGAGAGCAGAGATCTGAGCATCCACTGTCCAAATCACCTGCAACAAGATGCCCACATTAAATCAGAGCCTATTTGTTTGTCTTGTGCTCTAGCCATGAGGGATGGAGAGACCTAAAGGGCTTTCCCCTCCATGTACCCTTGCCATGACCCCAGACATATTTAAGTACGGAACTACCATCAGTTATCCCAGCATTCTATGTGTTTATTTCCTTCTATCAGATAAAAGTTTAGGATTTGTTAACCAACTCTGCATAGCTGAAACTAATTACAAACTTTAAAAAAAAAGTTGCAAAGTGTATTAAGGCCATCTGATTCATTGGTGTGTCTGCATTGTTTCGACAGTAGGAAATAAGGTGTTTAGGATAAAATAGTTGGGCAAAATACTTAAACAAAAAGCCATTAGAGAAACATATATTGCCCTTTGCTTTGTAAATTAGTCCACAGTCACACCCTGACACTGCTGCTTGCATTTTTCAGCACATTGCGTGTATCCCAAGAAAATTCTCCATTTTTGAAGATTAGATAAGGCTAAGTGTCTTGATGTTAAAAATTGTAACACATTTTAGTAAATCTTTGTACTGCAGTGCTAAAAGAAAATGATGTGCTTAAAAGATATTTAAATCTAAACTTCACTTACATTTAAGTATTAATAGAATTTCATCAAATATTAAAAATTTCAATGGGTAAAGTAGTTTTAAACTTTATTTTTTGGTCTAAGGGTGATTAATAATAAGAAAAAATATTGTACCACATTTCGGATGTGGGTATATACTGCTTATACTGACATACACACATACACGGGCAAAATCATGATTTACTATTAATTTTCCTAAACATAATGTACTCTAGAAATCTACTCTACTGTTTTTGTTGTCTCCCTCTCTCTCTGCTTTTCTTCCTTCTTTCCTTTTTCTTTAAAGGTCCCTCATATAGTGTCTACCAGTTTCATCAGTTCCATTTACTCAAAACAGGCTTGTGAGCAAAATAACTTTCAGTTTATAAATATGATACTTTAAAGAGAATTTGTCTTCAAAATACTTAAGGAGGCTTGGGGTCATTCTAATTGTGCTCCACCTCACACACTTTCCCCCTCCCTCGATCCCTTCTATATGCAGCAAAAGCTTTTCAGGTTAAGCTGAGTTCGCGAACTTTGGTAACTGTTCCCAGGTGTCCATAAGTCTTCTTCAGTCCAGTGGAATCTGGGTAATTGCTATGTGTCCTGGGAGAACTCAGAGCCCACGAGCACCCCCTTCAGGCTCATCTTGCTTATTACAGTGAATCATTGCCCCGCAGAAGGGTATTCTCATGGTTGACAGCGATTCTGATTTTCACTTTTATTTTCAACTTCTAAAAATGGACTGAAAAGCCGAATTTTTGTGTATTAGGTCCCTATTTTTAGGCTCCGCCAAAAATTGTTCCAAAAAGAAATCAAACAAAGTGGACCAAACAAAACATACAGCTGATTGGATCTGGCCTATGAAGTCCCAGTTTAAAACCTGTGATAATTCAGCCTCAAGGTTCACGCTTGCTGAAAACAGAGGAAGGGGAGGAATGAGAATTCATTAGATTTTATTGTGAGTCAGAGTTTCTTAATATATTTGGAGAGACCTCCACTTCTCACTCTGACGATGAATAATCCATGATAATGGCATGAATATTATTGTACTCTAAACATAAATGTAACCACCATATTAAAATAGCTTCTAAATCCTCCCCTTGTTCTTAGTTGTAGAACAAATTTGCATGCCCCAATTACCAACATTCTGGCGTGCATTTAGGAAAAGAAGGCTTCGACAAAACAATGTGTGTCATTCAGTGGGAAAAAAAATTGACACAACACAGTTGCAAGCTACTAAATGGAACAATGAATTTTTAATTTTTTCAGTGACAAACATTTGCTAGTCTCTCATTTGATCAAGTGTTGAGATATCGTCCCATTGGTAGATACTGTTCCATTATTCTAGTTCTTTTTTTCTTTCCTTCTTCAGAAAGGATGAGCCTTAGAAGAATGTTTCACTTAGGAATATGTTTGTATCCTGTTCAGTTTTAGCAGTTTAGATTTCCCTCAAGAGACCTGAAATCAGTGTGACCTGGACAATCTTTATAAAATCCCTATATTGGCTGAGGAAGTATTAGGGTATAAGTAATCATATCTAAATGGTACATTCTTAATCATCATCTACGTATACATATAGTGCATATACATATGCTTTATTTCCTCCTCTGCTGATTTGGAACTTTATGGCAAGGCATGATTTGATAGCTCTATTTGCATATTTTTCTCTCTTTTGCACTGTCTTTCCTTTTTCTTCATATTCATTTTGAATTACATATATTTGACACTCAAGAGGATGACTGAATTTACTAGCACTTAATTGTGTTCTATCACTTAAGTATATAGTACCGTTATACATAAATATGATATATATGCATATCTATGTATATGTAATACATAGGTATATATCATATATATGTACATATAGCATGTATATATGCATATATACATATATGTTTTACATTTCTATGTAACCTAAAGAACTTTACTTGGTATAAATTAGAATAGGATTGTTAAGTAGTGCTCAAAGACAATGGTTCATGAAGAATTACTGAAATCTCGTTTAGGTGTTTGTGGCTCACTCCTGTAATATTAGCCACTCAGGTGGCTGAGATATGAGAATTAAAGATTGAAACAGGAAAACCTAAGAATTCTCATCTCCATTTAATCACCAAAAAGCTAGAAGTGGAGGTATGGCTCAAGTGGTAGAACATCAGCCTTGAACAAAAAAACTAAGGAAGAGTATAATACCCTAAACTGAAGCCTTAGTGTGGACACACACACACACAAACACACACACACAAACATGCACACACACATGAATGCACGCATGCACACCACACTCCCACAAATTATTGAACTCTGTATAATGACTCTTTGCATGATTTTACTCCTTTATATTGTTCATGAGTTTTACTCAGCACTTACAGTGTGAAGCCCAAGTATGAGAGATAAACAGTAAGGCAAAACATTATTATGTGTACTATGTATGTCCACAATTACATTTTACTATTAGAGATTTTCTGCTGTTCTGCCAAACAAACTATGAGTTGCAGGAGACCATTCCAAACTTTCACTTGTAACATCGTTCTCTGTTCTTCGTTAATGGGTACTCTTTCTTCATTTGTGTCCAATCATTTTATCAATCAAAATATTGGTATTTACAATAAACAAGTAAGGTATTGGCAGGTGAATAAGAAAGCTTCATCACACCTTCATCCAGGATGTATGAACTCATCTAGAATTTACATTTTTATATTTCTAAGGAGAAAAACACCTTTAAGAGTTAATTTACTTCCCTATGTCCTCCATGGTAAAAGTGCTGCCTCGCAAGCATCCAAGTTCTGAGTTCAATTCCCAGTACTATCACAAAAAAAAGATGTGTGTGGGGTGATTCTCAAAACTATCAGAAATAAGCATACTGGCAGGCAAAGTAAAAATTTCCAGGGACACCTACAAAACTTTAATTCTGCCTCTCCTTTTTCTATGTTGAGTTTTGAGTGATTCAGCTGAGCTGATTACCTAACAGGCACCTCTGCTGCAAACTTCCTTGCTGTCTGCCACATGGACTTTAGTGACTAATTTTTGGCTGTATAGTGCTGTCTGAGAAACAGTAGGATGTTTGACATCACTGTCCTCTGAAAAACCAAATATCCCTAGACACTGAGAAAGATGTGAAAGTTTTAGGGCCAATCCTGCATTACCAGCTGTGTGGGAAGCCGTTGGTCCACTGTGAGTCAGAACTGGGAAAGTAGGCAGCCCCACTCACTGACTGCAAGAGAACCCTGAAGACTCGTGGCTAAGCTGTAGTTGAGGACATGACTGACATCTAACAGAAGTACAGATTTGGAAGAGATAGCAAATCTCCACTTAGATTTGAGCAGAAAATAGAAGGAAAGACAGAATAAAAACCCCAAATATGCAGGTGCTGGTGGCTCATGCCCGTAATCCTAGCTACTCAAGAGGCTGAGATCTTAGGATCACAGTTCAAAGCCAGCCCAGGCAGGAAAGCCAGTGAGATTCTTATCTCCAATAAACCACTAGAAAACCGGAAGTGGCGCTATGGCTCTTGCAGTAGAGCGCTAGCCTTGAGCTGAAGAGTGCAAGGACAGCGCCCAGGCCCAGACTTCAAGCCCCACACCGATAAAAATAAAAATAAAAATACCTGAGAACATATTGGTATGGGAAAAGATTTTTAAAAATCAAGCATTAAATTCTTGTCCAAATAATTTCAGAAATAAAACTGAGTATCAGTGGCTCATCCTTGTTAGCCGAACTACTTAGGAGGCTAATATCTGAGGATTGTGGTTTAAAGCCATCCCAGGTAGGAAAGTCTGTGAGACTCGCCTGCAATTAACCACCAAAAAGCTGGAAATAGAGCGGTGGCTCAAATGGTACTATGCTAGCAGCATAAAAATTCAGGGACAATGCTCAGGCCTTGATTTCAAGCCTCAGGACTTTCACAAAATTAAAAAAAATCAGAAATGAAGTTAGTAGAGTGCCTTATAACTGCAGTTCCACTTACTTGGGAGGCAGAGATAGGAGGACCAGGGTTCTAGGCCAGCCCAGGCAAAAATGTTACTAAGATGCAAAGAATTAGCTGGACATGATAGTGTATGCTTATCATCTTAACAATGGAGGGGGAACATCTGGATTTTAGGTCTGTGTGGGCGAAATGTAGAAGACTCCATTTGAAAAAAAAAAAAAACTGAATCCAAAAGGACAGGAGGCATGACTCAAGAGGTAGAATGTTTGTCCAGCAAGCACAAGGCTCTGATGCCAGTGCCATCAAGAATAAAATCTGCAACATTAACTAATTCTGTAGCATGCTGGCTCTTCTAGTACAATAGTCCCTTCACCTAACCTTATCCTTTTAATCTAGAAGGACTCAGTCAGTGGGCCATTATGTCCAATGGTATTGTTTTTGGCATTCATATACACTTCCCCCAAGTCCAGGGACATCTGTACTGCCCATATGCTCCATCTTTCTCTTCCATTTAAAAGAGCTGCATTTTGATCACATATATGGATAAATGGTGGACTTTATGTACATAAAGCAGCGATGGGAATCTTTCTTCACTTAGAAATATTCATGGAATTCCTCACTTATGCTCCTGCATAATAGCTCTTGAAAAGTTATTTTCATATTGTACCTCAGGAAGATGTGTTCATCCACAGAGTGCTGTTTGAATCAATTTGTCAATAAATTAATGAAGTTATACTTACTAATACTTTTAAGGTTCTTTTCTCTTGCCAGGCTTCAGTGGCTCACATGTGCAATCCTAGCTACTCAAGAGCCTGAGATCTGAAGATTCTGGTTTAAAGCAAGGACGGGCAAACAAATTCACGAGACTCTTATCTCTAATTAACCACTAAACAGCCAGAAGTGGAGCTCTGCCTTGACTGAAAAAACTCAGAGACAGTGCCTATACCCTGAGTTCAAGCCCAAGTACCAGTATGCACACACAAAATATTTCCTTTCTTCCATCATTACAATTTCAGGAGAAATAGTTGTGGAATTGAGTATGCCAACTCTGTGATAACTTTGTAAACATTTTTTGCTTTTCATTCTTTTATTTTTTTCCCCATCTCTACTATAGCATTGTTTTACATTACTCTGGCATGTTAAATTGTTCTCAGGTCTCTAAGTTAGAACGTATTTATGTTTGCCATTAAATTACTTACAAGAAATACCTCAGAAAGATTAAGCTCCTATGAATTTCTAAAATATTTGCTCTATGTAAAACCTTACATAGCCTTCAGAAAACATGCACTGCTTGGCACAGATTTATTCAGATCGACGTGTTAGGGTGATGGATTTTCTTTGAGCAACCCAGTTCTACAAAAGAGTTCTGCACTAAGGACTGAGTGATTGACTGATTCAGAACAAAGGTGCTGCCTGACATGAGTGCATTAAACAAGAACCAGGGTCCTAAAGTGACATAGAATTCCTCTTCTACTTTTGAAGGGCTTACCATATTACACATGGGCAAAGATTTACTTCAGAACCCCAAACTTGAGTTAAAAGTTAGCAGAGAAGAAATACGACATGAACATTTATGCAACATTTTTATGTAGCTATAAGAAAAAGAATATATGCATGAAACCCCTTCTGTGTGCCAGTACTAATGGCAAATTCATTAAAAGTCTTCAATCACAAATACCATTCAAAGTTAGTCAACCACAGCAAGTGTGATTGTTTAAAATCATTCTAAATTGCAAAATATCATGATGAGAAATAAAAATTACCTACAGAAGACTAAAATAGTTGAAAGAAGTGTTCTTCTAAAATCATTCTGAGTGTACCATATACTTCCTGTAATTTAAGAAACTAAATGTGTATCTATCCATCTTTATGAATAATTTTCCTCTGAACACATAATGTGTTTAAGATTCTTCACAAGGGAGAAAACAGATGTTCTCGGTTTCAATGAAACCAGAGTATGCTTAAAGATGAATTAAGTTTTTAATGATAAACTTTGCTCATTAACTATATTAGTTTTAAAAGACATATACCTAGCACTCACTGAGCACCCAAATGAATGATGTTACTTTTAGGGAAATTTAACTTCATTCCTAAAATAACTAGGTTCTTAATATGATAACCCTAAGTCAGGCACCTTTATTCTTTTGGCAGTTTTGAAGCTTGAACTCAGAACCTGTCTCTCACTCAGCTTCCTTGTTAGGCTGGTGTTCTATTACTTGAGTGAGGCATCCAGCCCAGCTTTTTGCTGGTTGTTTTGCAGAGGGAGTCTCACGGAATTTCTATCCAAGCTGGTTTCAGACAGTGATCCTCTAAATCTCAGCCTCCTGAAGAGCTAGGATTTCAGAAATGGGTCACCAGTACCAGGTGTTAAACTGATTTCTCTGTGTGTGTGTGTGTGTGTGTTGGAGCCAGTATAGTCATTTTTTTTAAGTTTCTAAAATCACTTAACTTATTTGTTTAAAGGTATCCAATAGTTTTTCATGCATTTGAAGTAAAAATATATGCTCTTTGCTAGTCTCTCCTGAGTGCTGTGCTGCTGTGAGATCTAGCCAACCTTGTCAGCTTTACCCTGCCCTCTGCAGAATCATGATGCCCCAGGCAGTGTTAAACTACCAGCCCCTGACCTCTGCTGAGCAGCCAGTCTCTCCCAGGAATTGAGATTTCAGTCCAGTCTCTGGGAACAAGGTACTGCCTTCAAGAGGCTCAGCTGTCATTTGTTATTCTTATGCTTGGTTCTTCCTTAGCACTTTGTGAATTTACTACAACTGACCATCTTGAGCAATTGTGAAAGGCACACCATACACACAACAATTAGTGCAACGACTGTACCTAATATAAGGAATGAAACATTTGCTTAGATTTAAAAATATGTGAAAGTAAATACGATGACAGTCACTTCTCACACACATTTGAAATGACAACAAATATAGACATATTTTGCACAGAGAAGAAAGAAAGTGTCTTGTTAGAAGTCTTAATTACTAGGTTCTTAGTCTCTACCATCAACCTTACAATTTGATAACCATACTCCATTTTGATTGATTCTTGATTTTCCATGATTTCCTTTTCTTTGGATATTGGAATTTGAACTCAAGGCTTCACATTTACAAGAAAATGCTCTGCTACTCGACCCATGCATCCACCTTTGTGCCTGGGTTAATTCTGATATAGGGTCTCAACCAGCCTGTAACATGATCCTCCTGTATACTTCCCACTATCGCTGGGGTGAAAGGTGAGAACCATCAAGGCAGCATTTTCTGATGAAATAGAATCTCAGGAATATTTTTCCCATGCTTTCCTGAATGGTTTCAGCCTCATGAGTAGCTAGGATTACAGGCATGAGATATCATGTCAAGTGAATTTGATAACATTTTAATAGAAAATACCTTCATAAGTTTGTGATCTTAAAACTTTAAATTGAAAAAAAAAACTTTAAATTGAGTAAATATTGACATATTGTCACAAAATAAAACAATATTATGTTATAACATTTTTGAAAAATTGTATTATGAACTTTAAAATATTAAAATTTTAATTTAATTACTTTCATCATGCTTTAAATTTTCAGTTACCAAATTTTAATTTTAAGTGTATTTTTAAATACCTCTACTTAGTGATAATACCTGTCATTATATATAATCAAATTTCAAAATAATTTGGGTGAGAACTGATGTAATTCAGATTCTTTGTATCTACTGCATGTATGTTTTTCCAATCATTGACCCATAAGAATAGTGTCTGTACTTTTCTTTATTTCTGTATTGGATAAATAAATAAATAGGTCACAATAGTAACCTACAATATAAACAACATATAATGGAACTTATGATTCCTTTTCATATGTCATTAGTGGCAAAATTCAAAAAGTGATTCAGCTTTACTGAATTATGTAAGGTTATTAGGAATGAATATAAAACTATGTTCTTTACCATTAGGCTATTTTTCCCCCTAAATAAGTGTTGGCCACAGGCAACTTGGACAGAAAGCCATCACAGAAGGAGACCACCAATTTTTGTTCCACAATATGAAACTTGTATTGTAAAACAATATTATAAGCCCCCTTTAAAGTGCTGTCCTGGCAAATCTGAGAATTATACTTCTATGGAGAAAGTGAAGATCTTTCCAATTTAGTTCAAAGCTCTCTGTCCTCAAATAAATTGTCCCACTGATGACATAAAGGACATGGTCCTTTCCACACTGAAGTTTTCAGCTTTTATGAAGGAATATTCCTGCAAGGAATTTTACTGAAGCAGAAACTGTAAATGAAGGATCATTGATGAAATGTGTTGAGAGGAAAGAAAAATGTGAACTGCTGCTGAACTGAAATGAACTATGTTTTGTCTCCAGGGCAGTCATGACTTAATGCAATCCAGCTATGAGCAGAATAAATCAGACTTTGTGCAGAAAAGGGGAAAAATAATCACTTCCCCAAGATAGATTATATCTGTATACACACGGATGCATTCGTGTGTTTAGATACTTCTGTGTGCATACCTGGGCACATATGTGCATTATATTGTATATATAAAAGATTTTTAATTTTCCCTTCAAAATATGTCTATGAGATAGTTGGAATGTTTTGGATACCCATTTATGGAGAGTTCAAACTTTGATCCTTTTTAGCATCAAATAGCATAACCTGAATTTTTCTCTCGATTAAAAAAAAAATACTTGCCCTTACTGTGCTTTTTCTCAAAGATGAGACCTGGGGACTGTAGGTGGAGGCTGTTTATGTTTCTTTCTTTTAAGAGATGCTTGACAGCTGCTCCCTGGAGAGAAGCTCGTACTCTTTAAATTTTTATTAGGCTCCAGTGTTTGAAATGTGGAGAGTAGACATTAGCCTTTGAGGTGCAGTGTTTGATGGTATGAATCTTTTAAGCTGTAGTACTGTGTGAAGATTTGAGAGATTTGCTACAGACCATTTGTCAGGAGACAATGAAGCATTTGTGAACAATGTATGGAGAAAATAAGCTTGCAAACTTTTCATAGGGAAATCATTCTGGTAGGGTTTTTTTTTTATTCAGATTTCAATGATATGTCAAATAACATAGCTACTAAGCAGGTAATAGATTTTTTCCCCCATTTAGCTCTCATTTTTAGGAAAAAAGAAATGGCTCCCTGGCTAGAGTTGCTTTATTTTGTAGAATCAGTATAGAGCATAAATTGCAGTAGAAATAAGTAAAGAGAATGCAAAATGAATAAGGAAGTCTGAAAGTGAATAGAGAAATAGGACAGCAAGAACTGGAATGCACATTCATGTTCCTATTTTTTTAAGGGAAAGCAAGACTACAGTGTTCCCATAGATCAAAATAAATCTTCATGAAAATCCTTTTGTAAGCCATAAAGAAAGGAAGGAAAGGCATTCCTTCATTTTATTTTGTCCTAGCAAATATTTCTGTTTTAAGTTGGAATATTCAAATACCCAACTTGCAGGAAACCAAATTTGAGGCATCATTGAATATTCCAGATAGCACAGTGTACCAGCTGGGAAATGGTTTACTAATTTTAATTCGTGGACACATGTTACAATTGCAGATATTTTGGTTTTATTTGTATTTACTCTTCGTGAATGGCACCATGTTCTGCTGGAATGTTTAGCAACTACTGTCACTCAGGCCCATATCTGGTAGCCATTTGTCAGGGAGAACAGGAGGATTTTCCTGTAGAACTATATCATTTATTTGAGACCAAGACATACACAATGATCAAAGGTGAGAATAACAAAGTTATGAGACCAATATCAACATAATTAGTACAAGATAAAAAGTATAAGGGGTTATCTCCCTTACCATGGTCTTTAAACTTAAGGAGGAAAGTACATGGTATGCAAATGTGTAAGAGTTTGATGTTTTGATATTAACCATCAGATTTTTATATAAAAATTTCAGCTAATCAAAATTGAAAATAAATGTCATAAAATATCATTGCAAAGCTAGCCTACGAAATGAAAGAAGCAAAGTTTATTTCCTTCATTTGTATGTCATATTATTTACACTGGTAAATACAAATATCTTGAGATATCTTAAAACATGTTATTGAAAAAAGTTAAATATATATATAGCTTTATTGAAAAAAACAGTTATATATGACACACATAATTTTATTTAATAAATACATATCTATAAATATTCCATGCATAAATTAGTGTTCTGTATTTTCACTCCACCGTACATGAACACAAGAATTTCAAAAGCCCTTGGTTGAGTGGCAGACCTGAAAATACGTGGAGGTTTTACTGTAAAACCAATTTGACCAAAGTTCTGTGAAGAAGATTTTTAGATCATTTATATTCAAGGATGTTTTTGAAATAGACTTTTACTGAACTAAAAAAGCATAGACCCAAGAGTAGTATAATCAGTAACTTCCTGTTTTTTCTCTTTGATATTGCTCTGTATTAACATATTAAAGAAGATAAGCAATGCGTTTTGTACTTCTACTTATTAACAATGATTTCTGGTCCTATTTATTCTCAGTTCATTGCTTAAAGAGCCAACACATTTTTCTTCAATTATATATGTATGCACGTATGTATGTATGTGCATGTATGCATATTTATGCTGTTCCTGAGGCTTGACCTGAGTACCTGTGTGTTTTTCCTTACCTTTCCCCGCCCCCTCACTTGAGCCACACCTCTACTTGTGGATAAAAGTCGCCTGGATTTTTCCACTACCCATGCTGGCTTTCAACCCCAATCCTCAGCTTTCAGCCTTCTGAGTAGCTAAGATTAAAATGTGAGCTACCCATACCTGGCTTCATGAATCAAGTTAAATAATTTAATTATCTATTTTTGAAAAATTGCTTTAAACTTCCTCACAAGCAATAACTATCATAACCTATTTCCCAACAGAAACAGCTAGAATACAATGAACAACGAATACTTTGATGGTGTTCAATTAATGTTGGACATCTGTGTTGCAGTAGGGTTTGGACAGACTGTTGCCAATGGCGCTTTCAGCTCCAAAGTGGGTATGGGAGTGTTAACATACCACTCAACCACTTCAGCTCCATACTCCTGTGAAGAGTTGTCCATGAATTCCAGTTGTCTTTCACTTCTCCCAGCAAAGAGAGGAAGCAAGGAAAAAGATGTGAAAGGATTTTGAAAACAGTAAGAGCAAGAAGAAATAAAATTCGACCTTTTTCAAGATGTCTTCCTAAATCCTTTCCTTTCATTTCCTTTCCCCAGCTGGGGCACTATTACTTACTTACTCTGTACTTCTTTACTGTTTTGGCTTTTGGTGCCATCCATCTTAAGTAGTGAAGCTTGTACAAAAATCAGCTGTTCTTCATTGTTTTAAGGAAAAAGCTCACTGGGTGCTGGTGGTTTCTGCCTATAACCGTAGCTACTCAGGAGGCTGAAATCTGAGACTCACAGTTTAAAATCAGCTCTGGCAGAAAAATCTGTGAGACTCCTATTTCCAACTAACCAGCAAAATCCAGAAGTGGAGCTGTAGATCACATAGTAAAGGGGCAGCCTGGAGTGAGAAAGCCAAGTGAGAGAGGGAGGCCCTGAGTTCAGGCCCCAGTATTGGGGCAAAAAGAAAAGAAAAGCAAGCAAAGTAAAGGAAAAGAAAACCAAGCAAGCAAGCTCATTATCAGTATATTAGAGTCTTTCTCTGGGATTCTAGAGCATCATGAGTGGAGAGAGGATGTGTAAAATTAAATTAACTATATAATAAATTAAATTAAGTAAATAATAAAATTAAACAGAAGGACCGTAGCATTTGTTTTGTCTTGACTCACTTTTGCTAGTGTTCTCCACAAATCATTGCTAATAGTTTCTGCTTTTATTGAGGAGGTTCTAACCAGCAAAAATTTTCATCTAAATTTCTCTTATATTGAAGAAAACATTGGACTCAGAGATTATATAAGATCATATGATTTAAAGGAGAATGTACCTGAACATTTTATCACTGAATGCCCACAGTGTATATGGAACTCTAATGTAGGATATATGGGAACAGAATATAAATGGGAAACAAATCCCCAAACCTTATAAGTCTGGTAAGAAATGGAGAGCACAGTTACAGGCACATAAACATTTAGGTAGAGTATATATAAACATAAAGTAGAGTATCACTGAAATTCACCCCAAATCATTATGCTATAGATCCTTGATGTTCAGAGTATACTACACTGAAGCTTCAGCCATATCTGGGCACAGGTTAAACATGCAGAATGACAATCTTGCCCTGAAATTCACAGAAGCAGAATTTCTACATTTGGTGATTTGTGTATACATGAATGTTTGAGAAACACTTATTTCAAATTGTGTGTGTGTGTGTGTGTGTGTGTGTGTGTGTGTGTATGCAATTCTGAAAAATCCACTCGTGAAACAAGTACAGCTTGTTGTATAAAGTGTGATATGTGAACATCATTATCATATCTTGTCTCTGTATACACTTATAAACCGCCTGCCTTTGTTGTTTTAGCCTCCCTCATTCCTTTCTGTTAGTCTCCAGAATTACTAATGGCTCTTCACAATTCTTGGATGCCCTCATTTTTTTATAGTCTCCCTTTCTAAAACTGAGTTGCTGAAGTCTTCAAGATGTAGGTAGAGAGGTGTCATAATTCCCTTTCTCCAGGGTAGAGAAGAATTTCTTACTGAATGACAACTGGGTCGACTCAGGAATAGCCAGGGACTTCTGTTTCTCCAGTCAGCTCTGGACTGTGCTGTGTCTGTTGTAAACTAGCTCCACCGGATCCCTTGGGGAATGGCTGCTACCACAGAAGGTCACAGAGGATTCTTTATCTCCACTTGTCTGAATTCAACATATTCTGAAAGCCAAGTACATGGCCAGACATTTGTGATACATATTATTTTTCACCCTTGGTACATATGCCTGGGTGACTAAAGTTACATTTGGATCCAATTTTAAGCTGTTAAAGTGTCGCTCGACTGAACTCAAATGAACAGAGCAATAAAGGGTCACATGCAAGGAAATAGCATTTTGAGGTAAGCTTTTAATTGAGAGGACCATTTTAAAAATTCAGCCTTAAGTAGTGTACCATAAGGCTCACACAGAATTTACTACATGCAACAACTTAAGCTTTTGCGGTATGATCTCATCATACATTCAATGATGATGAAGAGAAGCAACAGGGAAGGGAAAGGTGGAAAAGAGATAGAACAGTATGAAGAGATGTTGATCTAAATTAGGTGAAGAGACAAGGAAGTATTTATAGAGAGATAACACCAAGAAGAGAAGGAAGCCAGAGTCAATGAGAGACAAGATCCCCAATTTGAAGGTTAATGTGTTAATCAAGGTAAGATTCCAGGATATTTGTGGAAGGCTTCAAAGTAAGTTATCTTCTGTTATCCCTACTCTTTGAAATTCCAATGAGTTCTTTCTTCAGCAATGATCCTTTAGCCACTGCTTCCTCAATAGTCTTACTACCTTAACCTTTGGTAGGCATTTAACGAGACTCCTGACAGCACCCATAGGAGATCCAGCTCCCTCCCCTACAGGCTCCCTTATGGAGACAGCAATGGTGATTCTTGAGAAGGTAAAATGCAAACACTTTCTTCAGGGACTTGCTTATTTTCATGCAAAGCATACATTGACTTTGTTTCTTGATTCTTGGCATGCACATCTTTCCTTTTATCTTGTACAACACACACACACACACACACACACACACACACACACACACACACACACACACACACACGCTCACTCCATACAGAATCCATTACAATTTTCTCTTTTATCTTGTATTCTTAAAACACTCTCACACTTATAGGAGAGTTACAGATTATACCCCCCCAAAAAACCTTCCCTCAGCTTTTTCAAATGTTAATATTTTGCCACATTTGCATTTTTCTCGTTTAATGAAGCATCCCTGTTTTTCATAGCATAAATTAATTATACAAACGGATAGCATTGTGAATTTTCTATACATATATACCATGTACCTCCTTGTCCTTAATCTGTTCAGCACCCACTTATTTCCCCTACAGGCAGTCCTACATTTCCAATATTATTATTATTATTATTATTATTATTATTATTATTATTGTGTCCATTTTAGGTACATGCTAAAGATGAGTGAAACTATGAAAATTGCCTTCTTTTTTTTTCTGGTCCTGGGGCTTGAACTCTGGAGCAGGGTGCTGCCCCTGGGCTTCTTTTGCTCAAGGCCAGCATTCTACTACTTGAGCCACAGCACCACTTCTGGCTTTTTCTGAGATTAATTGGAGATAAGAGTCTCATGGACTTTTCTGCTTGAACTGGCTTTGAATTGCAATCCTCCTATCTCAGCCCCTAAGTAGCTAGAATAATAACATGCATGAGCACCAGCACCTGGCAATATTTGTATTTTTTAAGCCTCGCTTATTTTACTCAATAGCAGTTTGTGAGGAAATTGTATAACTGGAGGTCTAGAGTCTTATTTATTTATCTATTTAGTTAGTTAGTTTTGTTCCTGTTCTGGGGCTTGAACTCAGGGCCTGAGTGCTGTTTGAGGTTTTTTACTCAAGGCTAGCATTCTAGATCTTGAGCCACAGCACCACCTCTTTTTTTTGCAGCTAGTTAGAAATAAGCATCTTACAGGATTCTCAGGCTGGCTTCTAACTAAGATCCTCAGATCTCAGCATCCTGAGTAGCTAAGATTACAGGCATGAGCCACCAGTGCTCAGCAGAGTCTCTTTTTCCCTTACTTCTGTCTTCTTCTCCCTCTGAAACCAAACCAAAATGGTACCAATAACACCAAAAGAGAAAAAGTCCTCAACAGAAAATGTATTCATTTTACAGAAGCAAAGCAATCAGTTATTTAGGTTATGTTTCTGATATTAAAGTTGTTGGGCATCCTCCACAACACATGTATATTTGCCATCAAATGAGAGTCTGAAAGCCTTCTTTCTCACAGGGCATTTTTCTGACCACAACGGTTCTCTGAGTTGCTGACAGTACACTCATCTGTTCCCAGACACTGTTAGGAAAGGGACAATCAGGCATACTTCCTCCTCTAAACACTTTTTCCCATCTTCTACCTGCAGACCAATATCACAGACACTCTTAATAGTAGCACCCAAAACCTCAAGATGGTTTATTTTGATCAGTACATGTGAAATTCCAGAATAACGCTTTGCATTTCTAACTTCATTAAATCACTTCAACTTGGAACATTTACTATGTAAGTTTTTGATGAAGATTAAGTGTGTAAAGAAATGTAAAACAGCAAATGTATAGAGCTGCTGTAGTTATATTATTTCTAACCATTTCTTATTTTGATATTGTTCTTATTATTCCCCATGGTTATGTAAGATTTCTAGCCTCATAGGTTCAATAATTTAGAGTTACCATCAATTTATCTTCTTTTCCAAACCATTGTTTTTTTAATTATCTTTAAATCATTGTACAGAGGAGTTTAAATCCATCATATCCATTTATGGGTACCATGCATCTTGTTCAATATTGCCTCTCTTTTTTACCTATATTCTCAAATTATCCAGTTTGTTTGTACATTGGGTATTATAATTGTATTCACCTATCTCTCTTCTTTCACTCATCTGTTCCCATCCCCTTAAACTCTACTCCTTTTAGCTATGACAGGTTCCGCTTTCTGGTGTTCCTTTTGTTAAACTGTTTACTAATTGTTCAAAGAGGTTACACAATAGCTATCCACACCACTCCCTCATATTTGACCATGTATAAAGCTATAGCCCTGTCATTTGCAGGGAAATGGATGGATCTGGAAAAATATTACATTGAGTGAAGTAAGTAAAGCCCAGAAAGGATGTATGTTTTCTCTCATGTAGATGTTACATCTAAAATATCCTGTCAGCTCACTAGGCAAATGAAAGGGCTCACTTTTATGATCCTGTTTGTGTCTGGTGTTATGGCCATTGGCTAGAGAACAGGCCTCGTCAACATCAGGATGTGTGGTAGCATTGCTGTACTGGCTTACTTCGCCTCCATATTCAGTCACCCCCCCAACAGTGCAAGACTGCTCGTCTACACTGCGTGAGACACAGTATCCTCCCTCAGAATCTTCACATCAAAGTAGTTAGGCTGACTGAGATTGATTTGTTCTTTTCCTCAGACTATCCACTAAATGAGAATGTTTGTAAGTATAAAATTCTACTTAGTGTTATTCTATCATTCAATTCTGGAATAATGGAACATTTAAAACTTTTGTTTCTCTATGTAGTTAATTTAACTGTTAGTTTCTATAACATTTCAAACATGCAGGCACACACACATATTTCCATTTGCATGGAGAAAATACTGACTAAATCTTAAACAATTTCATAATGTAGATTTGTGTTTCATTTATGCTTTTTGAATTTTTTTCTTTTGGATGAGTAAAGTACTATGAAAGTTCCAAGGTCTACCACAAAAAGCTATCCGACTATTTACCCTAATAGGCCAATACTTTAAATTTGCAATAGCAAAACCAGAGATTCTTACATTACGTCATAATGAATATATTTCCTGTATTATTTGGGTGCCATATACACATTTTTAGTGTGCAGTGTCTTTATGAAGCTTCTTCAGGCAATCAAGGGATTAAACCATTTATTGAACATCTACTGTATACTCCATAAATACGTGTGCAAATAAATTACAGAAATGTTGACTCATTGTGACATATCTACATCATGAGCCTCCATTTTTTTCATTTGTTCCAACAGAAATTTTAGACTAAAAGGATTCCAAGTATTCATCTGAATCTCCATGGAAAGTAGGAATCTCAGTTCAGCAAATGATAAAGGTTGAACTACTCAGTAGCTCCGTAGAAAACAAGCCAAAGTCCTGTTCAGGTGTCCTAGACAGGACTTTCTGAATAACAGAAACAGGTCTGTATTCAGTTCCCCTTTCCCCTACCAAATAGCAATCACAACTGTCACATACCTCTTAGATTTTCCCAGCCTCTCCTCTGAACTGCAGTCAATTAGAGAAGATCTCTTACCAATCCATATGATTTCTAGGCTGTGATGCTAATTTTAGCTTGTTACATGAAACATCTTGAAGTAAACTAAACAGTTCAGATTGAGTTTGGAGGTACCATTTCTTCTTACTGATCAGGCACTGTTGTAAGTTTCTTCTAAAACAATTGTTTCACAGAAGTTTGTCATGTAAGAAATCAATCAATGAAAGGATTCTATTTTGCTCTGCTTTTTTTTTTTTCGCCAGCCCCCCAAAATTTTATTTATTTATTTAGTCGGTTGTGGGGGCTGAACTCTGGATCTGAGCGCTGTCCCTCAGCTCTTCAGCTCAAGGCAAGCACCCTACCACTTGAGCGATAGCACCACTTCCAGCTTTTCTCTGCTTATGTGGTACTGAGGAATCGAACTCAGGGCCTCATGTATGCGAGTCAAGCACTCTACCACTGAGCCAACTTCCCAGCCCTTTGCTCTGCTTTTTAAGATTATCTTCTGTGAACTGAATTTGGTTAAATGTTTTATCATGTAAGCCATCTCTAAAATTTAATCAAGGTTTTGTATTCGTTTTTCTAAATGCAGCTTTGTTGTTGTTGTTAGTTATTTGGTGGGTCTTAGGCTTGCTAGACAGTTGTACCATTTGAGTCACATACAACTCCCCACAAGTCTTTTTATGCCTCTAGTTATTTTTCAGAAAAGGTATTACATTTTGCCAAGGGTTGGCCTCAGATTGTGATCCTCCTACCTATGTCTCCTAAATAATTACATACTTATGCCACCATGCCCACTTATTGTTGAGATTGGGATCTTGCTTAAATTTTACTTAATCTGGTCTTAAATGTTTCACTCTCTGCCTCTTGGCTAGCCAGAATAACAGGTGTTGACTACCACACCTGGCCCATAACTTTGTTATTATTACGTGAATCCATGGGGTTGTCCTCAATTAGGGAATTATGAAAAGAAGCAAGTTGCAAATATTCTCAGAATATGTCTTCACAGTGTGAAGACATAGTCTCTGCATTCCATGTCTACAGAACCTATGAGAAACTGATTCAAGAGAGGCATCTATTCAATGAAGGTAAGAGAAGGAAAAGAAAATCCGAATTTTCACTGGTGCAATCATGGATTCAGTAGATCTTCTTCGGTTGTGGATTAGAAATATTGTTGACCACTACAAGAGGAGAAGAGATGCAGATCAGTTCGTATGTGCCTTACCAAGTTGAAGTGCAAAGATTAAACTCACATTTCAAGCACTATTTGTTAGCTATGTGTTCACAATATCCCTGAATATGCATCTCAGAGTAGGAAGCATATAACTTTAAAATTTAGCAAGAAAGTTCCCAATAATGAGAAATTCTATCTGTATTGAGGTTATTATTCACTCCACTGTCTTCCAGAATGCATTATTTACTAAGTTGATTTGGGAAAGTATCAACCTTTGTGTGCAGGTTAGGAAGTTACCCTCCTGCTCTAGTTGTTGGGTGAGGGTAATTAATATTGAAGTGTGAACTCAGATCCTCAAAGTTACTGTGTTTGCTTGCTCAGCTGGCACTCTGCTCCTTGAACCGTGCCTCTAGCTCAGCTTTTTGCTAGGTATTTTGCAAAGAGTTATCGACTTTTTTTTTCCCCCTGAACTGCCTTAGTATCTTAATCATCTGGATTTCGGCCTCTGTAGTAACTAGGATTACCAGTGTGATCCACTGGTGCCCAACAAATTATTCCTTTTATTTTTCAGTTCAACCAATCAATTTCTGAATATGATGCATCTCAATCAATGTCACCCTTCCATTGTTCCCCCCATCTTTCCCAATGGCCATTTATTTCGTAAAGTGATCTCTTGAGACCTGGGTTAACCATCCATGGACATTTCTAAACGCAGTCTGTCTCCTCAAACACTCTAACATACAAGGTTAATTTATATATGACTCAGAAACCTAGAGCACCTGTTAGTTTTCTCTTCTCCGACACCTATAGGTTTGATTTAACACATCTATCACTATTTCTCACCTCCAGTGCTCTCAGAGAGCATCTTACAAAATCATGCACAAGGAGCTTTTGCTGGAGTTGTGAATTCTTCGACAGCTTCCTGACTTTTCTATTTTTTTGTCCCAGTAATGGGGTGCTACAGAGCAGAGCAACGCAAGGAGGCCCTCATTCATCAGCCTAGCTCCCAGTTCCATGATGCATTGTGGCATTATATTACCAGCCCCTAGGCTGACAGGAAAGAAAGTGTTTCAAACAGGCCTTTTTCATAAATTGTTTTAGCCCTAATGAAAGAAAAAAATAGTTTGAAAGAGTAGGAATGAGTAGGAAAACTCGCTATACCTTCCAGCTGTGTTCTGAATTATATACACATGTGAATAGCCACCAAAACAGTCTTGGTTGACAGAATGGAATTTCCCTGCCATATAAAATGTCAGAATGGCACCAATCTGCAGGTCAGGGACCATAATAATCTATAATATCCTGATGGGATTTTGGATCTCTGAATCAAAGACAAGATTCAAATAATAGATGTATAGGTTTTCTGATATGTGCGTTTTTGTTCTTCAGTAATATGTTATTGCTTTATAAACCCAATTGTTAATTTAACCACATGAAACATTTTCTTTTCTTGTTGGATAACAGAATTGTCACTGAACTTGTAAGTACATGTTTACTGATTTGCCCATGCAAAAATGTGAAATGATATTTTACATTCTTACCAAGGAAAACCAATAGTGAGTCCTATTATCTGTAACTAACACTTGATATATTACAACATTTTGATAACTTTATCGAAAGAATCTGTAACCAAATATATGATTAAATCTTTGCTTTTGTATTACTTTAAAAACAATTTGGAATGTATACAATATCATGTATTTGAGATAAAAGAACAAAAGAATACACAAGACTGTCCAAAGTAACCTACAATCAAGTACTTAATTGATTCTCATTAGATGTTTTTTGGAAAACACAAGCTTTAAAAGACTTAATATGTGTTTCAATTTGCCCACATTGCTCTTTCTTTCAATAGAATTAAATTGCATCATGGACAAAATGAGTTCTAGGAGAAAGCCTATTATTTCTGTTGTCCTAAATCCTGCCAATTTTCTCAATTGTAGGTTTATTCTTGCTAAAATTAAATAGTGCAGGAGCTGGAGTCATGGCTTAAAGGGTAGATTACCAGGCAAGCAAGCAAACAAAGCAAGTGTTATGAGTTCAATCTCCAGTACCATTGCATGTGTGTATGAGGAAAAGCCAAGTATTGGTGGCTCATTTCCATAATCCTAGCTACTTGGGAGTTTGAAACCTGGAGGATCTCGGTTCAAATCTAGCCTAGGCAGAAAAGTCCATGAGACTCTATCTCCAATTAACCAGCAAAAAGCTGGACTGGAGTATAACTCAAGTGGTAGAGCACCAGCTATGAAAAAATTAGCTGAGTGAGAGCATGAAGCCTTGGTTCCATTGTGAAATTAATAAGCAAATACATAAATAGCACCATATTTTATGACATTGGCTGAGAGTAACCTGATCTAGAATATGAGCTTGCATATAATTGTTTCTCCCTTTTTCTTTTCTTTTTCTTTTTGGGGCTTGAACTCAGGTCCTTGACACTGTCCCTGAGCTTCTTGAGCTCAAGGCAAATACTCTTCCACTTCAGCTACTGTGTTACTTTCAGTTTTTTCTGAGTAGTTTATTAGAGAAAAGTGTCTCATGGACTTTTCCTGCCTCAGCTGGTTTCGAACTGCCATCCTCTGATCTCAGCTACCTGAGTAGCTAGGATGACAGGCGTGAGACTCTGGTGCCTGGCATTTCTCCCTTTTTCTAATATCTGATTAGGTCCTTAATGTTGATAGAATTCAAGCCTTTGATTTCCTCTCAAAAGCACTGATAACACTAGGTAGAATGAGTTCCTAACCATGTTTGCTGATTTCTCATTGTCTGAGATCTGTATAATGTGCCATACTCAAGGATTCCACATCTTCTAATGTTGCATGCTCATTTCATTAACATCCAATGGTTTTCTGTGTAATAATCCCAGGATCCTCTTCTGGTCTCCACATCCTTACTTCTTTCCCCAAGTTTCACAACCTTGGGTGAAAGTAACTCAGACTTTTCATTCCTATTTCAAGATTATTTCTTTCTTTTACTTTGTTTTTTTATCAGTCTATTTAATATAATAATCATTTCCTTATTTACTCACTAAGGCCCAATTCCTACTATAATCTTAAATAGGACCTTATTTGGATCTTTGAATGCCAAGAGTTTTCTAAAGTTTGCTGCATTGTATCACATATATCTTATGAAGTTCTCCTGGATTTAAAACATATCTACCTTCCATTTTAGTAGTATGGACATTGCATTAAAATTTATCCTTTAAGTCTACTTCTAGAATCCCCTAGTAATTTTTTAATCATTTGCAGCTCACACATGCAGAAGGCTTTTTAGCATTTATGAAATAATTCAATAGTAAACAATTTTAGAAGACTTGTGTATATGTAAAATATCATAAATCTTTTTCAAAACAAGGAAAATGAGACTCAGAGAGGCAGGGAGGGCTTTAAAATAGGACACATGCTTCATAAATTATGTGGGAAAGACATATCTACCCTTTGTACCATAGGAGAGAATGAAGGCATCTCCCAAGGTCACTGGGGTTGGGCGGGGAGAGGCGAGCAGGGAGCATGGCAGAGTTACTGAGAAGGCCTTATGGTGTGTTTATATGGAGGCACACAGACTGGACAAAACTCATATACCGGAATAGCACTGCCTTGGGAGCAGGAATTCTGTGCTCACAACTTACCTAGGAGTTCTATGTTCAGGTCAGGCTTTGGGCCCTGAAATCAACATTGATTATAACTCACATTGGGAAACTGAACCTTACCACTGCATCTTTGAAGTACAAAATATCCTCAGTACTGAGTACCTGAACAGCTCTCATTAAGTCTATTTAGATAAATTAGGAAATATCTAAACAAGTCTCTATTTCTATTACCTATTCTAACATGTGGGATTTTTATAAACAAATGACTTCAGGCAATGTTTTAATTATAATGATCTTTGGTTACCTCGATTGTAGACAGATGTAATAAAGATATATTATCAGTTTCATTTTAAAAAGTTCCAGTGCTGATGTATGTTGGAACAGTTGAACTTTGCATGTACAGGGCACAGCAGTTTGTGAAATGATTCGTTTCTCTACTGAGCAGACTGCTTCCCTGGAATAAGGGACGCATCTTAGCTAAGTTTTCTGCATTCTTCTTTTGGGGTTGAAAGTTCTGTTTGTTCCAATACAGAAGATTGAAAGAAAAGTGAGCAAGGACTTTGTGATAAAGATTTTCTGTTAAAAAATAAAAAATAAAAATGAAAGGACATAGCCAGGCACCAGTGGTTTGTACCTGTATTCTTACCTACTTAGGAGGCAGAGATCAGAGTTTTGAAGCCAGTCTTGAACAGGAAAGTCCATAAGATTCTTTTTCTTGGGGGGGTGGCAAGTGGGGTCCGGTCGTGGGACCTGAACTCTGGGCCTGGGCGCTGTCCCTCAGCTCTTCAGCTCAAGACTAGCGCTCTACCACTTGAGCCACAATGCCACTTCCGGCTTTTTTTTTTTTTCTTATGTGGTGCTGAGGAATCGAACCCAGGGCCTCATGCATGCAAGGCAAGTGCTCTACCACTGAGCCACCTTCCCAGCCCATGAGTCACCTTCCCAGCCCCAGAAAATTCTTATTTCCAATAAATTATCAAAAGAAAGTTGGGAAGTGGAGCCATCACTCAAGTAGTAGAGTGTTACCCTTGCTCAGGTGGTAGAGTGTTAGCCTTAAGCAAAAGAAGCTCAGGGGCACTGCCTAGGACCTGAGTTCAAGCTCCAGGACTGACACTCACAATACACACACACACACACACACACACACATACACACACACACAGCCTTGCTCAGGTGGTAGAGTGTTAGCCCTAAGCAAAAGAAGCTCAGGGGCACTGCCTAAGTCCTGAGTTCAAGCTCCAGGACTGGCATTCACAACACACACACACACACACACACACACACACACACACACACACACACAGGACAGAGGCTAGCAAAATAATCTGGCTATAAAAGTGAAAAGCATACATATTTACACATTAAGTGTGAGTGTATGCACACCTTTAATATCATTGGGTTTCATGTTCAGCTAGTTAAGGTACATCGTATATGGGCAGAATAAAAACATTCTAGGAAAGTGTATTCCTTGCCCCTACTGTAGGGACGTGGAGAGAGGTGATTTAGTTTTTGTAATTTCAGAGTCAATCCTTGTTCACTCAGAATTGTGCAATGCTAAATTGTATAGACATGTCACACCATTCTGTGTTAGGCTTATAGTGAGAAACTCTTTAAATCTGACAAAGTAAACATTCAATTTTAGATGATTCCACTGTAAAAAATAATGTAAGTGATGACTTAGAAGAGGGAAATATACTGATATTTTTCATCTGTGCTATGTGAACAATACTCAAAGTTTGGAATGTAGTTCAGAGCTTTAGGCTATGTCAACAACAAACATTTTCTCATTAAAACACTTCCATGTCAAAAGGCTGGAAGAAAATATGCTAACTTATTTTGGTTTTTCAAATTAAAGTATTGTAAGTGCTTTTTTTCTCTTTTTTCTTACAGTTTTATAGCTTTTCCTAAATTCTTATATAATGAGTGTATATTTTACCAGTTTTCACAATCTGGTTTAGAATTAGCTAGTTTACACAATGCTTGTATTTATTGAAAACACTTTAATTGTCATTTTTATGGGGGGAGCTCTGATTTTGATAAATTCTGTCTTGTTACTTTGTGTATATGCTCCATTACTAGTTTTACGATAAATATACGTCACATAAAATAAACAGGAAAAAAGTAATAATCACAAGGCACTGTCTTCAACAGGAAAGACTATTAATAAAAATCTATTTAATAGTATGTTTTGAGTTTGTAGCTGAAGAATAATAATTGGTTCCCTAACTAAGGGAACAGTCTTAAAGAAAAGAAAAAAACCTTTTACTGCTACACTGAGTTATACTTGAATTCTATGAAAATATCATCATTTCCTAGGGCCTTTCATTACACCACATTTTCCTTACAATATATGAATGGTATTGACAAGAGAAGCAAACAAGCAGCATAAACATAATTAGTACGAACATAATTAATGATTTTTTATTTATTTCGCATATTAGATTAGAATTACTCTTTAACACTGATAGGACACCAACCTAGATGCCATTCCTGCTGGGCCTGTGTGTAGCTCACAATGAGAAGTTAGAAAGCTTAAGTGATAACTAGCTCCAGAATGAGGCTTGTGCTAGATTCTTTATTTTTAATTGTGAAAATACCATACAGAGGGGTTACAATTACATGAGCAAGGTAATGAGTACATTTCTTTTTTTTTTAATTTTTAATTTTAATTTTAATTTTTTGTGAACATACTGTACAGAGGGGTTACAATTACATGGACAAGATAATGAGTACATTTCTTATCAAGAATTGCAGCCTCCTCCTTTGTTTATTTCTTATCAAGCATTGTTGCCTCTTCCTTTGTTTCCCCTTCCCATCTCCCCTCCGCCTCCCACCCACCCCCACGCCCCAAAGTTGTAAATTCGTTTTTCGACATAACATCTTGTATATCTCATTGTTGCAATGGGTCCACCTGTGCCAGATTCTTAGCAATGCCACTCACTGGCTTTCTGAACTGGGGCAAGTTCTTTTATTTCTCTTTGCCTCAGTTTTCTCATTTGGAAAAGAGGAACACTTAAAAAAAGAAGAAGATAAAGGGCAGCAGAAGTATTTTATTTAATTAGGGTTTCTATTCACCAGGGTTGGTTGCTGATAAGGGCCTTTTATACTTAGTATGTGTTCTGTTCACAAATTGTTCCTAAAGTGGACAGTGCTAACAAAATGCTATCTCTGTACTTGGAACAAGTTGAAAGAAAGCAACCTATCTAATTTAGGGTAAAGGCTGTTCCCTTGAGTTACTCAGGTAACTGAGCCCTGATGTATGCCTTCTATTTTTTTTTAACTTGAGTTATAGTTATAATTTTCTTCATTCTACACACAGTGTGTGTAGTCTGCCTAGGTGTTATTCAATAGACCTGCTCGAACATCTACTGTGATTGATTTATTTAGAAATACCTCCAGGCCAAAATGAGAATGAAAATAAATGAAACAGAGAAAAGGGACCTGCTGCAAGCAATAGCTACTAATCGAGGTTAAGAGTAATTGCTTTGGCATAATTGTTATTTGTAATTTCAGAACAAATGCAAATCTCCTGTTAGGAGCAGTAAATCCAGTGCTTAAAGTAGAAGATGTGTATTTCACTGCCTAGCAATGGGCAGCCATAACTGAATGCTAAGTGAAAAGACATGGAGATTTCTTCAGGTTTTTCACTTGGCCCAAGAATTAAGAAATGTTAAGGGTACAGGAAAGCACTAGAAACAAAACTGAAGTATGATTTCCTTGCTCTATGTATTTCCTTTTACCAAGACATGTTCTAGTGCATCTTTATATTTACAAACTCAGAGTGTACTCTGTTCTATACATACTTTATATTTTATGAATCTGCCCTCCAGACAGTCACACCTGCCTTCCTTACTGCAGTAGATAATAAGGCAGTTATTTTCTTTGATGAGATGAGAGTGGAAAATTTGGGAGGTTCAGTCATTTTCCCAGGGTGATGAAAGCATTCTTTGGTAGCTCTGGAAGGAAAGAAAAAGGAATATGCTATTCCAACTTATTTTAACCTCCATTTCATCTTCTTTCAGAATTTTTGTATCTATTTTATTATCCTTAAATAGTTATTCAAAGGGGTTCCAACTCAACATGTCACTCAGATTATTGTTTAAGGCAATAGGTTATAATAACCATTTGTGATTATGATAATCATAGTGATAAACTAAAACTTATCATTAGATTCCTTAAATATCCAACAATTGCTGGGTTAAGAGTATTACACAAGAAATGTCATGTTTATCTTAAAATGAGTTGTTTGCCTCACAATAGAATACTATTCTAACAGTATAAGTTAAATTCCAGAATAAATTGAACTCTTGACTGTACTGCAAAATACTCTATTATCTTGATTATGTAGAGAAAAAGAATATTATTCCAAGATTCATATATATCTGAAAGAGTATTTATAAAGTTGGAGTGCAGGTAAGTAAAAATCAAATGTGAGTTGGTGAAAGTTAGGAGTTCAGAGGGAGAAAATGTATCTTGTATTATTGTAATCAAATAATGAAAATACCATCATTCAAGAAATTTCTGATGCATACATACCCAGGACCAAATAGCAAACAGATTGTATTGGTCTTCAGGACTGAAATGACAACTTTGATTATTGTGTTTGTGATACTGCACAAGGAAAAATTTCCCTGTGATATATACATATCTTAACCTTAAGATGCCTATTTTGTAGATCTGTGTGTATGTCTGGATGTATGCGTACAGGAGCTTAAACTCAGGGCCTTGTGTTCTTGCTCAGGATTTTTGTTCAAGGCTGGTAGTGTACCACATAGGCCACACTTCCGCTTACAGCTTTTTGCAACTTTAATTGAAGGTAAGAATCTCATCAGCTTTTCTACTGAAATTTTCAGATCTCATCCTCCTGATCAGTTAGCATTACAGGTGTGAGCTAGCAGTACCTGGCCTCTTTTATCGATCTTTAAAGGCCACTTTTTAGTCCTGGGACATAAGGATAATATACTGTTTAAAGAGCACATACTTCTGTTCACAGGTTAGCTCTAAAGGAGTTAAACATTTCTGTGGCTTCTTATCCTAACATTGTTATCTGGAAAGATCTTTCCTAACTTAAGAGCAGAATTTTAGGTGGAAATCTATTTCTAAGAAGTAATATCCTGTAAGATATCTCTAATAAATTCTTGTAACCTGTGACCTGTCCTCAGAGAACGCACACAGTAATGGCTTTTGAACTTTGGTCATAGTTAATCGTAGATGGCATTCTGTATTAGGAGGGTCGTTCTTTCTAAACCACTGACAGAATTATAGCAATATAATCCCAACCTGACTCATTGTGGCCATCTATTTTCTTTAATAAAATAAAGGAGCTGTCAAATACTAGTTATGCTCCCTGCTGCTACATATATATGAAAAGAATGCAGGCCTTTCTTTCAATTTTGTGAGAAGGCAGAAGAGCCACAGAAGAGTTACAGATGAAAGAAAAAATAAAGACAATCAAAAAGCCAGAGTATCTTTTTAGGACACATCAGGAAGAGAAGATCAAAATATCAAGGACTTGGATATTCCTGGCAATCGTTTCTTCACAGAAAGGAAGCCCTGACAATGGAGGAAAGGTTTACATTTGCATTACTCGGCATCTTTCTTATTTTGGCATAGACACAGAGTCCAATTTTGTGTGAGACTGAGCTGGCTGAATGATTTCATTTAGCGAACAAAGCAGATAAACTAGTGCAACATTATTTTTGAGTTGTTTACAGAGAAATGTCACATGATCACAGCAAAAGCAGATGTAGAGTCCCGTATGTTACAAGGTACAAGTGGCCTTGTAACTAGGTTGCTAGTCTTGTCCTTTTGAAAGCTAGCTCTGAGCTTCTAAGGATTTATCTACCTGAAGCAGCCTGGAGAGGAGTTCATTAAAAATTAATAAGATCTCTCACTTTCACTACCAATTGTTGATCAAGTTCAATAATTGAGAATTCGGTTAATGTTTTAGAGATGATATGTCTATTTTCTATGTGTCTACTTAGACATTTATGGGCATAAACATGATGGCATACTTAATTTCTTGGACATTGCATCAGGTAGAAGATTCAAATTTTAAAAGAGTTAAAGAACAGCCCCCACAAAATGAAGTATAAAAGCTGTAGGTCACCAGCCAGTAGAGGTTCACACCTGTAATCCCAGATACTCAAGAAGCTGAGTGAGGTCTAACAATCAAAGTTCAAAGCCATCCTGGGCAGGAAAGTCTGGAAGACTCTTATCTCCAATTAAGCACCAAAATGCCAGAAGTGGAGGTGGAGATGTAGCTGTAGATCTATACAAGTGGAGATGAATGGCTGAAAAGGGAGTATTTTCATGGGTTTTGAATGCCTAGCAGAACTCTAACAGGTGTCTAGACTGTGCAAAAATCATATTTCACTTTTGCTTTATGTCATTACAGACAACAAGCAAGGGTGACACTAAGTTGTCATGGTGTTTACATGAGAGACAGTCATTGCAAGAAATCCTGCCTCTTGTGAGGAAACAACAAAACTTCCCTAAATTACTGATGGCATTCTTGTGAGGAAATCATTGCTGGTAATACTCCAATAACTCGATCGGTGGTACTTCATAATACTGATCAACCTGTACATTTTTAATAGGGCAAATGTCTCTTGGCATGAAACAATAACTTCAAATTGCACTCACAAGCTTTGTGCCCTTTCTATTACAGGACACACAGATACCCCTCACTTATATATTAGCTCCCTCTGGGAATTCCTCCTTCTATGAAATACAGACCAGTGCACTCATCTCCAGTTTAGACTGAGTGCTCTTCCTGGGGCCACCTTTCCCCCTGCTGTCTGTCATAGTGTGAACTCCATTCTACTTCAGTGCCATTTCGTGTTCTATTCCTTTCTGTAGGCTAAAATCTCTTTAAGATAAAGACAATAACAGGAGACCACCTGGAATAAAGCCTGTCTTATGAAAGGTCCTGACTCGGTATTTATTGCCTGGGAAAAAGAAAGATATAAAAAAAAAAGTAGAAGGAATATCTCTGAATAACACTGTACAATTAACCAATGTTCCACTGGCTAGAAAAACCAGCGGCTGATTGTATGTGTTTTAATCCATCTATCCTGTTAACTTGTCTCTTCCCTTCACTTTTCACGTCCTTACTTAGCAGCGTCTACCAATCTTTTCTTCTGTTTCATTTCCACTTCTTTATAATCTTCGCTATCACTGCCTTAATGCAGGACTTCCATTTTTCACCTGGACAATACTCCAATAAACGTCTTAACCCGTCTCCCAGCTGCAATAAATGTCCGTTAAATTGCAATTGTTGCATTGCTTAAAGTGGCACTCATTATTTTGAAAACAAATCAACTCGCAAAAACCTGCTGCCTACCCAACGGTGAGTCCCTCCCCATCCCCCCACCCCCACCCCCTGTCTATATGAACCTCCGGGGAGTGGAACCGAGGGGATTCTACGTAGCCCCCAGAACATGAAAATGTGGGTGCTCCTGGGGATCGGATGAAACTACACACTCAGGAGGCTTGGGGTGAGGAGGCTCTTCATTCCAGGTGAGGGAGTCAGGGCTCATTTGTGGAGCACTGAGTTAGGGACACGCTAAAGCTTACGAAACTTCTCCTGGAGTGCGTGGCAGTGAAGTTTCTGGTCAGGCAGCCCTTATGGAGGTAGCTGGTTAGACTGGAAGATGCTTCAGGCTAGGGAAAAACCATGCCCCATCCCCAGTCAGTTTGCAGGCCTGGCTGACTCTCATTGTCTCCCTGATACCTTTCTGTATCTTCCTGCTGGGGTCCCACACGGCTGCTTTCTCTGAAACCCTCATATTGTTTATCCTCCAAAGCACATTGGGAACGATCTTTCCAAGATGAGATTCTGACTTTACCATTCCTAAACTTAATGTGCGTTCCATGAATCCCATCGGCTTGCTATTGAAAGTCCCCCCTGATTGCCTTTTTCCAATTTGGCTCTCTCCAGTGTCCCAGGCTCCCAGCGCTGGCGGTAGGTCCCAGGGAACCTGCATTCTCCTATTGCTGTCTCCTGCCTCCTCCACACCCGTGCTCTGGCTGCTTCTCACGGGTGCTTACCTTGGTCTGCGGCACTCCACCCTCTTGGTCTTCCAGGCCCAGTGTTCCCATTCCTCAGCAGAAACACGAATGTGCCCCTCCTCCGCAGGCCTGCCCTAACGTGACAGGCAGTGTGAGTTGTTTTACTACCTTTCCAGTTCCGTAGATCATAAGACACTCTTCAACTTTCCATCCATTTCTGCGGATTCCACCACTCCCAGGTGAGCCTCTGTCCTTTCCACCTCTGCCCTCAAAATCCAGAGGAGACTTCAGTAACTGTCGCCTATAACAAAGGAACTAATAATAATTTCTGCTACTCACTCAAACAGCCCTGTCTGCTAGCCACAGACAGCACTTACAGACAACAATGCACATTGTATTAGGGGTCCAGAGGAGACAAATGCTCTGAGCATCACATGTTTACTACTGAAATGTCATGTCTGTGCCTCTGAACACTGCATGCATGTGTCCACATAAAAAAAGTCACCATTTAAAAATGCCTGAAATAGTCTACCAAATTTTAGTTTATTTCCAGAAAGCAGTGGAAAATACAGAAGTGTGTGTATGTTTATACTTGTATGTAGTGAGTGTAGTATGTGTGATATATGTATGTGTGGTTCTGTGTGGTTTTGTGTGTATATATATATGCAGGTGTGCACAGACATGTATGTAGTATGTTTATGTTTGGTGGGCATGTGCACATGTACATAGTCTGTATATGTGGTACATATGAAAGTGTGGGTGTGAACACATATTGTGGTGTGACTGTGTGTGTGTGGCATGTGGTATTTTTTGAGTGTCATCACTCCCTGTTTTCCCGTGTGCATTCCTTTCATCCTGGCAGACTGGTCTCAGTTAAAGTACCAGAGTGGCCACAAGAGGTCTTCAGAGAGAGCAGATGCTCCTCTAGACCACACACCCTGCAGCTGTGCTTAGAGACACCCTGTGCTGATAGTCACCTTCCAGTTACAACAGAGAAGCAATCCTGAGCATCAAAGAGCCACTCAGAGAGGATCCAGAACAAATGGAGCCCGTTTGTAATGCACGAGAAGCCATGGATGAATATATTAGTGAGAGAGTAGAATATCTTCATTATCTTCTCAAAACCACTGCTCAATAGAAAACTTCAAAAGTAACAAAGTATTAGATGAAATGATAAACAAACATGACAGTTGAGAAGATTACCTGTCATTTACACCGAATAAATTAAATTATCTGAGTGTTATTACTCAGAAATCTCACATTATTTGTATAAGAACTTGGCAATGAGGAAAAAGATTAAATATTAGTCAGTGTTCACACCCAAAACAAAGCTTACAATGTCAAATACTACATAAAGAGAAAGACCAAGGGGCAATTATTCATGTTGTTGAAAGGTTTAACTTCACGTTGCATCAAACATTTTTCCACGTCGATTATATGCGTGCAATTAAACCTCCCCTCAACATTATAATCTTTTTCTGTAGGCTCATTTTTTTTATCTCCACTGCTGTACCGCCAACTGCCAGGTTGTGAGCCGAATGGAAATGAGTTGTCGTTAGCAACATGTCCATTGATCAGCTGGTATTTCCAGAACATCTGCCTGTCTGCTCTGCTCTGCTCTCTGGGGAGCAAGAAACATGACCTGGACTGAAAAACAAGAGATCACATCGGTCTCAATGAGGAGCTAGAGTAGGCAGAATGCAGCTGACGCATGCATGGAAGCCTTCAGAACTGTAAGCTAAAAGCTCTGCACACATGTGTTCAAAGCCCTGGCGAGGCCCTCTGAACTCACTTGTTTTCGTCCTGTGTGATCTAAAAGTTACTGCTTCTGCCAAGCAGAATGCTTTGGCACTAATTCAAGAGTCTCTGACCCCTTGTGACTATGAAATGTGCTATTGACCATGACATTAGTCTAGACATTACGGGTTCAGACCAGAAGCAACTTGAAGGTGCATAGTGTTTGATAATTTGGGTTCACAGAAGCAATCATGGCATGGATCTATAAGTTGATTGATGGATTGGTTGATTGGTGGCACTAGGGATGGAACACTGAGATTTACACTTGCTAGGTGGGCACTGTAACACTTGATTCACACCTCATGCCCTCTTTCACATTGGTTATTTTTAGGGTAAGATTTTGCTTTATGCCTCGGTCTGTGATCCTCTGACGTGAGCATCCCTGTGCTGTGGGAGATGACCATTGTGTTTCCCCAGCAACTGGGGTAGCAAGATGTACCACCATGTCTAGATATTAGTTGAGATGGAGGCTTGTGAACTTTTTTTTGCCCAAGCTGGCCTTGAAATGTGATCCTACTGTTTCTGCCTCCAAAGTAACTTGGATTACAGGCTGGAGATACCAGTCTAGTGTCAACAGATATTTGTTGAACAAATAAATGATCTAATCTGAGTGAATTACCCTGTGTATTGAAAAGAGTAGATAGAGCAGATATATGGCAATAATATGCCTGGTTAAGAACAGGGACCTTTTATTTTAATGGAAATTTAAAGAAGTATTGAAAGAGGAGTAGTGTGTATATTATAGCATAAATGTAGTATGTTTTATGTAATAGAAGCTAATGAAAAAGTGATGATATACTGATGTTCTGCATCTTTCATATATTTATAACATACATTTATTGCAGCATATTGTACTATCTTAGATATATCTTAATCTACATGGTAGGTTTTCACATCCTCGAGAAAAGGAATATTTTTGTGTATGTATTCCAGTACTGAGGCTTGAACTCAGGCCTGTGTGTCATCCCACAGCTTTTTCACTTAAGGCTAGTGTTCTACCACTTGAGCCACTTCCTGTTGTTTTTACTGGGGGAGAGAGAGGGTAGTAGTTAATTGAAGATAAGAGTTTCATTGATTTTCTTGCCCAGGTTGGCTTCAAACCTTGATCTTCAATTTCCATTCTCCTGACTAGCTAGGATTGAAGATTGAAGGCCCGAGCCACCAGTGCCTGGCTGAGAACAGGGACTTTCATTCTAACTGATTTCCTAGTTCCTCCTAACATAAACTGAGAACATATCAGATACTCAATAAATGTTTATTGTGTAAATGATATGAATGACAAACTAAGAAATAAGTAATTTCAACAAAACTAGCACAGTTGATTCTAAGGGAAAGCTCCCTATCATGAAAGTGTGTGATCAATAAACGCGAACTTTGTATACGTACACATGCCTTGTGTGTGAGCAACTGAACTCTTCTTTTGGTAGTACTGGGTGTTGAACTAAGGTTCTCATGCTTGCTTAGTAGGAGCAATACAACTTGAGCCATACTCCAGCCTTTTGAAGTTAGTTATTTTCCAGCTTTAGCTCATGATCCTCTTGCATATGCTTCCTGCATACCTTCCTGCATACTGCCCAGCCCCAAGCCCTATGTTATTTCAAGTAACTTTTTCCCATAACAAGGTTACATTATTTTATCCCATCTCCCATCCACCATTCTATACAGGGACACATTGCTTTGAGTTTTAAATTTGTTTTTTAACCTCTAGCTCTTTTACTATTGAAAAAAATATTTTCATTATTTTAAAAGAATAGAATGGAATTTCCTTTGCTTTATCATGTTAGGTAGTTAGCATATGGAACTATAGAATGTCACCAAAGACTAAGCAGAACAAATTGTGGGAGCTTTGCCTAATGTATCTGCTTCCCACGTGGCATGTGGACCCATGCATGCAATTAATCATGTCTGCAGGTTACAGGACTGCCGCTAGTTGCCAGCCACTGGTGCTTCAAAGAGCATAGGAAATACCTTTTTGTTTTTATCCTATTAAGTCAAGAGATTGTTTTTCCCTTCCTCTTGAAAAATGCCAAGTCTACTTATCGTATTTATCTTTCCTTCCTTCTCCCAAATACCTCAGGAATCAATAAGCAAACATGGTTATTTGATTGTTGAAGTTTAAGTGATACTTAGTCTCAACGTATTCACATTTGCTATGGAAGATCATCTTTCTTTCTTTTTTTAAATATCATTTTCTTGTAAAGATGCTGTACAGAGAGGTTACAGTTACATCAGTAAGGTAATGAGTACATTTCTTGTCATTTTTCTAAGTACAGCAGAGCATGTAGATCTCAAAGAACACGGTCTGTTCTGGAAGACACTGTGTAGGTTGCAGAGCACTAATTTCTAAGTAAAGGATAATGTTCTGGATAGAGGATAATGTCATTCTCCAACTTCCCTACTAGAAGCTTTGGGATCTGTTTCATCATTTACAAAAAGAAACACTGTCTTTTGATTTGTTTTTCAGTGTGAATTAATGAGCCATATTCTGAAAGAGTCAAACTTCTTGGTAGGTAATGAGAGTAGTCCAGCTTGTTCATACCTTAACGTTGCCCTCTGTTTAGTATATTTAAAGCAATTAGTGTCTGATATAAGCAACAGGTATCCAGAGTTTGAAGAGAGGAGGCTTTTTTGTGTGAATGATGTGGATTCCCTCTGATTAAAAAACAACATGTGAAGGCAACAGCATTGATACTGCAAAGTTCACAAATCAGAAGAGCAAGAAGTATCCATTTCCTTAATAACTATGCTTACTTAACTAATTCTAAGCTTATTTAATTACTTACTGGACATATTTGATTATATTTACTTAAAATCAGGAGATTGAGAAGTATTAATTTACTTGATAGTTATAGTTATTGAAATGCTGAATGCCCACAAATCATGGCATATCATGTTTTAGGGAAGAATAAAACAGATGAAAAAAATCTCCACATGTAAGGATTACTTTTGTTTTGGTTTTATTATTATTATTTTTGTGCCACTACTGGGGCTTGAACTAAAGGCTTTGCTCTCTTGCTTGGCCTTTTTTTTTTTTACCTCAAGGCTAGTGCTCACCACTTGAGCCATACCTCTATTTCTGGTTAATTAGGGATGTCAGTTTCATAGACTTTTCTTCCCAAGCTGGCTTTGAACTGTGATCCTCAGCTCTCAACCTCCTGTAGCTAGGATTACAGGTATTAGAAAACCACACACACAGGTCTCTGTGAGAAACCAAGGAAAGGAAAGTATAGGAACCAAAGAATGTATTTTATACATTTAGAAAGTATTTGAATTTGTATAATATTCATATATGTCTATCAGAATGCTTGAAGAAGTTAAGACATAAAATAATGGCATATGATTGTAAAATATTAACACAATGATAAAATATGAGACATCATTCATTGAGTAGTTTCTGTGGTGTAGATACTACTAATAGTTATACATGTGACTTTATTTAACTACAACATTCTTTTTTTAATTTTTTAATTTTTATTGTAAAAATACTCTATAGAGGGGTTACAATTACATGGGCAAGATAATGAGAACATTTCTTATCAAGCATTGTTGCCTCCTCCTTTGTTTCCCCTTACCATCTCCCCCCAACCATCCCCCCACAGTGGGACATTTACTCACCTCTGCTATCCTCAGAGGCAGAATTCTTGGGGAAAACATACAGTAGGAAAATGGCGAGATCAGAAATAGAACCCAAGTCTGTTGGGTCTCTTAAACCCATGTTCGTTCTTTACTCCATTTCCTTAGTCCTATGTAAAGACTAATGGTACTTTCAAACTCCACTAGGCCTTATGGAATTATATTATTCATTCTCAAACAGCAAGAAGAGCTTATATTCCTGATGGTGCAATTATCCTATTATCCAAACAGACTTCAAGAATCGTGGATCCCTGCTTTACAACCAGGCCAGCAGGTGGGAGAATTGGGAATGATTCTTAATCATTATATTGCACCAAGGCAATTCACTGTTCTGGCTAGGAGAAAATGACTATGATTTCAAGTATGTAAGTTTTTGCTCTTGTGAGAATAAAATCACATACATGCACTTAATATTAAAGTCATACCAAGGATAATTTTCTCTTACCACAATGATTGGAAAGACACTTCAGAATCTTAGAGTACTTCATCCCCTTGCATGCAATTAGCATACACTAATATTTCTACAGGATATTTGAACATTTGTCCCATTTAGCATCTGAACATGTAGGAATTTGTTTGAACATTTTTCTTTTCTATTGTGGTGGCAAGGTAAATTATTTTGAAATCCTGAGTAGAAAACATAGAACAGAAAAGATTTAACCCAGTCCTTGAACTGTCTCTTTCTTAGACATTTTATTATATTTTTAATTTATGTTATTATTCATTATTTGTTATTTATGCTATTATTTATGTTCAGGGGGCTGGTATTCAGTGATTTACACTCTTACATGGCTTTTTCTGTTCAAAACTTGTGCTCAGTCATTTGAGCCATCTTAGGCTTTTTGTTGATCAATTGGAGATAAAAGTTTGTCCTATTTGTCTGCCCAGGCTAGCTTCAAACCATGATCCTCAACTTTCTGCCTGCTGGAAAGCTAGGATTACAGATATGAGCTACCAGCTCCTGGCATCCGCACCTAGCACAATTACAGGAGAATATACTGCCTTCTCATAGTGAGTGAGAGGAATTATGAGGTAGAGAGCAAAATTCTCATGTTTAAAACTTAAATTGCTGATCAATACCTATTGTATCTCACTGATAAGGTATCCTACTACAAGCTTCTTTAATTGCCAACAATCAGAGAATACTCCTTTATTCTTCAAATTCATTTCATGGAAATGAATTTTTCCCCAGCATTGGAATAAGGAAAATATTTACATTGTATAATGTGAAAATACATGTCATTTCATTTGAAGTACTGGGATTTAAATTACGTATATGTTCATCATTCTTTAGAATGGTTCCAAATCTGCTGTGTATCATATTTTTACAACTAATACTATTCATTACACTAATAGTCTAGTAGTATGTAAATGTATTTTATGCAAACATCTAGTATCCGTAAGTACTTTATTCTCAGTATCCCTAATGTAATATATCAAACAATAACTCATTTTTCAAAGATAGACAGTACCTTAAAATTCAACAACCATTTAACCAAGATAAAACAGCAAAAGCATAAAAATTGATGTTGTGAAACTTAACAAGAGAAGGGCAAATCAGGAAATTTCAGGCCTGCCCTCTAGGGCCATTTTTAGGTCATATTTCTGAATTTCAATATTACAATTGTTTTACAAAAAGTCTCCAAATGGCTAGGCTGGAAGAACAGCCGATTTACAATCAGGTGATTTGAATATCTGGGGTATTCAGAAAATGGGAACAGGAAGCCACACAGGACGTAAGGGTGGAAAAGGTAGAATATTTGAGCAGTGTGCTACAACTTGGTTTGCAAAAGTGAATTATTATGTAACTTAGAATGCCAAGTTCTGACTGTGTTCAGTTGTGTTGAAGTAGCACAGTGAATAAGAATTTTAGGCCTTTTGTAGTTAAAGTATTTTCTCCGTACTTTAAAACAACAGCAAATGAAGCATAGACATAACACTAACTATGTATTAAATAATTTAAAAGGCAAAATTAACAAACCAGGCACTGTTGGCTGTAATCTTAGCTAGTCAGGAGGCTCAAACCTGGAGAACTGAGGGTTTGAGGCCACCCTGGAAATGTCTGTGAGACTCCATCTCTACAAAAACTAGCACAAAGCCAATCTGAGGGAGTGGCTCAGAGAGTAGAGTAATAGCCTAGTAAATGCAAGGCCATGAGTTTAAAACCCAGTACTGTCAAAATAAAAGAAAGCAAAGTACATGAATCAAATAATCAGCTAAAATCACTGCCACTGTGAAATTTTCAGTATTAAAAAAGTACCCAGGGAAATAAATGAAGACAGGCAAATTTTAAGCTACTCAGAGAAGTAAATTTGGTCTTGGAGATGCATTTATGAAATTAGCTCCAAATGAATAATAAAAGTAGAATTGCTGGGTCATAGGAAAGCTCTATGGTTAGTCTTCTAAGGAATCCCCATACTGCTTTCTAGAGTGGTTGCCAAAGTTTACATTCCCATCAACAGTATAGTAGTGTTCCCTTTTGACCTCATCCATAACAGCATATGTTATTGTTGCTTTTCTTGATAATGGTCATTCTTAGTGAGGTGGAATCTCAGTGTTGTTTCAATTTACATTTCTTCTATGGCCCGAGATGTTGAACATCTCTTCATGTGTCTATTGCCCATTCTTACTTCCTTTTCTGACAAGTCTCTCTTTATGCCTTTAGTCCATTATTTGTGGTGGTGTTTCTTGGAGGGTTTGTTGTGGGGGGGGGGGGTTCTTTTATTGGCTTTACATATATTTTTTATATGAAGCCCTTGTATGATGTATATCTAGTAAAAAATTTCTCCCATTCTTTGAGCTTTCTATTTATATTGCTGGCTATGTCCTTTGCAATGCAGAAATTCAGTTTAATGGAATCCTGTTTATCCAGTCTTTCTTTGATTTATTGTGATTTTGGATCTCTACTTAGGAAGTTTTGACTCATGCCTAGGAGCACTAGTATTGCCCTTATCGCTTCCTGTAATATTTTTATGGTATGTGGCCCTACATTGAGGTCTTTGATCCATTTGGAACTGATTCCAGTGCAAGGTGATATATATATACATATATATATATGTATATATATATATATATATATACACACATATATATGGATCTATATGTACAGTTTTCTGTACGTATTAGCCACTTCTACCAGCACCGTTTATTAAAGAGGCTGTCTTTCTTCCATCTTATGTTTTTGGCTCCCTTATCAAATATTAATTGGCTATAGGTTTGCAGGTTCATTTCTGGATCTTCAGTTCTATTCCATTGGTCCTCAGACCTGTTCTTGTGCCAGTACCAAGCCATTTTTATTACTCGGCTTTGTTGGAATTGTGATGGGTAGTGCATTGAATTTGTAGCAGTATTGCCATTTTCATGATTTTAATCCTTCTAATCCTAGAGCATGAAAGGTTTCCTTTTTTTCCATTTCATCAAATCTGCTTTAATTTCTTTTGTTCAGATTTTTAAAGTTTTCATCATAGAGGTCCTTTGCATCTTTGGTTAATTCCTGGATATTTTTTTTTGAGTCTGTTACAAATGGAATTGCTTTCCTGATTTCAGTCTTGATCTTTTCATTGTTAGCATACAGGAAAGCCACTTATTTTTGTGGATTAGTTTTATACCTTGCTATTTTGCCAAAGTTTTGAATCAGCACAATTAACTTGGGGAAGGACTCTATAGGATTATTTAAATACAAGATCAGGTCATCTGCAAAGAGGGACAGTTTTACTTCTTTCTTGCTTTGGATCCCTTTTATGCTTTTTCTCTTGCTTTATTACTCTTTCTAGGAATTCCAGTACTATATTGAATAGGTGTGGAGAGAGGACATTATACCATTAAATATACACTAGATCTACCAGCATATTCATGCAGCATTGTTTTCGGTAGATGAATGAATTAAGTATCTAAGTACCTTACTTATGTAAGGTAATGTTTGCAATGTTCATCACCCTTACAATAAAGATTTTATAAAAAGAAAGAAAGAAAATGTGGTATATATACACAATGGAATTCTGTGCTTTCATTGGAATGATATTGTACCATTAGTAAGGAAATGGAAAAACATGGAAAAAATATATTAAGTGAAAAAAACCAGGCCCACAGAAACAGGTTGAATGGTTTCCTTCATTTATAGTAATTAGAATGTGCCTATAAATCTACATGTAAACACAATAGATGGTAAAAGTCAAAAAAATTACACTTGGACATGATAAATTAATCAGGACTCTAAACATCTATGCAGCAAGTCCAAAGGAGGACCTTTTTAGGAGAGCATCAAAAGAGCTCAATAGCTATGTGCATATGATAATATAAAGTGACATTTATCGAAATGAATTCCTAGAAATGGAAACAAGAAGTTTGTTGTCTTTGTTTTGTTTTACTTTTTGTGTTTTTTCTTTGTTTTCCCCTTTTATTGCTGCTTTTTATTTCTGTACCTTTTGTCTTTTATGTAAGTTTATCTAATTTGAGGAGAATAAGGGTAAGCACAGAAATGGAGGAACAAAGGGTGAACAAATGCAGCAGTAGTACTCACTAGACACTATGTTGTAATTAAACTATACAACCAGAGGGAAAGGGAGGCCAGGAAGGAAAAACATGGAGAAAAATGAGGGAAGAGGTGACACTGTTCAAAAAGAAATGCATTCATTACCTGACTTAAGTAACTGTAACTCCCTCTGTATATCACCTTTACAATTAAAAAATGAATAGTAGGGGTAAATTTTAGCAATGTTTATTCAAAATAAAATTCATTTTCACTAGAATTGAACTCAAATTTTTGTAGTATTTTGCTGCTGCAATGAACATAAATGTGTGGATACCTCTTTGCATGCTAATTGCATTTCTTTTGCATATATATATATGAAAATTGGATGTAGATCGTATGGTAGTTCTATTTTCTTTTTATCCTTCACATTGTTTGATATAGTGTCCTACAAATTTTCATTTTACTATCAGTATTTAAATCTCCCTTTTTGCCTCATGTCTGTAATACTAGATACACAGGAAGTAATCAGAAGGTACGCAGTTGGAGACTGGCTCCAGCAAATATCAGTGAGAACCCCAACTCAACAAATGAGCCTTCATTCTGGCTACATGGAAAATACAGGCAGGAGGACAGTAACCATTCCTGGCAAGCACAAGGCTCTGAGTTCTAGTCTAACCCAATACCAAAAAAAAAATCCTTTCCTTCACACTATTGCTGGTACTTGTTGTCTTTTTCCTTTTAATTTTTTTTTTTTTTTTTGGTAGTAGGGGACTGGACACAGTGCCTCATTTATGTAAGACAGGTGCTCCATATTTTGAGCCACATACTCAGCATTCTGTTTTTAGATGTGATTTGATGGACTGATTTTTTTCATGATCCTTCTGTCTCCAACTCCCATGTAAATGGGATTACAGGTACACCACACCACACCCAGCATCTTTCCTTTTATTTAATCACTATCATGCCTAGTGGCTTGAGGAGATAGCTTATTGTTGGTTTTCATTTGTGTTTTCTGATAATATATAAGGTTGTGTGCTTTTCTATATACATATTGGCCAAAAAGTGTGATTGTTTTCTGTTTTTATGGTGCTGGGGATTGAGACCAATGCCTTGCATGTGCTAGAGAAGTGTCTGTACTATACCTGTAAACCGCAAAGCATTTTATTTTTTTAAAAATTGGGCTTTCATAGTATATATTGTGCTTGTCATGATCACTTTATTTGCTGAGTATGATGTGGTATATGTGTAATCCCAGCTACTCAGGAGGCTGAAGTGGTAGAATAATGAGCTTGGGCAACAGAATGATACACTGTCTCAAAACAAAAGAACAAAGTGAAATAAAACAAAGCAAAAACTGAGAGCACTCTTTCAAATAATACATGCATTTATGCACATATGGACATTTGAGAAGAAATTCATTTTGACTATATATAATTACATGCAATTTACATATATGTACACTACAGCATGGTTATGTATACATATGTGTATATATGTATACATGTATTCATATATGTATATATTTTCATATAAGTATATATATATATATATACCTATATGTAGATACACATAGCTATCAACTACATCTATTTCCACCTTACTTCCTCCTTACTTTGTTAAACACACTTCAAGAATCCTTCCTTTATTTCCAAACAAATTCTTTCCTTTTACATCTAGAAACTAGGAAATGTATTTGAGTCTGCTCCATGTAATTTAAGCCATGAATTTCCAGGGAAGTTTATTTTGCTGAGGGCCAATACTAATGGTTTTATTTTGGCCAGTGATCCCCGTCCTCTGAGATCTTACTCTAGTCTCTGCATCAATTGGTAGTGACATACAGGTGCACGTGGTCATAGCGTCACTTGACACAGCCTTAACGTATCACATTTGTTCCAGTTAACAGAAGTTCCCCTGAGGTCTGAAATGTCCAATTCTGAAACATCTGACTTGCTCTCAGATCCAGTTTTATCTAAGATTCCACTTTCTGGTCTCTTACCATTTTTTAAAAAAAAATTAATGTTATCATCAAGTAGCTATACAAAAGGGTTTCAATGCATTTTACCTGTGTCAACCCTGCTATCTTCCTCTCCCATCTCTCCCATCCCCATCTCTCCCCTCAAGTTACCTGGTTCCATTTCCACATTGAATATTATGGCTATATATACTTGCTCTCCTCTCTCCATCCCTCTGCCTCTTCAAGTTTACATAAATCCATGGCAGATTAGCAGCACGTGTGATGATTTCTCTTACATATTTTCCTGTTATCAAAGTTGCACCTGTGGTTGAAAAGTAGCAGTTGATGTTACAAAGTGTTCTGTTATGCATAAGCAAGAAATCATCAAAGTGTAATCGAGTTATTTACTGCTAGGTGGAGGAATGGGGCAACTACATTTTCTTTTAAACTGTTAGTGAAATTACATGGCTAATAAGCAAATGACAAATGAACAAAGCTTTCTTTGCTCTCCAGCTTTGCTCTTGACAGAGATCAAAGAGCCGAGGCTGGCTTGCAGATCCAGGAGCTGCCACTCGGAAAATCTGGTGTCTTGGCAAAAATTAGAGTACAAATCACACAGGATTTGATGGCTCCCCTAGATTTGTTTGAACAGAGCACCTTGTTCAGGTGAGGAAGGTATCTGCTCTGAAATGTTACAATTACAGCTTCATGTGAGAAAGTGAAAACATTAGGACTACCCAAATACTCTGTCCACTTACTAGATCGAAAAGCCTGAAATTCCACTCTAAATACCAGAATGGCAGAGCAGGTATTTGGATTGGATTAGATAATCTTTGAAAGGAAAATACTATTGGTTATTTTGAAAAAAAACCACCACAGGCATATTAGGACTTTTTTCAAAAGTATTAAGAAATTATATCTTGAATGTATACTTTTTCATAATATTGGCTACTTTCAATTTTGCCTTTGAAAAATGATTGAATTCCAACCATAACCAGTATTTTTAGACTGTTTAGCAACTAATATTTTGTTGGAGTGAACATTGACTACTGGACTAATTGCTTTGGTGTCCTACTTACGATGGAATTTCAGAGAAAATTAAATTTTTACAGAACTCAATCGTATTGTACAGGTTTTATAATTTATGTATGTTGTTCCCAATAAGTAAGCAGAAAATATATGTTCTCATGTCTGGATTCAATACCCATTTATTCAGCGACTACTCTGGGACTGGCAATGCTCCCAAAGGAATACATGCACAACAGAGACAATGCAGTTCCTGGATAGTTTATTGCTGGCTAGCTTTTATATGTTGTTCACTCATCTTCTTCACTACTTCAAAGCTCTGGGAAAGTCATGTAGCTGCCTATGCCCTTTTATGCTTTCCATGAACAACTTGATTAATTAAAATTGCAAGTGAGAGACACAAGTTATGGCTTACCTTCTTCACTTGTTTCCTGCCATTCATTCCCTCCCCAGTGAGTCTCTACTCCGTCCATGTGAACTGCTCATAGTTGCGCAGTCTTCCTTGCCTTTCCTCTCTGGGCTTTTGTTAATGATATGCTCCTAGCCAAAGAATTGTCCTCTAGCACTTTGTCTACAAACATTACATGACTCCTTCAAAAGCAGGCAGGGGCAGCTTCACTAGACATGTCTCATTCCCAGTGTTTATCTCCATAGCACTTACGTAGCTGTAGATTTTTCTCACTAAGCTACTGGAACTTTGGTAGTTTTGTTTGCTTTTGTTTCTTTTTTTAAATTTCTAGTGCTCAGTAAAATGATTATTTTTTTTAGATATATTCACCAAGTGTTTGCTGAGTTTTTTCTAGTAATTATACTGGGCACCAGTAGACTATGTCTGCATTCTATCTACATAGAATCTGTCAATAGGAGGAGGATGGTTCCAGGCCAGCCCAGGCAGAGAAGTTCGCAAGATCCCATCTCAAAAGAGGCAACCTGGGGGCTGGGAATGTGGCTTAGTGGTTGAGTGTTTGCCTAGCATTCATGAAGACTTGGGTTGGATTCCTCAGTACCAAATAAACAGGAAAAGCCAGAAGTGGTGCTGTGACTCCAATTGTAGAGTGCTAGCGTTAAGCACAGAGAGGCCCAGGCCCTGAGTTCAAGCCCCAGGATTGACAAAAAAAAAAAGACACAAGCTGTATACATGGCATGTGCCTGTCATCCTAGCAACTATGGAAAGCTAAAATACTTAGAACATGGCATAAACACACAACAGAGCAGGGAGTAAGAATTTACCTTAAAAATAATCAGCAAAAACCAAGGCTAGAATCATGCCTCAGTGGTAGAGCACCTGCCTAGATTCTTACAGCCTTGAGTGCAAGCCTTAGTACTTCTGAGAAAAAACAAGTTTAATTGGTGAGGCACATGGAGCACATACCTAGAGAGCCTCTCTCCTAGCTGAAAGAAGTCTAGAATAGTAAATTGCATGGTTTTACATTTGCATTATTTACTTTACAAGGTTTCAACGCCTAACTCAAGTTGGCTTCCAACTCACTGTGTAGCACAGGCTTTATTGGAATTGATTATTTTTCTCCATCAGCAGAGATTACAGGCATCAGCCACCATGCTGGGCTCATTTACAAGCAGTTTATAAAACAGACAGCCAGATGTGATTCCTATTCTACCACCCCATAAATGACACCTCTGGCACAACAAGACAGGTTGAAAGATGGAATAGGATTGAAGTTAGAGAGAACGTTAGAGTTGATAATAGATAATGAAAGCATGCTATTTAGTTACTAATCTGGGTGCCAGATCTCTTCCTGAATTCCTAGCTTTATGGGAGGTTATACTGGCAAATTGGAAGTTACATGTTTTGACATAGCTTTATTCAAATTCCATGTGAAAAGGTCTTACCAGATATAAACATTCACAAAGCAGCATATAATAGCTGGTACATGGGAAGTAATTAGGTGACATAAAATGAAGAGTTGAGCAGGTTATAGTATTTGTAATAAAGAAAGGAAAAGAAGATCTATTATCTTAAGACAAAGTAGATGGTTTTGAACTAGGTAGTGGCAAATACAAAGGGAAAGAGTTTCTCAGAGGACCAGAGTCACGACTTCCAGCTTTCACTTATTTATTTCATTTATCTCAGTCATATACTCTTGAAGACATTTCCATAAAAGACGGAAAATTGCTATTTCATAGGAGAGAAGTTATAAGTATGATTATGCCACCTGACCTTGGAGAAATAGCATGGATACCTGTTGTATAAGACAAAATGAGTATTTTTATGAAAAGAAAACCCAAAAGTTCATCCACATCTCATTCATGAAAGTAGAGTTTCTGTTTTGTCTCATATAAGATTATTATTAGCCTAGGTTGAGAAAAGAAAATACACCTTAAGAATTGGTCTCCTGGCTGGGCTCTGGTGGCTCACGCCTGTAATCCTAGCTACTCAGATCTCAGTCTACTCAGGAGACTGAGATCTGAGGATTGCGGTTCCAAGCCAGCCCTGGCAGGAAAGTCTGCGAGACTCTTATCTCCAATAAGCCACCAGAAAACTAGAAGTGGTGCTGTGGCTAAGTGGTAGAGCACTCACATTGAGCTGAAGAGCTGAGGGACAGCACCCAGGCCCAGAGTTCAAGCCCACGACCAGAAAAAAAAAAATGGCCTTCTGAATTGTCTCATAGAATTATTTGTTCAAAACATTTATTTTTTTAATCCCATAGTTACTTCAGAGCCCAGAATTTAATTTTTATTTGCCATTTTTCTTTTTTTCTTTTTTGTGGGTCATGGGACTTGAACTCTGGGCCTGGGTGCTATCCATCAGCTCTACAGCTCAAAGCTAGCGCTCTACCATTTGAACTATAGCACACTTCCAGTTTTCTGGAGGTTAATTGGCAATAAGAGTCTCATGGACTTTCCTGCCCAGGCTGGCTTTGAGTGGCAATCTTCAGATCTCAGCCTCCTGAACAGCTAGGATGACAGGCATGAGCTACCAGCGCCCGACTTTATTTATCATTTTTCTTCACATAGTTTTAGCAATGGGACTTAGTACTATTGTTAAATGGTATTTTTACTCACTGGTTCTTCATACTTCTCTACTGCTATTACTAAAGGAAACACATTGCCCTATAAATGTGATATGAAAGCCAGGCACCAGGTGCTCATGCCTTTAATCCTAGCTACCTGAGAACTGAGCTCATGTTTCAAAACCAGCCAGGTCAGGAAAGTCCTTGAAACACTTAACAACCAAAAAGCCAGAAGTAGAGCTATGACTCACATGGTAGAGCACTAGATATCAGGGACAGCATCCAGGCCCTGAGTTTAAGTGCCAGGATTGGCACCAAAAAAAGAAAAATAAAATATAATATGACACGAGTCTCCCTTTTCCTCAAACAACCAAAACCCAGTATTATCTTAGTCAAAATTAGAGAAAGTCTTCAATCTACTATTATATTTGCATATGTAAGTGTGAGAATGGGGGGAAGGTGGGTGTGGGGAGTGAAGGAATGTTGGGGGGGGTTATGCATCCAGTTTTCAATGCTTCTCAATAAATCCAAATACTTAGGTTATAGTTGAAGGAAAAACCAGATTCAAAAATCACAGGACTATTTATATAGAAAGAATTAAAATTTGATCAACACAATTCTTTAAAAATATCAGTAGAATGTAAAATATCTTTAAAAAGAATATAGATATGTTATTTTCTAGATCCAAAATGAATTTTAGTGGAAATATATTATACCCTCTTTGCTTGAAAAACAAAGAAGATTAAGCTCTACTTGAGATTAGGTAAGAAAAGGAAAGGAGATTAAAAGCTACTTCAGGTCTCTTATGTACAAAATTTATGCTCAAAATAGAGTATATAGTCAAGTTGACTAGCTCTCATTTCTGGAAGATATGGATTCTCAAAAAAATCTCTATCTGAGTGGCATAAACTTCTTAAATTTATTTTTTATTACCTTTGAGTAGTTATACAAAGGAGTTTCAATTGAACAAGTCAGTTTACGAGTACAATGCAACTTGATTAATGTCAATCCTTCCATCATTCTACCCTGATCTCTTTCATGAGACCATTAATTACAATGAGAATGTGTTTAGAAAATGATAATTTGTCCACTATGTGTAATGGTGCTAACTTTCATGTACAGAAATCTGTTATTGCAGTAGAATTTCTATGTGCTTCTGTAGAATGGACTTTGTGATCACATTTTTAGTGATCATAGATTGAAAGGCACTCAGAAATACTCTTAGGTATTTTTTTAAAATAGAAATAGTTTTGTATGGCACTTGACTGAAAATATAACTACTAGAAAAACTTAAAGTAGGTACCTATAATTGATACATACCATCATGATATTCAATACTTTAAAAAGCTAGCTAACACATGAAGAACTTTATACCTGCAGGTTATATCCTAAATGCAGTGTATTTATATATATATATATATATATATATATATATATACATAATACACATATATGCATATATACATACACATATATGCACATATATACATGCATATGTCTTTTTATGTCAAGGTTATATATTTATTATATATATATATATATAAAGAGAATGAGAGAGAGACTAATCTTTTTCACTGACCCTATGAACTTCCCTGGTTTCTATCTTTATTTTATGCTAATTTTCCAAAGGTCATTCATTAGCAGGTGCTAGAAGTGGCATTTACCCTAACTGGCCAAACCTCAGAGTCTGTGCTTTTGAAGAATATTTTATCGGTCAGTTTACAGCAAGATCTTTTGGACCATATCCTATTACTGATTATGCTTAGATAGGAAAAAAATGTTACTGTCATTTTTAACTATCACCCATATCTAAATGTTTGGTAGCCCATTCTCACAGACAAAAGAAACTTATATGTGTTCAGTCTTAAAAAATAGAGAATAGGATTGGAAAAGAAAAGGCTAAATTTCATCATTAAAATGCACATATTGAGCATATTGTGCTATACTAACAAGATAGGAGAGAAAGTAGAAGAACTCTGATTGGCTTAAATAAAAGGTAATGTAGTAGAGTAGTAGGAGCAAACCACAAAAATCACAGGAAGACTACAGAGGCCTGCTTGGAAACCTACAGGAAACAAGCCACCAGGTAGAACTAGAAAGCAGAACTCGGTATGTAGTTCTATCAGATCACAGAGATCATAGGAGCCACACCAGGATGAATGAGCTCCAAACGGGTTGTATCTCTTTGCCCATGCATTCATGATTGAAATTGTCAAAAATGTAAAGTCTACATAGCCTGACTTAGGTAGCAATGATTTCCTTGGCTGAGAATCACTCTTTGCTTAATGAGGATGTTGTACCTTTCTTTAAATGTTAGGAGGAAATAAAAATGGATGCGGGTAGTCAAAAAGCCACAGACATCCATACACATCACTTTCAAAGCAAGTCCCTTCACTCTGTGTGTGTGTGTGTGTGTGTGTGTGTGTGTGTGTGTGTAGGTTAATTAACGTAAGTTTAGAAAGCTGCTTTTGAATTCTATTGATTTTTTTCTGATCATAAAATTAACATATATTTACTGTGGAGAATCCCAAACTATCTTTGGTTATTATAATGCTGTTAGTTTTATTTTCCCTTCTTCCAAGAAGTTACTCACACATCCATATAATCATGTACAATGCAGTAAAAAGAAATAGATATTGCCTGTGTGTAATGTGTATTTGTTATTTAGTGTGTTACGATTTCTGTAGACAATGAGTCTTCAGAAATACAATTCTTTCAAATAGATCAATATATACATTGTTGTATGTTTAGACTAGCAAGTACTAAGAAAATACAAATAAAGCATAATTATTTGCTAGAACACATGGTGCGGAACAGTCTTTGGAGTGATTTATGTGAATTTCTATTGAAAAAATTGGGAATGAAAGTTCAGGGAGATGAACTTACCTGAGGTCAGAGATCTGGGAAGGACTGGAAAGTTGGAATCTGAGCCCAGACACACTTTCAGTATAATTTTGTGTTACTACAGGCATTGTGCATATGTGTGTGTGAGTGTGTGTGTGTGTGTGTGTGTGTACGTTCTTGTTAATTTACTTGAGAGTTATGCCTAAAACAAGGGATTGTTGAATTAAAGGCTGAGAAAATTTACAAAACCCTTGACAAATTTTATCTTTGCAAATATACCAGGCTTACTCCTCCCTTCAGGACATGAGGAAGTTTTGTTTACTAACATTCTAGACAGGAACTATTATTATTTAAATGTTTAAAAATTTTTAAAAGAAGAATTTATTTTTATTTGCATTTCTTTTCAACTGATAATGAGACTAGCTATCATTTTTTGAAGAATTTTATCTTAATTCTAATTTTATCTTTGTTAGGATTTTTCACTAAATCATATTTGAGAGCCTCTACTTCTTTTGCTGGGGTGTCACTAGAAATATAGGGCCTGGAAATATACATTGAACTACTTTTCATTTGGCCTTGTGCTAAACTACTCATTCTTACACTCCTTTGATTGAACAGCTTTGTGTGTGTGTGTGGTATTTGTCATTAGTATTACAAGGGAGAAGATTTTCTTGTAATTTGTGATACAATGATGATAACACTAGTGCACACCTACCTTGCAGGTTTGTGATGAAGGTTAAGCCAGAGGTAAAAGATTTAGGATAATGTCTGGCTTCTCATAAATCTTTGGAAAATGTCTCTGATTGGTAGTGAAGAAGTAGTTTTTTATTTACACAGTAGCATTTGCAAAGGAAGAAATAAACACCCGACAAGTATAAGGATTTTCCCAAAGCCCATAGTTATACTAAAGTTAGTCTAACATTTTTCTTCCCAATGGACTTTTCTGGACATCTGTGCATGGAGAATTTTCCCCCAAAGACTGGATTTGACTGGAAAAATACTATAGACTCTTGGGCTGATCAGCAAGGGGACTCAGGCTTAATAGTAATGCACATGTTTGAATTTGAACCTTCTGCCTTTGCTCTTCACTTTGGACAAATGAATCCACTGTTTCTTCATCTGTAAAATAGAGATGAAGATAGATACTTACAGTGCTGAGTCAAGAAATCCCCAGTAGTACTTGAAAACACAGGCAATGGGCAACTAATAGCTATTAAAAATGTCTCATATTCTGGCTCTTCAATTAAGTCTTACATACTAAGTCCTCAATTTAGCTAGCTCAAAATCAGCAGAGAGGTAAAACCAGAGTTTAAATCCTTCACATCCTAACCTAGAATCCAGCTTTTTTGTAATATTGTCGTTATTTATACATCAAGTATAAATTTCTGTTTTAGCTATCAAATGTAAACTTCTTGTACTTAAGCTCCATCTAGATGTTTAGGGAGGTACTGAGATTAATCAGAGGCAGATTCTGTATCAAAGTTGTATTTAGTGTAGACAAGATGTGTCATAACAATCTGGTATCTAGAGTACATAACATGGCAAATGCCTTATTAGAATATCAGAGAAGGTACTGCATGTTGACGATCGATCATTTTCAAATAGTGAAAAACAATGTGAACAACTTTTTATGTTTCATGTGTACTTTTACATGAAACCCAAATCTCACCCCAATCAACATCTCAGCCATAAAAGTGAGCAACTCTATCTCCTTGATTCTAAGCACACTACTCAGTCCTTGCCAGGAAGGACCACACATTCTCTTCAACCAGCCATCCTACCAAGGACACTGTCCAGCTAATCCTTTGCTCTGATCACAGAGTAATGTCCTCAAGAATGTGAGTGTATATGGGGGGGTGGGGGCAGAAATTAGGCACTGTTTGTTCTTGGTGTCTCCAAAGTTGCTTTTATTTAGAGATACTGCTGAGATTGATTCCAAGTCCCCGCTTCTTCCATCTCTTCAGGGCACCAAACGACATCCCATCAGAAATGACAGATTGCTTGCTGCCCTCTCACTCATGGATAGACAGGTTAAAAAATGATAACCTGGAGATCCAAAGAGTAGAACTTTGAATAGATGAGACCAAACCAGTAGAGATGAAGATATGAGGAAATTCTCAAGCTCTTTTCAGAGCTGAAATATAAAAGGATAGAGACAGACAGACAGACAGAGACAGATATAGAGAGAGGAGAAGAGAAAGAAAAGAAGGAAAGAAGAAGAGAGGAGAGAAAGAAGAGAGAGAACGTGTGTGTGTGTGTGTGTGTGTGTGTGTGTGTGTGTGTGTGTGTGTGTGTGTGAATGTGTCTAGGTTGCTAGAGACTGTGATGAGGGCCTCATGCATGCTAGGCAAGCTCTTTACCAATGAGCTATAGCCTCAAAAAGAACCCATAATGTTGAAGTCAGTCTCTAGTATACTTCCCACTAGGATTTCCATCTGCACTCAAATAAAGCTTATGCTTTGGGTATGAGACGTAACCTTTATCTAAAGTACTTCCTTATTTCCAGGATTCTCATTCCCTTAATGTATTCTGACCATTTAGATAAAATTTAGGTAGATTTAGGTAAAATGTTCTGTTCATAACACATGTCCCCCCACCCCTTGGGATCTCTTTCTGTTCCAATTTCTTCCTGTTCATTTTCTCTTCTTGCTTCATTTTCTATGATCATTTTTTATTGTGCTTCCTGCTTTTTTCTCTTTCATTCTCCTCTGTCTTCCTATCTTCCTTTCATCTCTCCTCTTTTGTTATCTTACTCTCTTGGCATGTCTTTCTCTCTGCCTCTCATTTCTGTCCCTTGAAAGACATTTTCTGTTCACAGTATTACAGTATTTAAGGAATTTAGGATAAAATGTGCTAGATCTAAATGTAAACTATCTTGTCTGACTGAGCTAAAAACTGAAGGGTTGATATTTCATTCTTGCTCCTATTTCCAAATGAAAAGGCACTAATGATCTTGCAGGATCCCAGTGTGAATGGGATCCAATTACCTGCTGCTTAGTTCCTGACTGCCTTTGTGTCTGCTAGGCTCATACTAGGTGGTCAAAATACTATATATACTTTATTCTGAGCATTGAGGGTGTTTTTCTACTTTAAAAAATCATGGAAAACAGTTTTGAAGCTGCAAGTGTTTTACACCATGGGTCAAAGTTTCAATGGGCCTCTACTTTCTTTTTCTTGTGAAGTCGCCATTTTCCTGTAATATTAACTGTGGCAAGTGTGTTTTTATGCTGGGTTCTCTCCAACCCCTGTTATTAGACTTTGCCTGTAACTAGTCATCCTGACTCTTTTCAGAATGTTCATTTTTTTTTGTTCTCCATGGCAACAGAGATGCAAGTAAAGAATTCTGCTGTTACTGTGGAGAAGAAGCTAAGAAGAATCTTTGTGTGACTCAGACAAAAATCTGGTATTCAAGTATAAGAGTCTGTTGCAATAATAATCAAGGTCACCCTTCTCTTCTCCCCAACAGCACTCAATGGGAGCTGTGCAGAGCACTGGAAAGCCAGGGAAAGTTGTTCAACTAAATTGCTCTTATTTTTTTTTTGTTAGAAGTTTTGGAGTTTTCTTTTGTTAAAGAAATACTTGCTTTGCACAATTTTCCTTTTGACAAGAGTTGCACATGTCACTGAGAGGTCTCTGACCAGAACAGATATGTCTGTGTGATGTTCTTGCTTACTGAAGCAAACACATCAGATCTCTTTCACGATGATTAGAGTTCTTGGCCATGTCTATCCACTGTCTCACACTTCTGACACTAGCAGAAATCTCCTGATGCTTCAGTGACCTAGACGAGAGGAGTAATTTTCTGTGTTTGTGAAGTCTAGCAAAGGTTACCATTCCAATTGCTACTAGAGTTTCACTGCACTGAAAGATGTTTGAAATTTGTTTGGGCCATCCACTTTGGAGTCGTAGAGAATAGAGAAAGTGAGTTCATTGCTTCTATGAAAACAGGCATTCACCTTCCAGATTAGGTCATTGCACGTTTTTTTCTGGGACAACGCAAAGTAGATGAATTTTTCTAGGAGAGAAGGGAGCCGTTGCAGGCATGCTGTCCTGAGATATTCTGTCTCAGGATGTTCTGTTCAAAGGCAACTAAATATATAAAGACAATAGATAAAAAGACCCAACAGTACCTTCCTATTCCCTATATCTCCAACAACTAAGTGCTATTTCACATGGGTCGTGAATTGGACTTGTGGAAGATTAGCGTACAAAGAATATCTTTTTTGAATGAAGAAAATTTTGCATGTGATGTATTTCTATAGAATTTCTAGATTTGAAAGATATGGTTATGATCATTTTTATTAGTGGAGACTTTATCCAATAGTTTTGTGAAGAAAAGAAATTTCATAGCCACACAAACTCAAAACAGATTTCCTGGATAAATAAAATCTGTTTCAGATAATATAGCACTTCCATTGGAGCTATTATCTTTAAATTATAATGATTATATATTTTTCTAAAACTTTAATATTAGCAATTTGTAAGATGGAGTTAATACACTACATGCCAAATTTTTATTTTTGTGTGAAATATAAGAAATAACAAACTTGTATGAATCTAAATAAATTAAATCAGTTATTATTCATGAAATGGTTTCTCAAATCTTGTTTTTTTTCTGTACCCTATGAGATGTTTTTTAAACAAAATTATAAGGTTAATATTTTGTTATCCTAAGTCTTCATTTAGTAGCTTCTCCCTGCCCTCACTTGGTACCAGGGTTTTAATGGAGGACTATGCACTCACTGAGCTTGCCTATTTAGTTGATGCGCTACCATTTGAGCCATGCCTCCAGTCCAGCATTTTGCTGGTTAATTTCAAATGGAGTCCCATAGACTTTTCTACATAGTCTACTAGCTTTAATCTTTGAACCTCATGATATCTACTTTCTGATTAGCTAGAATTATGGGTGGCAACTACCCCAGGCTTGTGTGTTTAATATCTTAATGCCAAAGTGATTTCCATGTCTTTTATGGGCAATGAATCAAAATAGATTTTAATGCTCTATAATACTCTCACTTGTTTCCAGAAGAAGAGATATTTTGGCATATTAAAAAAGATTAACTGAAATTTTAATTAAGTAAAAGCATGGATTCATTGTATTTGCAAAGTCTTTGTTGAACATGCCAGCTGACCAGCCTCTGGATTAGCGCACAAGATCAATTCATCTATGGATGGCATCTCTATTCCCTATGGGTCTCATTCTCTTGACATTTGATTCCCTAAAACTAGAATTCTTTTTTTAATAATAAAGTTTGTGATGAAAGTCCCCAAACAGGATAAATACACACAGAAGCAAATATGTAATCTGATTAGCAGGATTTGTGTCTATGCATGGTAAATCACAGAAGACTGTGCAGTTCCATGACTAATGCCCTAGAAAAACTTCATAGATGAAAACCTTGGTTGTTAATGTGGCCACTCTTCCATGTCTAAGACAGCTCTGTATATCACTTAACCCAACTTTCCAACTTTTGAATTTCTAGGCAGGAAAACATTATAATGCACACTAACTAAACTTCAAACAGATTTTTTTTAATAACTGCCACCTGTAAAGCCTATCGGATTATTCATTTCCAGATATCATATCGTAGTCTGCAGGGGTTTATTAAAGAAGGATTTAAATGTGATAGCCAGCAATGAGCTGGCAAAGATAGAAAACTTATCACATGATCATGGTGTTATGAAGTCTCTAAGATCCAGAAAATATGTGATTATACTTTAACAGAAAATAGTTAGCAAACTATTGTGGCACTTTTATTAATTTTGATATGATTAATTTTTTAAAATTAAATGTTCAACAAATAGCTCAAGCGACACAAAATATAATTGTAATAATTCTACCCTTAGGAATCAACTGAATTTCCCTCTTAAGAAAGCTAAAATATTCAAAACAAAGCACTTGAAGTTTTAACATTGATTCTGTCATATTCCTTTCACAGAATACAATTAGCCTGAGGTTAAAGCTAAATATTAAAACATTACAATTTTCAAGAAGAAAATGGAGCTGTTTAGAATTCCATTACTCACTAACCCTTCAGCTTTTCTTTCATGCTGTCTATACAACCCTAAACTGCTACAAATGAAAACTTATGTCAATTAACATTGAAACATCAAAGTACCTATGCTTTGATTATAGAACATTCTTAGCTTAATATTATAGTTATTTTTATAACAGTTTTTAACTTTCCAGGATTATTTTTTGTTTTCAAAGTCATGCTCTATATTGGCATATGTGAATTTAGCTTTACAATAGTGAATCAATAAACACTTTGTAAATACTCTCATCCTCCACTATTAGCATTTTCTGTTTTGTTTTATTTGGGTGCCTATACTGTGACCTAAACTCAGGGCCTTACCCTCCAGCTCAGATTTTTGCCCACAGCGGGTACTGGATCCATAGCGTCACACCCATAGATCAGCTCTTTACTGGTTGATGGGAGGTAAAAGACTCTTGGACTTTTCTGCCTGCTTCCTGAGTAGGTCTGCGCTTTTAGTTTCTGATTCTAGTATTGCTTTTGTTAAACATTCCAGTCAACACAACTTTATATGCTAAGAATATTAGGCAAAATTAGTCAGTGTCTTTAGAACCCCAAAAGAAATGGAGCAGCTGAGAAAATCCCTGAATCGTTCAAGTCCAAAGGAAATTGACAAAACTTTCCATATATATTTATTGCAAACTAAAAATAAGTACACCCGATCTGATTTCAAACAAACAAAATGCAACCTGTCTTTTGGCAATAAATGCTGTTCATCTCCAGGGCAGAAACTTACCAAGACCTGGGGGAGATGGCAACAGGCTCTTCGTTTGATCTCCTTTGCATTCGCAGTGGCAAGAGAGAAATCAGAGCCTGGGTTCAGTGTGTCCATGAATTTCCAGTCAATGAGGCCAAGAAATGAAATTCGGAGCAGAGTTTGGAGCAATTGTGAATTTAGCTGCTATGTTTTCCTTCTTTGGTACCTCTCTTGGCTTACAGGCATCTCTCAAATCCCTCATTTGTACAGGACTTCTCACGAATGCCAAGTACTGAGACCTCGCTTCCACATAAGGGTGCGTACCTGGGGCTCAGCGTTCACCTCCCTCACCGGTTTTTATTTCAAACTGCTAGGAGTCAGTGCTCTCAGTGCATGTCAACTCTCAGAGACTCATCAGGCTCATATGCTAATAATGGATCCTGGAAAGATAACATACAATGAATACTTTGTTTGGAACAACTTGCCATCCTATCCTTTATTCTTGGCATTCTGAACACTTGTGTGGACCGGGAAATGAGAATCAGAAGTCAGGCTGAATGCTCCTGCTATTGGGAAAGGCAGTAGTAGGACTTTGTTTCCCCAGCGTAACACGCCAGGCAAGGGAGGTCAGAGGGTTGATTCTCATCAGCATGAAGCTTCTGGATAGTCCAAAAGGCTTTGTTTCTGGTTAGACAATTGAATATGTATGTCCTGTATCCTTGCTTTATTCCCTTTTTCTCCAAATATTGTTCTAGTTTCAAACACACACATATAGGTAGGTCAGACTAATGAGATCGAAAACTTCCTCATCCAGCCCCAAAGACTGCCAATCAAGCCTTTTCAGGGAAAAGGGAAAGGGCATTAAATGTTCTTTCTCTTTCCTCTCCTTCCAGAATAGTGAGACTGTTGAAACTGGAGGTACTTTTTTGAGGTTTTATATCTCCAAAGAGTAGAGGGAACAGTAGATAAGAAATATCTGGCCAGCTGCCAGTGGTTCATGCATTTAATCCTACCTATTTGGGAGCCTAAGATCTGAGGATTACAATTGGAAGCCATCTGGGGCAGAAAAGTCCATTCGATTCTTATCTCCAATTAACCAGCAAAAGGCCAGAAGTGGTAGAGCATCAGTCTTTTTTATTTTTATTTTTTAATTTTATTTTATTGTAAAGATGCTGTAAAGAGGGGTTACAGTTACTTTAGTCTGGAACAAAAGAGAACAAAGTGGAATGTGAGGCTTTGCATTCAAGCTCTAGTATTGGCACATATGCACACAGACACATGCGCGTGCATGCACACACACACACACACAGAAATATCTAGGTTTTCAGGCCTAGTACTTTCATGATTATAATTTGAAGATAACCATAAAGAGAAAAGAAGATGCAGCATGGTTCTGTTTCACTCATCTGTAAAGAAAGCAGGAGTTGGAGGGAAGGCATTGAGAATAAGTAATGACAAATACTTGGCCAGTGTTCACTGCAGTATTTCCTCAGTGGCTCTTCCCAGATACTAAAAAGAGCAAGATCCTAGCAGATTCTTTTTTTAACTTTATTTTAAAGATGATATATGGGGAGGGGGGAGTTTACAGTTATATAAGTCAGGTAATGGATACATTTCTTTTTGAACAGTGTTAAGCCCTCAATCATTTTCTCCCATCCCCAGCTTCCTTCCTCTTACAGGATAAAGTTAATTTCCAATATACCATTTAATGACGATCACTGTTGACTTGGTTCACTCTTTGTCTCACCATTTCTGTGCTTCCCCTTCCCTTCCCCAAGTCAGATAAACTTACATTCAAGACAAAGGATACAGAAATCAAAAATATAGACAACAGGGAATAAACCAAATGGAAGATAAAAGAATGAAAGAAAAAAAGAGAAAGAACTGTAAACAGTACACTAGAAAAACCTCTTACTTCCATTTCTTGGAGTTCATTTCAATGAGCATCTTTTATATGGTCATATGTACATAGCTATTGAGCTGTTGTGATCCTCTGCTAAGAATATCCTAAAAATAATCTAGTTGTTACAAATGAGGAAAACCCTATGTTTCTTTGAGTCTGGCTTACTTCACTTAATATAATTTTTTCCAAGTCTTTCCATTCTTTCTGAATTCCATTGCGTATATATACCACATCTTCTTGATCATTCATCATCTGGGTTGATTCCATATCTTAGCTATAGTAAATAATACTGCCAGTAACATGGTTGCACTAGTAGCTTTAGTGTGACCTTGTTTGTTTGGGTAAATGTTCAGGACTGGGATTGTTGGGTCATAGGGGAACTCTATGTTTAATCTTTCCAGACTGCTTTCCAGAGTGGTTGAACAAGTTCACATTCCCACCAACGGTGTAGTAGCATCCCCACCAGCATCTGTTATTTTTTTGTTTTCTTGATAGTAGCCATTCTAATCAGGGTACAGTTGTTTTGATTTGTCTTTCTTTTATGGCCAGACATGTTGAACATTTCTTCATGTGTCTATAGGCCCATTCTTATTTATATTTCAGAGCAAACTTTCTAAGTCTGAAGCCCCCTTATTAATGAGGTTGTCATTTCTTTGAGGATTTGATTTGGGGGGTTGATTTTTTGAGCTCAAAGTATATTTTAGATATGAGGCCCTCTTCTGATGTATAGCTAGTAAAGATATTCTCCCAATTTGTCAGCTTTCTATTTAGCTTGCCATGCAGAAACTCTATCCCATTTATCCATCCTTTCTTTGATTTGTTGTGTCTCTGAATCTTCACCTAGGAAGTTTTGGCCTGTGCAAATGAGCCCTACTGTTTCCCCTATTCATTCCTGCAATATTTTCAGGGTATCTTGTCTTACATTGAGGTCTGAGATCCATTTGGAATTGATTCTGATACAGGGTAATATATAAGGATCTAACTTCAGTTTTCTACATGTGTTCAGCCAATTCCCTAGCAGCTTCTTAAACCAAAAGTACAAGGTCTGTCCAACAGTAGGAACTCAAATCTAGGATATGTACAGAATGCAAATCTGTTGAGACTAAGAAATGAAATGAATGTTTTGTATCTCTTACCAAAAGACAAATTGATACTTATTGTCTTGCCAAGCCAAATGTGTAAACTGGGTGGATTTCATGACAGTCCAAATACATATGGTAGCTAATTATAGCTGCTGAAAGCTAGATAGTTCCACTATAAGGAGAGTTTACTGTCCAGAGTATTTTTCTTAACCTGTTTCCCAAATAGAAGTCACAGATAATTGTCTCCAAAGATGTTTGTGTATACTATTTCATAGCTACTAATAATTCTGTGTTTGTATATCTTATTGCTTCACTAAACTACAATCTCTGATTCCTTTCTGAGCCCCCTTATGGCACCAAGCATAGAAATATGTGTGTTTTAACCTTTCAGAAAACTTTACATGTACAAATTAGTTTATCTTAATTTAAATATATGCAAAATAGAACTGCTTGCCAAATTTTAATTGGTAAATAATGCAAACACTGCATATATTTGCTTTGCTTTCTTTGAATATATTTTCAATCCTCTTGACACGTTCTATAACAAAGCTTTCATAAAAGGCAGATCTATTTTAACAGAGACTATTGAAGAATGCCTTTTTAGTGACATGAATGAGGAATATTCAGAAGGAATCCACTCTCTCCATTATTTCCAGATCATGAAAATATTAGTTTTTTTTTCCAGTCCTTTGCTCCTTGTATACCTATGCACAAGAGAGGAGTGGTCAAACTTTACATTGTCATTTCAGGCAAAGAATATTCTGTGGGAGTAAAGGAAAAAGCATTGAATTCAATGAAAATCAATACTGTTTCTTTTAGCAAAGGCTGTACCAAATGTGCAAAGCTAAAAACAGAGATGAAGATGATCGGATTTGCTTCTACAGCTTATTAGTGAGTGTATTCAGTCAAGAAGAGGATACAGTAGTTGTTCATCACAATACCCAAATTTAAGCTGATCAGTATTATGCTAAAGAGCTAAGTCATCTGCTATCAGATAGAATGCTACTGAGAATTTCTTAATCCTTTCTAATGTTGGCCTGAGCATAGATGACCTTAAGTAGCTTGCATTTATAAATCTGATGGGCTATCTATATGTTGCCTTGTAGTGCAACACCATGCCATTACAAGAAAACAGAAAATAATAATTTATCAACCACAAAAGCACAAAAGTAAACACAATTCAATCAATAAAGGTCATTAGGAAGTTACCAGCAAACCTGAAAATCAGGGAACACTTCTCTTTTGTTCTTTCTCTATGTTTGTGAGGGTGCTTAGAATACAAGGCCAAGAAAAATGTGTCTGTCTGAGCCTATTGCTATACACAGGTAGTAATTAGGAACTGCTACTTTCATTGTCACACTCTGTTAAATCCTCCTTCCACCTTTCCTTCTGGCTGAGCCATTACTCCTTTTCTTAGAATGATCTTTAGTGCTATGCTTTATCCAGGATTCAGATGAGCATATACAAGGTGATCACAAAGTGAGCGGTTTTGCAACATGTTCTTAGCACCAAAACAGCATCCACTCTTTGTTTTCTACAAAGTTTCCTCACCACAAAGTGGCACAAAATTCCTACAAACAGATATCCATGAAAGTGTTTAGGTCTGAGAGAAACACATCCCTCATGTTGGACATATATTTTCACTCCAAAGGAAGGATGATGTTTGTACACATCCACATCCACTATCTACTCTAATGCTTGTCTGTTTCTCTATACTCATCCACAATCCATAGCTTGGGCTCTTAAAACTCTCTTTCTAGACACGTGTTTTAGATACATTCCTCTTCGTGTAATCAGATTACTGCATGGTCAGCTCCCCACTAACACATCTGAGCTAGCATCCACTCCCATGAAATTCACATTTGTTGTGTTCTCCAGCCTATCCTATATACTAGCATCAATTCTTAAGTTATATCCCCTTAACTGAAAATTCTGTGTGCAGTATCACTAGATCTATTACATTCATGTTCTTACTCATTCCTTGAGTGATTTCTTTCCCTACTGCAACAGACTTACGGGCTGGAAGCCTTCGTCTATATTGTGCCTGGCTCTATTGCTAGCACCTTGCACTATGTATAGTGCACAGTAGGTACACAACAGTATTTATGAAATAAATATTTTTCCCTTCGAAAACTATTGCCAACTAAGTTAGTGGATGCCACTCATTTTAATCAGGGTAGATGGAAAGCTGGGGGATACATGGCATATTTTCTAAGATGACTCAATTTTCAGAGGTCTTGAAATATCACTGAATTCAGAAGCTTAAAGAGCTTAATGACCCTCTCCCTCCTCCATGAATGCAAGTTTCTCTGTTAATGATTAGAAGAAAAGAAGTAGATCTAGTCTTTCTCCTGTTTTGTTTTGATTTGATTTTTTTTCTCCCTACTATCCCTCACCTCCAGTGCTTGGCCTGGTACTGTATAGTATCCTGGGACACATACTTACCTGCTATCTTTTAAACAAGTGGCATTTAAAATACAGAGAGAAGTTTATTCATGTTCTATAGTTGCTATAATAAGTTACTGCAAATGGAGTGTATTGAAACCACACAATGCAATTTACTGACTGTTGTGTATGTCAAAAGTCTGGCCCAGCTCACACTGGAATAAAATGTGAAGTTAGCAGGGCTGTGTTTATTCCTAGAGGCTGAGGAAGGATCCCACTGCCTTGTCTTGTCTGTCTGCTGGAAGCTGCCAGTATCTTTGACATATGTGTACTTCCTCTATCCTCAAAGGAGCAGAACTGCTCAGGCCCTTCTCACACTGCAGCTCTTTGAGGTTGTCTGCTGTCTCCTTTAACATGTAAGGACCCATGTGATTGCCTTCAATTCAATAGATCATCCAGGATAATGAACTTATTTGAAAATCAGCGAACCAACACTCTTTCATCTACTATATCATGAAAGGGAGTGTATTTTTCAGTTCTTAGGATTAGAACACAGACATCCTTGGGAGGGGGACTTCTTTCTGTGTACTGTAAAAAGAAAAAAGAATTTAGGTTATATTGAACCTCTCTCTTCCAAGATGTGATGGTGTCCAGGCTGGAGTTGTGGGAAATTTTTGGTGTTGATAAATTCTTCTGAAACAGTTGCTAATATCCATAGTCATTTTTTGTTAAATAATGATGTGCTGAACACTAAAGTAAACCTGTAATATAAATTAACAATATACACATACAAATGATGTTCTTCAACTTATTAGCTGGTACCAGACCAGAATTTTCAGACTTAATAGAAACAAAACTATTTAATGTTCTTTGTGTCCAAAAAATGATAATATTGGTGTTCATTCTTTTGTATCAGGCAATCTACTAGTCAAGATGGGACTTTATTATCTACACTGTACACTATTTTTGATAATTATTTTTATTTGTGGTGCTGGGGATTGAACCCAGAGACTCATTCATGGTACTTACAAGCACTGAGCCACAGCCCTACCCTATCAAAAGATTCTCTTTTAATCCATTGGAGAAAACTGTAAAAATGCATAAAAATAACTAACTTTGCTCTTCTGATTTCTAAGTTTTCAATAATATTTATAACATTCTAGAAAAAAGGCTGAAAGTAAAATGATTAAATTAAAAAGTACACATGGCCAGATGTTGGTGGCTCATGCCTATAATCCTAACTACTCAGGAGGCTGAGATCTGAGGAAGATGGTTCAAAGGCAGCCCAGGTAAAAAAGTCCATGAGACTCTTATCTCCAATTAATCACAGAAGTGGTTTGGTGCTGTAGCCAAGTGGTAGAGCACTAGCCTTGAGCATAAAGGAGCTAGTGACAGTGCCAAGCCAGGAGATCAAGGCCTAGGACCAGCAAAAAAAAAAAAAAGGTACAGATGATGCTAGGTACCTCTGTCTCACACTTGTAATCCTATACTCAGTAATCAGGAGGGTGAGACCTGAGGATCACAGTTTGAAACCAGACCAGACAGGGGAATCTCTCAGATTATCACCAATTAACCACCAATAAACCTGATGTAGAGAAGTAGCTAAAGAGGTAAAGCCCTAGCCTTGAGCAAAAAAGCTTAGGGACAGACCAGGCTTTGGTGGCTCATGCTTGTAATCCTATCTACTCTGGAGGCTGAGATCTGAGAATGGTGGTTGTTGTTGTTTTGGCACCAATCCTGGGGCTTGAACTCAGGTCCCCGGCACTGTTTTTAAGCTTTTGTGCTGAAGGCTAGTGCTACACTACTGGGACAACAGCTCTACTTCTGGCATTTTGGTGCTCAATTTGAAATAAGAGTGTCACGGACTTTCCTGCCTACTCTACATCTCAGCTTCCTGGGTAGCTAGGAGTATAGGAGGAGGCCACTGACATTCTGCAACTAATATAAATTTGTTAATTATAATTTTGCATATTTTAGAATGGTTAAAATTTGTTTATACCAACAGAAACTTCAAATTAATAGAAGGGAAATTAAGCAACATCTGTTATTAGAACTTAAATGTCTCCATTATTTTCTTTGTCTTCAGAATCATTATTTTCATATTATATTATTTCTCAATTCTATGCTAATTACTCTAGATTTGCATTGACTTTTCTGAAACAATAAATTATGCAATAAATTATGTTGCTATTGATTTGTTTGCCTTTTTTGCCCATGTATATTACGAGACTTGGATATTAACACATATTTTTAGTGTTTACATATGATTTGGTATTTATATATTTAAGAATGGACTGGTATTTGCAATCTTTCATTTCTTCTTTTGATTATTGAAGATGACTGAAACAAAAACCTCCTATAACTTAAGTTTTAGAAAAAAACTTCAGGTATTTTCTTTCTTTTTTAGTATGCAGCAGTAATCCATGTACACTTAGAATTAACCTTGGCTATATATGTAATAGAGAGCTCAGGATAAAATTGGTCCTTTTTTTTTTGTGGGGGTGGGGGGTGGGGAGATAGTCATGGGGCCTGAATTCTGGGCCTGGGCACTGTCCCTCAGCTCTTCAGCTCAAGGCTAGCACTCTACCACTTGAGCCACAGCACCACTTCCAGCTTTTTTCTTTTTTTGCTTATGTGGTGCTGAGGGGCACTCTACCACTGAGCCACCTTCCAAGCCCCTAAAATTGGTTCTTTTATGTTAGCATTGGTGTCTCTGAATCCTAGGTGCTCAGGAAGTTGACATCTGAGGATCACTTTTCTAAGCCAGCCTGGGAAGTGAAGTTGGTGCAACTCTTATCTCCAATTAGCCACCAAAATGCCAGAAGTAAAGGTGTGTCTCAAGTATTAGCCTTGAGCATAAAAGCTTAAGGACAACGTCTGGGCTCTGAGTTCAAGTCCAAAGACCAACACACACACACACACACACACACAATAACAACAAAAAAAAGAACTTACTTGGAAAAATTATTTATTTTTTGATCAAATACATACTTGTAACCCAGAAAAAAAACCTCAAGAAAATACTGGAAAAATAGATGTTCATTGACACTGATCACTTTCTGCCACATTCCCTTAATTATATGAATAATTAGAAATGGCATGAACTTGACAGAGAATTTGGAAGTCAGGACTGACTGCTGAATGCAGGTCAGTTTGATATTATCTGGTTTTCTCTAGTCGAGTTACTTCAAATTTGAGCCTCAGCTCATAAATTGTGATTTATTATCAATATCTTCAGTTTCTTTCAGTTCAAAAATGCAATGTGTTTATATGGTGACATAGCTATCTGTTTTTATAATATTTCCTTCTTAACCCAAGACAAATGATGTTTTAGCTTGAACATTGATCATGCTCAACACATTAACTGAGAACTTGGGAGACAAATTTTTAAGCACATAGAAGGCACTCATAAAAAAACAAAAACAAAAAACAAAAAACAGCATTGGGCTGGGAAGGTAGCTCAGTGGTAGAGCGCTTGCCTTGCATGCCTGAGGCCCTGGGTTCCATTCCTCAACATCACATAGGCAGAAAAAAAGCGAGAAGTGGCGCTGTGGCTCAAGTGGTAGAGCACTAGCCTTGAGCTGAATTGCTGAGGGACAGCACCCAGGCCCTGAGTTCAGGGCCCTTGACCGACCAAAAAACAAACAAACAAACAAAAAAGTGCATTGCCAGAAAGCTGTGGAGAAGCCACCAAGCAGAAGCAACCACTCAGCTGTCCACCTCCAGCCTGTCATGGATGTGAGACCCTGAGCACTGGCCTTCAACTTGAGATGCATATTAGGAGTATAAATCTTCGCTAATACAGCAGGAAGGAAAGTATTTATTTTGAATGGAGAGAGATTTTATTTCAGGCAGAGTTGAAGGTATTTGCGAGATAATTGTTGTTTTATTTGTCTTGTATCTGTGCTAAATGATCTCGAGCTTCAGTGATTGGTAATAGTACTTGGAGATATATGTGTGTGTGTGTGTGTGTGTGTGTGTGTGTGTGTGTGTGTGTATACTCAATATATTATGTATATACATATATACACATACATACATATGAACATATATGCATATCATACATACACGCATATATACATATATATGTATATACACATATACACACACAGGATAGCTCATTTAAATGAATCAGTTAGTTAAATACCACATCAAATGCAGGTAACAGAAAGCCATGGAAACTGAGCAGAAATGATGGTACATTGCCAGTGAATGTACATGAGGACAGTGGAAAGGAAATTACACACTCACTCATCCCTGCTCCAGATAAAAATAGTGATCCTCCCTTTTCTTACTGCAGTCTTCCAGTGCGACGACCTTCCTTTCTCCATTCCTCCCACTGCTTTGAACCGCCTCACCTCACAGAGACAAATGGCTCTGGGCTTGCTCCCACATACCTCTTCAAACCTCCTTAATATTCAGAGGAGGAAAATGTATCCCAGAGGAGATTCCTGATAATACCAATGGGGAAGTTTTTGGCAGTACAATGATTGGAAATACAATTTCACTGGATTCTTAATTTACTTTAAATTGCATTATTATATTTTTAATAATTCCTGTGGAAGTGTGACCTTTCTAGGTTTGAGTACTTGTGATTGTTTTGAAATTTTATTTATTTATTTATGTATTTATTTATGTATTGTAGAGTCAAGGCCTAAGTCCTAACTCTGCCAATGGACATCTTAACACCTCCCTCTGTGCACTGTGTCACCAGCAAATGGTTTTTCATGGAAGATAAAAGAAGGGTTTATAGAACCAATGAGAAATCAATAAAGGGGCACAGAGCTCTCCCAGCCCAGTGCCCTTGAAATCACAACAAATCAAAACTACTTGTCTTGAAGATAAGCAAGTCCAGGCTTTTAAAATCAATCATTATTTCATTCATTCTTCCATTCAAGAGTTTGTGTGCATGCTTTATCAACCCTAACCTATGCAAAGTGCTAAGGATTCAAGTAACAATGTAGTTGTGGAGATGGGAGGGAAGGGATGGTAGGGGAAAACAAAGGAGGAGGCAACAATGCTTGATAAGGAATGTACTCATTACCTTGCTCATGTGACTGTAACCCCTCTGTACAGTATTTTCACAACAAAAAAAAAGTATTTAAAAAAAAAAAGAAATCCTATTTGTTCCTCCTCCATTGTCCACTGCTGGCACCTTTATAGATAGAAGTGACTCTTGAAATATCAAAGACTATTTTTAAAATAACAGAAGAGCCAGTAGCCACCAGACTGAAAGAGACTCTTAAGGTTTTGACTCACAAGTGCCTTCTTCATGATGTCTCTTTCTATCTCTGCTGTCTTTCAGAAATTGTGGTTTCAAACACACCATTGAGATTTCAAATTATAGAGCTGGGTCAGCAGAGAGAACTGTGAAATCAGGGCAAATCTCCTGTACTTGATGAATGTCACATTTATTTTTCCACCACAAAATATCTGCCACACTGACCTGTCAGGTACCTGAATCACAGCATCTGTGGCATTGTTTCTGCTATGCTACTATCTTCTAGAAATCTGCTTAGGATGGACATGTGCCAGCTATTCAGAAATAACACTAATCAAGGTAGCTTCTAAGGGCTGCCATATCAAAGTACCTTAATCCTTATTAATTAATTAATTAATTAATTTTTATTATGCCTGTCCTGGGGCTTGAACTAAGGGTCTGAGTGCTGTTCCTGAGCAATTTTGCTCCAAGTTAGCACTGTACCACTTGAACCATGGATCCACTTTTAGCTTTTTGGTAGTATATTGGAGACAGGAGTCTCAAGGACTTACCTGCCCTGCTGGATTTGAGCTGTGATCTTCAGATCTGATCCCCTAAGTAGCTAAGATTACAGGTATAAGCCTCTAGCACCCTGTACCTTCATCTTGATTGTTTCAGACCACCAAACTCTTTTCTCTCTTAGTTCTGGAATTTAAAAATTGAAAAGCAAGATGTGGTCACATCAGGTTCCTTCCAAAACCTCTAAATAATGACCTGTCCTTGGCTTTTCCTCTTCTGGTAGCCTCAATTATTACTGATCATAGCATGGGATAGTCTCTACTCCTGATGTCACACAGTGCTCTGCTATTACATAGCTGTTGCTTTTGCTCTTTTAATGAGGACCATAGAACTGTTTCCAAATAAAATTATAAACAGAGGTGACACATTGCCTCAGTCTGTTCATGGCGCCCTCACCGCATCTCACAGACTGAGTGGCTTGTAAGCAACATGAATCTGTTTTGAACATTTCTGGAGGCAGTGTTACCTCCCATCATGGCCAGCTTCTGAAGCGGGAGGTTCCTTTTGTACACTGCAGGAGGCCAACTTCCTACTTCATCACTGCATCACAGAAAGAGAAAGAGAGTGCTCTTAGCAATCCCATTTTAAAAGTCTCAATTCCCAGTTACAAGGACTCAGTCTTGAAGATCGAATCATCTATCCAAAGCTCCACCTGCTGAAGCCATCACCTTGGGGGATAGGACCTCATCGACCTGGGAGAGGACCATCACCTTGGAGAATAGGACTCCATCACACTGCAAGGGATGAGGGTGTCAGGATTTTATCATCTGAACTTTAGATGAGACATAGATATTCAATTCATAACATTTAGGACTTCAACATAACAGGAACACACAGTTCAAATTGTAACAGCTTACATTGACACTTGGAATAGTTTATGAGATTGGCTAGATTTCACCTAACAGGAAGAAAACTATAATCATCAGCATCATTATCATCATTATCATCATCTAAGCAGTTAAATCTGTGAATTGAAGGAGTAGGGTTAAAGATTTTAAGAGAAGAACTGGTTACCTGTGCCTCATGCCTGTAATTCTGGCTATTCAGGAGGCTGAGATCTAAGGATCAGGAAATAATGGTCTACCTAAAGTGGTAGAACTCCACTTGGAGCAAAAGTGCTGAAGGCCAGGGTTCAGGCACTGAGTTGAAGCTCCCAAGTACGTGCATTAACTAACTAACTAAATACATTGAGCAGGGGAGAAAATACAAGAGTACAACGCAGAGCAAGGATGACAGGCTCAGGCCATGTGTGACAAAGGCCAAAGTTAGGCAGATGAGTGACAAAGGCCAAAGTTAGGCAGATGACTCCATAAGCATATTAGAAATTGGAAGGTACAGCAAACAAATTTGCCATCAAGAACAGTGACAAGGACAGAGAAGGAAGACCAACTGCACCTATTTAAAAAGGGTTCTTAGGCCAGAAAATAGATGAACTTTAGAAGCAGAGATTTGCAATTTAAAATATATTAAGTCAGTGAATAATTTCCTTGGAAAATTGTCTTTGGCCCTCTTGCAGCAATTTTATGACTTTTACAAGCTCCTTTATGGAAAAAATTAATACTTTAGACAAGTCAAATCTATACTATTTAAGTGTCTTTTAAATAATCAAGCAAGGTTAACTATGATAATAGAATCCGCCACAAGGGATTACAGTTTACTAAAAAATCTATGACAAATGTCATTCACGCACTAACCCCTTTTTCCCCAAGGTTAATAAGGTAAAATTGCAAAGGGAAAAGTGTAAGGTATGAAATTAATTTTTTTGGTAGTTTTTGGCATCAAAAGGAATAGGAAGATGATCAGGAATGGTTTAAGCACAATGTTGCCTTACTTTACTCAGTATATTATTCTTGGTTAATTTAGTCTTTCCCACCATAATACTCTTTTTTTGTTTGTTTGTTTTTTAGTCTCTCAATAAAGAGAACTTCTTTTTCAATATACACTTCAATTCCTTCAGAAATTCCCCTTCATAATAGTACTGCTGAGGTTCAGGTTTATGCTGGGAACCTCTTTTAAAATTAGGCATCCAGATAGTAGCCTGCTGCTGTAATCCTAGCCGCTCAAGAGACTGAGATCTGAGGATCTCAGTTCAGAGCCAGCCTGTGCAGGAAAGTCCGTGAGACTCTTATCTCCAATTAACCACCAGAAAACCAGAAGTGGAGCTGTGGCTTAAAGTGGAAGAGTGCTAGTCTTGAACAAACAAACTCAGTAGGCATCCACATCTTTGGGAAGGTTTTTGATGAGGGCAATTTGACCCTTCCATCTGAAACTCATGTGCAGAATATTCCATGAAAATGGCTTAATTGTGCTTTGCTCTCTGAACCCATTGCTACATAAGTAGCCTATATCTCTCAAGCTTCCTCCCTCCCCCCCCCACTTCCCCCTGTATAGTGTCTTGTGATTATACTTTCTTGAATCCTGACATTCTCTAAGTTTCCCACTCACGCTCTGGGATCCAGCTGACAGTACCCCATTTTCCATTGTTTGAGAGCATTTTATAATTTCATGAGCTCCTTATAGTAGGAGGTTTGCCTTTAGGGCGTTGTTGACATTTATTGAAATTGGGATGATGCTCTCCTTTTGACTGCAGAGTTCTGGTTTGAATTTGGCTGGTGAGTCATTCTGACCTAAATCACGCTCTACCATATTTGTTCATTTTTTATCTTCCTATTTTAAAATGAACACAAAATTTCCCAATGTATTTCTGACAAATTTGCAACCTAGCAAAAAAAATTTTTAAAGTGGCTTCTTATTTTCTAAAATGGTGTCAAAGCACCAGCTATAACTAAGCATAGGTTGAGCCTTCACTCTGGAATAGGAACCAGGGTTTCATGGAAAATACAGGTAAGATATGTTCCACAAAGTAAGATTCGAAATAGAAGTTTCAAGAGACATAGTCTGAATTTGAATTCTGATTCTTCTCATCAGTAGGGAAAATTGCCCATCTGTTCAGTCCTTAATATTTTTTAATCTGAAAATAGGAATTATTAACCCTATGTAATAGAATTTCTCCTAGTGAAAAGTGTTGCTCAAGACATTGTCCTTAGAAGAATGATCACAAAGTCACAGGTCTTACTTGCTAAGACAATTCCTAGAGTCTGTATCTAAAGATACTAATTCAAAACATCTGGAATGGTACCCTAAACTCTAACCCTTTAGTCTACCAACCCTAGCACGCATGGAGAACCATCTTTTGAGAGTTAAATGTAAAGTAATTGGCACATAGTAGGAGTACAGCAAAGCACATCTATCCTTGGACACACAATCAGTGCCTTGAAAAGAAGCAATTGGATCTTAGATGCAAGGCATATGAAAAATCTCAGGAGGCTGAGATCTGAGATCTGAGGATCTCAGTATAGAGCTAGCCTGTAGAAGACAGTCCAAGAGACTCATGTCCAACTAACGAACAGAAAACTGTAAGTAGAGCTGTGGATGATTAGAAATCACTAGTCAGAATTGGAAATAAAGACCATCTGGGTAAAATGGAGTAGAAGCCAGGGCTAGAGGCCCTAGCTACACAGGAGGCTGAGATCTAGGAGTTTGTGAAACTCTTATCTCCAAGTACCCAACAAGAAGCCAGAAGTGGAGGTGTGGCTCAAGTGGTAGAGTTCCAGCACTGAGTAGAAAAAGCCAAACACGAAGAGTGTGAGACTAAGTTCAAGCCTCAATACTGCTACAAAGAAGCAACATAAAGGAATCAAACAAAAACAGAAACAAACAAAATGCTAACTAGAGATAGAAGCAAAATCACTATCAGAAAATAAGTGAAAAGAGCAGGCAGGGAGGTTAAGGAAAACTCAGTAGCAATCAGGACTAAAATGTCCCCGGAAACTGAAGCATGTGTCAGCCTGGATTGGAAAAAGAAACTCTCATGAGAGTGGGAGGTACAAAATATCCTTACACACCTGAGTTTTGGGTTGTGTGAGTACACTCTGATGGGGTCTAGGAATATCTGTGGAATTAAGGGTGGAGTAGACAAAATTAACACGAAAATCATAGCTAACAAAAATGGAAGGTTCACTACTTCCATGATAAGAAACAGACAAATTGAGCTGACTGAATCAGAATCCCAGTTCTAAGTCAGTGGGGAGTTCCTTCCAGAGTGGTTCAAGATCAGCCCTCATTCACACCTGTCTAGGCCTATGACAGTATAAGGAATGAGTATATGAATCTAAAACAAGTGTTTGGAGCTAACAGGATTGTTAGTGAAATCTTCACCAGTGATTAATTAGATCCTTATGTACCTAAAATCCTGTGGAAAGTACTCTTGAAGAGAAATGTAGAAAATGAATACTATAGATCACGTGAAAACGACTACACAGTTGAGAAGTATACAGGCATGCCACCCAGGTACAAGCTTTATTCCTCTTTTATTGTATATGTGACTACTTGAGATATTAACCATAATGATATACGACTTCATTTTACTATTATATGATGCTCCGGGTTGTCCCTTTATACAAGACTGTTCCTTCCCAGTACCTGAGTTATGGACTTATATCTTATTATGCATATGAAATATGAAATATTTAGACAGCAATTAATCTAGAGATTCAGAGTATAATTACTCGCCTTTTAGAAAGTAACATGCCAGTAGTCTGAAAAAGAGAACCACAAGAAGAATCCAATGGCTACATAAGCATTTGTGTGTTTTTATAGATAAGTCCATTACACAGAGTCATTCATGGAGAATAAATGACAAGCCAAAACAGGATTTATCAGGAGATAGCCCTAAGGGTTTGTAGAAAATACAAGAAAATCCAATTAGAACTGCAGAGAGTTGGTTCAATCTCTTAATCGGCACTTCAGCACAGCAGATTAATATTATTACCTACTATTTAAACTTTATTACTCCATTTTTTTTCTGTCTGTGGTCCTCTGCTTTGCCAGCCCACCTTGAAAAGATGGCAGGCAGAACCATATAACACTTTTTTATGGCCTTGGCACCAGCACTGTTTTGTGGCTTGAAAGATAAGTACCATTCTGGAAATGATGAGGTGAGGGGGGCAGGCGACACTTGAGCTTGTTTTATAAGCCAGAGTGGAAGGCTGTTTGCCCTGCATTCTAATCAAGAAAGCCATCAGCAAGAGCACTTTGCCAGCTCCAACTGACTGATGATGGCAGAATTTACAGGGGTCATTTTTCTATGGAATTATCCTCATAAAGTCAGAGGCAGTAGGAGTGACTACAGCAAAGACTCCAAGTAGGTGTTGGTCTTGAATTCCAGTTACAACAAACAAACACATAGACTTGCCAAAGACCTCGGGGCATCCAACTTTTCAGTGTCATGAGTAAGACTGAAAGCTTATTAGAAGTCAGGCTCCCAGACAGAACTTACTATAAACATTTTCTTGTCTGAAAAACGTAGGTATGCTAGTTTCCCAGGGCTGTTGTCACAAATCACATATATCTTTTTATTTATTTATCTGTGTGTGTGTGTGTGTGTGTGTGTGTGTGTGTGTGCATGCTCATAGATGCATACAAGTTGGCCTTGTTTTCTATGTTAGCTTTTTCACTTAAGGCTGGCACTCTTTGATTTGAACCACACCTCCACTTCCAGCTTTTTGCAGGTTATTTAGAGGTAAGTGTCTACCTGGACTGAATTTGAACCTTGATCATCAAGTCTCAGCCTCTTGAGTAGTTAGGGTTATAGGCATGAGCCTCTAGTGCCTAGTAACAACTTATCTTCAACAATAAAAATACATTCCTTCAAAGTTCTGAAGGCTAAAGTCCGCAATTAAGTCATGGACAGTGCAGAACACTTTCCTAAGTGTTGTAGGGGAGAAACTCTTCTTGGCTTTTTTCTTTTCTTTTCTTTTTGTGCCTTCAGTCATTCTTGGAATTCCTCAGCTTATTGATGCCTCATTCCTATATCCTGTGTCCACTTCCATTGTCTCATGGATATCTATCTTCTGTTCCATTGTCTGAATTTTACTTGTTTTACAACCTGTTAAAATTGGACTCAGAGCCGACATCAATCCAGAATGACCCTAGCCTAATTTAACTAATTATATCTATTTATATCTCTACCTATTTCCAAATAGGTCTTCATTTTTTAATATGTTTTTTATTGTAAGAATACTGTACAGAGGAGGGGTTACAGTTACATGAGCAAGGTAATGAGTACATTTCTTATCTGACCATGAATAGAATCAATTAAATTAATTAGAATTAATTGAGTTAGTTGAATTAATGAAATTAAGTTAAATTTTATTCCATCACTCTTTAACTATTTTGTGATGAGTAAATTTTATTATTTAAATAATTTAACTTCCTATTATATAGTGATTACATACCTGTAGAACACACCAATACCATGTGCTCCACTTTATATTGTGCTAGCTAATAAAACAAGCATTTATTTGCTTCAAACCTCTTACATATTTATAATAGAAGCAGATTGTGTAATTTTTTCTTGAAGTCTGTTTCACAAAATACTTAAGGTAACAAAAGATTTGTTGAATTATGACTTCATTCTTTTGTTAGAGAGAAAGAGAGAAAAAGAGGAAGTAAGAGAGAGATGGAGATGGTAGGCAAAAGTTAATTCCAAGTATAGAAAAATGGTAAACTTTCATCTCCACCCAAAAAGCAATGAACATCTTTTTATGTAGTAAATATGTGGATGTTGTTTTCAAGTCAAATAATTGTATAAAGGAGGAACTATTTGATGATAATTTATTAATTTTGTTAAATTTATAAAATATTATTTCACATATCAGCATCATTATTTCAGAATCAATTAATATTTTAGAATAAGTGTTAGTTGTTTCTGAGGTTCTAGTTTGCTTTGACATAAGAACTCATTACATTCGGCTCCATCAGCATTCCTAGCCAAACACGATTCCTGTTTGAGTGAGCAAAGTATTCCTTCTCTGAATTTCAGTGCTCTTCCATTTTTCAAGTTCATGAGATGCATGTAAATATAATATCCCTTGAGCACTCTACTGGGTTGTTCCTTCTGTTCGTTTCTTCCCAGCTGTCATTCTTCTCAGCTTCTGTTTGTATCTATTTTACAGTATAGAAAGTTGAGTTGATATAAGTGGATGTGTATATTTGAAAACATTACTTTTTTTTCTCTCCATGCTTCCACTATTCAGATGTGATATTTTACTTTTAAAAGGGTACCACTGATGATATTTTCACATTATCAATACCAATTCACAAACTTCCTATCCTCATTTATTTCTGCCCATGAGAACATACTTTGTGCCACCAGAGAGGAGAGAGGAGATACAAATCTTCCTTCCTCCAGAGGTCCTACTTGTCTCTTCTGTAAATCACTGAGCCTGATACCTTTGCTTTACTCGGCTCTCTTAATGATCACAGAGGAAGTGACATTACATTTTCTTATCCCTCTACCACCTCCCACATCTCTTCATACTCTTTCATTCTTTTTCTAAATATGGGGGTTTATCTAACCCATTTTCTGTGTGAGATGAATATTGCAACCTTGCTTTTTATGTTTATTCTTAATCCAGTTAGTGTCATGTTGATCCTTAGTGGTAAGTTCCTATAGGGAAGCCTCAAATCATTGTAATTTTCCTGGTAGTATCCCATACAATTAAATTCTTGAAGACCTCGTTCTAGTCTGTTGGCTTTCAAGACACTTTTTTTTTTTTTGTCTCAGCAATGCAAAATTTAATTCTGCACAAGGATTAGCTATCAGCCAAAAATCTGGCAAGCAAGTTCACACATTGGGCAAGATGCTCCTCTATTTAGGCCTAATGAAGCAGGCCCCGCCCCTCTGCTCTGATTGATTAGTTTAAATAGGGTAAGATTCATTTACATAAGATGACTTTAGTATAAGATTAACAGGACCCAAGCAATCTCAAAATATGCGCACACCCTCTGCTATTTCTTTAACAATCTGAGGGCTTTCAAGACACTTTTGCAATTTCTTTTCATGTCTCTCCTTTTTCCTGTTGGTTCCGAAAGATTAGTATTCCTTCAGGTTTCTATTCTTCCTACCTTTCCATTTCCTATTCTCACCTACTTACCTACTGTCAGCCAATGCCTGCCATTGTCGAAACATAAATCAGTGTCTGCAGCCGGACATCTTTTTCTCACTCACTCAATGTACAGCCTAAATCCGAAAAAATTGCTCTGCTGACAACTTCATTTCATGCACTGCCTTTTGTGCAATTAATATGAATTAACAAAAATGCTACAAAAGAAATAAAGCTAATATTTATTCCTATAGGATTATACAATTTTTATAATTACAAAGCATAAGGTGAGAGTAAACAAGGTTTCTAATCAAGACCAGAAAAAATTTTTGCACTTTTGAGTGTTTGGGTCTTTTAATTTGTTTTCTCTTTTGTTTTGTTTTGTTTTCATTTTGCATAATTACAGTTAAGCTCAGGTACCAATATTAATTTAATAAGTCAAGGAAACAATTATGAATGCATAAATAAATAATATCTAATATAGTAAACATAGAGATGATCTTGTTTCTTGAGAGGTATGTAAATATGATAACAAAATTTCCATAGCTTACTCTTTTGTACTTTTGTACTGCTATTTTCCATATTTTCACATTTCCCATATACTTCTTAAAATTACAACTCGTTTCTGGTCACTAGGGTTCTATGATGTTTTGGATCACCAAAATCTGCTTCAAGAATAGATTAAGAGGCAGAAGGTTGGAATTGTCTTTTATGTGAAGAAACCATGGAAGTTCTTTATGAGAACTTGTTAGATCATTCTGGGTTACAAGGAAGCACATGACTCTTAATTAAAATGATGTATCCCTGTTGTTATATCCAGGTGCCTAAATCCATCTGTCTCTCACTCAGGGCATGAGTCTAATCTTACTTGGAATGGAGAGCTAAACACATTGTCATTTTGGAAGAAACTTCTCTGAGTTTTTTGTGAGAGTTTTCTTAGTGGTTTTGATCTTCTAGTCTAATTAATACAACACTGAATTGATGGTTTTAAGTTCAATCTATATATGACTTTCCATATGGCTATGATATTAGGCTGTTACTAAAGATGATACATATGATAGACTCAGGCTAATTTCTGTTTAATTTGGCGTTTACATGACTCCCAATGCATTGCATTTCATTGTTACATCTTTTACTTTTCAATTACTTTACAACATAAGAGCCAGGTGCTATATGTTTATCACAATTTAAAAGGGCTATATACTATCCACTAAAATTTGAAACGACACTAAGGAGAAAAGCGACTTGCTATAATGTTCTTTTGTGAATATTTCTCCATTTCTGACTATGGTCATGGACTCAAATTGGAAGTTTAAGGAATGAATTCCTCAGTTCTGGACAGGTTGACTCTTTCCATGCCTGTTTGTGTCCTAGTGATATAATATTCAAAGATTTGCTTATTCAGTACTATATCTGAGAAATGCTAGATCGTATAGCATCCTTGATTTTCAAGAAGATTTATAATAAGAAGCATTAAAGGTTGTGAGGATTATTTGCATGGGCTTTTTATGCATCAAAAAGAGCAGTCATTTTATTTATCTACCAGATTTACATATACCTTACACTGTGTGAAAAAGAAGAACTAAGTTATATTTTCTACATGTACACTGAATTAGCCAATCCCCTAAGATAATTTAAATTACAATGCATTCATTACATTCATCAGAATCCTATGGGATTATGAGGCTTGAATATCTTCACATGGAAATTCCCGTGGTGAAAGGTAGGGGGACTAGATTAAAGGTTTTAGCCAAGTGTCTGGTTCACATGTGTAATCCCAGCTCCTCCCAAGGTTGGAAACTAGAGGATTATGATTTGAAGTCAGCCTATTCAAGAGAGCTCAAGAGGCTTCTTTCCATATAACCAGCAATAAACCGGGCGGGATGTGTTGCTCAAGTGGCAGAGCTCCATCTAGCCCATGGTAAACAAGCCCAGCAAGAGTATGAGACAATAGATTCAAGCCCAGATTATGGCACATAAAAATGAAGAGAATAAGATATTTGTTATCATCTCCATTTTATAGATGAGGGATGTGAAGATCAGAAAGTTAAGAGAAAGCATGACATTTTAAGCATTGTGGCAGAGATTCATTTTTTTTCTCATTTCTTCATTTTGTTTTTGCTTTCCATTATTTCACATGTTCTCAGGGCATCATATATTTAGATGAATATAATTTTACAACAACAACAAATAAAACAAGTTTGAGTAATCATCTAGTAAGTTCTGAGCCAAAAAGGGAGCACTTGTAGAGCCTGACACCAGCAGCTCAAGCCTGTATTCCTGGCTATTCAGAAAGCTGAGATGTAGAGGACTGAGGTTTGAGTTCATCATGGGCAGAAAAAGTCCAAGAGACTATTGACTATCTCCGCTTAACTAGCAAAAAGCCAAGCTGGCAGTGTGGCTTATGTGAAAAAGTATCAACCAAGCAAGCAAGCTCATAGAGCTGAAGACTGAGGTTAAACCCCAGTATGTTAAAAAAAACAAAAACAAAAAAAAAAGCAAATCGGCAGGGAGAAAATTCCCTAAAGATCAAGAAATATCTTGTGGCAAATGAGCCAAGTGTTAAACATAGATTTGTAACAACTGTTAAAAAATATTTAATTAATTCAAATGACATATTTCAAGTAAAAATGACAGAGAAAGAAGTTAATGTTAACATAATCTAGTAGTTATTTGATTTATTATAATACTAGTGAATTAAGTAAATAATTTTGTGTATTGCTTTTAAATTTGGCCAGCAAGTAAACAAAAACAACAATCAAATATGTTATTATTTAATGTGTATTTATACACTTAAGTATATATAACTTATTGATATATAATTAAGAGCATATATATTTATATTGCATATGATTAGGAGTTTTAGCATATTTGGAGATGTTGAAAAAGGTGTTATTAGCTCAGAATTATTGTGTTTTTCTTACTCTGCTTCCCTATATTGAAATCATTTCTCACTTGGTTTTTCCAAAGAGAGTTCTTTAGTTAATTATGTCTGTGTTTATTAAGATAATTGATTCAGGAAACGAAGATTACCTTTTGTTCATTTGATTTTGGAGGCACACTACTGTGACAAATAAACAACCTTGTCATTTGCTACCTTGTTTCCAGTGAGTGCTCATGAAAGAAATTAAAATGATCATCATCATTGTATCTTCCTGCAAAGTAAGAAAGAACAACTTTTGCAAATCAAATACACACAGTTCTACCTGAGACTTGGCTCAATTGAGACTTGGCTCGATTGAGTCCAATCATAACTTGGTTAGCATGAATCATGCTGCTCATCTCCAAAGGCAGATATTTGCTGGATATCTACTTATTGGCAGAAAACACTTTGTCATATACTTTCCATGTGTTTTCTGCATTATGCCTGTAAGAGGAGAAGTAAATAAAAAAAGGTGCCAATACCATTGAATAAATTTGTCATTTTAATTCCATCTTAATGTGTTCTGGAAAATAAAATGTCATTTTCTCTTTATATAAAAATAACTTATTCAAGCTATATAAAATATATTCTTTTTCACTCTTCTTTAGAGTATTGTCTTGAGTTATATATTTTATATAAAGATAAAGATAAGAATATGATGTTTCACTGGGCTCTGCTGGCTCAAGCCTGTAATCCTAGCTACGCAGGAGGCTGAGATCTGAAGATCACAGTTCAAAGCCAGCCTGGGCAGGAAAGTCCATAGGCTCTTATCTCCAATTAACCACCAGAAAGCCAGAAGTGGCACTGTAGCTCAAATAGTAGAGTTCTAGCCTTGAGCTGAGGAGCTGAGGAACATCACCCAGACCCAGGGTTCAAGCCCCACGACCAACAACAACAACAAAAAGAATAAGGTGTTTCTACTCTACCAGCTTTCTGTGGAAACCAAAAGATACTACAAATACTGATCATTTAAGTAGACTAAGTAGATATAGTGTCCTGAAAAATTTTACCTTATAGAAATTAGACTGTGGCCTCAATGGCTTTCAGCTGAAGGATGGATAATGAAAATGTGATGTATATACAAAAAAAAAAAACACATATACACGGTTGGTAAACTATGTAAGTCATATTCACAAGGACAAGAATGGCATATTTTCTTTCATATGAGGAATGTATATATATCTGCAGAGTTACAATCATATATATATTATAGATTACATATTATATAAACATAACTATGGAAGTTGGCAGACTCTGGTGTAAAGAGAATTATGAGGGAGTAAAAATGATTGAATACATTGTGTTTATGTATGAAGATGACAAAGTAACATATTGAAAGCTGTTAAAAATAGGAAGACTGGAAAGCAATATGGAGATTCCTCAAAAAACGGAGAGCAGTCCCACTCCTGGGAAGTTACCCAAATGATCACAAAACAAGGCTACAGTAAAGCTACAAGCACAACCATGTTTGTTGCAACATTATTTGCCATAGTTGAGATATGGAACCAAGCCAGCTGTCCCACAGTAGAAGAATGGACCAAGAAGAGTGATATATATATATATATATATATATATATATATATGTATATGTATATGTATGTATATATATATGTGTATATATATATATGAATTCTGTGCTTCCATCAAAAAGAATGGCAACACCCATCCATAAGGAATTGGAAAGACTTGAAAAAAATTATATTAAGTGAAGTAAGCCAGACTCATAGAAACATAGGCTGCACGGTTTCCCTTATTTATAATCATTAATATAATGTCTAGAATATTCCTAGCAGAGACTCGTAATAGCTCAATAGCTATGTACATATAACCATATAAAATGATGCTAATTGAAATGAACTCCAAGATAAGGAAACAAGAGATTTCCCTTTTTTTAAATGTACTGCGTGAAGTTTTTTTTTCCTTTGTTTTTCCTTTTTTCCACCTTCGGTTTATCCTGTCATCACTGTTTCTTATTTTGGTACCCTGTGTCTTATATATATGTTTATCTGATTTGGGGAAGAGAAGGGGGATATCAAAATGGTGAGACAAAAGACAAAAGGTGAACCAATAAGACTGCAATACTCACAAGACACTACGTTGGAAATGAATTTTACAACTTGGGGAAAAGGGAGTCTGGAGGGGGAGAGAAAGTGAGAGAAAATGAGGAAGGGGTAACAATGTTTACCAAGAAACGTACTCATGTACCTTACTTATGTAACTGTAATCCCTCTGTACATCACCTTTACAATAACATAAAATAAAATAATTATTTAAAAAAGAAAAAGAATGGGGAAAAGGTAGTTACCATACATACCATAAATGTCTATGTGAAATACCACAGTGAAACAAATTTGAAAGAAAAATTAAGATACACCAATATAAATAAATAAATGAGATATGACATATTCATACTGACAATGAAGGTAAACAATGCAGTCTGTTTCAAGAGGTAGTCTACCATTGAGCTTTAAATTATGGGGTAAGCACAGACTGTACGGAATTGTTTTTCCAGGTTCTTAACTCTGCTACTTGCCAGCTGTGTGATCTTAGACAAATACTTTATTGTTCAGTGTTCAAATGTCCCAACCGTAAAATAGTGGTGGTTACAGTTTTCATCATATAAATTCATGAAGAAAATGAAAGGAGCTATTCTTTTTGAAGAGTGCATAACAGGATCTGGTGTGCAGATAATAAATCATGAAGTATTATATTATCTTGACTATATAATGAATATAGTCAAATTTGTAATTATGATATAAAATTCTGACTATAAAAGCTTACAGATAGAAAAATATGCCTGGGCTTTGACACTATATCTATGAAGGTATTAATTATATCTTCCACTTGCTAATTGAGAATTCTTGGACAAATTTTCTAAAATTGTGGTTCTTGGTTTCCTTATATAACAATAGGATTGAAAGATACATCTTCCGGAACCCCTTCTTAACCTTTTAGCATACAAGCATTGCAACTTGAACCAATGACAAATTATACAATTGTTAAGTTAATAAAAATGAAATGACATTATCTGTTTTAGGCTGTTTTGTTTGTAGCATCTCTTCCTTTCCTTCATGTCTTTGTGTTATAAAATGATCTCCTGTGAATAAATGGAAAATAGAAAATAAAGAAACAAGCATTTGGCAGATAAATGTACTTGTAGGTTTTTCTAAATCCCTTTAAAATATGATTCAAATTTTACAGAACTAAATGAAGAAACTTTCAATAAGAGAAACACATGAATATATAGTGTATTTCCTGTTATATTGTAATTGTGGTTTTGTGATGATGTTTTTGAAAGGATTTTTTTTTTTGGTAGGAGGGAATCACAACTTCTTCAGCTCATTTTATTAGCCTTTTTGTTGTTGTTTATTGATGGGAAATGGAATCACTTGTCTTCTTTATATATAAGTAAAGTTCATTGAAGCTTGACATTCTACTGTGATTTTAATCTCACAAAATTTACTTTTTTCAAAAGGTAAATTAAATATTTAGATTTAAAACACTTTTCTTCTCCTAAAAAAGCTGTTTTCGATTTCACTGAAGAAGTCAGAGAAGGTTTACGAGGCAAGTTTCCTGAAGGGGAAGGAAAAGGAGTCATGTGCCCATACAAGGCTGTGCAAGTTAGGCTTTCACACAAGTATGAAGTGGATACCACATTGAATACAATGTCTCACCAGGTGCCTTATGATTGGAAAAATCTTTCAGCTTTAAAAGATGATTAAGAATTGATGAATATTTTCCTGGGAAATTTTCAATCAAGAGAACTTAAATGCATTTACAAGCAATGTATTCATAAGAAAAATTACCTCCTCCCTAAGAAATCAAGGTGATACAATGAAATGAAATGAAATATCATTTCCCCTTATACAATTAACAAAGATGAGTACAAAAATGCAATGTTAGTTGCTAAGACAAATAGAGAGGATTCCATGTTTACTATTATTGATCTATAAAGAGATAAACACATTGGTGAGAAAAACTTCCATGGCATATATCTATGTTAAATTTAAAGAGGTTTTGTCCTAGAGTTTTACTTTTTGAAAAACGAAAACAAAATAATGCCAGAAAAATAATGATGCATGTACAAAAATATTTTCTTCAACATTATTTTTAGTAAGAGATTATCAATCTAATGTTCAAAAATACATACATAATAAATAATAAAGTCTAGACATTTATAAGAAAATATTATCTTGTAAAGTAGCCATACTAACATGAGGCATTATTTATGATAAAATTTTTAGTGAAAAAAGGAAGCAGAAGTTGAACATAATATGTAAGAAATTCACTTATCATTTAACAGTGGGTAATTGGATGAAGACATTATTGGTGATGATAATTTTTATAGTTCACTTTTGTCTAATTCTTTAACAGCATGTATTGCTATTATAATCATATAAATGCCTTTTAAATCTATGGCAATATGATTGCATAAACCATTATGAAACAGCAAAATATCTTATAATATTAGCATGTGATTGCTTTCTGGGTATTAATCTTATCCCCGATTCACATGACTGTAAGGTTTCTAATCAATTCAAAAGGGAAGGAATTTCACCCCTTGCAGAATGTCTTCTGATTTTCTCTCCTTGGCTCAAGTGTCTACAACAATTACAACAATGGCCAAAATCGTATCTGACTCCATGATGCCAAAATCTAAGATGAGTTTTGCAAAGCTACCTTCACCTCTGCCTCAGCAGGACAGTAAATGAATATCCCTCTGCTTTAGCTGTGGCTCTCAGTGCAAGTATAGGAAAGTCTGGAAGTGGTCCAAGTTTACTGGGTGCTAGTGGCTCACATCCATAATCTAGCTACTACATGGAAGGCTGAGATCAGAGGATCAGACTGACCTCAGCCAAGGCAAAAAGTTCATGAGGCAAGTTAAGAGGAAAGGCTGGGCTTGGTGGCATGTGGCTTTATCTCAGTTGTGGTGAGTAGCATAGGAGGATCACAGTTCAAATCAGCACTAACAACAAGTAAGACCCTAGGTCAAAAGAAACAGTAAGAAGAGCTGTAGGCATGGCTCATGTGGTAGAGCTCCTGCCTAGCAAATACAAAGTTCTGAGTTAAATCAGGAGCTTGAACTTGAGGCTGAGCCTCTGTCACTTAGATTTCTCACTCTAGGCTGGTGTCTACCACTTGAGCCACAATCCACCTTCAGCTTTTTGCTGTTTAATTGAAGATTAGAGTCTCACAGACTTTTAAATCATGGGCTGACTTCAAACTACAATACTCAGATCTCAAACTCCTGAGTAGGTAAGATTACAAGCATGAACCACTGGCTTCCTTTTATTTTTTATGTATTCATTTAAATATTAGTTTTCTCTATCTCTTTTCAGCAGCCTAACTTAAGTTCCACATAAAGAAAACACAACTTATTTCACACAAAATCACTGTTAAACTTTTAGTAAGAATTATGATCTCTCTTTTTTGTTCTCTATAACTACAAATAGGATTTGTAGTTTGTGCTTTCCTATTAAAAGTGTGAATTTGTTAACTGTGTTGTGGATAGATAGCATATATAAAATTGTAAAAGGCTTAATGTGAAATAGCAAACTCTCTTCTTAAAGAACAGAACTAGCCTAAATTCCCTGAAGATGGGTAACAAATAATGCCAATAAAATGAAGAAGTAAAACTGAATTCTTCTAAAATCACCAAATCATCCTACTTAAAAGAATAATTATCTTTAAGTAGTTGTACAAAAGAGTTGCCATTCAATAAAGTGGTTTGTGAATATAGCATGTCTTGATCAATATCGCCCTTTCAACATTCTCACTTATCCCTCCCCTACCCAGCTTCCCTCTTTTATTAAATCTGTAGGATACACAATGAATTCTTCATTGCATTCTCTCCCATTCTCCTCTTCATTCATCTGCCCCTCTACCCTTGACGTTACCCCACCCCTTTCAAATACCAGCTTCTTGATGTTTATTTTGTTTAACTTTAACTGGCATTCCAAGAAATTATAGTATTTGAGTTCTCCCTTGAATCTACTATATTTCAATATTAACACATTTATATACACTTGCATACCACCCAGTGGATTTACTTGTGTGTTTATAAACTATTTGCAGCTTTCACAAAAGGGCAAACATGTAACCTTAGTCTCTCTGGACCTGACTTACTTCACTTAATATTGTTTTTAATTCCTTCCATTTCTTTGCAAATAACACAATATCATTCTTTTCAATGGATAAACAAAATTCCATTGTGTATATCTACCATATTTACTTGATCCATGCATCAATTGAGGGGTATCTGGGCTGGTTCCATACCTTGGCTATGGTAGTGCTGTAATGGATATACACAGGTGGGTGGTTTTACAATATTCTAGTTTGTATTCTTTTGGATAAATACTCAAGAGCACATTTTTTGGACCATAAGGTAGTTCTATGTTTAATTTTTTGAGGAACCTCTGTATGGCTTTCCAGAGATTAAACAAGTATATATGTTTATGGGGGTTCCCTTTTGGCCACACCCATACCATCATATGTTATTTTCTTGAATGACCATTGTAAGTTATGTGAGGTAGAATTTCAGTGTTGTTTTGATTTGCATTTCTTTTATGGTCAGAAATATTGAGCATTTCTTCATGTATCTGTGGGCCATTTTTATGTCTTCTTCTGATAAGGCTTTCTTTAGGTTACTAGCCCATTTATTGATGACACTGTTGGTTCTTTGTGGGTTTGGTTTTTAAGCTCTCTGTATATTCTGGATCATTGTCAGTTGTATAGCTGGCAAAAATCTTCTCCCATTTTATAGGTTATTTTAATAAAAAGACACCCTACCTTTCCTTATGTAACACTAAAGAAGAACATATGCAATATTTAAATAGTTTATTTGTTCCAGTGACTCCCACTTCAATGAAAGTTCCCAGAAGATGAGGGTGGTGAGATCCTTTTGGTTCACTGATTTTTATCCCTTATATGTGCTGGCTCAGAGGGGGTCCTGGATACATATTAATTAAATAAACGATTGCATGAATGCTACTAATGGGTTTTTTGGAAACTTTAGGATTGAAGTATAATTAATCTTGACACAAATGATATACGTTCTTGAAAGGAACTTCAGTTCTCTATAGAGCACATATGGTCTCATATAGACATACTAATTTAATCTGTAATTCTAACAAGATGTATTGGAAGTCACACAGTACAAGTTCTGTATGCCCAGTGTATTTTTCTATCTAGTCTCTCAATTGTTGGTGGAGTTAAATTGTGCTAAAAATAATTGTGTTCTGCAGAAATATCTCTTCATTATTAATTTGTTAATGTTCTACTTCTGAGTGGTTTGGTCTATATGTTTTAATATAATTTGTCCTGTCATATAATGATAGATGACCATTATTATCGTGGTAGTTGCTATTCACCCCCCAAAATTCTGAATTCTAAAGAAATATTTAAATTAGTTCATATTTTCTTTGTTGGCTTTCCCTTGTCAAAATCAAATGCTCTACTGGCTGGCAAGAGTAGAGGCTGAAACTGTATCGCCAGCAAGTGGGGCAGGGCAGAAGGTAAGACAGAGGATCACTGGAGCCTGGGAGTTCAAGATCAGCCTGCATTATCTAATAAGATCCTGTCTCAGGGCTGGGAAGGTGGCTCAGTGGTAGAGTGCTTGCTTTACAAGCATGAGGCCCTGGGTTCAATTCCTCAGCACCACATAAGCAAAAAAAAAAAAAAAAAAAAAAACAGAAGTGGCCCTGTGGCTCAAGTGGTAGAGCACTAGTCTTGAGCTGAAGAGCTGAGGGACAGCGCCCAGGCCCAGAGTTCAGGCCCCATGACTGGGGAAAATAAAAAACAAAAGATCCTTTCTCAAAAACTGCATAAAATAAACAAAATAATCGTAATGCTTTCTTTTAGTTGTACCAATAGTTCATGTTTAACGATAATGCTTGACTTACAATGAGTAACTTCATGGTTGTTCGATGTTATGAGAGTAAGAAAGTGATTTGCATATACTACACACTGAACATCAATCTTTACCTGGGTCAGAAACACGAACAATCTCCATTGTGGGGTGGGTTTGTCAGTATTGTATCCAATAATCTACCGTGGACCAAGTTACTAAAGTATTCAGTAACTGGGTGGCTTGACTGCATATTCAATTTACTATATTTTCAACTTATGATGGGTTTAATCCTGTGATAAACTGAAGTGCATCTGTATTTTAAAGCTTCATCCATCCATTGATATGTACATGCTTTTAATGTGTTACTATTCAATCACTATGCATTTTGAGTTTATTTCTTACCAGTACAGAAATTCTTCAGCTTTTATGAGTAGAATTTATATCACTTATATGTATCATCATTATTATTCTCTTTGGCCTAACTTCAAATTTAGAGGTCTCTATTTTTTCCTAATTCTTTGTCATGTTTAGCAATTATCTTTGCTTTCCTTTGGCATAAGTACTCTTCTGTTGGTTTAGTTTTAGCTGTCCATTGATTACAATGATTTTCAAACCTATAGAAATAGAGGTTCTCACTGTTTCACCATTCATTCATTTATATTATTAATGAAATACATGCTATATGCCAGAAAATATTCTAGACAGTAGAAATATATCAGCGAACAAACATGGATTGTAATTTTACTCAGTTGCATGTATGTGTGTGTGTGTGTGTGTGTGTGTGTGTGTGTGTGTGTGTGTGTGTGTTATTGGAGATTAATTCAAGGCCTCTAAATCTGCAAGAAAGACATTCTAACACTTGAGCCACACTTCTGGCCCTTTAGTTTGCATTGGTTCGTTTTTGAGGTAGCAGTTTGCTTTAATGCCAGGTCTGTGATCCTCCTACTTTTGCTTCCCTACATGACTGGAAGGATAGGCATGCAACACTGCACCCAACCATAACAAATTACATAATAAAAATCAAGGCTGAGTGTTAATCTATGACAATTTTGAAGGACTCAGAAGTGATTACGAAGTTGATCATGCTGAATTTTCTTTATTTAATAACTATAGATCATGTCTAATGCACCAGTCTCAGCAATTTAAAAAGGTTGACTCGTTCAATCCTGATGAACTGTATTTGCATAGCATTTATGCCCAACTTAAAAATCACATGGATGACAAAAAGTAGAGCTTAAATTTGAATACAGAAGCTTTGATTTCAAACTTCATATTCAAACCTCATCAAAATTCATCATTATCACAATAAACTAGATGCCATACTTCTTCATCTTCTCCCCATGGACAAGAAAATGTATATGGATTCACTGGATTATTATCTGTCCTCCCAAAGACCTAAGATTCTTGAGCCAAGATCATGCTGATTGAGTTTTCTTATACATGCTTACCATCAAAAGTATGCTCAAATATTCTTTGTTTTGATAGATAAGTATATAATTAAATAGTGACTAGACAATTTTGTTTCTAATATACCTGACTTGGAAGTCCTCCGCTGATATCTCATTGGGCATCTACCTATCCACTGGGTGACTGTTACTTCAATAACCTTAACTCGAGCCTATTCCTATTGACTCTCAGAGCATGATACTACATAAAATGTGAAATCTAGCTGGGTGCTGGTGGCTCACGCCTGTAATCCTAGCTACTCAGGAGGCTGAAATCTGAGGATCGTGGTTCAAAGCCAGCCAGGGCAAGAAAGTCTATCAGCCTCTTATCTCCATTAAACCACTAGAAAACCAGAAATGGTGCTGTGTCTTAAATGGTAGAGCACTAGCCTTGAGCTGAAGAGCTGAGGGACAGCACCCAAGCCCAGAGTTCAAGCCCTACGACCAACAAAAAAAAAAGTGAAATTTGAAAAGGAAAATAGGAAAATTATTTTTTCTATTTTACAATAAATTATGTATCTAGTGAACTGTAGGCTGCAGATTACAAACTAAGAATTAAAGAGGGAAGAGATATGATAAAATTTCTTAGCAATTTAAATTATTGTATATGACATTTTACTTCCCTTTACTTCTCTCGGGTGTGAATAAATGAGAAAAAATGCATCTTCAAACGCTTGAAATTAAATTGCATCATTGTTAGCATGAGCTGCAGGAAGACAGCACATTTTTTAAATGGTCATCATATATGTTGAGAGGCTTTATGGTAAAGTAGATGTGGCACATAGAACAGATTGGCAATTGATGATTTGTAGAGAGAAGTATAAGGTAAACACTAAAGAAAATAGTAAAGCTCAGTATTGGAATACCTGGATTCCTGAATGAGGGTCAACCAAAGTACAAAAGACCTACAATCCTCAGACCTTTGTCCTCAGATAAAACACATGAAAGTGTATATTCTGAGCTCTTGAATATTTCAGACTAAGAATTTTTTTGTGTGTCAGTTTGTATCCTTGGGCCATAACCTTCTCATCTTAAACTCTAGGATGGTATTCTCATCTTTAGAAAAAAAAGATGCAGAGAAGACTGTGGCTCAGTAATTCTTGTTCCTTTCTAGATATTTCCCCATTGGTTTTATTATTTTTTTTTACTTTATGTACATTTTGGGGGCCTGGATAATGAGAGCAATGTATTATTTATCTTTTCTATTTCAATAAAAATGATTCAGAATTTATCTAAATGTGAGTTGCTCATTTTATCCTTGCTTATCTTACGGAGGTTTTTAAAAAATGTGTTCTATCCAAAAAATTTTTATACTTTGGTGTTAGCTAATCTTTTTTGTTTTGCTTTGCTTTGTTTTTGTTTTTGCTGCTCCTGGGTACTATCCCTGAGCCTCTTTGGTCTCAAGACTAACAATCTACCACTTGAGCTATCGCAGTACTCTGGCTTTTTCTGAGTAGTTTATTAAAGATAAGAGTCTCACAGACTTTCCTGCTTGGGTGGGCTTTGAACCATGATCCTCAGATCTTGAGTCACTAGGATTAGTCATGAGCCATGTGCACCTAGCTCTGATACCATTATACTCACAAGTTTTACAAACTTGATTAGAGAATCTAAGCTGCCCTGACCAGTAGTATATTAAAATATACTACATAGTACATTAAATATGTTATGTAGTACATTAAATTGTCCAAAGACATTTGTAATATATACCATTTCCTATTGTTTTGATAACTCTTGGTTTTGAGAAAGGAAATATTTAATTTTTATTCCATTCAAATATGTCTTTTTGTTAGGCAAGAGGCCAGATTGGAGGTATAGAACAAGTATTAGAGGAACAGCCTTGAGTGAAAAGGACAAGTGGTAATAAAAGGACTGAATTCAAGCCTCCAGTTCTGGCACAAAACAAAAAATCAGATCCATCTTTCTTTGTGCAACCAGTGCTCACGCAACTTAAAGTGACTGTTCAAGCTCATGAGTGGGCAGGCTGGAGCCTCAAGTCACTGCAACAATGACAGGATTAAATACATCCTGTCAACAATTTACCTATGCAGCAGCCACAAAGCAAGGCCCTTCATCACACAAAACTATCAGAAAGTGAACTTAAAACATTTCAGCTAGTATTCACTTAACCAAGGATCTACTCTTGGTAGTTTCTTTCTTCAAAGGTCTTTTAAAAAGTGTCCCTCTGTAATTATTTTTTAAAGCTCAACTGCTTTCTATGTTTCCTTAGTCTGTTCTTTAAAACTTATACAGTATTTACACTGCCATTCATTATGATGCTTTTGTTAGGGATGGATGTTGTGAGTGTGTGTGTGTGTGTGTGTGTGTGTAAGTCTGGTCATAATATAATACAATAACACATAGTGACTCAGTGGGCTAATTGGTTTGTGTAAGAGTATACTATATGATATTCTACAATGACAAATTACCTAATAATGTGTTTCTCAGGGTGCATCTCTATTAAATAATGCATGCCTGTTTATAAATTCTGATCTTTTTGCTTGTTTATTGTTTTTGTGCCAATACTGGGTCTTGAGCTCAGAGCCACACAATCTCAATGCTGCCTCTACTTCGACTTTTGTTGTTGTTGTTGTTGTTAACTAATTGGAGATAAGTTTCTTGAATTTGGCTGACTAAGCTGGCTTAGTATTCCTGATTCTTAAATCTCAGCCCCCTGGGTAGCTAGTATAATAGAAGTAGGCCACTAATGCCTGTACAATTTTCTCATTCTTAAGAAAAAAAAGAAATCATAGTAACAAAAAAAAAAAAAAATAGAGAGAAAGATTTTAGAAGTTTTTCTAGAATCCCCATTGCATACTAAATGACAAAAATGTCAAGTGTCCTGAGCATGCGTGCTCAGCACACTGACACATGCAATTCTTACAGTAACCTAATGAAGAGATTCGATTGCCCGGACTGCAGGGTTCATACCACAAGGGCAGACCTCACCGCTGGATTTAGAATGCCTGTCTCTTTTAGGTCCAGACCCTCTGTCATCTCCACCATTCTGAGAAAAAAGCAAAAATTTTCTTCCTTCGGTTTCATTTTATTATTTTATCTACAAGACCGAATAACTAATCACTGGCTAGACCATTTTCTTTTCTAATGAAATAAATGTGGGGTTCTTTATACTTCCAATTATTTTTCTTCAACTAGTAACTAAAGAAAGGAAGAGGAATAATAGCTTCAATAAAGCTATTTTAGTTATTCTTTAATGTTTCTTAACTATGTATTCTAGTCACTGGGGATGGAGGGAAGAAGATAATGATTTGAGAACAGATAATCAAGTGATAATCCTCCTGCTTAATTTGTGGGAGTTGAAAAAGGTCAAATATTTTGCACAATTTTTTTCCTTGATGCTTGTCACCTACTTAGATTTAAATTTTTAGTTTGGGGAAAAATAGTAATTAGAATCTTATCTCCTCTTACTAAAACCACCACAACATTATCTCATTGTTGAGAATGGTGCATGCTCACTGAGGTGGAAATATAATACAGAACATTTAAATAACAGTATTACCGAAAAATTGCCTTCTTACTCAAAAAGCACCTGCCAGTGCTAAGTACATAAGAAGTAAAAATTTAAATAGAGCAATATATAGATAATACAAAATTAGATGATAAAAATTGCCTACTTTTACAATACAGTGAGGGTTTAGGGACTTTGGAGAACTCACAGATGTGTAAAATAGGTGTAGTGAATCTTTTAAAAGGTAAATTGAGAATGTTGCTAGTTTCAGACCAGATTTCAGGATGAGAGGTGACAGAAAGACCCCCATTAAAATGCTTGGTGAACACGCCAGAGGCTGCCTTGGAGTTAATCAGTAATTTTTCACAGACGACATCTAATCTATGAGTATAAATTACCTTGCACTCGTATTATTCCTTAATTGAAGTTCACCAATGTGAAATTGCGATAAATGTCACAGGAATGATTCTAGCCTCAATTAGCTGGAGTGGAATTGAAGCCCTACTGGCCCCCTGTACCCCCTCCCTACTCTTTGCTTTTTTCCTACCCCAAACTGGAACTATTGTCTGACATCTTGTATTTATTTAAATTGTTGCTGCAGAATTAGAGAGAAAGAGAATAAGAATAAGAGAGAATAAGAGAATAAGAGAGAGAGAAAAAATGTGTGACTAGGTGTTTCTAAGGAAGTTTGGCAGCCCAAAGAGCATCTACACAATCTATTTTCTGTTTCAGTCTATACCCATCACAGACAGCTGTTTTGTGTAACAGATGTGTAGCCAGCAGTAGCTTAATCTCTCCAGGTTCCATTTGGGAAGGCAGATTAATAGCATTCATTTTTTTTAGAGTGGCATTTAGAGTCTCTATGATTTTTAATTCAAAAGGCAACCACCCCTGTTATTTCTTAAACCAATTCTTCTACAGAGCTGCTGTTTTTTAATAAATAACACATGACATAGGTTTTCTATCTAGATTGATGGAAGGCAACATAAGCAAGCTCATTATTATGTATTTCATTCTACCAATTCTAAAATGATTGCTGTAAAAATACATTGCTATTAGAAGTTAGATATTAATAGGTAACTGAACTATAATATCTTGTTCTGTGTATGTCTACCAAGTACCATTTGGAGAAATATTCTTGATATCTTACTTTTTCCCGGAATTAGAAGCCAGGAAGAATAAAAATCAGATGTTTAATCATGCTGGTAATGAAAAGATAGAGGTAAAATTAACTTTATGAAATCTATAAAATACTGAAGAAGTTGACCCAACTCTCAGAACTTTTTGTTGGTTGGTTGGTTAGTTGTATTGATGTGTGTGTGTGTGTGTGTGTGCGCGCGCGCGCGCATGCACGTGCACACACGCATGCATGAGCGAGCACTTGTGTGCTAGGTCTGAACTCCATGCCTGGGCACTGTCCCTGAGCTTTTTTTCTCAAAGCTAGTCCTCTACCACTTGAGACTTGTGTACATTTTCATTCAATCCCGTGAATTTAATGAGTGGCTCTAATGTCAAAAGCACTAGGGAGCTAGCTGTTGGTGGCTCATGCCTGTAATCCTAGCTACTAGGAGGCTGAGATCTGAGGATCATGGTTCAAAGCCAGCCTGGGCAGGAAAGTCCGTGAGATTCTTATCTCCAATAAATCACTCAGAAAACTGCATGTGGCTCTGTGGCTCAAGTAGTAGAGCGCTAGCCTTGAGCTGAAGAGCTGAGGGACAGTGCCCTGGCCCAGAGTTCAAGCCCCATGACAAAACAAAAAAACAAGAACAAGAGCAAAAGCACTAGGGATACAAATATTACTCATTTGGCATAAAAAGTTTTATCTAATTATTTAGTTGTTACAATATTAATATTCTAGAGGAAAGGATACTTACCCTTACCCTAGATGGTACTGGAAAACTGTTGAAGGTAGGAGGAAGCAGAAAAATCTCAAAGGAATCAGAAATGGCAAGATTTCTACCAAACTCTGACTTTTCTGCTTTTCCTAAATCAAGTTCAAGGAAAATGAAAGCACTAGACTTTCAGTATATTGATTGTTCATTATGTTATCTTAATTTTAAATTCAAATTTTAATCATTGCAAATGCAGCTTTGTGTGCATTCACACACACACACACACACACACACACACACACACACACAAAAGATATTTGCAAGGATATTTGGGATAAAACAAACTGCTGTGATAACTCTAGTTCAGTAATCCCAGTCCTAGAGGAAAGGCACTTTTGAATAGATGGGTAGTCAGGTAGTCAATTCAGTGGTTGGCAATGGAGAAAAAATGACTTATAAGGGATTACAATGAGACATCATTTTCCTCTCTTCTAATTCTCCCTAAATGCATACAGTCTCAAAAGGAAAAGAGTGATGTACATGGAAAATTCTTTGAAATATACCTTATATTTTACCAACAATTTATCAACATTTATTGAGTACTATTATTAGGGAATGTGTTAAGGACATAGTGTTTAGTAAAGAACTCTTAGCAGTGATGGTTTAGAGTGTGGGATAATAGGACTAAAAGTAGGCACAAATAACCATTAGGTGAACTCACAATTGAATGGAAAATTAGGAACCCAAAGAAGGAAAAGTGACTAATGAGTAAACTGAGCTAATCCCAGCTAAATACCTATGCTTCCTTAGCCATATTATTTCCAGAGCCAGCTAAGAACACAGAATAAAATGTCTCAAGAATCAATAACACAGGAGCCTACATAACGGGATCTTTACAAATCTGAAATCTGATCCATTTTAAGCACTGAGACTCAACTGGGGACACTGAATTGGCCTCTTTATAAGGTTAGGCAAGTTTTGAGTCTATTGTCTTTATTTGGCGTTACTTGGGGACCATCATGAAACGTGGATAACTGTTCTTATTTTCAGTTGGAGTCCCTGTACATTTACCAAACAGCCATTATGTGTCAAGTCTTGGTGACACACATCATCTAGAAACTATAAATATAGCCTTTGACATGAACAGCCTCAGTGCTCAGCAAGTTCCCTGTAAGGCTTTTCATTCTTAATAGGGCAGAAGGTTTATGGGAAAGAGAGAGAGAAAAAAAAAACCAGCTCTCCTCTGTTTTCTTGCAAACAGTCTGTCTCTCAATCTCTATGAAGGACCTGTGGCAGCTCTCTCTTCTTGCTTCCTTTCACAACTCTCCCTCTTATCCAGATTTCTCATCTAAAAAGATATTATCAGTGGGGCTGAAAAGTCTCCCTAGTCTGTTTATCTTTACGTACAGTTATCTATTGCCCCTCAATCGCTGACAGCTGTCCGCCAGACCAACTTGCATCCATCACTCCATAATCAAGCAGCCAGCTCAGAGATGAGATTGACAGCTTAAGCCAACATTCTGTTACAGTATCTCAGGAAGTTACCCACAACTGTCTCAGCTAGGAACCACCCTGGCTGGGAAGGACCAAGAGACCAGAGGTATTCAAGCTCAGCTGGTTAATGCTCTGCTTTGTCCCAGCATCTGACCTCATCTGAACAAGGACCAGAAATGTCTATAAATGTTCCTTTAAACGTGCATGTGAGAAATGGATAAAATTATTACAGATTTTGGAACCAAAAGAACATTACCTTGCTCATGTAACTGTAACCCCTCTGTACAGCATCTTTACAAAAACTGTACTGTGTGATTTTAAAAAGAAGTAAAGAAAATCTATGGGATGTGTTTTTCATATATGTTTATATTCAAGAAATAAGCAAACCAGACCTGACTAATCTATTCACATTGGTTGTGCTGGGTGATGGATGTGGATTAATGCGCTATCAGTTCAGTGTCTGCACTCACTGGTAAGGCTAGAACTTGACTCAGCTTCAAGTTTCACAAAAGCTGCTCAGTTAATTCAATAACAAGTTATAGGGGCCTGTGGAGGGAACAAGTGGACCAACTTCCTATTTGTCTTAATAGAAAAACACCTCGATTCACTTATCTATTCAAGTACTATAAAAATTTGTCCACATATCCTCTGGAATGTTAGATCCTGACAAGGATTATGATAGTAATCATCTTTCTTTGTCCTCCAGCTCTTCAAATGTTCATTGTCTAAGAAGAAATAGAGTCAGGTACATGGATAATAATAAATATTACTTTTAATAAATATGTATTCTTACAATTCAACCTACTAGCTTTAGGAAGAGTGTTAGTAACATATTGCATAATAATGAATTTTTACTTTGGGCTGTAGTGTGGGAAATTAGAACCCCAAATGGGCATTATAATCCAACAAGCAATCTTTTTTTTAATTAGTAAGTTTTTTTATTGTGAAAATACCATACAGAGGGGTTAAAATTACATGAGCAAGGTAATAAGTACATTTCTTATCAAGCATTGTTGCCTCCTCCTTAGTTTCCCCTTACCATCCCTGACCTCCCAGCCCCACTCCCCAAAGTTGTAAAGTTCATTGTTCAACATAACGTCTTGTACATCTCATTGTTACAATGGGTCCACCTGTATCCCTATTTAAACAATTTGTTTTTTCCTTTCCCTTCCCCAAATCATACCAACATCAAATACAGTAAAAACAGGGGTTATACCATGGAGAAGGGACATACAATGCAACAAAAAAATCAACTTATAAATATGTTAGAAACAACAGCAAGAAAGAAAAACCATTTGAGTCCTTATCTTAGGGTTCATTTCACCTAACATGAACTTATCTGACCATTTCTGCTTGTCTCAGACATATGCTAGTTATTACAAATAAGGAAAACCATGGGACCTATGTTTCTTTGGGCCTGGCTTACTTCACTTAATATAATTTTTTCAAGTCTTTCCATTTCCTAACAAATGGGGCAATGTCATTCTTTCTGATGGAGGCATAGAATTCCACTGTGTATACATAACACATTTTCTTGATCCATTCATCTACTGAGGGGCATCTGGGTTGGTTCCATATCTTAGCTATGGCAAATAATGCTGCAATAAACATAGTTGTGCTGATAGCTTTAGTATGGTCTTGTTTGTGATATTTCAGGTAAAGGCCTAAAAGTGGGATTGCTGGGTCATAGGGGAGCTCTATGTGGAGTCTTTTGAGGACCCTCCATACTGTTTTCCAAAGTGGTTGAACAAGTTTACATTCCCACAACAATGCAGTAGGGTTCCCTTCTGCCCACATCCTCTCCAGCATCTGTTACTAAAGCTAGATCCTTATATATCACCCTGCACCAGAATCAACATCAAATGGATCAAAGACCTCAGAGTCAAAGCAGACATCCTGAAAACATTACAGGATGGAAAAGCCTTGGCACAGGCCAAAATTTTCTTAATAGAGACCCAGAAACACAACAAATCAAAGAAAGGTTGAACAAATGGGATTGCATGAATCTGCAGAGCTTCTGCATGGCAAAGGACATAGCTAGCAAGATCAATAGAAAGCCCACGGGATTGGGAGAAGATCTTCACTAGCCATATAATAGACCAGGGTCTCATATCTAAAATATAACTGGAAGTTAAAAAATTAAATTCCCCAACAACAAATCTTCAAAGAAATAAGCAATCTTTGTATTAGAATTCTTCCATAATATAATCTTCCAACCTCTGTTAATCTACCTTTTAGTCCACCTTTTACTCCGTGTATGGCAGAATCTTGATGGCCCACACTTGTGGAAAAGTTTCAAGTGAGAATTGGGTAGGAACCCTAAAGAGAATGCAAAAATTAGATTCAAAATCATTTCTTTGTCTTATAGAAAAATTTGAGATTCCAAATAAAATAATGTATACCACAAGTCCAATTTTGTAGATATTAAAAACAATTACTATTTTATTTTCTGGGCACCAGTGGCTCACGCCTGTAATCCTAGCTACTATGGAGGCTGATTTCTGAGAGTATTGTGGTTCACGCCCAGAATGTCTAGAAGACTCTAATCTCTAATTAACTACCAAAAAACTGGAAGTTGAAGTCTGGCTCAAGTGGTGGAACATTTGCCTTGGGTAAAATAGCTCAGAGAGACCTCAAGATCTGAGTTCAAGCCCTACGTCACAAACATACACACACACAAACACATATACACATACACACACACTCCATATTTTAGGTTTTTTTCCCCCATTCTCTACATTTTATAAAACAGCCATGAACAGGGGGCTACATTTACTCCTTGACTGGGAATATAGGATGCTCATTTACATCTTGCTTGTCCAAAGAGCACTGCCCTTCCATGTAATAAGACCTGGCAGTTCTGTCCCCAGAGTTTTAACTGACAGCTGGCATTCTTTGGAGATGAGTACTAGTATCAACAGAAGCTAGTTTTGCTACTCCCTTTAAAAATTAGTATAGAATTAAATGAATACTTTCTCCCTTTAACGACCATATGAAAAGTGAGGCCTACTCGATTTAAATGAAGTCTGAAGAAACTACAAGATGTTAGCCTGGAAATACTTCTGATGAAAGACAAATTTTCTATTGTGTTATGTTTAAAAGCAAGAGACTTTTCTCCTACTTTTTTTCTTAGTTATTTCTCTTCTCTGATTGTACCTTTGTATTGAAAGAAGGAGACTGCTGTGTTTCATTGTCACAATTGGGTCATGCATTTGTTCCACGACCCATTCCCTCTGCAAAAGAGGAATTGCATTATCAAGGAAGAGAAGGTTGTCAGCTGGATGATTCGTTAAGGAAAGAAAAAGTTAGCTGTTCAGCAGAGAGATATTCAAAATATAGGAAAAGTCATATTTTAGATTGTTACAGATGAGGACTTTTTGGTATCTGTGCTATTTTATTTTCATAAAATTCATAATTGGGAAGATTTCCATTAGTTGCATTGTTGTTTGGGAGTAGTATAAACTGCATAAGAAAGCCATATCAACATCACTTACAAAAATATCTGTTCTTGTAACTTTTAGGATCAAATTAATGTCTTTATATCCCTCTAATAATTGGTTTACTTGAGTTAGCTCCTTTTTTGAGTAAATTTTGGTAATATTCATTCATCCTGAATGAATCACTAAATAATCAAAATGTAAAAATTTACTAGCTAGAATTGCTCATAATGTAGCAGAAGAATATTCTTTAATGATATATTCTTATATATAGCCATACTTCATTATTAAAATATGGAATGTGCTCTTTTTTCCAAAAAAAGTCATACTGTATCACTAACTCCTTAGGTGACCTCAGACTCTTATCTAAATGAAAGATGACATTCAGAATACTTAGCTTAGTTCTTGTAATCTTAGCTATTCAGAAGGCTAAAAGCCATCTCTGGAAAACAAATCCAAGAGACCCTTACCTCCAAAGAACCAGCAAAAATCTGTAAGTAGTGGCATGGCTCAAGTGGTAGAGTACCAGTATTGAGCAAAACTCAAGCAAGAGCAGTTCAAGCTTCAGTAGCATCACACACACACACACACACATACACAAAAGTTCTCCAATAATTTCTAATTATATCACATAGACCTAATCAGCACTATTATTAATTATCCACATTAGAATCTATATTACAGAAATTGTGTAATTAGTCTATTTCTAGAAAGACTAGACAAATACAGTCATGCCTTGCTTAATGATAGAGACATGATCTGAGGATGGTGTCATTAGCAGATTTCATCAGTATGTGGGCATTGTAGTAGGAAATCACATCAACTAAAAAGGCTACAATATCTGTAGGTGATATAACCACATGGGATACCATTGTATATGATGCCTGCATAGAGTAAGGCATGTGGTACCTGAATGTGCATGTATTAAAATTGTATATCTATTAATGCCTGGTGATGAGGGCTCACACCTGTAACCCTAGCTGCCCAGGAGGCTGAGATCTGAGGATCACAGTTGGAAGCCAGCTCAGGCAGGAAAGTCCATATGCCTCTTATTTCCAATAAACTAGCAAAAAAGTCAGAAGTAGAGCTATCTCTCAAATGGTAGAGGATTAGATTTGAACAAAAGAAATTTGGCACAGCATCCCTCCCCTAAGTTCAATTTGCAGGACTGGCAAAAATGTTGGCTTTGTTTTGAAATTTGTATATATGATTTGATCTAAAGTATTTATGTTTGGAGTAAAAAACATGTAAAGGTAACAAAAAATATTACTTGATGAGTGAGAATGTGTTGCAGAAAAACTGGAAGATGACAGAGGGAACAAACAGAAAGCCTAAAGCTAGACTCTGAAATCTAGAAAAGAAAAAACACACACAAAAATCCTATTCTGCCTGAATCAAAGAAGCAGAAGAGAGAAGAAGAGAGAAGAGGTCATGTAACTGAAGCAGAGTTGGTGCTAGGCCTTGGAGCAGAGTTTGAGAAGTTAACATTCTTTACTTCTGGTCATTAATAATTGAAAAACAACTATGGCCCAGTTCAGGGGAAGGAACAGCTCTGACCTAGGATATATAAGTAATCAAATATTGATAACCCCCTTCTGCCTTCCAAACCATACTTCTTCCTCTGAGTGAGGTTTCACTCAGTAAAATCTGACATATTATTATTTTTAATAAAGAAAGGGTTTATGTGTTTCACCAAGGAATTACCTAACCAGCTAAACCTGGTAGTAAACTTTCACCTTATCAAACTTGTGCCTATAACTGGTGATGACCATTTATGTCATGAACTTTGGCAGACTATCTATGATCAGAGAAATCCCAAGTAACTCTAATAAATAAACACAAAAGAAAACTACAGAATACACAAATACAACATGGGTAAACACAGCAATATTAGCAACAATGGTTCATAAATACAGAAAACCTTCCAAGGACTATTTAGTGAAATAATGGATGATGGATAGATATTTTACAATGTATCTTTGATGGTTTTTATTCTTAAGAAATGAGGAAATATCCAGGAAAAGAGAAAGAAAGTAATATTCTGGACACTGAATCCTAGAGATAGCTCTGTAAAAATTCAAGAAAAGCATCTTCCTTAAAGGTAAACTTTTTTTTTTTGCCATGGAAATGTCTGTCCTGACCTACAGGAGCCCTATGCTACCTATGTACAGCTGGCCTGCAAGGTCTTTTCTCCTAGGTTACTTCCAAATATTAGCATCGCACCTAATGATATTTCTTTTGGTACGGCTAACAGGTTAAAAAAAAAAACTAAAAAACATATTATTTTCTCTAGAACAGATAACATTGCCTTTATTATAGTTAATTTTATTTAAATAAATTGTAAATTAAATGACTCTTACTTGGCTCTGAACAGTAAGTATCCATCCATATTACTTATTTGGACATTTATGTTTTATTGGAAAATGGTCTCACACAGAGCACACAAAGGAGGATTGGATTGTTTTGCCTGGAGAGGAAGGAAGTATTTGTCTTCAATATCCTACCAGAGGAAGCTGCCAGATGTTCTCTATCTTTCTGAGCCTACAGGAAAAGAAAACTGGCTTACACTGTATAGATATTTCAGCTCTGGAAAGAATTTGCTAGCAGATAATAAAATTAGTTTATAAAAGCATGTTTCTCAAGGTAGATAAAAACCTTAAAAGCAAGCTTAAAGATTTTATTGGCCCATGTTTTCAAATGGAGGTTTTTTTCCCCCTTTCCTTCAGAAATACAAAGAAAATTGGGAGATAAAAATCAGCATAATTAACTACAAGAAAGATCAATAAAGGTATACATAGAATCAGTTTGGAATATTCATTACTTGTGATTTTGGCATGGGAAAATGTTTCCATTTCACCAGACATTAAAGGTATATGAAAGATTGTCTGGAGAGATGTTTACCATCTCCCCAGAGATGTTTTGTGCCTTTATAGCACAGAAAACCAAGGCATGGAACTAGTTCATTACAGAAGGAAAAGGAAAGGGAACCTATCTAATGTTGCCAATAATTTCAGTAATGAATCCACAACCTATTTCTTACCCTTTCCATGAACTCAACTAGAAGCCAGAAAAATTGGGTTCCTTACTAGCTGTGTGATACCAAGCAAGTCTGATTCTTGGTTTTCTTTCCTATTATGTGGTCACACTAGTTACTAAAGGTTCTTCTAGTCCTAATAATTTTTTTGGTAGAAACTTCCGACATTCTTTATGCTTAAGACATCAGTGTTAGCAAATTTCCTCCTCCCCTTTCCACTCCCCCTTATTCCTGCCACATCCCCTCCTTCTTTTTCCTGATAGTACTGGGGGTTTCTGAAGTCAGGGATACTCATATACTAGCTTGGTGCAAAACACTAAGCCATGCATCCAGTTCTGTTTTTCACTGGTTATTTTTAAGAGACAGTCTGACTTCCTAAGTGTTGGGTGGGGAGATTAGGGGATGGTGCACGGGGCTGAGCTATGATCTGCCCACTTTCTTGTCATCTGGGATCATACGTACATATCACCACATCCAGCCTTCCTCCATAAAAATGGAGCCTCGTTGACTTTTTTTCTGTCTGGGATGACCTGGAACTTCCATCCTTCCAGACCTAGCCTCCCAAGTGTCTGGGACTACAGACATGAGCCACTAGTGTCTAGCCACAATCGTGATTTCTAACAGAAAAAAAAAGTGAGTGGCTAGAAAGTTCTTTCAAATATAAGGAAATTAAAAAATCAGACCTCTTGTCAACACAGCTTTCTTCTAATCCATGGTGTAAAAGAAAAAAAAAACAGAATTCACATTTGTATGCCTTTTGCTAAATGGCATACAGAATGCTCTTTTTATTCTGGAAAAAAAAAAAAAAGATCAAGTCTGTAAAGTGTTAGAAAATCACACTGTCACTTCTAGTCACAGCAGCTGCCTCTCGTACCCCCTCTGCCAAATGTCACCCTTCCTCTCTAGGGTCTGATTCTGCTACTAGGTCTGGAGGAGCCGCCTGTAACATCGCCTCTGTGCCTCTAGTCTCAGATTCCTTCTCATTTCACCTCATGTATATTAATACAGAGATTAGTCTCCTTTTTTTTTCTTGAATAGCTAATCACTTGGCAGCCTACATCCAACTGTGACTTTACAGGTCAAATCAGCTCCAAAGGACAGTGACTTCAAGCTGAAAAAATGTAATGCTTAGTGAAAACTGTACCCAAGACAGGACCTCAGACTGTCGCCCGGACATGAAAGATTTATTTTCAATTACAAATCTGGGCTTAATGTGAGGGCGCCCTGGGGGAGATTCAGATCACTGCTCCTTCTAAATTGGCCTTCTACTTGTTTCAATATTTCCTTCGCTATTGAACAGTGTCCCATGACCCTCAGAGTTGAAGGTCCATGTTAGCTACTGGAGAAATTGCATGGCTAGGAAAACTTTTGAAAAATTCTTTCATCTGAAGGCCAAGCAGTGCAAATAATTGTCTCATTGGTGATTCTTCACTGATGATCACCGCAATAGATTCTGGGCTTGGGCAACGCTGAGGGTAGACAGCAGGGACCAAAATCACTAGACTGTTTGCTCCAGTAAAACTAAAATGGAACAAATGTGTCCCAATTTGAAATACTAGCTGGAGTGTTAAGTCAGAGCTATCATAGATCCCTTAAAGTCCAGTAAATTAGATCCCTAAGGATAGATGTTGGTGGTGCTGGCCCTGGCTACAGAATTAGTAATCTACCTCAGGGGTGAGTGTGTATGTGTGTGTGTGAATGTGAATGTGTGTGTGTGTGTGAATGTGAATGTGTGTGTGTGTGTGTGTTGGCACTGGGGCTTGAACTCAGGGCTTTCTACTTTCACTTGACTTATTTGCTCAAATGCTCTACTACTTGAAAGCCTGGCTACTCAAGAGGCTGAGATTTGAGGATTGTGGTTTAAAGTCAGCTAGGGCAGAAAAGTTAATGAGATTAATATATATATATATAGTAAAAATACTGTACAGAGGGGTTACAGTTACATGAGTAAGGTAATGAGTACATTTCCTATTGAGCATTGTTACCTCCTCCCTTGTTTTTCCCCTACCATCCCTTCCCTCCCCACCTCCCCAACTCCTCCTTCCCTGCCCTCTCCCTCGAAGTTGTAAAGTTCTTTTTCAACATAGTGTCTTGTACATCTCATTGTGACAATGGTTCAACCAGTATCCTTATTTCAGCATTTTGTTATTTCCCTTTTCCTCCCCATATTAGAAAAATGTATATACAAGATGCAGGGCACCGACATCAAATACAGTGAAAACAGGGGTTATATCATGGGGGAAGAACACACAAAAGAAAAAAAAACACATAGTACATTATAAATACATTAAAAACAACAGCAAGCAAGGAAAAAAATAACACTTGTGTCCCTATCTTGGAGTTCATTTCATTGAACAAGCAGAAAAGGTCAAAAGCTATATACATATTAGATTCTTATCTCCAATTAAATCCTGAAACACTGGAAGTAGAGTTGTAGCTCAAGTTGTAGACCACTGGCCTACTTATGTAAGTAAGTAAGTAAGTAAGTAGGCAAGCAAGCCATCAAACAAGCTCAGGAACAGCACCCATGTCCAGAAGTCAAGCCCCAGAACCAGTATGTGCATATACACACACACACACACACACACACACACAAATACTCTTCCATTGAGCCACACCTCCACTTCTAACTTTCTGCTGCTTAATTGGAAGTAAGAGTCTCACTAATTTGTCTATCCTGGCTGGCTTTGAACTATGATTCTTATATGTCAGCCCTCTGAGTAGCTTGGATTACAAGCATGAGTTTCCAATGCTCAGTGGGACATATTTGAATGAAAGAATTTAAATGTTTCCTTCCTTGAAGAAAACATTTATCAAAATGATAGCAAATGGTTCAAATCTCAGGATGTTTTGGACCCCTAATTTGATGCCTTATATACAAACTTGCACCAAATACACATTGCATGGCTCTAATATATGGCTCACAAGTTTCTTTTAAGAAATGCTAACTGAATTTCTTAGAAAAAGTTATTATATATGTTATATTATATTATATATCATATATATCGTTGGAATTTAAAATAGGAGAAAGAGGAATTTGAATCAGTACTCAAATTTTATCAGCAAACTGATTATTGGGAAGTAATGTAATATTTTTATTTTACATTATAGCTTTCATTGCTTCTCATCTAACTTTTCCTGTCGACCTGTGATTCTATACATTTTCTGGGGAAGACATATTCTTCTTAGATTTTTATCTTTGAATCTAATTCTTACACCCATAAAAATAGCAACTGTACTGAGAACGCATAGCATATCAATTTCACTCAGTTTATCTTTAGTTACCTAATTGAAAGTGAGTCTAAATAAAATAAAGGATGATGATAGATTTCCCTAATATTTGTAAAACACAAGATAGCTAATTACATGCATATTTAGGCTATGCATAAATAACATTCATCACCTCTATAGTAGTTCTTTTTCTGGAATTGAAAGTACTTAGAAACAGTTAGTTTCAACTACAGAAGCATTTTCTACACACCTACTGTGTGGTGGTGTGGCCAATCTAAAGATGATATCAGATATATTAAAAACTCAGTCCCAGTACATCCTTAGCAAATAATGGCCACATTAGACTAGATGTTTAGAAAAACACAAAATAACTGCTTGGAGTGCTCCTGTTCTCCTGGCCACGACATTAAAGGTAAGCCTGGGAGACTGAGGGGGAGCTGAGCTGAGACCTGCTCTGCAGAGCGAAATCCAGGATTGTAAAGCTGTGGAGTGACCCAGCCAGGCTCCTGTTTTTGCAAACATTGCGACTCCCATTGAACAAATGTGGTACAATTGTAGGACCAGGGTAAATTATAAGCAGTGAAGGGCTATTGGCTCTTGGATAACATAAGAGCCGGTGAGCTGATAATGATGGAAGTGGGTGAATGAGTGAACACAGTTGGGAGAGAGAACAAACCTTTTGCTTAGCCAAGTCCAACTGACAATTAAACAGTTGATAGAATTAATATGTCTTAGATACGAATGATTGTGTGAAAATGGAGAGAGAAAGGAAGCTTACATGGTGTCAATCAATACATCTACTTATATTATATTCACAAAGGAAAACAATAATTTCATAGTGGAGAAACATAGTAAATTTCAATCGTAACCCAGTAAGCAAGAAGCATATCAACATGTTCCTCCTCTTATGATACAATGAGGTGACACATTATTTCTTTGGACTTTTGCCAATAATTCACAACTTTAATGTAAGCATAGGCAAATTTCAGAAAACTCTAAGCAACATTTTAGAAGTGCAGAAAATTTTGGCCAGCTATTCAACTGTCAGGTGATAAATATCCAGAATATATGAAGAACCAAGGAAGTTAACTATTAAATAATGAGTAAATCCAGTGAGTAAATGGGACAATGAATTGAATAATATTCAAATGAAGAAATTTAAATGACCAATAAATACATGACCAAAAATGATCAACATCCTAAAAATGCAAGTCAGAACTGCATTGAAATTCTAATCTCACCTCATTAAAAATGGCTAGCATCAAGTAAACAAATAACAACAGATACTGGTAAAGATTTAAGGAAATTTATGCCTTGCTATTGAGAATGTAAATTACTATAGTCACTATGGAAATTATTAGGGAAGTTTCACACAGCCCTCAAGTAGAACTCTTATATGACTCAGCTCTGCTCATAACTACATATACAAAGAAATACAAAGTCAACATACTGTACAGATATATGCATCCTAATGTTTATTGTGACACTAGTCACAGTAGTTCAGACATGGAACCATCCCATGAGCCCATCAATAAATGAATGAAAAAAGAAAATTTCATATACATATTATATTTCATATATATTTTTATGTTATATTTGTATATATATGATATATATGTGTGTGTGTGCACATGCATGTATGTTTATGCATAGTAGAATGTTGTTATTCAGCCATAAAGGAGAATGAAATCATGTCCTCTGTAGGAAAAGGATGGTGCTAGATATTATCATGCTAAGTGAAATACATTGGCTCAAAATACAAGTATGTCAGGTGCTGGTGGGGGGGGCGGGGGTCAGGCCTGTAGTGCAAGCTACTCAGGAAGCTGAGATCTGAGGATTGTGGTTTAAATCTAGCAGGGTCAGGAAAATCCATCAGACACTTATTTCTAATTAATTATCATAAAGCCTGAAGTTGCTCAAGTTGTAGAGCACTAGCTTTAAGGAAAAAAACCTCAGGAACAATGGGTAGGGCCTGGGTTCAAGATAAGATTAGGACTGGCACAGAAGAAGAAGAAAGAAGAAGAAGAAGAAGAAGAAAGAAGAAGAAGAAGAAGAAGAAGAAGAAGAAGAAGAAGAAGAAGAGGAGGAGGAGGAGGAGGAGGAGGAGGAGGAGGAGGAGGAGGAGGAGGAGGAGGAGGAGGAGGAGGAGGAGGAGGAGGAGGAGGAGGAGGAGGAGGAGGAGGAGGAGGAGAAGAAGAAGAAGAAGAAGAAGAAGAAGAAGAAGAAGAAGAAGAAGAGGTGGAAGAGGAGGAGGAGGAAGAGGAAGAAGAAGGAGGAGGAGGAGAAGCAGGAGGAGGAGGAGGAGGAGGAGGAGGAGGAGGAGGAGGAGGAGGAGGAGGAAGAAAAAGAAAGGTATGGATTTTGACTCTCGGAATTTTTTTTTAATACATGAAAGTATATAGAGAACTATTAAGAAACAAGAGCGGAGGCACCAGTGGTTCATGCCTATAATCCCAGCTATGATCTGAGGATCATAGTTCGAAGGTAGCTCGGGCAGAAAAATCCATGAGATTCTTATCTCCATTGAGCTACTCAGAAAAAGCCAGAAGTAGCGCTGTGGCTCAAATTGTAGAGCACTAGTCATGAGTACCGGGAGGCTCAGGGACAGTATCCAGGCCCTGAGTTCAAGCCTCAGGACCAGCACAAAAAGAAAAAGAAAGAAACAAGAAGGAGACAGAGAATAAGTGAGGATGAAAATGAATAAATATGGTAGAGCACATTATATGCATTATGAAAATGCCATAACACGGTTTTATACATTTAGCAATCTTTTTTGGTCTACTTGCATATGAAATTACCTAAATTGTCCTGTGATTTTAATTCATCCCACAGACCTTTACCTATGCATCTCTACTTATTTGAGTGTTTTGGAGGGTTGGTGAGTAGAACAAAGTCCCTGTTTTCCATTCAGAGCCTGGTTCTGTACAGATGACAGTTCTACCTATTTTACAGTAGCTTAGTGCCATTCTCTCTCCCTTACTCTTTTATAGCTGAGTTATTAACATTTGTTGGCAATTTCATTAACTATTCTGAAATAATGACTTGTCAGTAAATGAATACCTATTCTTGTATGCTTTATCATCATGACAGAATCCTCGGCACACAGTGTTGAGTCTATAATACAACCCAATTAAATGTTTGTTTGAATTCTAGAGAACTACCTTAAGGACTACTTATAGTCCCTTTAATAGGATCCCTTAAATTTGTTACTGTTATTTCTTTCATCAAAACTAGGAAGGAAACATGTATTTTGAAATGGCTTCCCAACTATCTTCTACAGAATAAGTCCATTATGTGAGATTGAAAGCTGAGCTAGCCATTGACCAGATGGGGAGAATTAGATGAGGAGATTCCCAGGAGGTTTTAATCCTAGAGTTTTTAAATCCCTTTATGTGTAAGATGGAAAATCCTTAATGAGCTATTTTTTCAAATCTGTATTCCCAAGCTGCTCCCTGTTCCTCAGTCTCGTGTCTGCATGGCTGGCTCCGGAATGTTCTATATGGTCTCTGCTTTGATGAGCTTATCAAGTTGACTCTAAAATCCAACCATGACCATCTGTATTCAGGCCACAACGGTGATGAACTGCAAATTTCCTTTCTACTTCATAATGTGGACTCAAAAATTATTACATTGCATATAAAGTTCCCAGACACTTACGTATGACTTCTGTCTAGCAAGAAATAAGAAAGAGCTGGAGAATGGCAATCCTACATATTCAGGAGGCTGTGATCTGAGCATTGTAGTTGGAAGCCAGTCAGGGCAGGCAAGTCCGTGAGACTCATCTTCAATAAACAACCAAAAAAAGCAGGCAAGTCTGTGAGGCTCTTATCTTCAATAAACAAAAAGCAAAAAGTAGAACTGTGGCTCAAGTAGTAGAGTACCACCTTTGAGCAAAACAAAAAGGAAAGTGAGAGTGTCACGTCCTGAGTTCAAGCCTAATAGCAGCAGACACATGCGTGCCACACACACACACACACACACACACACACGACAAATAATGTCCATACATTAGAATGTCAGTTAGTCACACATTCTAAGAGGTGGTAATGAGGCCCAACACAAGACTGATACAAGCGACAGAAAAGGAAAATTCAAGTCCCTCATGGCTGGAGTAGAGCTGAAGAATGCAATGTAAAGTTCCTGCTAGAGCAATAGGTAATGACTCTACTATTAAGAATCTAGCAGTGAAGTCAATTAAAAGTAAGTTTAAACAAATTTTGGTGAAGAACTAGATCTAAGGAGTGGTGTCAGTATATGTTGTTTGAGTAAACTCACTCTTCTGAGGGGAGGTATTCAACGCCAGGTTATTGTTTGAACATAGCATCAGGAATGCATGTGACCATACGTCATTCTACTAGGTCTCAAGAGAGATGATCTAATGATTGCCTGGCCTTAATAATAACAGAAATGGGGCTGGGAAGGTGACTCAGTGAACTCAGGGCAGGGGCACCATCCTTGAGCTTCTTTTGCTCTAGGCTAGCACTCTACCACTTGAGCCAACAGCATCCTTCCAGCTTGTTCTATTTATGTGGTACTGAGGAATCAAGCCCAGGGCTTCATGCATGCCAGACAAGCACTCTACCACTAAGCCACATTCCCAGCCCCTAGTAATATTCTTGTATCACTTCAAAATTAATTGACCTATCAACTATATTGTATTGGAAATATTGAAAACATAAGTGGAATTTATAAAAAAAAATTTAGTTCAATTAGAGGTAATTTTCTTATTATCATGGTTCTCCTCATGCTGCCCATGGAATGAAGCTTATTGTATTACTATACCATTTTGTACAGAGATTCATTTGAAAATAGCTGATATTTTTCAATATTATTTCAAGAGGAATTAGACAAAAATCCATGTCTTGTACTAAGTAGCTTAAGCTCTATTCAGAAATCAAATTTTTACTTAAGTATATTGTGGCATTCATTTATTTATACAAAACTACTTTGGGGACTGGGAAGGTGGCTCAGTGGTAGAGTGCTTGCCTTGCATTCATAAGACTTTGGGTTCGATTCCTCAGCACCACATAAGCAGAATAAGCCAGAAGTGGCTCTGTGGCACAAATGGTAGAGCACTAGCCTTAAGCTGAAGAGCCCAGAGTTCAGGCCCTCCGACCAACAACAACAACAATAAAAATACTTAGAATATTATGCTCCCTTTTATACAATACACACACACACACACGCACACACACACACACACACACATACACATACACACACATGCCTGTTTTTATACTTCCAGATTCCTTTCTAGCTAATTAATAGTAATTGTTTGATGATGTCCTTTCCAGTGCCCATGTCATCAGTTTATCTTTTGTATGCTGAAGGACTTGTAACAGAATTTTTAGCAAAGTTCACATCAATCAAATATGAAGTTTCTTGCCAAGCTTTTATTTTTGTTTTATTATCATCTATGTATTTGACAATGTTTCTATGTAAAATTTCGTAAGTTTGCTGAAAATCCAATGAAAGACAGTGGGTATGTAAAAAAAAGACAGAATTTTATTGTTGATATATTGTATTTGCAAAAATCATTCAACTCAAGGATAATTAATATTTCCAGGATTACACAAAGATTCACAAATGAGCATTCCACAAGGGACTATAGGACTTCTGCTTCTAAGAATTTTGGACCTCATAGGAAAAGTTCTAACCAAATTTTATTTCTTACGTGTTCCATAATTATCCAGAAGTGGGTTTGCCATGATCTGTTCTTTCTACAATGATTGTAAAGAATGTCTTTATCAAAAATTCATTTTGGTTATTGATTTATTTTTTCAATCAATGGGTATTTTTCTATTAGAGACTTAGAAACAATAGAATTTACTTCAGCTCAGCTTTGGTGCTCACAGCTGGTACTGTACCAACTGAGCCAAACCAGTCGAGTCATTGTGCTGGTTATTTTGGAGATAAGTGTGCCAAAGATTTTCTACTGGGGTTAGCTTTGAATCTTGATCCTCTCTAATCTCAGCCTCTTAGGAAGTAAATGTTACAAACATGAGTCATCAACGCTCAGCTTAAATTATTCATTTCTAATAACGAAGCATCATCAAAAAAATAAAAATCATCAATACATCCATGTACAAAAAGGTTGTTATAATTTTATGGAATTGCTAAAAATGTTCTCCTATGAGATGGAAAAATACCTCCTTTCTATAACATGCTTACTGTCTATTTCACACACCTTAAATGCCAACCATGATAGACTCTAAGAAGCTTGAGGACTGACAGGGTATCCTATACAAAGTTCTCATTCCTATCAGGTACCTCTCATTCACGTTTGTAATCCTAGCTACTCAGGAGGCTGTTTCAAATCCAGCCCTGGCACAGATACCCCTGAGATTTTATCTCCAATTCGTCACCAAAAAGCCTGGGAATGGATCTGGGGCTCAAGTAGTAGAGTTCTAGTCTTGAGCAAAAAAAGCTTAGGGACAGCAGCCAGGTCCTGAGTTCAAGCCCCAGGACTGGAATACACCCACTAAAAAAGTTCACATTCCTATACATTGCATACTATTTCCCAAATGTCTCAAAGAGTCTGGAATGTCTCCCCCTTGAGGTCTTTTAGAATGCTTTCATTCCCTTAATCTTCTTTAGTGATCTATTGCTTACATTATTAGGAAGGCATTTAGGGCAAATCAACTCTACAGGTTGCAAGCACTAATGATCTTATAAATTATTTTATCTTGTGGGAAATATTTTTTTACTAAAAAACTTGAACCATTCTCACTATATTCAACACAAGCTTCAATTGTATTTAAATACAATGCCTTCTTTTTATTACAGATATTTTCTTATTTTTATGTCTCATTTTTTAAAAAATATTATCTTTCAGTCATCACACAGTGTCTTCATAATATTTGTGAATCCCAACAAATGTCCTCAAGGGTGTTTTCATTTTTATTTTCCAGGTTTTCTCAGCACAGGGGATCAGGCTGCGAAAGGAAACTATGGCATTCTTGATCTCATTCAGGCTCTAAGATGGACTAGCGAGAACATCGGATTCTTTGGCGGTGACCCCTTGAGAATCACTGTATTTGGATCCGGTGCTGGGGGTTCATGTGTCAATCTGCTGACTTTATCCCATTATTCTGAAGGTAACCGTTGGAGCAATTCAACCAAAGGTATTATGCAGGTTGCAAATTTTGACAATTTTGGTGTCTGCATGCCACCACCATCAGTAGTATGTGATGCTTTGTATATAGTTCTCTGTTCAAACTGACTGTTAGGTTGAACTCAATACCTGTTCAAAGCTATGTTTCTTCAGTTTTTCTATGCATGTTTAAACTTTTCGTCAGAGTCTTTCCTTTGTCCCCTGTGGAGTTTGGTAAGGTTTCCTTTTTTGACTATGCCTCAGAAGAGTTAGCTTTATATTTTCATTTTTCTTTCCTTCAAAGGGTGATTGTGGGAGGAAATCAGGTAAAAACATTCACAGTTGTCTGTTTACTCAGTAATCAAAATGAAAGTTCTATATAAATGCAAGAACTGTACATAATCTATTCTCAAGACAATGATATGGTTAGCCCTTTATTATTTATTTAACATGACACTCATAAAGCAGTCATAAGCTAGTTTGTCTGGGAGCATGTGATTTCAGTTGCTGTCTGAGAAAAGAATGGATTTTGCATGCATGATCCAAAATTGTCAAAGCATCCAGGCCACTAGTAAAGCCTTTGATTAAAGAAGAAAAATACATTTGATTTTTTGCTTTGCTATTTGAAACTCAAAAAGTGGTTTTATTTCCCCCTTAAATCTGGGCAAAGCAGCAAGGAGCACCGCTGCTGCTGTAATCCATGAAATATAATTTTTTTTCTTTTATTTTGTTCCCATGTCCTGGCTTTGACACTCTTTTTGAAAAGTGCATATCCAAAGCACATCAGGTTGCTTATTATCAGCTCCATTTTGCCATGTGGTTGATCATTCATTCTAAATGCCTTATTAACTTGAAATATCCACAAGAAAAGGCTTGCTGCAGAAGTCCAAAAAAACAAATACTCTCTCCATTATTTATTTATATGTGACGGAGAGGAAGAAGAGGAAGACAGAGAATATGTATCAACATTTAGCATCCTTTATTTTCAGCTTCTTACTTGTCATTTCACATACATGAAAAAAATTAAAACACACTGATAGGAGTAACTTATAAAGATACTTATTTACTGAATTTATTACATAAATACCCAATAGAATTGTTTTTTAGGTACCAAGTTGCAATTCCAACAGAATAGATAGAGTCTCAATGAGTATATGCATTTAGAGAATCATGTTTCATTATAGATTTCCTTTATTGACCTGGTTTACATAGCATCTCATTTAGGGTTACATCAACAACCACGGGTGTAATAAATGAGTTAACCTCTTTTAACAGTCTTTCATTGTAGCAGTCACAGAAGTGTGTCCAGCTGAATGTGATTTGAGGAACATAATTCCAATCAGTATTCTGATTTTAAATGCAGCAAGAATGAAGATGAGAATTTTCAACTACAGGGAGATTTTGATCTATAATTAATTGGCTTATTTTGAAGCTACACATTTGTGTTTTACTAACAGAGTTTTCTAGTCTTAGAACCAAAGCAGTTCCAATACTTAGAAGTTACCATTAAGCAATCTATAAATAATTCTCAGGGTTGGGTTCCAGGCCTGGCTCAGGTGGTAGAGCACTTGCTTATCAAGTACAATGCTTTTACTCACACACACACACACACACACACACACACACACACACACACACACACAACTGTCAGGGACATTAGGCACCAAAGTCAGTTTCAGGCCCATTTCAAACAAACATTAGAAAAAGAGACAAATCAGGATTCATGGACTTACTCATCATTTACAAGGTGGGATGTAGGAGCAAGTAGCTTTGCCAATAGCTGAAAATGTCACCTTCTATCATAATCTCAGGCAAATGGTTCTGTAGCTGGTCAAAAACATGGGTTTGGGTTTTACTTTGTCTTGAATGCGTACCCAAAATGAGCTCCTGACACAGCAGGAAGTGTTCAATCTCCAGGAATCATCAGGTTGATTCTACCTCTCAATTCTACCTCCAGTGCAAACTTACCTTTGAAAACTGTACACTTAACAAAAGCATACAACATTGTGCAGGCATGAGGCCACTATGTGCCAATTCAGCCATGAATACACTCAACAGCACTCTCTTATGATTTCCTCAATACCACCTACCTGGCATAAAGGCACTACTAAAGATGATGTGCAATTTCCATTAAATCTGCCTTGGTTTACTGAGCTAATGTCATCAAATCCCTACATTAGGGAAGATATTCTATAAACCACCAGGATTATTTTTGTTATAAAATTTTAAATTATTAAAACATTTCTCAGCTCAATTTATTTTTAATTTTATTTTTAGTACTTGTACAAAGGAGTCACCATTCTACCAAATAGTATATAAATACAATGAATCTTGATTAATGTCACTGCTTTTGCCATTCTCATCCCTCCTAACCCTTCTTTCACTCTTCTTAATTGTATAGAATATGCATTTAATTTCATTACTGTGTTTTCCTCCTTTTTCTTTGTCTACCCCCTTTCCTTCTACCCCCAAGCCTACGCATTTAAGTCATAAGTTTTTGTATATTTTCTCTATCTTACTCATTCTACCAAACTAAACATGTTAGATAATCAAAACAAATTCAAATTAGTACTTTTTAGATGTTTTGAATGTTTCAGTATTGTGTAGGAGCACACTATAGACATTAAAAAATATCTCTATCTTTGAAGAGAAATGTGAAACTTCAAATTCAGACACTAGAATCTTTGTAAAGAGTTTTATGCTCACTAACCTATATGAATATTTGAACATGTTTTAAGTAATTGAACAATAAAACTGCATGTAGAAATTGATAATATTGGAAAGTGTTTTAATGGAAATAGGCAAATTATATTTGCAAAATAAGAATTGTATTAGAAAACACTCTAATGAGTAAGGTGCATTTATAAATTTAAATTGAGTGTAACTTTTATCTAGCTGCTCAGGAAGCACATTTAAAATTCTTTTTTTTTTTTGTTTTTTGTTTTTTTTGGGTCTGGTGGTGGGGCCTGGACTCTGGGCCTGGGCGCTGTCCCTCAGCTCTTCAGCTCAAGGCTAGCGCTCTACCACTTGAGCCACAGCGCCACTTCCGGCTGTTTTCTTTTTTGCTTATGTGGTGCTGAGGAATTGAACCCAGGGCCTCAGGCATGCAAGGCAAGCGCTCTACCACTGAGCCACCTTCCCAGCCCCGACATTTAAAATTCTTTAGGACAATTAAATAGAAAGCAGTGGACCATGCATGTTTTTATTTTATGATAAAATACGAAGGTGTACATTCAGCGGTGGAAAAGAGTAAATCATCCCCCACTAAATCCTCTTGTTGACAGATTTTTCTTTAGCCTAGTGAGCATACTTCAAATGTGTGTCTTCCTATGAAAAGTGAATATTCAACACACTATATCTGACAGGAAGATCTGAAAAGGTGATGTCTAAAGTGATATTCTGTTTTGTGTAACTGTAGGGCCATCCCCAGGGTATTAAATAAAATCTCCAGCCCCTGTAGTTGTGTCAAAACTCAACAATATTTTTCAGATAAACTCTAGCTAAAGCAAACATATCTAGTCATTTTGGAAGAAGACAGACACAGTCAATGAAGAAAACATTCCACATAGACAATACATGTCTTATCCGATAGTCAAGAGAGCATTGGCTGTATCTAGAAGGTAATGACATCCTCACTGAGGAAATTTCTTGGAGCTATTTTTATCTCTAGCACTCACAACTTCTTCTCTTTTCACTTCCAGCCTCTTTGAGACTGCAAACTTTAGACTTCAAGCAGGTGTGACTCAAAAGTACAAGATATAGATCCACCTTTCTGATTCATTATACCCTGGGAATGACCTTGTTTACCTTTTCTTAGGCAAAAATAATGTCTCTGTTTCTTGAAATGTACCTGGGGTTTTATATACATGTCTAAAATATCAGATGTTATTGTTTTTACCACAATGTTCTTCAAAGATCATCTGAAACTCTTTGTTGATTTTCCCATAGGACTTTTTCAACGAGCAATAGCTCAAAGTGGAACAGCGCTTTCCAGCTGGGCTGTTAGTTTCCAGCCAGCAAAATATGCTAGAATGTTGGCCACCAAAGTTGGCTGCAATGTTTCAGACACAGTAGAATTAGTGGAATGCCTCCAGAAGAAGCCTTACAAAGAACTCATTGATCAAGATATTCAACCAGCCCGTTACCACATAGCCTTTGGACCTGTGATTGACGGTGATGTCATACCAGATGACCCTCAGATCCTAATGGAACAAGGAGAGTTTCTCAACTATGATATCATGTTAGGAGTTAACCAGGGGGAAGGGTTAAAATTTGTTGAAAATATCGTAGATAGTGATGATGGTATATCAGCTAGTGACTTCGACTTTGCTGTTTCTAATTTTGTTGATAACTTATACGGATACCCCGAAGGCAAAGATGTTTTGAGAGAAACTATTAAATTCATGTATACTGACTGGGCCGACCGCCATAACCCAGAAACCAGAAGGAAGACCTTACTGGCTTTGTTTACGGACCATCAGTGGGTGGCACCTGCTGTAGCTACTGCAGATCTTCACTCAAACTTTGGTTCACCCACATACTTCTATGCCTTTTACCATCATTGCCAAACAGATCAGGTTCCGGCCTGGGCTGATGCAGCCCATGGAGATGAGGTTCCCTATGTATTGGGAATCCCCATGATTGGCCCTACAGAGTTATTTCCTTGCAATTTCTCCAAAAATGATGTGATGCTGAGTGCAGTTGTAATGACATACTGGACAAATTTTGCTAAAACTGGGTACGTACCTACACAATGAAGTTTGCTCTAATTCTTTTACAAAATGATGCTTTGAATATTTTAATGCAATACGTATTTACCCCCAAATAACTTAATAGATTTATAAAACTATTCTATATTGCAATGTGTCAAGTAGCTGCTGCTTTATTAGGTTTTGCTTTTTGGATGTTTAGTAAGAAAGTTTATGTTCCTATTGTATTAGTCGATAAATGTAATTTTGGGGTTTTTTTTAGTTACACAAGACTTCCTATTGTTTCATAGTAGTTTTCAGTTCATAATTCCCTTTTTATCCACCCAACTACCTTCAGAGGTAGGCAAGTCGGATAATATTAATTTCATTTTATATAGAAGGGATATGAGTTTCTGAGAGGTTCAAACAGGTATTTATGTTTGATATGTAGTAGCACGAGGAATCAAGTCTTCATCTGTTAGAACTTATAAGTACTTTCTACTCTTTCATGCTATTTTATGTAGGTGACTTATCAGACAAATCAGACACACCCACACACACACATCTACTGAAATAACTCTTTTAAAGTCTTCAAGTTGATAGTAGTCCATCTCTATGTAAGCAAAGAATAAGAATATGGAACTTTTTTGTCTTCTGTTATCATCTATTAATCTGCTTATTAGGACATTTGAATTTCTAAATTGAGCCAAGTTAATATCTAAAGTTAAGTTACCTCTTCAATTAGATACTAACTTGGTAGTATTTTTGACAATGAAAAATAGAATAATTGTTGTGTTCTCATAATTTCTTCTTTTTCTTTCTTAGCGACCCAAATCAACCAGTCCCTCAAGACACAAAATTCATCCACACCAAACCCAATCGCTTTGAAGAAGTAGCATGGACCAGATATTCTCAGAAAGACCAACTGTATCTCCATATTGGATTAAAACCAAGAGTGAAAGAGCATTACAGAGCCAACAAGGTCAATCTGTGGTTGGAGCTGGTACCTCATCTGCATAATCTCAATGACATTTCTCAGTATACCTCGACAACAACTAAAGTGCCATCAACTGACATCACTCTCAGACCAACAAGGAAGAATTCCATACCGGTCACATCGGCCTTTCCCACTACAAAGCAGGACGATCCCAAGCAACAACCAAGTCCATTTTCAGTGGATCAAAGGGACTACTCAACGGAGCTGAGCGTCACCATTGCAGTCGGGGCGTCTTTACTCTTTCTGAACATCCTAGCCTTTGCGGCCCTGTACTACAAAAAGGATAAAAGGAGACACGATGTGCACAGGAGGTGCAGCCCGCAGCGTACCACCACCAATGACCTGACCCACGCACAAGAAGAAGAGATCATGTCCCTCCAAATGAAGCACACTGATTTGGATCATGAATGTGAGTCAATCCATCCACATGAGGTGGTTCTGCGGACCGCCTGCCCGCCAGATTACACACTAGCTATGAGGAGGTCTCCTGACGATGTTCCCTTAATGACACCTAACACTATTACTATGATTCCCAACACGATACCGGGAATCCAGCCCTTACACACATTCAATACATTCACTGGAGGACAGAACAACACCCTGCCCCATCCTCACCCCCACCCCCATTCACATTCAACAACCAGGGTATAGCCAGATAGGAGAAACAAACTTTTTTTTTTTTTTTTTGGATGGACTGCAGCAAAAGCTAACTGAAGATTCCTTGGCTCTCAACCTACAAGACTCTCACTATTTAAATAAGGAGGAATATTGTGTGCATATACATATCAAGAACTTTGGGGGTTTTGAAAAAAAATGAATTGTATATATATATACATATATACACAAAGAGCTTAAACTTTACAAATTTCAATTGCATAAAGCAATTGTTCTGAATGATACTTCCACATTCACATTCAAGAATTATTTTTTTTTGAAGATTTCAGTTACGTAATGGAATTAGGCATGTGGAACACCAAACAGGAAAGAACTATATCTGAAATATAAAAATTAAAATTAAAAAACTATGAATATGCATAAGGGACACCCCAATGGAATGTCAGATAATTTTCATCTGTTTTTATTTGGAGCCGTTTTATTGTGTAGACCATATTTACATATTTGGATAAGTACACACAAGGCACCAATGCTGTTAGTGGCCTTAGCCGAGGCTCATGCTGAAATTTGCCAGTAAAACAAAGAAGTCTAAAGACTGGCAGGTACAACATATCACATAAGTGCTGTCAGTATAAAGTTGTGGGCATAAAGGAGACTGGATATTTTTAGCACGATGTGCATGATAATTTATATGCTTGGTGGCTGTGCTGCTGATTAAGCCGTAATTAAAATTGTTCTCATCCCTTTGGAGTTTTTAATAGAAGCTTCCTCCATCAATTGGCAGAACCTAAAGAAGATTTTAAGGGGCAAAAGTAATTATAATAAAATAATTTGTGATAGTCTCAATAATAGAAGGAATTAGTTATTAAAGGTATTTCAAGAAACTTTAGGCATAGTGGTGAATACTTGCTGATATGAATCCTAGAGGGGAAAAAAATCTTGTGTTTTTATTGTTCTTTTCTTTGCCATCAAAATAATAATTTCTAGAAATACAATGCTAATTGGACACATGTTACAGGATCTCTAATTTGTTGTGGCTTTTGTTACTCTGAATTATGGTAAGGTGAAATGTGTCAATGAGTCTATCAAAACAGGTTTTTTTTTAATCATAGGAGGATGTCCCTTATTACCACTCAGATTACAGTTCTTATTAAATTGATTTACTCATATTGCATGACAAAATGTTTATGGCTTCTAATTCAGTACAAAGTTATGTCCTCCTTCACATCCCTTACCTCTCTCACTGAGGTTCGTCCACTGGAATCTATTCACGCAATCTCAGTAGAGTACAACATAGATACAGAAACTAGGACGTCAACACCTGGTGGAAGTTAGTCTTACACTTACGTGTGATTTCAATTAAATATTCTAAGACCACAGGAAGCTCTTTATCCTCCTGATGTTTACCAGTAATATCAGTATATCACAGACCTTTCCAGATGTTTGTATATGTAATCAGATGTACATTTATATTAAAAAATTGAGATGGACTTAAAGAGCACATCCTGATAAATACTTTCTCTCTTACCTGTACTATATTTCTATTAGACTAAAGTTATGTGGTTTTTTTTTACATTTTTTCAGATGACTAGCAATTTTGATAGTTTGTAAGATAATGCAAAGAACTTTCTCTGACAAACTAACTGCAGTAACAGAAACCTTTCTTTTCAGTTACTCTTTTTCAAGAACGAAAGCTTATTATACAAAAGAAAAAAATTGTATACTACTTGATGGAAACAACTTTGTACATCTTGACCATGCCATTGGTCATTGCGTGAAATAAAGATAATCTGGATAATGACTATTAGTCAAGTGCTAAGAGACATGATCTTTGCTCATTAAAGAGCTAAAATGTTTATTGCTGTTTTGTCTTTTTTTTTAAATAACAAAATCAAAAGAAAACATGACTGTCTTAAGGACTCACTTTTCTAGACCAGTCAGGTTTTTGAAGACATACATGTAGGTAACTTCTACTGAAAATACAACCATGTATTTAAAAGCAAGTTTCATCTGAATTGTAACTCTTGAAACTTTAACATTATGAATTTGTAACTCCAAGCACTCTGAGACAAATGGTAGCTTTGTATTTTTGAATACCCCTTATGTAAAAGTGTTATAAAAATGAGTTGCCAATTGTTTTCACTTAGAAATGTTAAGTGAAATGCTAAAGGTCTATTGGAAGTAAATGAACCATATCTCATGAAATACAAACGTGTGGCTTCAAAATATAAGGGTAATGAAGCTCTTATAAAGTGTGGATTACAAATTTATCCTTCTAAGAGAATTTAAAAATGCTGAGCGAGACTGATAGTAAAAGATCAAGGAATTTCCTTGATTATAAATTCTTCTTCTCATTATTAAGTCTCAATAAAATGTAGATATTGATTTATAATTCCAAATAAAACTCTTGGCTAGAAGCAAAGTCTTCAAAATTCAGAGCTGTCTACAAACACCATTTTTTTTGCCTAATGTGGTTTTGTTTTCAGATTGTGAACGGCTAGTGTAAACCCATAAAAAGAATTGTGTTAGCATCTGAAATATTGTTTAATCAAAAAACTATCTTTCACTATAATGATTAAGCAAGGATAAAAATCAGAAATAGAAGGTCCACCATAAACCAAAAAAAGATATAAGTGAATGTTTTCATATGCATTACCACACTGGGCAAAATCATTCTCTATTACTGGTGTTTGTATTTCTACTGGCCCACTGATTGCTTTCTATTTTTCTGTCAATCCACCTATGTAATAACACAACTGATACCTGCTTTATATTAATTTAGGGAGCTTTTGTAAGGAACCTGTTTGTTCTTCTCTCTAATTGAAGATGGTAATAACTTTGTGTGGGAGACAAAGCAGTTAGGTTTTAGTACTCTTCTCAAGTCATACAGTCAAACTAAATGTGAGTACTGGTTTTCTAGTACTATTTTCTAGTTTTCACAATGAAAAATGATGTCCCACATTAAACAGAGCAGTAAAATTGTTTTAAAAGCTCAGTAATTTTTAAATCTAGAATATTGTTGCACATTATGATTCAATTTTAGTTAATTTAGTTAATTTAGATACAAATTTCCTTAGGATAAAAGTAAGTCATAAGACTAAAATAATATTTTGTTGTTATTTATTTATCCAGGGTTTAGTGACTCATATTAAATTGAAACTAAGCAAGACTGCTTAGAATTTATATAAACTTAAGCTAAAATGATCTTGATTCCATCATTTTACTTTTCCATAATATTGTTGTCAAATGTGTATCAAGAGTAAACTTATTTCACATTAAGAGGTTAAAGATATTAGTGATAGATTTTATAATTTTAAATTTATATTGAACATGTGAACATTAAAGAGTATCTCATTGACTTCTACAGTTAAATTTTATCATTAACATTTTATGCATATGGGAATCTGATTTGCTCAATCATAACAAATATTCATTGATACTGTTTAAGTCAAAACAGAAAACCTGTGAATATATTATTTCCTGCCTCATTTCAGATTTGAAGATTGATGAAAAACATGCTTTAATACCGAATTCTTTGATCTTCAAACCTGAAAACAATGACAAATATTTTTAAATACCAGAGACCATGTACTATATTAAGGAAGAAAATGAGAAGACAATAATTTTGATATGGAAATGTTAGAACTCAATCATTACACCTCTGATACATGAACTTCATCTTCTGTCACACTCTTACTGATATACATACTACTCTCAAAAGAGGGTAATGGAGGGACAAATATTATTGATTTAAAAACAATTCCACATACAAAATAGTAGGATTTTTTTCCTTCGGTGACTTCCTCTGACATATTTTCAAAGGAAAAAATGATTAATTGAATGTATAGGAAAGCTGTCAAACATCATGGCAGGCTTTTGGTGTTAGTAATTTTGTTTTCATCAGTAATTGGCTTATAGTACTGGCATTTCCTTCTTCTCTACTAATTAGTTGTTATAGACTATCACTTTTTAATGTGAGTGAAAATTAGATAATTTGGTTATACTTGTGAAAACATGCTCCCAAATAAATTCAATTAATGGACACTTCCCTGCTGAGATTTTGTTATCATTCATTTAATTGGCTTGCCAAGCTTTACTGTTACAGCAATTGTTTTAGCTGTTTAGTCGATAAACTAAGAGGATGTTTCTAATAGGCTTCTACCTGACTTGTGCTTGATATGGGATCAATGTGCACATTGAACTTGAATCTGAGGTCTGCTCAAAAAATTATCAGCATCCAGGCACGAGTGGTTCATGCCTGAAATCCTGAAATCCTAGTTACCCAAGAGGCTGAGATCTGAGAATTGAGATTTGAAGCCAACCCAGACAAGAATGTTCTTGATCTCAAATTAACCAGAAGTAGAACTGACCAGCATAATAGGAAAGCAAGGAAGGAAGGAATGAAAGAAGAAGGAAGGAAGGAAGGAAGGAAGGAAGGAAGGAAGGAAGGAAGGAAGGAAGGAAGGAAGGAAGGAAGGAAGGAAGTTAGGTTGGGAGGGAGGGAGGGAGGGAAGGAAGAAAGGAAGGAAAGAGGGAGGGAAGGGAAGAAAGACAGGAAGGAAAGAGAGGGAGGGAGAGAAAGAGGGAGGGAAGAAGGGAAGAGGATGGAAGGAGAAAAAAGAAGGAAAGAAACAAGAAAGAAAAGAAGGAACAGAAAGAAGGAAGGAACGAAGGAAGGAAAGAAAGAAGGAAGGAAGGAACTGAGAGAGGAAGGGAGGGAAAGAAGGAGGGAGGGAGGGAAGGGAAGGGAAGAGAAGGGAAGAAAGGAATAGAGGAGAAAGAGCCAGTAGCCAACTTGATTCTAATATCATACTTGCTGTGATTTGGTTTTAATTTGGAACTTTACCATATTTGTATGCAGGCTCAAAATATACAGATTAGAATAGCCATGTACAGGGCTTAAGTGTCTTTTCTCTTGGATTTTAATTTCTAAAATTTATCATTTATAATTATTCTAAAACTTTGATTTGAAAGGTGAAATGGGATAATTAGTTATCAAATCTAATAGGAGAATGTTATTTAAAGATTCTTTTATTTGAAATTTGTATGATATAAAATGGAACTAAATGAGTCTTTGGAAAGAATGAAGTGTATTTTTGCAAAATGAGTTATTAGACCTCTTACTGAAGAATAAAAACGTATAACTCTAACAAATTAGAATTTTTTTCCAATAAATAAACTTAATTTAGATGTCTGTAGCTATTAGGAATAAGAATAAATTACACACAAATTAATTTTTCTGTTCACTTATTCTATGCCATATTGTACCCTATATACCATATAATTTATTGAATATTTATGATGTCTCTTTTAGATCCATAACAAGTGGCATTACATACCTTCCTAATTGTGTAGAGATGTGAAAGAATTTAGCCCTTTTAAAAAATTAAGCCAAAGTACTGGCAGTTTTATATTAAAATAAATGATAACAATCAAAACTTTTAAATAATTTATAGGCTCAAGACAAAAACTCAGCAGCTGAAGTTAAAACAAAGGGATCATTTTTGAATGTCATTTTCCAGTGTTGATATCTATAAACAGATGGGGTGCTCAAACAGATTTTAGTATTATTAATTCATCCTTTTTCCACTCCCATATCTTTTAGCAATTTAATGTCATGTATCATGGTTTTTTTTTTTAATAAGGCCATTGGGATGTCATGACTCAGATGGTATTTTGGACATTGATGGCTCTTGCTAAAAATGCATTTATCATGAATAAATATTACAATGTTTTCCAAGCTTTGTTGACTAATTTTAAATCAGAAATAATTTTTTGTCTTTGATGCTCATGAAAACATTTCTCAGATAAATGAACTCTTATAACTTCTTTGTATTGTTCACACATGCAGTGAGTGCAGATTTGAGGGGAAGATTATAGCGTATGGACTGTTTAACTATTTAATGAATGCAACAAAAAATTTGGAGAAAAGACTTTCGGAATTTAAACAGAGACTGTCATAAAGAAGAATGAAAAAAGGAGGAAAGAGAAAGAAGATTGGGTAGGGGAAGGAAATGAGGGGGAAATGACTTAATTTTAAATTCATGGCTATTTCCTCAAACTAGCTATTTTTTAAGAAATAAAGATGTATGATGTTTATAAAGGGAAAGCACTTAAATTATAAATAAATTGTCCTTAAATAGCAAGATTTATAACATTTAGACAGCAATAGCAAACTCAATCAATCTAAATATCAGTTAAATTTTATCACTGGAAACATAAAGTTAAATATATGCATTTCTAGTATTGTACTAATAAGCAATGATCTTTGGAGATAATACTGTCTTAAGTATGGTTCTCTTTCATCTGTATAATATAGCAAAATGAGAACGCAGAGAAAAAAAGGGCATCATAGAGTTTCTCTCATATATGGCTCAAAGATCAATACATCCAAATTGTTGAAGAAAGGAATTGGACTGTTGTGAAGCAATTTGTGGCTGCACTGAGCCTTGGTACCAAATAAATTAATTACTTTGTAAGGGCTTCTGTCCACAAATGTATCTAAGTGTACAATAGAATTTGACGTTGTGTGATATGATTACGATTTTTATTGTTTTTATGGTTCCCTAGAGCTTACAGAATGCTTTTTTTTCTGATATCCAAAGAAAGCCCCAAAGATATTCTGTAAATGTTCATATGAAAGAAGTATTTTCCAGTGAAATGTCATAATTGTAAGTATTGCCTACTGTCACAGGCTTGAAGATTTGCCTCTAATTTCTGGTTAAAAGGTTTCAAATCCCCTAAAAATTGTAACTTTGCTCTCAGAGCTGCCTTTTGTGCAACAGGGATCTACTCAATGAGATGTTGCTGGTATCATTTCAGAACTCTCTCATTGCTATTCATGCCACTATCAAGGGCACACAACTCAGAAGGAATGTCAAGAGAGGTGATCTAACTGGTGTCATGAGGATTAGCTTAGAATTAGTCATTCATTCTTTCAGCAAATGGTGTCCAACATGTGTCAAAGTATTTACTTGTTGGATACATGGTCCAACAGATAAATCATCCACTAACAACTACTGCCATGCTTGAAATAACTTCAAACACCTGCATTGATTCAGGTCATTTTCTGTACTACTTACTAGAGAAAATTGTGTCACCCCTTGCTTTACCCATTTTATATGCCATAAAATACAATTTTAACCATGAAATTGCATTTATTGAGTTCACCTCAATATTTGTTGAAATCTGTCCAGCCAGTCTGCCAATCAAGATAGAGGGAAGTGATCTCTTCTGATAAACGTGGCCAAACGTGAAGCCATATTATACTATGACAAAATAAATAATAGAATGTGAAGTGTACAACTGAAAGTCCATCTCATTCAACATCTTAAAGAATCTGTAATCCTCCTTCTTAGTCCCAGTTTGTACTTATGAATCTTATCGGTGATCTTATCATCATGTCTCCGGAATTTTACAACAACTGATTTCAGACTTTTCAGAATTTTGTCCTCCTATTGAGTCATTGTGATATTTCTCTTTTGATCGTTATAAAATCTCCATCATGGGACATCCTTTTACCTATTTAAAACAACTACCTTACTTCCATGAGTCAATTTCTCCTCAAAGCAAAATTCCTGTTTCTTTTTTTTTTAATGTTGGTATAAAGGTGATGCACAGAGGGGTTACAGTTACATAAGTAAGGTAATGAGTACATTTCTTTTTGAACAGTGTTAACTCCACCCTCATTTTCCCTTTCCCACACCCCTGCAAGTTATGAAGTTCATTTCCAACATAGTGTCCAGTGAGTATCACTGTTTCATTGGTTGTCCCTTCTTCTAACATAAAGTAAATGAAACTTTTTATCATTTTATTCACTATTCTTCAAATAGTTCTGAAAATGATATTTCATAGGAAATATAAGATTTAGGATTGACCATGATAAACAGTTAAGTATAAATGAATTCTAACCAATGGAGCACCAATTTAGACATTGTAGCAATGACAAGTTAACATAAGTATTAGTAGTGATATCTTCTTTTCTGGTTGTAGATCATTGGTAATTCAGATGGAGATTTAATCTCTGTTGTCACTCCTTAAATTTTCTACATTATCCTGCTGAACCAGATTCTTCCTTTATCTGACCCTTGATCATTTGAAGATAGTCCTCATTCTCAGGATTCTACCTCATTACATTCAGCACATTGCTCCAGTTTATAAAGATCGTTTGACCTCTGTCAAATTAAATTGAAAAAGGTGATAAATATTTCTTCTGCCTTCACCTAAGTCCTTAGCAAAATATATAATACCAAATTATATGGATGAGAAAATTCTAGAGTTAGAATAGCAATGCACAGAGTAGCTAGGATACTGAAACAAGAAATAGCTGATATTTACTGACAACCATTGCTGAGAAAGGCCATCAATATGTTCTCAGTTCTTTGTGACACACAATAACCTACTACTCCCATGCTCAATTCATGAATACTTTTGATAGGCTTATTCTCTAACACATTCTTTAAAAAAAGTATTACAAAGCCAGGAGTTAGTGGCGTACACCTGGAATCCTAGCTACTCAAGAAGCTAATATCTGAGGGTCATTGTTGAAACTAGCTGGAGCAAGAAAGTCCGTGAAACATTTATCTCCAAATAACCACCAGAAAACCGGAAGTGGTGCTGTGGCTCCAGCGGTAGAATACTAGCCTTGAGCAGAAGAGCCCAGAGACAGTCCCTAGCCCCAAGTTCAAACCCTACGACTAAGAAAAAAATTACAAATCTATTCTGTATGATAAACTACTTGATGAACAGAGACATAGTTCCCGCTTCACTAGTAATCAATTGATTAATCTTTCCTTTGTCTAAACACATAGCAAAAGAGACATAATCACATGTATTGCAGAAACTACTTAGTTTAATTTGAAGTATGCAAGTGATACCATAAGTGTCTGTAGTAAAAAAAATGTGTTATGAATTTGCTAGATTCTCTCTGTTCAGGCCTTGTATTTTGGGTGCTTCATATTAAACCATGGAAGATATCACAGGAAAAGAATTTTCATAACACTCACCTAAACCTGTGTTTTAGGCCATTAAAGTGTATTTACCAAATACTATTGCTGAATAGAAAAAGTAGGAGTTAAGAGGGTAGCTCAGCAGTAAAGTGCTTGCTTTGTATGTAGAGGTCGAGGGTTCAATCCACAGTACCCAAAGTGAAGGAAGGAAACAAGAAAGGAAAAAAGGAAGGAAAGAAGGAAGGAAGAAAAAGAAAATGCACACATAATATAAAATATTTTAGAGTGAAAAGTAAACATCTTTTTCACTTCAGATTCCAAACCAAGTGTCTCTTCCCAGAGATACTTATGGCTATGAATTTACAAAGGTTTTTCCACAAAAATTCTATCCATATGCAAAATATACAAATACTCAAATGCATAGTGTCTGTGTATGTATATGGAAGCTATTACATGTTCATATTCTTTTTAAAATTTATCTGGAAATGTGAAGATGATATATACCAGCTTTATGGAGAATATAGCAGTAAATAACCCTGAAATTTTTCTGTAAATTTAAATTGCAATAGCATTTGTTTGAAATATCTACAATAAAGAACAGCCAATTTCTCTACAGCTAGAGAATGAGTAGTAGTTACTACAAAGCTATTGTTATTCAAAGAATATGGCATTAATTCAGAGAGACAGAGAAATAGAGATGAACAGAAAACTTGTAAGCAGACCTGTAAAAAAGAAGAAATTGGTATATGCAAGAGAAGTGTACAAGCCAAGTCAGCTAAAAACAGATTTATCTGGGCAAAGAAAAATCATTCTTCAACTCATATGTTATATGACATAATCCTAGATGAAATTAAAATATGCACCTTATAAGCCCATTTCAAATATTTTAAGACATACAAAAATGGTCTGTAAAATAAGAACAAATTTATTAAGTAAAACATTAAAACAACATAAATCATAAGGGAAAGAAACTCAAAGTACCAATACATCAGGTTATACAATTTTTAAATGACAGAGATCACATAATAAAATAGATATTTGCAATGAATACAAGTTAATGAGATTTTAAATAAGTGTATAAATCTGTGATGAAATGACAAGTCCACAAGAAAAATTAAGTGGTTAAATAAAATGTTTGGCAAACACATCTTTGTTTCTTCCCCCTCCCTCATCTTCATCAAAGAATAAGTAGAAAGTTGTACATATTTAAAGTCAACCACAGCAAACAGTAGAAGAAGAAACAATAGCTGGACAGTGTTTAAAAACCTTTGGAAGCTAGAAATTAAAGAACATTAGAAATATAATACAATTTATAAAAATAAGCATATAAACTATTATTGGGAAAGTTAAACAATTTTAATATAACTCAAGAAAGAACATCAGTAAAACAAGTAATAATGTCAATGTAGATTAAATGGAAAGAGATGTGGAACCAGTAAGTTCTAACATGTCCCTTTCTCCTTCTTGTAGTAGTTTCAAGGTTTCAGTTCTTACATTAATTCATTTTGAATTGGTATTAGTACAATGCAAGAGACAGAGATCTAGTTTCAGTCTTCTCTATATGGAAGTCAAGTTTTCTGAACACCATTTGTTCAAGAGGCTGGTTTTTTTCCAACATATATTTTTGACTCATCAGATATCTGATGGCACTCGGTATATTTCTAGCTCTTCTAATTTGTTCCATTAGTTTTCAGGTCTATTTTTGTGCCAGTACCTAGAACCAAAATATTCTTTAAGCTACCTAGAAAATCTAAAGAGAAGTACATGGAAAAGTTCAAAAATGAAAAATATAAGGGAAAGGAAAAAGGAAAGACTGTAATTCAAGAAAAATTTCACAAATTAATAAAAAGATTTGACATATTTTCACTGAGAATACAGGAAAGCTCATCAAAATGATCAACTCCCAGACTTATTCTAATAATAATACTCATTATGGCATAGAACCTGTGGGCATTCACATCTAGGCAAAAAGACCAAGTCTCATATTGCAAATACTCTTAAATAGACACTTCAAAAGCATTACTTTAGATGGAGAGAAATAGAAATGGCAGATGAGGGCTGGTGCCACACCTTCTATCCCAGCTGCTTTGTAAGCAGAGATCAAGAGAATTGCAGTTTGATGTCCATTTTAACCAATAAGCTGGATATGGTGGCATGAGCCTGTAATCTAGTTATACAGAAAGCAGAAGCAGTAAGATTGAAGTTCAAGCCTAGCTCCAGGCAAAATTCAAGACCCTATCTGAAAAACGAGAAAAACACCATGGCTCAAATGGTAAAGTACCTCACTAGCAACCATGAGGCCCAGAGTTCAAACTCCAGTACCTCTAAAAAAAAGAAGGGAGTGAAACCGTATATGTTAAATACTCAAGAGTAGATAAGGCAGATAATTTTTATATACAGTCATACACTGATGTGAAGTATGAAAACATAGGTCAGCTGATATGTACATTCAAAAATCTCAGAGAAAATAATTCCCAGGAAAATTTTTACCAAAACTAGGCGGTAGGATTGTTGAAGAAACATGTTGAAATATATCATAGGGAAGGAATCAGCAAAATTCATACTACTAAAAACTTCACCAGTTAAATTCCCTGGTTTCCTCAATAAAATATTGTGAGAATAAAAACATGGTAAGAAATCTTTTGATTAATGGGAAGGGATGGGAAGGGGAAACAAAGGAGGAGGCTACAATGCTTGATAAGAAATGTACTCATTATCTTGCCCATGTAATTGTAACTCCTCTGTACAGTATTTTCACAATAAAAATAAATAATAATTTAAAAAAGAAAAAAAAGAAATCTTTTGATTAAAGAAAAAAAATTGGAGAACCCCATTGGTGAGGTTTTGGAGGAGAGTAACAGAAGTGGTGAGCCTGATACCTTGCATTCATGTGTGGAAAGTCACAACCAAACCACTCTTGTACAGTTAATGTATGCTAATTTAATAAAACTTAGGAAAAGTCATTGATTTGAGAAGTACTTTCCAATGATAGAAGTATAAAGAAAAACAAAGTGGTTAGCAAATCCCCAAACGTTGACAGTCAAAGAAAGGATTTGAGATGAAAATAGCTCACGTAGAAGACTTTTGAAGTGGCTTGCAAAATTCTATTTATCTTGTGTCTTTGCTTTTCAAACCATATTTACTTCAATGATATAAAATATAAATATTTCTTTCATAAAGTTTTCTGTACTCATGCTATACTCTACAATTAGAAGGTTCATAATAAGATAATACACTAAAATATTTCATGCCATGAGTTTATGAATTGAGTTTATGAATTATATCCTAGGCATTATCTTAACTGCCTAAGATAAGGGAAAACATCAATTACAGATATCAGACATTTAAAAAGAAGAAGTTTCTACAGCTTCCAGAGAAGAGTAAAAAAGATTTTCAGTGTCAGCTCTAGAAGTTAGAAGGTCAATGCCTTTGTGAATGGGAGGAATAGGAATTATAAGCAAATTATAATTTCTTATATAAACAAAATCTTTCATCAGAGTACAAGACTGTATGGTTCTTGAGAAAAACCAAAGGAAGACCAAGAGCTTAAGGAGTTGGAGAAGAGATCAGATGTGAAGCCAGGGACTCCAGTAAGGCTATCACTAGCATAATCTTGAAATTAGTCCACTATCAGTGTTTCATCCTGTGAAAAAGATGTCATTCGTATGGATTTTTAAATTTTCTTGCTAAATTGTAGAAGGAAACAAAAAAAACCAAACCAACAAAATGGTCATTGTTAATGCAGACAAAAAGTATTACAAGAAATGGAATGTAATCCTAAATATGTATCTTTGTTCACATGAGTTAAAATACAGTTAAGGGATCATTTTTACCAATATAAAGATTAGATAAAAGAATATTTTCAGTTTTTTTAAACAATTTCCTAATTGTTTTTCAAGAATGTTAAATAGAGTTCCACTCCCGAGGGTGTATTAGAGACTCTGTTTCTCTCTTTGCTACCCCCAAAATGTGATTATTTTTTATCTTTTCCATTTTAATATAAATCGAGTGTCATTATTGTATTAATTTGCATTTTTAAATTGAGGTAAAGCATCATTTCTTATGCTTACAAGCCATTGTATTTCATTTTTTATATTTAATGTATTCCTTTACTTTGTATATTTTTCTATTTGTTAATCTCTTATTATGGCATTATAAGAGTTCTCTGTAGATAAATAAAATCAGTATCTTTTGTCATGTGTGTTGTAAATAATTTTGCTCTACTTTTCTTTGAGTTTAATTTTTTTGTGCTAAGCAGAAATGCTCACTTTCTTCAATTTAAATGTGTCAATGTTTCTGGGTTTTGAGTCTTGCTGACAAAGCCTTTCCTTTTTCCAAAGTTTTTTATTTTTCTCATATATTCTTCTGTATTGATAGCTTCATTTTTATAGTCAAATTTTTGTTCCTCCTAAAATTTATATTGACATCACAGGAAAGAAGAAAATTTAGTTTTATTACTTCCTAGATAAGTCAATATCTTACTACAATGAAAATGGGCAAAATAGATTGTGTTTTAACCCAAATGGAAAGTTTCTCATGAAAATCTAAACATTGTGGCATAATGCAGCAGCCAAATTGCATGAAGGTTGCTAATAGCTGTCTTCCTTATTGCAGGCCTGTAACTAAAATTAACCTTCTAATATATGACACCTGATTCCAAATACCATCTCAAGTACTTGAGATTCTCCAGCTAGTGAAGAGAAAGCCCTCCAATTTATCACTCCTGTCTGCATGTAGGGCTTCAGTTTATAAAGTACTTTCACACCTAAAAACTGTATATTATTATCTGTATTTCAAACTCATGAACAATATGTATATGTGTAAACAATATATGTGCATGTGTAGACACATACACATATATATATATATATACAGACACATATATATTTGCATGGATACATACACATATATGGACACACATATATTTATGAATATATATATATATGGTTATATCTATAGCTATCTATATCCATATCTATATATCTACATATGGTTCTATCTACCTATATATGAGTAGATCTATATATTTATACATAGATATATATGCATAAAGATATAGTTCCTTCATCTCAATTACTTACCATTTCTTTGTGCTAGAAATATTGAAAATCCTATTTAGCTATTTTTTTTTTTTGAGTCCAGTCATGGGGCCTGAGCTCTGGGCCCGGGTGCTGTCCTTCAGCTCTTCAACTCAAGGCTAGCGCTCTACCACTTGAGCCACAACGCCACTTCTGGCTTTTTTCTTTTTCCTTATGTGGTGCTGAGGAATCAAACCCAGGGTCTCAGGCATGCAAGGCAAGCGCTCTACCACTGAGCCACCTTCCCAGCCCTTAGCTCTTTTTTTAAAAAGTATGTATGACTGGGCCTGGGAGGCTCAAGCCTATAATCCTAGCTACTGAGGTCTGAGGTTTTGAAGCCAGACAAGGCAGAAAAGTCCGTGAGATTCTTATCTCCAATAAACGACTTAGAAAAAGCCAGAAGTGGAGCTCTGGTTCAAATGGTAGAGTGCTAGCCTTGAACAGAAAGAGGCTCATGGACAGCACCCAGGCCCTGAGTTCAAGCCCCAGGACCCACAAAAAAAAGTATGTGTGTGCATGTGTGTGTGTGTATTTGTGTATGAGTGTGTGAGAGAGAAAGAGAGAGAGAGAGAGAGAGAGAGAGAACTTAGGTTGAATTCAGAACCTCAAGCCTTTGCTTTTTTTTCTTTTTTCTCAAGGCTGGCTCTCTAGCACTTGAGCCATGCCTCTAATTTATGAAATAAACAACTATTTTTCACAATAGTTATGTTACTGTTTTTAACAAATACTATGAATACTGTGCATTATGTGCCTTTCTACATTAAGAAAGTCAAAAATAGCATATCTATGTACTTCGTCATACATTGTGCATATATGTGCTATCATACATCAAGCTCACATCCACATACTTGTAAATATGAACAACAGAATTTCTTCCATTCACCTGATTTTGTTTCTGTAACCATCCTCTCATCTCCCTCCCCATCTGCACACCACTCCCAGGCTATGATAACCACTATTCTATTTCCTACTTCTATGAGGTTTTTCTAAGATACACTCAATACTAAAATAGCTTTAAGAATAACAAGTTCGTGGAGCCCTGCAATCAGAAGAAAATCCATGAAAATTAAAGAACCATGAAGAGTGCATCTTTTGATGTAGGTTAGAGTCTGAAAACATTAACAGTAACAAAAGTACATTTTTATCTGTCCTTGGACTTACAGACCTAAATCAAATACCTTGCAGATTCATCTCCAAGGTTGCCAAGAATCTACACAAAGTATCATAAAGACACTTAGAGGTGTCCTGGCATTTTTAAGATGCTATACTTAATGGCTATGTGTTTCTTCCCAGATTACACAGCAATAAGATGTTCTCCCAACAGTTTCCTATTCTTTTTTCTCTTTTTTCAATGAGAAGAATCCAAGAAAAGGGTCTATTTAATGTCTTCATCTATTTTCCATGACCTCTACTGTATCTCTGGTTGTCTGTTCATCATTTTTGAAGTTGATTATGCAGGTCCATACTTTGGTCATCACTTATTTTCCTAATTTTTTATGTTCAGCTTAAGAGAGCAGGTAGAGTTCTTGCCTAGCACTCTGAGTTGCTTGATTAGATTCCTCAGTACCATATAAACAAAAATAAATAAATAAAGAGAGCTTTCAAATAACTAGAATGTGAGAGATAGACAGAAAGAGAGAGGCAGAGGCACAGAGAGACAGAGTCACAGAAAGATACAGAGACACAGAAAGAGAGGGAGGAAGGAAGGAAGGAAGGAAAGAAGAAAGGAAAGAAGGAAGGAAAGAAGACAAAAGGAAGAAATGAAATGCTCCACTCAGCGTATTTAACAGCAATTCTTTTGTTCAAATATCTGATAACTTTTTTTAAGAGACAAATGACCTCATGCCATGAATTTATACATGTTATAAAATCTAAGGTTAAATGGATACTGTGTGCCAGATTGTATACAGGAAAAACATTTATTTTGTGGGCTAAGTATACTTAATTTGCATATGTGTGTATATTAAGTTGCCACTGTACACAAAGATTTACAGTGTTTGATTTGGCAGACAAGACAAAGGGATCTTAGCCAAGGATGGGAGGAAGAGAAAGCTGAGCTATTTACTGATATACAAAGATAGGATAGGAGAGCTATGAGTATTTTCCCCAAGGCAATCAAGACATTCCTTCAGTAAGTAATAAGCAGCTGTGTTAGTTTCAGAGCCTGTGCAACCACTAGCGGCCATGCTTTTAGAAATGAACTGCAAGGAGTTATCTTCACAGGAAAACATCAAGAATAAAGATGCAGTCACCCTAATAGTCATCTATATGAGTCAATCTTGTTGATTTCCTCTTGAATTTTCCACAGTTTGCATCCTGAGTTAGCCTACACTACCTTTCTATGTCCTAAAGCAGAAAGATTTTTTTCCTATCAACCCCTTCCCCTCCCCCCCCCCCCCCCGCCAAAAAAAAACCAAAAACTGTAGAAATGTAGGAAAAGCAATGCTCACCTGCCAGAAAATACCTGTCTCTTTGCTGTGTGGACTAGGGGGACAGTAATGTGGAGGGAGGATTCACCTTTAGGAATTTGTGTCTCATGAAGATTCATCCTTAAAGATCTAAGCTAAATTAAGTTATTCTATTTCTGTATATTAAATTAATCTACTTATCTAATGTGACTTCATTATAAAGGCACTTTCATGTTTAGTTTACTCAACATACACCTACTTGCAAGAAAATTGTGTCATTGAAGACCAAAGCTTCCTGATTTTTTCATAACTTGTCATATATAAATATATATATATACACATAGAGTTCTATCTATCTATCTATCTATCTATCCATCCATCTATCTGTGGCTCCATACGTAACTTCTCCTAATTGCAAAGTTTTGTTGTTGCTGTTGCTATTTTGACTTGCATTTACCAAACATGGACTGAAATCATGAGCCAAATTATTCATGCCTCTTTTATTGAGTGTGTTGTCACAGCAACCCTAAGTGATTAATTATGTGCCCTCTTTGCTTTTAGTGATGAGTAGGCAGGTCACCATTATCTCTTTCTATTTTACCTTGGACACAGCGTATATTATACTTGATTTTAGTGCTTGTCTATACCACTTCAACGCAACAAACTGCCTTGTTTGCTATTAAGATTTTATGTCTACTGTCAATGTAAGACTTGGGAGAAATGGCATGTATGTCATTCTTGAAGATATTTTTGACTTTCCCACTTTCTAAATTTTCTCATGCTGTATTTTTTTTTTGGTCTTAATTTCAGCCTTGCCAATTTACTTTCTTATAGTCCAAAGGGAAGGCTTTGCTATTACAATCCTAATTGTGCTTGCAGACAACATTCAGATATTGTCTCTTGCGTCTTCTTGTCTCTTGATCTTTCCTGCTCATAACCCCTTGAATTCATTTGAATTCCCACTGCTCTGTATCCTAACACTGTAGTGTTCCTCATACACTGTCTTGGAGTATACACACAATTTCATCTTTCCCTCACAGTACACGGGTTCAAAGCATAAATTATGGCATAAAAAAATTTATACTCCCCACATCATCTGCTACAATGTTCTGAGCACTTGGTGCTTATTATGTACAGAATGAATTATTGTGAAATAATTTCTTAAAGGGATGGACTTTTATGCTTTCTCTAGAAAATGTTGTTAGAATATTTTTACCTCTTGTGAATTGTTTCATCTTTCTCATTTTAAAAGGGAGTGTGTTTTTCTTCTATTTCCCTGAAGTACTGTATCAGAAATTCTTTTTAAAAAACTTGGTGAGAACAATGAAATTCTGTGCACAATTCTATTTGGTATAGGAAAATAACTGTATAACACTGAAAATAACTGAAAGCAAAAATTCCTGAGGACATGGTTCAAGTAGGTGGTAGAGAACCTGCCTAGCAAGCATGGTGGCCTAAATTAAAAGCTCAGCACTGAAATAAAGACAGACAGATGGACAGAAGGATGGATAGATAGATAGATAGATAGATAGATAGATAGATAGATAGATAGATAGATAGATAGATAGATAGATAGATAGATAGATAGATAGATAGATAGAGTCATGGAGAAACTATCCTGGATTATCCAGATGGACCCTAAATTAATAAAAAGAATCTTTATAAGTGAAAAAGAGTGAAAGGAGAATTAAAGAAAGAGATTGGGTAACAGAAAAGAGGTTGAAGTATTGTGATTGCTAGCTTCAATGGTGAAAATGATATTAAGCCAAAAAATAGGGAAACCCCCTGCAAGAAAGAAAAGGCAAGAAAATGGATCCTGACCAGAACCATAAGAAGGACTGAGCTGTGCCAGTACCATGAAATGAGCCTGGTGAGATCAATTTTAAACTTCTGACTTCCAGAAATGAAAGCCAAGTTTGTGGTATATGCTAACACAGCCATAGTAGACTGGTGTTAAAGTCACATACTCTATAAATGTCTGCTCAATAAAGTAACCATTGAATGTGAATCCTGACAAATGTCTGATGGAATTGGTGAACTAAAGTTAACAACTGATGATGAGTCTGAGGGAGAAATGGACACAAAGAAAATCTCCCCATTCCTAATTGGGGGCAGAACTATGAGAAAGGTAAAATCAAACTGCCTTCCATTTTCTGCCTTAGGCAGTAAATTGAGTAATAGAAAATATATAAAGAAAGTATATGCTCTTAAATTGGAACATGCTCTTAGGGCCCCAGTGGAAGGTGGAAATATACTGGAAACAACAGAAATTTAGCTCCCAGAACTTGGGTGGGTGAGTGACATAAGATTAACCTGGGAAGAAGTTAGCTAAAGATGAGGTTAGAAATTTAGTGTGATGTTTCTTAAATGACAGGAAAAGGCAAATCTAGTGTATCAGAAGGATGTACTAAAGGTATTTCAACTAGGAAATAATGTAATCAAACATTAATCTAACAGCCTTATAATAGACTGGCAGAAGAAAGACAAGACAGAAATAGCAGTTTAGACCTTACAGATCACTTTCAAAGACTTCCTCTCATTTGAGGATCATTTGATCCTCAGAGCAATCTTGTGAGGCAGATAAGACAAAGCATTATCAAAGGCTAGTTTTTTTGTATATCATCATAAAACCATTCATATCATACTGATGAACATCCCAACCCCTTTTTAAAGCTTTACATATAATTTGTAATATACACAACCTTTCACTAATGATATGTGAAGGTGCTTGGTCAAATTCCTAACCCTTAATATTCAAGGAGCATTCATCAAGAGAAATGAAGAAAAGGAATGGAATTCATCCATTAAAAACAAGTTCAGTCCTTCAATAAGCCACCCTGACCTGAGATGGAAGGGAAAAGAGCATTTTATTGTTGTTCAGCAGAATAACAGCAATTTTTACTGTAAATTGAATTTGAGAAGGTGCTTTTACCACATCTGATAATCATCTTTTTATGATGGTTCAATGTTGTTCGTCAAAGAAAAGCTAAACCCATTCAAACCTTCTCGGGGACTCTCACAAAGAACTCTGAGACTTTAATGTTGACCCCGATATCTGAGTGAGGAAACTTCAACAGCACAAGTTTAAACATCACATGCCATGATGAAAGAGTCTCTTGGGCTATATTTAGATGCTATTAAATCACCGGGAATGATTTGGTCAGAGCAAGAGTAAGGCGACGGGAGAGAGGACCCCAGTGTTTCAGGCTAGGAGCTCAAATTTTCTCATCATTACCATCAACTCTCCCCCTGTCGTTTAGAAAAGGCTGCTCTTGAATAATTCAGTCCTTAAAGATCTTTAAAAAAAAAAAAAAAAAAACACACACACACAGCATAGGACTAGCTTCATACACATCAGAACAGGTACTGAGGCTGATTTTATGGCAAAGCAAGTTTGTCCTGGTGTTTGCTTTTGATTAATTATGTGGCTTTCTAGAAAAAGAACCAGTATTGATCAAGAAGGGTACACTGTTATTTGTTGTTGTTGTTGTTGTTGTTTGTCTGTCATAGGACTTGAACTCATATCCTGGGCACTGTCACTGAGCTCTTTTTGCTCAACGCTAGTGCTCTACCACTTTGAGCCACAGTGTCATTTCCAGTTTTCTGGTGTTAAACTGGAGAAATGAGTCCATGAACTCTCCTGCCAGGGCTGGCTTTGAACCATGATCCTGATATCTGCCTCCTGAATAGCTAGGATTACAGGCATGAGCCACCAGTGCTTGTCTTATTACATTGTTATTTCAAATGTGCTTATAAGACAATCAAACTCTGAGAACTTCAAACTAACCCTGTGAAAATTTGAATTAAAAAAATCACTTTTTCTTTACTATTATTTTGAATGTGCTTACTGCTGACAAAGTTTGTTTGTTTTATAGTTTTGGGGTTTTTTTTTGTTAGTCCTGAAGCTTGAACTCAGGGCCTGGGCACTGTCTCTGAGCTGCTTTTGCTCAAGGCTAGAACTCTACCACTTGAGCTAGAGCACCGCTTTCAGCTTTTCTGTTTATGTGGTACTAAGGAATTGAACTCAGGACTACATGCATGCTAGCCAAGCATTCTACCACTAAGCCACATTCTCAACTCTGTTTTTTTTTTTAATTCATATTATCTCAGCATTATTTTGAGGTTCTGAGAGTTTGATTGTGGTATGTGTGTGTATGTGTGTGCGTGCCCCTATACTAGGTCTTGAACTTAGGGCCTGGGCACACTTTTTTGCTCAAGGCAAGTGCTGCCACTGCTTTACTTCCAGTTCTGTGGTGGTTGTGTCTGGGCTGGCTTCTAATCATGACCCTTTAATCTCACCCTCCTGTATAGCGAGGATTACAGATGTGAGCCACCAGCATCCAGCCTTCAGAGCCCCAGAAATATTCAACCTGGCCCAAAACCAAAGTGCAGAAATCAGTAGTACACAATTTGTCATGTGTACCACATGCACAGCAGGATGGTAACAACTTGTTTGCCTGTTAGATGAGGAGAAATTAGGCCTCCCCACTGCAAAACAAGAGAATCAAAATCTTCACTTTCACAAGATCTACAGACAACTTTTATTCACAATTAATTTGCAAAGCTCTAACCTAAACTTCTGGAATTTTAGAATTTGTTTTAAATTTTATTTCCTCAAAATCCTCCTTGAAAACATTCTTTGAAATGGTAAAAGCTCCAAACCCCGTAAGATTTTTCTCCTCATTCTGATTGGTTACCATGATCAGACATAGCCAAACAACTACAGGGCTGTAAGCTCTTTGTGCTGCATCATGGTAATTGAATATATGTAAAGGAGGTCTTATTATTTTCACAAACAAACTCCTTGCTTGACTATACCCATGGCATGTTGCCTTTTTCCAAGTTAATTTGATTTTGTTTCAATCTGTGCAAATCTTAATAAGGAAGAAGGTGGTAGCATAATTATCAGAAAGAATGAGTTGGACTGAAAGCAATGCATTATAGCTTGGTGTCTATTTCTCTCTAGTTGTACTTCATGGTGATAATTTCAATTACTGGATTATAATTTTATCCAATTTATGTTAATTAGATACTCACTCATGGGAAACCATTAAACCACTGTAGTTCAATAAATTACTGACAATTTTACTATCTGTATTTCCTTGTCTTCAGATGACTTCAATATGATATTTCCTCCCAAATAGTAGGTGCTCACTAGTCTCTCCTACAAATTCTTTCTTCTCTTTGTTCTCAAAAAAGAAAAACGTAAGCTGGCTTTACTGAGTGGATAAGGGGAGTCTGGGCTGACCTGAAATCTCCCTGATGCCACTTTGCACCTTACTGGCTATTCCAACATCAAGTCGTCTATAGTAATCACCTATGTGGTCCGTGCCCTGCCTCCCTCCTCTGCTGAGTCTTCTTTATTCTCCCTGCTGCCACATTGTGGTTCTTGTCACCTTCTCTGTGCTTGCCAGTTAATACAAGGTTGTGTCTGTGGCACTCTGCAGCCAGAACTGGTGCAAATCCTGCTGCTGCTCCTGTCTGTCTTGCCCCAAGGTTGAGTAGCTTAAAGCAACATATCTTGGTCACACATGGAGCCAAAGAGAGAGGAACAAAGTACACATGGCTTCTACTTCATTGGTTGATTTGGATAAATTAATGAATCTCTCTGAGTGACAGTTTCCTTATCATTCCTGGCGCCATCCCGCTAGAGTGCTAACTTAGGCTTTGAACCATGCACAGCAGGATGGTAACAAATTGTTTTCAGTTTTTTAGAGAAATGTTCAACTTAAGATCAGAATTTAAGCATGAAAGGGTATCCTAGAGGTAGATTCCAATCCTATCTGTATTGCCATCTGCAAACTTTTGCCAGCCACTTGGTCTAGAACATAGTAAGTCTATCTAGGCATCTGTTTCCCAGGGCAGGTGATGCACAAAAAACTTCACTAATCTTCAATGCTGATTATATATGAAAGAGCTTCACATCTGGAATCATATCAAATATAGTGAGTATGAATGTGTATATCCCCCTCAAAAATTCCTTAAGACTAAACTTTAGTCTTTAATATGAGAAAAATAAGAATTTTTTGTGCTTGTAATATGTTTTTTATTGTAAAAATACTATACAGAGGGGTTACAGTTACATGAGTAAGGTAATGAGTACATTTCCTATTGAGCATTGTTATCTCCTCCTTTGTTTTTCCCCTACCATCTCTTCCCTCCCAACCTCCCCAAATCCTCCCTTCCTCATACACCAAGTTGTAAAGTTCGTTTTCAACATAGTGTCTTGTACATCTCATTGTTACAATGGGTCAACCTGTATCTCTATTTAAACATTTTGTTTTTCCCTTCCTTTCCCCAAATTAGAAAAGTATATATACAAGATGCAGGTCACCAGAACCAAATACAGTGAAAACAGGGGTTATACCACAGGGGAAGAACATACAAAAAAAAATCAAATAGCACATTATAAGTACATTAAAAAACAATAGCAAGAAAGAAAGAACACCAAGACAGGGACACAAGTGTTTTTTTCTTTCTTGCTAAAAATAAGAATTATAAAGGTTAAAGTTTTGCAAGATCTTAAAACCAGTATATGACTGAGGGAAAATTCAAACAGATCAAAGCCCATGTATTTTTTTCTAAGTCAGTGCAGTTGTAGACTGTTGTAAAGTTCATAGAAATGTATACTTATAAAAGATCTTTTGATAAGAAACAACTAGTGTCTTTCACTCTATGCGCTGCTATAATACAATAGTTTTGTTAGGTAATTTATAGAGAATAGAAATTTTGGTATTTTTTACAGCACTGGATGCTGAGAAATCCAAGATCAAAATAACAGGAGGTCCAGTCTCTGGTGGTGAGGGTCTCTTCCTCTTAAATGGTTCGTCTCTGTGTCCTCCTGTGGCAGAAGGGATAGATGGAATAATGTAGGGACATAAGCTAAGATTCTCACTTGACAGAAGGACAGAGGGAAATGTTCTCGCTAATCCATTGATACGGTGGAGCTTTCAGAACTTAATGATTTCCCCAAAGGTCTTACTTCTTAATAACTAAATGAGGACTACAACACATGGATTCAGGCCAACAAAGTACTTCAGAAAGATGTGGCTATGGAATTGTAATTCAGATCCCTTTTACTGGAATACCAAACCTACATCCATCATCTCCTGCCCTCAAACACAGCATTGGTACTTGAGCTATGAAAAATGTTCATAATATAATAATAAAAAATATCCTATGTATTTAGTAGCTTAAACATACAATAAAGCTGGTTTAGGTTTTGTAGGAAAGATATAAAAAGTGAGAAAAGTAACCATTTTTATCTTAAAAAGCATTCATCATTCTATAGTGAAATTTATTGTAATAAATGTGTCATAAAGTAGACTAGGTAGAATAAATGTAGATATAAATTATAAACATATATGAAAACATATACAGAATCATATGGGAGGAGAGGATTCCAATGGTATAACTCCTTTGAACAATTAAATTACAGTTCAACAAAATGAATATCAGGAAGCTGGTACAGGTCTGTCAGGAGGTGGGAAGTAAGGGGGGTAGGACAAATGAAAGAGAGGAAGGGTGAGCAAAAGGCAGTCATAATATTCAAGGTACACATGTGAAAATCTATAAGGTAACTTGAGGGTATGGGAGGGTTGGGGAGAGATGGATGATGATGATCGAGATGCATTGTACTCTAAACTTACATGTTAAACTAAAACCCCTTTGTACAACTAATTAAAGATCATTTTTAAAGTGAGATAATAAAATGAAAAGAATTCTACATGGTGGTACATTGCTAGATAATATGTGCTGAGAGACTCACTCACCACTGATGACCTTCTGATAACAACAATGTCATGCCTGCAAGGAAAAACATGTCAGGTTATACAATTGGAAAAAATAATCTGAATAAAACTTCTTTATTTGTAATTTGCTGGTCACAGTTGCCAACAATAAAACCAGAGGTTAGAAAAGGCAGAGGTTTCCAACACAGGGCATGTATATAAAGTGAGAGGGTATGCACTGGCCTTAAATGATAGTTAGAGATGACTAGCCAGAATGAAGAGAGAACTGGAAGAGAGCTGGGATGATTTTTCCTGTCAATCATACTTCCTGACTTGACCCAGTTTACTTGAGTAGAATTGTGAGAACAGTTCAGGAGCATTACTGCCACCCTAGATGCATCTGCCTTGGTGAAGTTTAAAAATGCATGAAATGAAGCATGTTACAAAGAAATGGAGTGTTACTCAGTTTTGTCTTTAAAATTCCTCCTTCACAATTTATAACTTCCCTCCCAAAGCTTAGGATAAATTTAAGTTCATAAGGTTTAAGTTCTCTTTTCATTTCCTTACACAATTCAATGTGAATAAAACTTTCTCCAAGTAGAAAAGAGAGTCACTTATCTTGTTTGAATTGTTAAAGGTTATTATGTTAACACTAGTCTTACAAACACATATAAGCACTTAATTAAAGAAAAATAACATTAAATCAGATCTGAGTCATTGAGTATGCATATAATGAAGCTAATTAAATTGTTCCTGAGCAACCAGTTGACAATTGTACTGGAGCACTAATTAAATGATCCAAATTATAAATGAACACTCATTGAGTCTACACTAAGTATGAATGGTAGAGCCAATGACTTTTCACATTTGATTTAAGACAAAATAAGTTGCCAGGTACCAATGGCTCACATCTCGAATCGTACCTACCAATGCCAGGAGTGGAGCTGTGGCTTACATGGTGCAGCACCAGTTGTGAGTGAAAAAGGTAAGGGACAGTGCAAGTCCTGAGTTCAAGACCCACTATGGGCACAAAAAATAAAATTGGTAAATGAACAACATCAACAGGCTATGTTAATTGCATTTACTTTTTAAGTGTTACTTCTTTATGTTTAGAACAGAAGAAAGATTTTGTTAGCTTACTTATGTGGAAGTCCCTCTGTCTCACCTCAATAAGTGCATCTGTGAACCTGCTTCTGCGTTAAGTTCCTGGCATAGCCCGATTTCTTTATTAGCAAAGTGGGTCAGAATCTGCATATGGGCCTTACCATCTGCAGAAGGCAAACCATCTGGATGGGAAAGAAGGCTAACCTTAGCAAAACAGCTTTCTCTCTAAAGCTAGACATCCTATAGATAACTTCTCATTACTGAGTCTAAGTCTGACCCTGGATACCCAGGGGAATGCCAGATAAAGACGTTCATGAGAAGAGCATCAGACTGGGGTCCTGCTAGAGAGCTACCGGGAGGAAACTAAGCTGCGTGGAGAATTTCTCAAGTATGCCTACTCACAATTGAGACACCAAAAACATGGTTTGTATGGTACAGAATGTACACACACATTTCCCAGTAACTCAAATAAAAGACAGCTTCTTATTTTAACCAGGGATCTATTCTGCCAAGAATCCTTTCCAGATCTCCCTACAAACCAAATGGTCATCATCCTCTTTTCTCCTACACCCAAAGCCCATCCTTCCTGATTACTTCATTCATTCCTGATTCCTGACAACTTATAAATGTCTACAACTCAATTTAAAAAAACAGAGCCTCCTCTGTGACTCAAGTAAAGCATTTGCCTTGAGCACAAAAGCTCAGGGACAATGTCCAAGACCTGAGTTCAAGCCTCAGGACTTGCATACACACACACACATGCACACACACACACATACATACACACACACAAATAAAATAAAATAAAATAATATAAAATAATTTTTTTCTTTCATGATGAATTTTTGTCATACTAATGTTTAAGGACCATTGCTGGGGGAAGAAAAACGTAATTAGTTGAAAGAAATGTTGTTTAAAGCATGAAATATCAAATTGTAAGATGATTAGGCAATGTACACTAAGAGGTTATTTACCAATAAAATAACATGGTATCCAAGTAGGACATTATGGGTCCTTAGGATTCATTATTGAAGTTGGATGATAGTTGAATGACAGTGGTCAAGCTACTTGAGTGGCTAAGACCTAGAGGATCATAGTTTGAAGCCAACCTGAGAAGAATAGTCTCAGAGACTCCATCTCCAAAATAACTTTCAAAAAGCCAGGCTGGAGGGGTGGCTCAAGTAAGTGGTAGAGTGCCAGCCATGACCACGTAAGCTAACCATGCACAAAGTCTTGTGCTCAAACCCCAGTACAGCCTAAAAATAACAGAAGTTGAATGATGGAAATCTAAGGCTAGTTATAGTATTCTGTTTTTGATTATATTTTAAATTTTCCATCCTAACAATGGTAAACACTAATATTTATTAGACAGCAGGATCCCTTGGCCATATTTAGGCTTAAGGTCTTCACGGTATTAAAACAAGGATAGATCTGGAATCATATATTACAGGTGCATCAAGTATTTCATCTAATTTTACCTGAGCTTGATGTGATAAGATTAACACGCACTTATTTGAAAGCACTTTTTCTTTGGAAAATTGCATTCCAGTTACAATAGTCACTTAAAATTGTGGTTTTTACCTTCTTGACCTTCCTCAGTGTTGCCAATAGCACTTATTAATTATAGCTACTCTGATGTAACATCACCTTTCATTTTCTGATCCTTTTCTTTCTCACCTGACCTTGTCTGTCTTGAAAAATAAAACTCTTATTTTAGAAAAGCAACTTTAATATCTGGGATCAGTGGAAAGGGTCATGTCTCATTTATTAATGTGTTGGAGTCTTTGTCCCTTTAGTCTTTTTTGATCTGAAGAAAAATAACTTCATTTTTTTTCATCCAGCCCCAAATACTCAGAAGCATTGAACTCTTAGCCTCTCGATGCCTAGCAGCTGCTTTTTTAAAGGGCTAAACTCTTCTTAGATTGGTTTGTACAAGTAAAACAATTTGAAGTGCATCCACAAGGTTTATGAGATCAATAGACTGGTCTACAGAGGAGATAGCAGAATAGTTGTAGAAGCTGTCCAAGTCACAGCTGTCCTCCAAGCAGCCTAACAGTCCTTCTGCCCATCAGCAAGACTGCGGCAGCCAGTCAATACCTCCCACCTGCTGCCAATCACACTGCTGTAGGCACCAATGGCAGTGATCAGCACAGTTAAAAGTCATAGTCCAAACAATCTCCAGTCACAATTTTACAGGAACAGTCTAAGGCATTTAACAGAAAGAGAGCATCATTATTATGAGAGTATGTTTCAGTAATTCCAGTGACAGTTTTAAAGGAGCAGAGAAATGGAAAAATCAAGATGATTACAACTTAAAACCAGGCACCAATAACTTACCTATAATCCTACCTGCTCAGGAATCTGAGATCTGAGGATCATGGTTTGAAGACAACCTGGGTAGTAAAGTCTGTGAGACTCTTACCGCCAATTAATCACCAAATAGTTGGAAATGGAGCTATGGCTCAAGAGGTAGGGCAGTAGCTTTGAGCATAAAACCTCACAGACAGTGCCCAGGCCCTGAGTTGAAGTCCAAGGACTCACACACATGCAAGTATGTGCACACACACACACACACAAAACACACATTCACAGATTTAAAATAGTAGAATAGTATTATTTTATGAACATTGTATTTTGTTATCTTGAGGTAGCTGTACAGGGGGTGTCAATTCTAAATATGTCTTTGTGGAGTATAGTTTATGTTGATCAGTGGTTCTCCCTTCATTTCTCTCAACCCTATTCAGTGCCTCAGTTTTCCTAGCTCCATTTTCACACACATATGCACACATATACATGTATACACATACGTATAGGGGATATGGGGAATTCAGTCATAATATATACATATATGGATGATATATATATGTGTGTATTTATACATATATATATAGATATATGTGTATATATATATATATATATATATATCCTTCTCTCTTTGTCTTCCCTTTTTCTCTTGATCTAACCTTTACTAACATCACAAGTACTAGCTTCCTAGTTTTCATTTTGTTAGAGTGTCAGTTAATTGTTCAAAGGAGTTATGCTAGTGGAATTCGCACCATCATGTACCATATGTTAGTTAATATATTTTTGTAGATATGCAGAAAAATATGTGTTTTTAATTGCTTAAATTTTTGTTAATAAGATGGCCAGGCTATAAGTGTGTGCTCACATACTTGTGAGTTCATTAGGACATAATGATTGTGCTTAATTAATATCGAGTGGTCACAACCTGGACTTCTACAAATGCTAAGTCTTTTCTTGCCAAATATTTTTTGTCTTCTTATGCAAGTTTTATTTAAGAATAAAGTAAAGTGGGCTGGGAAGGTGGCTCAGTGGTAAAGCACTTGCCTTGCATCCTCGAGGCCCTGGGTTCGATTCCTCAGCACCACAGAAGCAAAAAGAAAAAAGCCGGAAGTGGCACTGTGGCTCAAGTGGTAGAGCACTAGCCTTGAGCTGAAGAGCTGAGGGACAGCGCCCAGGCCCAGAGTTCAGGCCCCACGACCGGACCCCCAAAAAAAAAAAAAAAAAAAAAAAAAAAGGAATAAAGTAAAGTGAAATGAAGCAAAGTGAGATTGTGCTGACTGGTGTAGGTAATTACCTTATATAGCCTGCAGGCCATATAAGGCCACCAAAATTATTTAGCACATAATAGGATAACCAAGTCTCATTGGCTGATGGCAGCCATCTGACTGTATTGATATCTTTTTTTATGCCTGTGGCTCATGTTGTAAATAGTCAAATGGACTTTGGCAGAAAAATGGTTCCCTGTCCCTGTTAAAATCTGCATTAGTGGTTTCTTCTAAGGGGAAGATAGAACTGTAAGTAGGAAGGGACATGCAAGGCATACAGATGTGAGTAGTGGTGTCCTTGAATTGAGAGGCAGATATGTATATGTTCACAATGATTCATTCTGCTGTATATTTAAATTTTATTCCATTTTGAATATATACAATTTAAAAATGTAAACTTTTGTGCCTTATTCTCATTTTTGCTCTCCACCCATTTAAAACTCATCTAAAAACAAAAGCTTTGAAAATAATTTCAAAATATAAGTATGTACTTTAAATTTAAGTAGGACAAAACTCAGGATTTTGTGAGTTATGTCTGTTTTGTTAACTGTGACTCTGATGGATATAAAAATAAGAAATGAACTACAATTTTCAATAGGAGCCCTTCCACTGTGGAAAAATAACATATGTGGGAATATTATGCACACGCTTTTCTGTAATTGTACTATTTCAGTGAAGATGTCATGTTAAAGCAACATTCGAAGCCCCTGGATAGACACAGAATCTCAGTTAATATTTCCAACTGCACTTTTCAGTTTGAGCATAATTATACTGCAAATCTTTTATTTGGCTTTATTTTCTCTCATTCTATTCCCTCTCATTTCAGCATCGGCACCTCCAGCCTATCTTCTATCAGGTCAAATTACCAAGGACACCTGGTCCTTACTCTTCAAAGATGAGGAAATACCACTCCAAGAAGCCATTATCTAGCTCACTGTTGATCTCCAAACTGAGTTCAGATGAGCAAACGTGACATGGACTTCACTCCCAAGCTAAACATAGTTTATTTTCTCTCTTTTATTTTAAAGACAAAAGTAGTTCTCATATCATAACACAATCTAAAAGAAATCCTATCTGAATGTCCATATAATTCATTTAATTTAATTCTTACTTCCTAATAACCAATTTCTCCACACTTGATTTAAAACAATTTAAGAATCCTTCTCATTTATTTTTATTTCGTTATTGTAAAGGTGATTACAGAGGTGTGACTGTTACATAAGAAAAACCTATTTCACTAATAACACATCGTGTAAGAAATATAAGAAGATGAAAGTGGGAGAGGAACATTGAAAACAATGCAACACCTGCAGTTGTGGGAGATGAGCATGATGAACCGCAAGATGTATTTTATGTTAGCACAGGATGCTAAACGGAGTGGCAAAGCTTCCATTCAGTTGCCTAACTTGGTTCCCTTAGCTACCACTCCCTGACTGAACACACCTCCCTGACATCCCCTCAGGCCCCACCCCCCAACTGAGGCTCTGGTTTCTCAGGATTTCCTCAGTCTAAAACTTGGGGTACCCAACCCTCTCATTAGTCCTCTTCCCTTGATTTTTCCCCAATTGGATACTCAAAACCTTTTATAATTAACCTTTACACTTCCAATATTTCTGGTGCCCTTTTTATTCAGATCTACTTCTGCATCAAAGTAATAATAATAACAATAATGATCTAATACCACTTTTGGAGTCTGGACTTAATTTACCCAGGAAAATGTGGAAACTTCAGAGAAGAGCATTTGTCCTAGTACACTAGCAGACAGATCTTAACCTCATAAGGCAGGAGCTGACTGCTCTGTGACTGTAGGCTGGGTGCATTGGCCATGAAGTAACAGAACTCTTCAGTAGCAGCACTCTTACTATGTAGCTATCTGGGATTCTATAAACAAATTAGGTATTTTGGTGGTTATTTTTTTTTAAAGAATAAAATCTTAAAGAAGAGTGCTATTTCCTTTCAGTATAGATATAGGGAACTGCCAAAAATGTATTTAGAAAACAAAATATGTCTAAACAATTAGTGGAGTAACAAATGATGGTGAAGGGCCTTGGTGACATGAGGTTGGAAACTACATCCCTAGATGATCAAGGCTATTTATCTTCTAACACAATCAAACACATATAGGCTGGCATTTGGAACGTGATTAAGAAGCAAAGTGAAAAGCATTGTAGAACCTGTGCCATTACAGGCACTGAAACACTGAACAGCCACCGTGTCGAAAAATTTATGAACTTGAAGAAACTGAAGAGCCAAATATCTTAGAGAAGAAAATAAAGTTTGTTTATATCAGGATATATTTGTTTATTATTAGGATGCAGTTAACTTGTAAGGTACTTTGGATTCTTCTCAAGACTGAAAGATGTTTTAGAAAACACACACTGCATAGACACATTTACAATAAGTCGCATGTAAAATGTTCCTGAAGGTGACCAGCTTTTAACTGGCACCTCAGCTACAATTTTATTTATTTTTTTTAATGATCTGTTTTTGTTTATTTGGGTCCAGTAGTGGGGCCTGAACTCTGGGCCTGGGTGCTGTCCCTCAGCTCTTCAGCTCAAGGCTAGCGCTCTACCACTTGAGCCACAGCGCCACTTCCGGCTTTTTTTTCTTTTTGCTTATATGGTGCTGAGGAATCGAACCCAGGGCCTCAGGCATGCAAGGCAAGCGCTCTACCACTGAGCCACCTTCCCAGCCCTCAGCTACAATTTTAAATCTTCTCCAGATCTCTGATTCTTGGGAATGATGAAATAACCTTCTCCAGACCTCTGATTCTTGGGAATAATAATATAAAATTAAAGACTAAACAACTATGAGAAATCATTTTACAAACTCTATGCCCAAAGCAGCGGATACAGAGACAGAGAGCATATGTGTATATATATTCATGTTTTGGGCACGGTGTGGAATCATTAACTTTCCCCAAGAACTTCTAATTCATGATTATTACTTCATTGATGTGAAATACAAATCAAATATACATACAATTTCCTTATCGGTAGCTAGGAATCTCTAGTGAGTTGTCATTAGTAAGAATAAATCCTTGCCAAGTAGACAAGTTGAAACTTAAAAACGAAGCAGAGAATATGCCAACCACAAAAGCCTTTCTAATAATATAGTATGATGGTTCATTTTGTGTACCAACTTGACTTAACCATGGAATATTGTAGAGAGCTGCGAGAGGCCGCACCTGGAAGATGGCCCCGGCTTCCGCCCTCCGCCTTCCCGATGGCGAGTGCTCTCTGTGGTAAACAACTCCTTATATGGCTAAGGCAAAGAATCTGGCTTGCTTTCGCGCACCTGAACCTATTGGTGGATCCTACATGGCGTATCAGGGTTGGCTACCCAGCGGGTACTTAAGGCTGTGGGGAATTTTCCCCGGGGTTGGGGTCAGAAGATTAGCCAAAGGTCCTGAATAAACTGCAGAGAGAAGAGGTCCATGTCGTGTCTTCCTTGCTGGTCGAGGCGGTTGCGGCAGAATATTCAGATATTTGCCTAATATTATTTCTGTATAGAACTGTGGTGATGTTTTCTCATAAGAGTAATAAGTTGAATCCATTGACTCATTAAAGCAGATTCGTCTCTTCAATATGAGCAGGAGTAAGACTACTGGAAGAATCATAAAGCCAAAGGCCAGAGAGGGAGAGTTCACTGACTGACTGCCCGACTTGATACATCAGTCAGCTCCTGCTCTAAGACTGACTCACACCACTGGCTTTCCTGGTTCTCAGGCTTTTGAACCCAGATGGAATAGCACACTGGGTTTTCCTGTGTCACCACATTGTAGATTGTTGCACTTCTCAGCCTCCATATGGAAGACAGTCCCTTCTCATCACAGACCCTCATAATTCACTGTAATGAATTCTCTTAATACATCATGATAAACCCTCACAACTCTTCAAAATAAATCCCTTAAATGATATATGTATCCATATTCACATACATGTCTAAATATGTAAAGATACATGCATCTAGAGAACCAATAAATAAATAAAAAGTAGACATGTGGTGAAATTTCCTATGCTAAATTTAGAATATAAATATTAAAATTAAATGTAAAAAACAAAAATATTAACAAAAATGTTAACAGTAAAGCAAGCTAACCTGACATCCATTTAAATCATATGACAAAACCAATATCACAAATTATTGTTAATACTTAGACTCTGAACCATAAGTATACATATATGTTACACACATATATAGATAAGTAGATATATACATATATATATACCTGCATGTATGTGTTCATATATACACATATACATATATAGCATCTAGCATTATATAATCAAAGGTTCCAGTAATTTTGGTGCTTTTATTTTATATATAAACATTTTTCTAATTGAGGTAAGTCTTTCCAATAAAAGTACAAACCATAATACACTTTAAATTTCTGGTTTCTTCATTCAAGAAACTTCAGAGGAGAGTGAACAGAAGAGTAAACAGCAGGAGTAAACAGCAAGTAAACAAAGAGTAAACAGAAGGAGTAAACAGCAAGTAAACAAAGCTACATGCAGACAGCCCAGCTGTGGGAGAGCTCAAGAATACAAGACACCATAGACCTCTTGCGAAGGGGCTACATTAAGGGAAAGTGTAAGAAGCATTTTGCTTGTTTCACCCAATCCCCCATGTGACATAGGTCAGCACCCAAAGGGGTCCTTTTGGCATGACCTCCCTCTGTGGAGAGGAAAGGAGATAAGGAAAGCCACAGGAACTCTTCTTACCACTGCAGGCACTGCAGCTTTCTCTATCAGGACTCCCTTCATGAAGTCCAAAAACAACTCAGAACTAGGACGAGTGCACTTTTCTACCATGGCTCCCTCCTGGAGAAGGAACTGCTGATGCTTCTTCCCTGCCTTGTGCCACCATGATTTCTCCGTCAGAGCAGAACTGTTATTGTGCGACACCTTCTGGGGACAGGGCTCTGGGTCCTGCATCTTGAAGCACCCCTATTTCTAGCTGGTGCCACATTCTGATTTTCCCACTGTGGCTCCTTCCTTTCCCATAATTATGAGGATGCCACCAAACTCTATTCTGCATGGATTTCAACCACATAACAGATTCCTCTTCCCTCATGATGAGAAAGGACAATGGGAGAACCAAATAGCTTTTGCAACCAAGGACCCCAATAGGCCCCATCAGCCCTCTGGACACTTGCAGTCTTGACCACCCAGACCTTGACAATGCTGACTATTGGTGGCACAGCCCCATGAAGACAATACTGGTGTCCCTTCCCTGGAGATATAACTTCCACTAAGTTCTCAGAGATTCAGAGCTAACCACCCCCCAACACACACACATACAAAGCCAGTGGCCTCATGCTAAAGACATTTCTTCGTTGAAGACAACCCATTTAGAATTGTGAGGCTTGAGTGTATCTGCAAACTGTTTCATGTAGCATAGTCTTTCTATCAAATTCCAAAGACTGTTTCACAGATATAGAAATACCCATTATAACATTCAGATAGAATCTCAAAGCATCCAAAATCATCTTATCAAAGAATGACAGATGCCCTACAATAGATGAATGGATCAAAAATATGTGGCGATTGCAACAATGGAATCCACTAGAAAGAATAAGATTATGTCATTTGCAGAGAAATGGAGGTAAGCCAGGTTTAGAGAAACTACCAGTACATATTTTCTAGACCTAAGATACACCAGGACATGATAAACGGGGAATCTTGGCATTCACACATGAACAGTGAGACTAAAGGAAGATAGTTTTAGGAGAGGGGCTCCAAGGCATAAGGCTTTTAAACATTTAAACATTAAATGGCATGAGGCCATTTAAACATGTGAACATTTACAATGCTATGTGTTGAAACCAATTCCAGGAAATGGAAACACAGTTTTCTGTTGTTGATGGTGGTGGTAGTGTTGTTTATACACTTTTGTTTTGTTTTGTTTATCTTTTTTGTCTTTTGAAGGGCAAAAGGAAGGACAGAAATGGAGGCAGTAAGGGTGAACAAATGCAGACTTGGTACTCAGTAGATACTATGTAGAAAATGAACCATGGAATTTGTAGGCAGAGAAGGGAGGGGGGACCAAGGGAAAGCCAAGGAAGGAGTGTCATTGTCCAAAAAGAAATGTTCTTACAGCCTGACTTATACAGTGACAATGCTTCTGTACAACACCTTAATGATAACACTAAAATTATCTTTAAGAAAGAACAAAGCTGGAAAACTAAAACTTTCTGACTTCAAAACTTATTAAAAAGGTACAGTAATCAAATCAAAGTTGCAGGGTCATAAAAGCATACGAAGGGCATAGAATACAGAGCTCAGAAATAAAACACTTGCCTAAATGGTAGCTGGAATCCATTAGAAAGAATAGGATTGTGTCATTTGCAGAGAAATGGAGGTAAGCCAGGCTCAGAGAAACTACCAGGGCATGATTTCTCTCATATGTGGAAGCTAGACCTAAGATACACCAGGACATGATAAACAGAGAATCTTGGCATTCACACATTGAGAAAGGTGCCAAGACCATTCAGTATGGAAAGGACAATCTTTTCAGTCATTTGTGCTTGGAAAACAAAACGTCCACATGTAAAACAGATAACAAAGCCGGGCCTCTATATAATACCGCACCAAAAAAAAAAAATGGATCAACCGCTGAAATGTAAGTTTTGAAACTATGAAACTCTCAGAAGTAGAAAGAGACAATGATGGATTCAAGAGCCTTCCTGGGTCTCTGAAGGCTTGAAAGCAAGCATCAGGTGTGTGGCTGCAGGGAGAAGGGGGGGGGGGGCATGTGGAGAACGGCAGGTGTGCCTCATCAAACAGAATCCAGAGATGGTAGACAGTAAAATCTAGGGGGAAATGGCTTTGCCGGTGTAAAAGCAGTAAAGAACTCTAACATTGGGTGCTAGGCAACAGAAAAAGGAAGGGGAGAAACTCCCTTAGCAAAATAAAGCAAAGCTTCAGCAAATGCCACTGGCACTCTGCAAAAGTGCAGTTTCAGATGGGAGATCTGTAATCCCCACAACAAGCAGGTGCTGAAGAAGAGCCCCTCTACTTCTGAGCTAGCTAACGGATGCTGTGCATTCATCCTCAAAGAGGTCTCACCATCAAGCCTTAATTCTGAGGGGAATATAAGTCTCTGTGTTTGTCTTGTTTTGTGTTCCCTTGTACCAGATCTAGGGTTTGAATGGAGAGCCTGGGTCCTGTTTCTAAGCGTTTTCATTCAAGGTTAGTGTTCTACTACTTCAGCCATATCTCCACCTCTGGGTTTTTGATGTTCAATTGGAGCTAAGAGACTCACAGACTTTCCCACCAGGGCTGACTTTGAGCATGATCCTCAGATCTCAGCTTCCTGAGTAGCTAGGATTACCAGCATGGGCCACCAGCACCTGGTGAGTACCTACATTTTTGTATCTACAAGTCCAAGTGGCCTTTTCCTTTCATTAGAAAAGCAAATGACCACACAAAATTCAATGCCAGTACAGATCGTGTGACTTAGACACGGATCTGTGGATGTAAATGAAAAAATAACCATGTGTCCAAAGGAAACAGAATATCAGTGGATGAAAAGACAGCTCACAGAAGGGAATAAAATCATTTCAAATCCTGTCATTGAAGGGATTAATATCCAGAATCTGTATACATGATCACTAATAAAAACTAATTGGCCAGGTGCTGGTGGCTCATGCCTGTAATCCTAGCTACTCAAGAGGCTGAGATCTGAGGATCACAGTTCAAAGCCAGCCCAGGCTGTGAGACTCTTATCTCCAATCAATTACTAGAAAACTGGAAGTAGCACTGTGGCTCAAGTGGTAGAGAGCTCACCTTGAGCTGAAGAGCTGAGGGACAATGCTAAGGCCCAGAGTTCAATCCCCATGACTGACAAAAAAAAAAAAAACTAATTGAAGATGTCCAAAGACTTGAAGAGATATTTCTTCAAAGAAGATGACCAGTGGCCCAGGTTAAGATGCTTAACAGCAAACTGGGCACCCATAATCCTAGCTTCTCAGAAGACTGATACCAGAGGATCACATTTTAAAGTCAGACCAGGCAATAAAAGACCCTAAGACTTATTTCCAATTAACCAGCAAAAACCTGGAGGTGGAGGTGTGGCTCAAGTGGAATAACCCCAACCTTGAGCAAAAATGCCAAGCAAGAATATTAGGCTTCAGAATATATATACAGACAAAACACACACACACACACACACACACACACACACACACACACACACACACAGATGTATTTTATGTGTACTTTGACTTTAATAAGATATTGAAATATAAAACAGAGGTAGCTATATTTATCATTCTTATGTCAAACAAACTATAACACTGTATCAGGAAGGAAAGAAGGCAGTATATAATGGTAAAAGATAAAAGGAAGTTGTAATAATTATAAGTGCCCATGTACCCATCACCAGGACACCTAAATATATAAAGAAAATATTGACACATCTGAAGGCAGACCTGATAGGAATACACTATAGGAAACTTCAGTTCTGTACTTTCAATAAGGGACAGATCATCCAGTCTAAAAATTAATAATAAAATAAGAGATGAGTTCACTATAGACAAAATGGACCTAATAGCATAGACAGAATGTTATACCCAACAGGCAAAAATATCAAACATTCTCTAAGGCTGATTATATGCAGACCCCAGCTAGAAAGACTGAGACTGACCCACACCCATGGGACTTAAATAAAGGAATAATTGCTACCTAGGTAGCTTTGAGTCATCCAATACAGAGCTAGAAAGGACATAGTGGTTGTGAAAAGGAAGATTGGTCGGTCATGGGCCTTGAATTCTGGGCCAGGGCACTGCCCCTCAGCTCTTCAGCTCAAGACAAGAGCCATACCACCTGAGCCACAGCACCACTTCCGGTTTTCTGGTGGTTTATTGGAGATAAGAGTCTCACAGAATTTCCTGCCCTGGCTGGCTTGGAACCGCAATCCTAATATCTCATTTTCCTGAGTAAGTAGGAATACAGGCATGAGCCACTCATGCCTGGCTAAGGAAGATACTTAGAGGTGCATGAGCTGAGAAATTTGAGCATCACCAGGAGCTCAGGTAGGTAAGAGCATGAGGAAGAGTAGCATCATCTTCCTGGTAAGAACAACTCCTAGTGCCTGAGGATCATTGCAAAAATAGCACCAAGCTGGTGGCTGCCAAACTGCATGAAATGGGTTGAGAAAGAAACAGATACGTGCATTAAGCCTAGGAACAAATGATATTGGTTTAGTTGGTTGTTCTCTCTTAGATGTGGTATCAATGGATCTGAAGGTCAGATTATCTACAGTCCTTGAGAGCTTTCATCCTTCTTCATTGTCTTAGACCCTTCTCGTAATTCCTCCTCAGAATATTCTCCTGATTTCTTTCACCAGGATTTGTGACATGTTGTAGGATTTACTTACGAGAGCCTGAGAAGGTGTACAAGAGCCTGGGCTACTCAGTTAATAGTAATAATGGCCATGCCTGTGTGTGTTCGCTAAAAAGCTTTACACAATAAGTATACCTAGAGGAGAATTAGCAATCTCCGGCTTTAAATATAGGGCATGCCTGTTTACGCGCGCACGCGCATGTGTGTGTGTGTGTGTGTGTGTGTGTGTGTGTGTGTGTGTGTGTGTGTGTGTGTGTAGCATTGTTGTCTTACTACACTCATAGCAGTGTGGTATAGCTAACATTGATTAATTACAGTGTCTCAGGCACTATGTTGAAGATTTGACAGACATTAATCCATTTGAATCTTATATAACCCTATTAAGTAGATGCTACTGTTATTCTCATTTTATAGATTAGAAAATGCAGAAGTTAAGTAAGGTGAAGAGGTTAAGTATAGACACACACATACACATACACACACACACACACATTTCACAAATGAGAGAATTTCTGGTTTGGGGTTTTAAGTCCTTTCAGTCCTAGTATCTTTTTCTTTTTCTTTTTTAACATTACACATACTATCCCCACTATTAGACTTGTTCTAAACTTCTCCAGTACAACACATGTAAAGGTAACACAGATCTCCTCCTCAAATCTCATCCCCCTGAATCTTCCCTGATCCAGGGTTTGGAAAGCCAAATGCTTTCCAAATGCTTTGCTGCTTTGGAGCAATAACAACATAACCCAGAGACATGCAGGCAAAGGTCCTTAGATTAGCTTCCTTTCTCAGTAGAAAACAAAAATTTCACAGGAGAAAGCCCTCCCTTCCTCTCACTGTTCAAGTCTTTTACTCTGATACCTCCTGGGAAAGCAGAAGTTAATGCCTAAAGGGAATTAAGTTATGTTGTTGCTCAAATGATAAAGATAAGTCACCAAAACTAAGAAAGGGGAAAGATCTGGCACTGGTGGTCCAAGCCTGTAATCCTAGTTATTAAGGAGGCTGAGATAGGAGGATTGTGGTTCCATGCCTGCCTTGGCAGGAAAGTCTGTGAGATTCTAATCTGCAATTAAACCACTAGAAAACAATAAGAGTTGCTGTGGCTCAAGTGCTATGCCTTGAGCAAAAGAGCTCAGGGACAAGGCTCAGGACCAAGTTCAAGCTCCATGACCAATGGGGGAGGGGGAGGGGGAGGGGGGGGGAGGAGGAGGAGGAGGAGGAGGAGGGGGGGGGAGGAGGAGGAGGAGGAGGAGGAGGAGGAAGGAGGAGGAGGAGGAGGAGGAGGAGGAGGAGGAGGAGGAGGAGGGGGGGGGGGGGGGGAGGAGGAGGAGGAGGAGGAGGAGGAGGAGGAGGAGGAGGAGGAGGAGGAGGAGGAGGAGGAGGAGGAGGAGGAGGAGGAGGAGGAGGAGGAGGAGGAGGAGGAGGAGGAGGAGGAGGAGGAGGAGGAGGAGGAGGAGGAGGAGGAGGAGGAGGAGGAGGAGGAGGAGGAGGAGGAGGAGGAGGAGGAGGAGGAAAAAAAATGTATGAGACTCTAATCTCCAATTAAACCACTAGAAAACCATAAGTGGTACTGTGGCTCAGAGTGGTAGAGGAGGAGGTGGAAGAGGAAGAAGGAAAAAAAGTTGCCAGCCACTATGTTCTTCCAAATGTGAAAAAAAAAATTCCATGAAACATAGTGAGAAAGGTGTAGAGATCATCAAGATCATCATAGATAGCCCACACCATTGTAGCTAACACCACTATTAGCACAAAGAATCACTCTGACTAAATGTACATTACATTGAATAGCTTTGCTCCTTTTAACTTTATAAGAATGAATGCTTGCTTACAGATTCGTTTTATCTAGCTTTTTTTGCTGGTCTAATGAGAAACATTTCCCTTTTATTTTCCTTTTAACCACAATGTCCTTTATAAATATTGTCTGATAATAGCTCAATACTCAGCAAAGTATTTTAAGTGACCTAAATAACACAGAACTACCCACTAGCAAGACAAGAGAACTGTTGTCTTACTAAACTCATAGCTGTGCATTATAGCTAACATTGATTAATTACGGTGTGTCAGGAACTATGTTGAGTATTTGACAGACATTAATCCATTTGATCCTTACATAACCCTATTAAGTGGATGCTACTATTACTCTCATTTTATAGATTAGAAAACACAGAGGTTAAATAACTAGCTCTTGTGTACTCACCCAGTAAGTGAGAGAATGGGACCTCACAGACTGAGTCCAAAGAAAATGAAAATGTACTTTCTCCTCATTTCTTACCCTGATGAAATATTCTACGAATCTGAATCTCTCTCTTTCTCTGTCACACACACACACACACACACACACACACACACACACAAAAGCACCCACCATTTCCTCTACAAATGTTACAGTGTAAAATGTAAAGCTTCATGCCTCACCAAATATTCAAGCAACTTAAATAACTTTCTGTATTTTATTAATATAGTTTTTTATTGTTTATTTTATTCATATAGTTTATTGTTATTATAAAAGTGATTTACAGAGGGGTCACAGTAATGAGTACATTCTTTTTGGACAATGTCGCCCATTTACTCACTCTCTCCCAGTTTTTCTTTCTGCTTCCCCCCCCCACACACACAAATTGTAGAGTTCATTTTCCACAGTGTCCAGTGAGTACGGCTGTAATTTTTAACACTTTGGCCTACCTTTTGTGTGCCTTCGCTTACCATCCCAAAGACAAATAAGCGAACTGTAAGAATTCTTCACATCCATCTCGGGACCATGTAGAGGCAAGCAGGCACAGGAGAAAGATTATTATAAAGTTTATTACAGGGGCCCTATCTCCCGTGAGAGGAAGCACATGGTGTCTGCCCCTATCCAGGGCAAGCAGGGCTGGTGGAGGAAGAGAGGGCGGAAGAGAGGTAAGGTCATGCAAGGTAGGTCTGGGTGGAGAGAAGGAGTGGCCAGCTGTACGGTGGGAATTCTAGGGGAGCTCAGGTCTAGGTGGAGCTGAGGACCAAAGGTGTGAACCATACTCCACTAACAAAACAAAATGAAATGACAACAAAAATAACAACAATAACAAAAGAGCTCTTGTTTCCATTTCTTGGAGTGCATTTTGACAAATATTTTATATGTTCACATTCATATACATTTTATGAACCTTTGTGATCCACTCCTTCTGAATACTTCATTTGTTCTAACTGTAGCAACCAACCTCCCAATTTTTGTCTGATTGTATTGGGCTATAATCGGCGGTTCCTGGTCACAGTCTATATTTCTTATTCAAGCAAATGTAGCTTGGATGGTCTACCTAAGTCTATAAAATTGGATGATTTGTACTCTAAGACTTTTTTTTTTTTTGAAGAATTGTCAAAGCCAAGGTCTTGTGCTGGGTAGACAACTGCTGTATGACTGGAGCTGTGCTCCTTGACCTTTTGTTTCTCTGTTTATATGTTTTGAGACAGGAGGTCTTAATTTAGACTGGGCTGGCCTTGAACACATGATCCTTCCTGCTCTCTTTCTCCAGTACCTGGGATAACAGATGTATATCACCTCCAAGACTTTCTTATAAACCTGTTCATTTCCTAAGTCACTGCGTACCTTAGCACCACTCTTACAAAACTTCAAAATCACAATCAGGCCTCAGACAAAAGTCACAATGTGACAGCCAGTAAACTACACAATATTTATTACAATAGCTAGCACTTCCTACCCAAAGGTTGAACCATAAAGTCTAATATATTTCATTATTTATAAGCCAAACAATTCAACATTAATACATCCAAAGGAGTAGAGGTGTGGCTCAAGTGGTAGAGCAACAATCTTGAGCCAAAAAAGCTAAGAAAGACCAGAGGCTATGAGTCCAAGCCTCAGTACCAGCACTAAAAATTAATAACATAAAATAAAAAAATAAAGAACAATATCTGCTTCCATCAGTAAGGAGACTCACTAATTTGTGGTTTGAAGGAATAGAAATAAGTGAATAGAGGAATCTATGAAACAGAAGAAGATGTATACACATGAAAGGCTGTACTTCCCTGAAAACGATTACTCCCGTTTTAACCAAATACTCTCATTCTTTCTGAGAATTATTACTCTGGATATTATATCTGAGAGTAAATGATGAACTGAAAGTGCGTCAGATCCCTGGAGACGAAGAAGCTTTTCAGACCAAAGTTGCACCGGAGTCCCGCATTTCCTTCCAGTGCTTATGAGGTTACTACACATAAACTTTGAACACTTAGAATATATATTCACAAAGAAGGCAAATAACGACACTAATATTTCTTAGCCTTGAATTCTTAAAAAAAAAAAAAAGAAACTTTTTAAAAAGAAGGTATGCTATTCCCACAGAGAATAATTCTCATGTTTCTTTCATGTAAAAAAGTAAAATAAAAACTTTTAGAAGTGAACTCTCCAATACTATCTCTTTCTTTATGACCCCTTCTGCAAAGTGTCTACACAGGATACCTGGAGCAAGGTGAAATAAAATGACTTTTAGAAAGTTACATTATGATATTAAAAATTGATGGACCAAGTCAGTGATAACATATACCCTCTAAAGGAAAAAAGAATGACTTTAAGTCTACCCATACATGATAACAATACAAAACTTTACGTAAAATGTCAGCATCAGAAGCTATGGTAATAAATTATATGTAGAGAAAAGGGAAAGCACCTAATACCAGTGCAAGCAATGTCCAGAGCAGTCTTAATTGGCACACCCAACAGTGATTCTATTAAGTAGATGAAAATGAAAGAGGAAACTACATAATCTATAGGTAATACCATTTGACCTTGGGTCTTTTAACCCTAAATCCAAGTTCTAGATTAGCAATTGCCGCTTGTAATCTATGGAACCAGTTTAGTCTGGAACATTCAATTTCTTATCTCATTAAAGAATAGTTAATAATACTTCTTATGCTTTTGTTAAATTAATAAAATAGAATATGTAAAATGCTTATAAAGCCTAACATGACATATGAACTCACTAAGTATCGTAAGTGTAGGCACCCATCAATGAAAAATGGTTAAAGAAAATGTTGTCTATCTGTACAAAGGAGTTTTACTCAACTGTGAAGAATAGAATATATGTCATTTGCAGGAAAATGGAAAGAACTGGAGACCATCATAGAGTGAGAAAAGCCCATCTACAAAGACAAGTATCATTTGTTTTCTCTTATATGTAGAATCTACAATAAAAACAAACATGAAAATAAAAGGAAGATTACTAGGGCTATGGAAGAAGAGAGAGGAAAGAAGAATAAGGGAGGAAAATAATAAAGCAATGAGTGAATATGATCCAAATATAGCATATCTATGTATGCAAATGTGATCCTACAACCCCATCATTTTATATAATAAATGCTAATAAAATATTAAAGTCTTAAGAGGTAAATGTACTAAAATAAAGGCTTATTTAAATTTCAAAAAGAGTAGCATAGTCACACAATATGGTAACTCCAATATTTTTCCAAATACTTTTTTTTTTAATTTTAAACTAAGACTTTGTTTGTTTTTGCTTGTTCATTTGTTCTTTAAATGACTGCACTGGGGCCTCTCAACATCACTTGGCTTTTCTCCTGAGGATGGAACTCTACCACTTGAGCCAAGCCTCTACTTCTGACCTTTTTCTGGTTAATTGAAAGTAAGATCCTCATGGACTTGTCTGCCCAGAGATGGCTTTGAACTGTGATGCTCAGATCTCACCAACTGATTAGCTAGGAATACAAGTGTAAGCCACCAGTGCCCAGCTAAAATTAAATCTTACTACTCTCACGACAAGAATTCTAAGAATCCTAAAGATACCCATTTCTCATGCATTTATTGTAGACATACCTCCTGAAAGGTTATTCTCCATTCTTTCTCTTCTTTGGGCCAAGTCTTAGGATTTCAAGCTGAACTTCCTACCACAATAGGATCACAAATCTGGGCTGGTACATAAGTTAAGGTAATAGAAATGAATGGGGAGGGGCCACTCAGTCTACAATCTTTCCTTTAGTGTAGCTCAGTTCAAGTGCTCTTTCTTTCCTTCCTACCTATTGCAGCTGGTTTAATAACATAGAGCCCGAGAGGGCTTCTTGCTTGCCTGACTCCTTCATGATGGAAGATATAACAGAATACACTTTGTTTAAGGTGTTCTACACATGTTAAACACATGGACACATTCCTATCATGCCAGCATGGCTAGTCATAGCATATAATATAAAATGTCACCTATGTTTGCTAGGATTGTTGTTCATTATTCATGATTGAAAGACATTACAAAAGAAATGCCCTTTATTTTTCTGTTAGGAAATATGTAACAGAATCGATCCTTATTTGTTCATAGTTTTTAAAAGCAGTTTCTAAAATGGTGATCACTAAGTGCATCAATGAGCATTGGTCAAAGTACATATGCTTTATGACTTTTATTTTTTAAATTTTATTATTATTTTTGTTAACATGGTGCTGAGAGTTGAAAGCAGGCCTCATGCATACTAGGCAAGCACTGTACCACCAAGCCATATTCCTAGTCCCATTGTTTATGACTTTTAGTAAGCATTTTCCCTTATGAACTTTCTTAGAGAAATTCTTGGAAAATAATGTACTTTGGACTCCATTGAGATAACAATATGATTTCCTTCCTTAACAATTTCAAGTGATAAATCATATTAATAGATTTCTTAAGCTAGAATCATTTGTAGTTTCCTGTAATAAACCCTGCTTTTTCATGATAGGTAACATTTTTCACTGTAGAGTTGAATTTGGAGCATTAATATTTTATTTACAAGTTATGCAGATATATTCCCAAATGATGCTGACTTGGAATTTGTTTTTACTCTGCCTCAGGTTTTTACTATCACAGTTTAGAGTTTTTAAGTCTCAAAGATGCTGCATTCTCAGTAATATGGAACATACCTGCAGTGTACAGAGCTCAATTTGCAAAAGTATTTACTGATAGTATGTTTTATTTCAAGCCTTCTGTTATAGACCAAAACTAATAGCAAGGTGACAATTCAAACTATAAAGTTACAATGAGTGACAACACCTCAGGGTGAAAACAAGGAATTTTTTCTTTGTACTTTGTAACATATGCAATTCCCCAAACCATGAAACTTACAAATAAAACTTGTAGAAGACATCAAAGACCACACTTTACTTATTAATAAAGGAAGTTATTCTGTGAAAATGGAATGAATAAAAGTAAACACAGACAGGTTTCAAATCATCAGCGTTTATTTAATGTACATATTATTGCTAAAATATAGATCTAGACCATTAAACTATGCATCACAGTTATTAACAAAATCAAAAGATATTTTACAATTATATACTTAGATGTACTTGAAAAAGTTAAATGAAAATTAAGTATTGGGCTGGACACCTAACCAGCAGTCTGAATTTGAGGAGCACAGTTGGAAGCCAGCCTAGGTATGAAAGTCTGTTTGACTTTCATCTCCAATTAACCACCAAAATATCTGGGAGTAGAGCTGTGGCTAAAATGGTAGAGCCCTAGCCTTGAACCAAAGAGTCATGGGCACTGCCCAGGCCCTGAGTTCAAGCTGCAGAATTGGCACACCCTTCCCCGCCCCACCATCCCCTGCAACAAAAGGTCTTGTGATTCTGTTACAATGTAAGTTGTTCAGAAGCAGAAGTAAAAATAAACCTGTTTTCCCTAGGGGAGCTCTTCAATATCTGGTATTATCATTTATAGAATTTTTGCTTCTTAATGAGTTAATAATTTCTAATTTGATTACAATGAGTTTTTTGACCACTGTCTTTATTTTCTACAGAAGAGAAATGGTGGCAAAGTCTTACTGTAATTCAGTGTTTAAAGGACCAAAGGATTGTGAAATGCATATAAACTATTGAAGCTACTTTCCCTTTTTTCTCTCTAACGTTTTTAGTAGTATACATTACTTATGTAAGGGGATATTTGCACATATGTGTACGATGCATCCCAACCAGTCTCATCCCTTCTTTCATTCTCTCCCATCTCAGTCCTCTGTCAAATAGTTTAAACATACTTTCAGATATTAGCAGGAACCTTTGAAAAATGCATTTGATAAACTAAAGTATACAGAGACACTTCACCAAAAGCCTTGACTACATGCTATCAACAAATTAAAATATATCTGAATATTTCTGGGACATATAGATAATATATTTTTCTATATATACACACATTGAAATAGCTACAAAGTTGGAATAATTTAAAAGTGGAGAAGAAGCATGTGTTTCACCTATCTGAAGCTATGAAATAATCAGGTCTTAGTTAATAATAACCACGCAGCAAAATAAAGATTCATGTGCTTTTCAAAGAAATCAGTTGCGTTTATCTTTTGCATTACTGGAATTTGAATTCAGAACTTAAAGCTTCATTTTGCCCTGGCAGGCACTCTGCCCATGGGAACCATACTTCTAGCCCTTTATGCTGCAGTAGTTGTTGAGCTAGATGCTAGACCCTTGTTTTTGTCCAGGTTGCCTGGACCAGCATCCTTGAATATGCCTGCCACCATCATTGGAACACACCCCTTTGCCGAGCTATAAAAAGTGAAAGCTTTATATCAAACCAGAGTAGGAATGTATAAATGGCACTGGTATGCAAGATAGACTACAGAAATGACTGAATGCAGGGAGTTAATTAAAAACTCTATTTTTCATGTGCAAAAACAAAGAAACAAGCAATTTCAAAGTACCACTGGCTCACAGCTATAATCCTAACTACTCAAGCAGCTGAGAACTAGAGATGGTGAAAGTCCAAAACCTTCAACTCCACAAATTTTTAGTGAGTACCAATAATTGTCCTAGATGAGATTACTGTAATAGTGAACCCAACACAAGACCATTTCTGCCCTCAGGTGACTTACACTCTAACAACTGAGAACGAAAGCAAAAAGAAAGACTACTATAACAACAAGAGTGATGGACTTGCCTGGAACTATCTTGAAATGGATCATGTAAAAGAAAAATTTCAAGGAAGTACTTTGGCCTTAAATTCAAGAACAGATACAAGAAATAGAAGAGGATTGGCAGAGAGGTTGGAATTTTCACTCAGCATGTGTGGAATCTTTCCCAGTGCCTAGCACTAGGAGCACAAAGAGGAATCCCACAGTCTGCAGGACTTGATGAGGCTGTGAGAGACCCTGACATGATGGTGGCAATTCTGGGCAGGTTCAAGTTTTGATATGAGCCCATTATCTTTGTGACATTTTCTACAGTACAGTAACAAAATTGGTTAGAAATTCTGGACAGAAGTTAAGCTTGCAGATGTCTAATTAGGATGTGATGCTTCAAGTTGTCATTATATACAAAATAAGAGAAGAGAATGAGAAGTTATCCTCCAAGGCACAATGCAGAGAGATTATATTTATGAACGCATATGGTAAAACTAGACACAGAAGACAAAACTAGAATAGGGATTGACTGACACAAAATGATATCTAAAGAGAAAAGCGGTGGAACACTATCAAAAGTATATACAAGAAAAGTTCCTAAGAGATATGGTTATCAAGAGCAAAATGAGTGTATAGATTAGATTCGATAGAAATAAAGAATAAAGAAAAAATCATTTGTACAGAAAGGAGGGAGATTTTGTGAGGAAAATCAAGAATGCAGGCACTTTAAGTTTCCAAAATAGAAATACATACTACTAAAAAAAAAAGTTAACTGTTGGTGGCATGAATAGTTAGCATGTCAAGGTAATCTTGATTTTTTGTGGTAAAATTAATCTCTATTCTTTGAAGCTTGAAGGTGTTAAGAAAGTGATAAGCAGAAAGATCCTTTATAAAAATTCAAGGGAAATAGTGATATCACAGTTCTCAGAAGAGACTGATCACTTGGAATCTAGCCCAGAGTCAAGCATTAATAAAATAACACATTCTTTGTATCAGGGGATTAGAGTATGCTATACAAACACACTTTGAATAGCAGAGAAAAACTTAGATTTTTCCTCATAAAATTTGGACAAACACCCCAACCAAGTCTCCAGGAAATGAAGAGGATTCCAACAATGATGAAGAGCATCTGCATCTGTCTGTGTTGGTATCACACAATGTGCATACAGGGTCATTTACTAAGAATGAAAACACATTGTCTCACAATTCGAGATGTTGGGAAGGCCAGATTCAAGACAATTTGCCAACTAGATGCTCTCATACAGCAGAAGGGAAGAAATGGAAGAAAGGAACAATATTATCCTCACATTTGGGGAAGAGCAGGAGAAGAGCAAGAAGGTCCTAAGCCGGTCCTCTCCACCCATCTCCTCCAGTATTAAACCTCTGTGCATGAAGACCCACTTCTCTATACCACCATAATGGGTGGTTAAATCTTAATACATGAATTTTTAAAGGGGAGATTGGAACTAACACTAAGATGGTGAAATGTTTATAAATAACCCTAGTTAGCAAAGAGTAGTTTAGTAAAACTTAAGATCATGTAGAATCAAGTGCAAAGGTAGGGGGAAGAGAACCTGAGAATAAAAAGAGTACATACCTAACAACATACCGTGAAGACCTGACATAAAGATTAGGAAGGAAACAATGTTGTCTATGGAGTCCTTGAGGATACAAAGGATAGGAAGTTCTATGAAAATGTCACAATGGAAACAAAGGAGGAGACTACAATGCTTGATAAGAAATGTACTCATTATCTTGCCCATGTAATTGTAACCCCTCTGTACAGTATTTTCATAATAATACAAAAAAAGAAAATGTCACAATGGTAAAGCCACTAGGCTAGGACCTTCTATGCACTCTAGAAGCTGAAGAATGTGAATGGTCAAGGCCCATAATTCAAGATCCTGGCTCAAGAGTCAAAAAGGAAAAGAGAGGTTAGTAATGGTAAGCACAACAACACACACACTCATAAACATGTGATGATACACTTTCTACCATACTGGCAAATAAATATGTTCCAGAAACCACTCAGCAGTCAGCACGAGTTACCATAGTATTTATTTTGTATTGATTCTAACCACAATACTGTACTATCATACAATGTCTTTAGCTATGGTATAGAACCCTGCGTTGACGAAATCAGGATTTTTATCTAGTAGGAGAATTAGCAGGTGGAAAATGTGACAAACGTGTATTTTATCTATTTCCATGAACAGGTAAGGAAAAATGAAGCTAAATAGTCATTTATCACTGCACTCACTGCTGCTTTTGGCAACTGATAGGATTTGCTTCTGTCTTACCAGGAAGGGCAGGTAAGCTGTAACATGAGTTACAGTTTCCAGAGACAATATCTGAATTGGCATCTACTGCATTGTTCTTCAAAAGTGCCGGATCGTGAGGAAAATGTGCTTCACACCTGATTGCAAATGACTTCGTTAAAAGGCACAAATCTCTTATTGAATGTGTTTAGTCGTTTCCAGAGACAAATCAATTCTAATTTAGTGATGGAGTGAAAAAGCTGGAAAATAAAACATGAATACACTGAAGGGACCAGAATTTTTAAAAGATGAAACAATGCTGTGTTCAGAGTAATTCTAAAAAGTTGAGTGAAGAAAAACAAAAAGAAAAGCTTGATTTTTAATGTGTCCTTTCTTTCGGTAGTATTTTTTTCATTTGAGTTTCTCACTGTTCTTGAATCAAGCCTTTGATCCTGTGTTTAGACTGAATCCAATGAGCTCAAAGAATAATGATTGTTGTGTGTATGGTATTCAGAACTCCATGTTGTTTCATTCGTGGCTGTCACTATGTATGAGTTAAAGCCCAAATCAGTAAATATTCTTCACACTTCTATCAATGAAGACTAATATAAATCTAGCACAAATAGCACAATGTAAATGATGACATTTTTAATAACCTTCAAAAACATACATTTGAGCTCCTTGAGAAAAGTGATTCTTGTATACTATTTCTCTTTCTTTTCCCTGCTGGATTGTTTCATATCAGAAGTTGCATTATGTTAAAATAGTTGGCCATTTTCAAGGATTTAATAAGGGAGATCTCAACTTTAGTTCTCAAATACTTTCAGAAATAGCACAGCTAAGGTCTTAGGAACACAGGTAATCCCTTAAGCCTCCCAGGATCTCAGCACAGATTCAGAGCCAATGGTGTTTCTTGAAATATATACTTAGCTGATTTGAGTGTACCAGAATCATTGCTAAAAATGCATGTTTCTGATCTCAAGATTGTGGTTCAAAGCTAACCCAGGCAGAAAAATTTACAAGACACTTATCTCCAATTAAACAGCAAAAGAGCTAGAAGTGGAAGTATGGCTCCATAGTAGAGGACCAGCCATGAGTGAAAGAGCTGAGCGTGCCTTGGCCCTGAGTTCAAATCCTACTGCTGGCACCAAAAACATGTGTATTTCTTTTCTCTCCCTGAGACTGAAAGCTAGAATTTCTTAGAAATGATACCCAGCAATCTACAGACATTTTCTCCAGACTTCTAAATTTGAGAAACACTACCTAATATTGTGCCACAGTTTGTAATTTTCATGGTTGGGGAGGTGAAATGATGGGTAAAATCTGTTGGAATATGATTTTTTTTGCTTGAAATATAGAGCATTGTATAATTGACCATCTTCATTACTCAAAGAAAGATTTTTGTCTCATACGGAATTCTCAGATGAACCCTAAATGCTACTCCCTTTTATATACACCTTGTATTATCCCTATGATTAATTAGATAATTAATGAGAGCTAGTTGCCAAACAAGATATTCTCCTGGGTGAGGCTGAACTACTCAGGTAAACCCTTAAAGGAACTCGAGCTCTTTCTGAAATATTAGATTCAACACAAAAGAGATTTGGCAAGATTTCCTATTGATGATTTTAGAGAAAAAAAAATAGGTTGTGTAGCAAGATATATATGCAGTCCTAAGGAGAAGAGAAAACACCCCATCTGACAGCAAAGAAACAAAATAGCAGTCTTAAAAATTCCAAGATGTTAGCCGGATACCAGTGGCTCACCTCTAATCCTAGCTACTCAAGAAGCTGAGATCTGAAGATAGAGGTTTGAAGCCAGCCCAGGCAAGAACGTCTGTAAGAATCTTTCCTCAAATTAACCACTAAGTCTAGAAGTGGAACTGTGACTCAAGTAGTAGAGTAATAGCCTTGAGTAAAAAGCTCAGGAGTAAAGGGTAGGCCCAGGACTGGCAAAAACAAACAAACAAAAAACAAACCCACAAGGTCGTCAATACAGAATGGATGAAGATTCTTTTCCAGAGCCCTCTAAGTTGATACAGGTAGCCAACAGCTTGATCAGCTTCAAAACACTCTAAGCAGAAAACCCAGACCTGAACTTCTGGCCTAAAAAGCCGTGAGTTAATTAATGTGTTATTCTAAGCTATTAAATTTAGGGTCACTTGATATGCAGTAATAGAAACTGCACATACCACCTAAACAACTTGCACACCAAGGGCTCTGGCCTATGCTGATTCTCATTAAATGAATACAGTAATTTTATGAGGACTTTGATCTCCGAGAGTCGAACATTTGGGTTAAATTGAATGTTCCTGGTACTGTGAACCACAAGATGTTTACATATCAGAGTTGGGTTTCTAGTCACCAATTTGCTAAGGCCCAGTTTAAAAGTACTCATTAAGGAATTAGTACAGTACCAGCTGCAGGTCCCCAAATAGTTCAAAACTCCTCTATCCAAACTGAATCTAAAAAACCCCATCCAAGATGATGTTAATCAACATCATCAAGTAGAATATTTTAATCACCATTACCGAAGAGGCAAAAGGACTTGATTGGGGTCTGTGGTCCAGAGTTATTCAATACAGCTGCCAACATATAGGAAGTTATTCTCAGAACAAGTCTCTGGCTTTCCTCAACAAAGAGAATCCCATGATTGCATTTATTCGGCCAAGATAAGTCATATTTTTTTTCCTTTTAATGTGTTCATGAGCAATATGTGCTTTCCATTACTTCTTGCGGTCACACAAGCATCTCATTGACTGTGTCTATAAATAGTTCCCACATGCCCCTGCCTCTTTAATGACTTTGTGATTTGAATGAAGTGATTAGGATTCCTCATCCCTGCTGGGGCCTCTGCAAAATGAAGTGAAAACACTCCTCCTGCTGGGGTGGCCCCGCCAGCAAGATTCAAATGACCCACCAAAAACTACAGCTGTTGTCATTTGACTTTCTTTGCCCTTGTTACTTTTTCCTACCATTCAATAAGATCTTTTCATTTTCCCCTTGAGGCTCTAAATCCCTTTTAAATTATTTATTTGTAGACAACCTCCTCTACAGATAGAAAAAAACCATGTTGATTGGTCTTCTGGTTAGGGCTGTAATATATCATTCTCAGAAATCTCGCAGCTTCTTAATTAATGTGTTCAAACATGACAGGGCCACTTCTTTAGATATTCATTAAGTGTTTGATTATGGATTTCAAATATTGTGATGAACAAGCTAGCCCATCCTTAACTTTTTCAGTTACTTCAGGCAACCAGTTCCTTCTAATGAGTAAGCTCCTTTGGGTTGGGTGTTCAAGCTTGCAACTAAGAGAAACCTGCCTTAATGTATATATGTATGTAGTTACGTCTGTCTGTCTGTATGTGTTTATATACATATACATCATATATACACAATCACTGATATATACATTCAGATGTATATATGTATATGTGCATATATGTGTGTGTACATACATATTATATATAGCATATATATATACACAATATGTGACATATAGTATATATTGTATATATACAGTATATACATACATACCTTAATGTATGCAGATAATATATACATATATACAAATATATACAATCATATATATTCAGATATGAATATAGAACATGTGTAGTATACATATGTTATATACTATATACAATCTATATGTAATATGCTGTATATAGTTTCTATAGTTTATATACCATATATACTATATACACATAGATATATAGATATATATATACTATATATAATAATATATACCACTGTATACATATATACATATATATACCTTATACACTTCTATGTATAATATAGTTTTCTATAGTATATATTTGCGTATATATAACCATATGTAGCATATATAGCATACATACTACATATACATAATATTATCTATAGTATTTATATATACTACATATACATATATAGCATATATTGAGAGAGAGATAGAGGTTATAAAGGGCTCTCTCACAAAAATTAAATTCATTCAAGACCATCCTTTAAATTTAGTGAAAAATGGCATTATAAAGCAAACTTATTGACTTAATAATTTTAATGGAATGCAATCAAACCCCCAAGGTATACCTTGGCTGTTGATTTTTAAATTTATAAATGCTTGAATTTTGTCAGTATTTAAAGGTATTCCAATTACATAATTTTACGAGTTTTTACAATGTCCTTTTGAAGTAGACAGGGGACTGTTATGCTTATCTACTAATGTAAGATTGCTGTTCTCTCTTGCACTGCAAGACAATTTCAGTGATGGTTGTGTAGCAAAGCACTAGGCTAGCTATGCAAGCACCTAGAGAAAACAGTAATTACTTCCCTAATGGAGTAGGTAGGAAGGATATTACCAAGAACATCAGAATAGAGATCGCAGCATAAATTCATCACGGCTCATCACCTAAATCCTGTGGCCAACAAGAACTTTTAATAATATAGGTGGATGAATATATAATTTGCATAGTATATATTGTAAGAGCCACAGAGACAGTTAACAAAACATTTTAATGAGTCCTACTTGCACTCGGTAATAGACATAAAATATGCAGGCTAAAGATATAATTGAAAACTATATGTAAGTGGTTTCTATATGTAAATTCTTTTTTTTTTCTAGTGGTTTATTTTTTTTTAACTTAATTTTATTTTATTTGTGAACATACTGTACAGAGGGGTTACAATTACATGGGCAGGATAATGCATACATTTCTTACCAAGCATTGCAGCCTCCTCCTTTGTTTACCCTTCACCTCCCTTCCCAGCCTCCCCCCTCCCCCCCACCCATTCCTCCCCCCCCCCACACACCGACATTGTAAAGCTCGTTTTTGACATGACATTTTGTACTTCTCATTGTTGATTTAAAACAAACATCTTTCTGAGTTATAAAATTAGAAATATTTCAGACCACCAGGCCTGGAACCAACCTGAAATCCTAGCTACTTAAGAAGCAGAGATCAGCAGATTGAGGGTTGAGGCCAGCACAAGCAAAAGGAAATTTGTGAGACTCTGTCTTAAGGGGAAGTAGAAATACTGGGTGCGGTACCTACCGGAAGTCCTGTGACATGGGAAAGGACAAATAACAGAACTGCTGCTCAGGCATAAAGGAAGACCCTGCCTCAAAAATTACCACGGCAAAAGAGGCTGGAGGTATGAGTCAAGTGGTAGAAGGTCTGCTCTGCAAGAGAAGAGGCCATGAGTTTGATCCCCAGTACCATCAACAGAATTTTAAAAATAAAGCTCCAGGATCTATTGCTATTTGTACAGTTGTTTAACCCTTATTTGCTTTTGAAAAGCATATGCTGTGAAAAGCCATGGAGCAGTGTTATGATTGTGTACAGTTTTGAATGTGTGCTATATATCAATTAAGTTGATGTTAAGTGAAATGAACCCCAAGATAAGGACTCAAATGCTTTTTCTTTCATGCAATTGTTTCTAACATATTCATAAGATGATTTCTTTGTTGCTTTGTATGTCCCTCCTCCATTTTATAACCCCTGTTTTTCACTGTATTTGATGTTGGTATAATTTGTGGAGGGGAAGGGAAAAAACAAATTGTGGACCCATTGCAGGTGGACCCATTGCAGTAATGAGATGTACAAGACGTTATGTCGAAAACGAACTTTACAACTTTGGTGGGGTGGGGGGGGGGGGGGGGGGGGGAGGGTAGGAAGGAAGGGATGGGAAGGGATGGGAAGGGGAAACAAAGGAGAGGAAACAATGCTTGATAAGAAATGTACTCATTACCTTGCCCATGTAATTGTAACCCCTCTGTACGGTATTTTCACAACAAACAAACAAATAAATAAAATTTTAAAAAGCTTCCTCCAAAGCCGAGCATGGTGGTACACACTTGTAATTTCAGCATTGGAGAGACTGAGGCAAGAGGATTGCAGGTTCAAAGGAAACCAAGGCTACATAGAGTTTTGTCTTAAAATAAAACATTTATCATACATGAAGATAAAAATTAATGCTGTACATTTTATTGTGTGTCAATTAAAAGCCTATAGACTGTCTTTCAGAAACGATGTATTATCTCATTTCATCCATCCACTAATTATTTGTTTACTCATTCATTTTTATATTTCTGCCCTATTTCTGTAGTTCCTATCATGATTCAGGCACCAGGCAAAGGTTAAGGATACTAAACATATTAAGTCAGATGTAATTCCCACTTGCATGGTGTTGACAATCAAGTCAGCTTCTTGCCAATGGTGTGCCTTCAAAGGAAGAGACAAAGAAGAGTTATTTGGCTTTTTGTGCCAATAACAGGTGAGCCTGAATATATGCCTCAGAGACAAGAACATTTGAGAGGCAGCAGATGCAGTATGAAGTGGATGGAAATATTTAGAAGTAGGGCATGCAAATGATCCATCCAGGGTCAAAAGACCTGGGAGCAGATCATAAACTAGAAACTAGAACCTTTACACTTGCTTCACATCAAAACAAATTTCTCTGCAAATTTCTCTGAAATGTCTACAAGGTCATAACACACACACACACTAACACATGTACACACAAGATGAAGAAGAAGCAGGAGGAGGAGGAGGAGGAGGAGGAGGAGGAGGCAGCATTACTTGAGGTTGATTAGAAATTAGAAGTCATTTGCATCATTAAATTGTGAAACAAGTTTTTGAGGGTAGCAGGAAAATCTATGCCAGAAAAGGCAGAAAAATAAATAGTATGGAGGATCACGAAATGAAATAATGACCATGACTCAAAAAAGAAAATCAAAAAATTTCTCTGTGGGATCCATTGATTTGGAAAGCTAGAAAACAAAACAAAACAAAGCAACACAAACAAAGACCAAAAAAAAAAAAAAAATCAAACAAGAAAGTCTTCTGTTGGAATGCGAGGATTCGGAAAGTGAACCTCTCCATAGCGTGAACCTCTCCATAGCGTGCTTGGGATTTGTGAAAAGGCCAAGGCCTGACAGTCACAAGACATGGTTCCCTTGGCAAAGGAGTTTTTTGTGGATGAATTCAGTTCCAGCCAGAAGCTGACATGAAGACAAAATTAAATAATAAAAGACTTATAAGAAGCACTTGGGAGGATGAGTGAGTAGAAAGTTAAGTTGGAAAAGCTTTAATGTGCCTCCAGCTCTTATAACAGGAAAGCAGTGAAGATAGGATGGAAGAGTCTGAGACTGAGCTGTGTTTTTGAAAAGAAGCTTTTCTTCATGTTGACATAGAGTCCTTAAATGGAATTAGCCATTAGATAACTTCTAAATCCACCAATAGGAGCCACTCCACTGTGATATCTGTGGGAGAACTTTCAGTACAGGGAAGAGTAAATAGAAAGAACAGGAGGAAGGAGAAAGATGTGATGAAAAGCCAGTTAAGAGGTAAGAGAGGGCCCAGGAGGGCAACTGTACTGTAGTGACCAATATGTAAAATGGAAGGAAAGAAGGTCAAGGAGTTAGAGAACAATGAGGTAAATCTGTGGCTGCCATGGGAGAAGCTGTAGATTTTATCCTAAGTATCATGGGAGGGTCCAGGACAGCTTGAGGTAGAAATGTGATGATGTCATCTGACTCATTACTGATGGGATCACCCCTGTGCCTGAGTGAAGGGACACCTGCAGGTACAAAATTAGTTAAAATCATGTTTTCTCAACAACTCAGTTTCTAGGTTCTTGGGCCAATTATTCTTTCATTCGTGTATTTTTTTCTTAGACTTCTTTCCAATAGATGACTTAGTAAAATAGGGTGATTAAGAACATATAATAATGGAGTTGCATCTAAGCCCACAAGCAGAGAAAAGAAAAGCAAATAACCTGATAATAATTAGATAACAATGCACAGCTTGAGAGAGTGCCATCAACAAAAGCCATGGAGAAGAGACTTAGCCACTGATCATTTATGTTTGTACGCAGAGGGTTTATGATCCCAAAGGAGAGCAGAGCAATGAACAATTTGACCTAATTTTTAGAAAAAACTTCATCTTCTACTGGCACCTCCCACTGATTGAACACAGGCAAAAATCAGGGGGCAAGGAAGTGGCACTGTGGCTCAAGTGGTAGAGCACTCGCCTTGAACTGAAGAGCTAAGGGACAGCACCCAGGCCCAGAGTTCAAGCCCGATGACTGACAAAAACAAAAACAAAAACGAGGCAAGAAAGCACACGAGTGAATTTCCTATACTTTGTCTACCTGACCAACAAGCTTGGGAAAGGTGAGTTATATCTGTTGTCCTACAACTGTCCCTAAAGTCACTTTTTGAATTCATTCACTGTCACTACTGGGTTTCACATTGTTTTCTTCTGGCCAGCTCTTCTACCATTCCCTGGAAAAGGATCTTTATTCTTTGCATCTTCAAGTCATCTCTAAAATCTTCCTTGCCATTTCCAACAGTCCTCACCCTTATTTATTTACTTATTTATTTTTTGGTCCGGTCATGGGGCTTGAACTCTGGGCCTGGGCGCTGTCCCTCAGCTCTTCAGCTCAAGGCTAGTGCTCTACCACTTGAGCCACAGCGCCACTTCCGGCTTTTTTCTTTTTGCTTATGTGGTGCTGAGAAATCGAACTCAGGGCCTCAGGTATGCAAGCGCTCTACCACTGAGCCACCTTCCCAGCCCCCTCATCCTTATTTTATGGCCCCTATTTTCAGCACCAACCCTAATATTGTTTTCTTTGAAATACTCCTCTCTTATTTTTCCAAGCTCTTCCACAGCCATGCCCCACCAAGATGGAGGCTCACCACAACAGAAATGCATTCATTCACTCTTTCTGAAGTCCAAAAGCCTAAGATCAAGATGTGGCCTAGACCATGATATTTTTGAAGGCTCTAAGTATGTTTTTTTTTTCCTTTCCCACTCTACTTCCAGTAGTTGCCAGCATTCCTTTACTCAGTGTCTACCTCTGTGGCCATATGGAGTTCTTTTGTATGAATTTGTGTCTTCTTGCCCAAAAATCAAAATCAGAATGGAAGTAAGGTCCAAACTAATCCAACATGATATCATCTCAATTTTAGATTCTACTTACAAATGAGGTCACACGTTTAGACTCCAGATGAGCACAATTTGTAAGGATTTGATTTCATGTCCTATAAGTTTCTGTGTTGGGTCCTCTTACAAATCCATTCTCCATCAAAGTGTGATGCTTAACCAAGGTTCTACTTAGTCACTACCACTTTATTTTACATGGATGCCAGACACAAATGTCTATGAGGAAACACACATAGAACAAAAATAAGTGATATGATTTTTATATAAGAAATACGAAGAAAATAGCTACATAGTGAATGTAGGGCAAGTCGTATGATCCTCAATATACAGATGAAGACTTCTCCTAGACTAAAGTACTAAACTGCTGAGATGTATCTGTGTGCTGCCATTCAGAGAATATTGACTGGTATTAAATCATCTGATCTTAAGGTACACTAGTAATCTGGGATGTTATATCAAATTTCTTGGAATACAGTGAAAAATGAAATAAAACAACATGAAAATATGCAGCTATAAATATCTGTGTGTGGAAAAACACACTATGCAGATCAAACAAAATCCATTTATGTATTTGGACCACAGGCCTGGTTCTCAGCTACTGTGTTTTCAGCCACTGTCTTTGTAAGCATTGGGAACTCATTTTTAACATTGCCTATCACTTCAGCTCTAACTAAGAAAATGAAAATCATAATGGACATTTATATTTGCCTACCCACCAGAATATCAAGCATTGTATATCAAATATTAAAGTCAGTCCTTCCCAACAATAAATATGCCTCTCCCTCCCTCTCTCTCTCTCCCTCTCTCTCTCTCTCTCTTCCTCCAAGAATGACAAAGTCAAAAATATCAAAGACACCTCAGATTCCTTAGCATATCTAACCATCTGATAACCATCCACTACCTTGATGTCTCCTAGATGTGTCCCCTAGATATCACAAATGAATCCTCTTCTCACCATGTCTATAAACATTGCCTCAAGTTACAGTCTTTTAAAAGTAACAGTCTTATGTACATAAACAGATTAACTAAGGCATGGTATATGCAAGGGAAAATTCCAATGGTGTAACTCCTTTCAACAACTCACCCACAGTCTAACTAAAAGAATGTCAGGAACCTGAAACTTGAGGTGGAGAGCAAGGTCAAGGAGAGATGGGTAGATGAACAAAGAGAGGAAAAGTGAGAAGAAACAGTCATAATATTCAATATATATATGTGAAAATAAAACAAGAAGTTGAGGGGATTGGTGGAGTTTGGAGAGGTGAGGGAGAATGATGATAGGAATGACAATGATCATTGTAATAAAATGACATGTTGAACTGAAACCCTTTTGTACAACTACTTAAAGCTAATAATAAAAAGGAAGGGCCAAAAAAATTATAATAGCCTTTATATAGTAAGCGTAATTAACCTCTTTTAAATGAATGTTTTCTCCCTCCGTTTCTCATGGTAGGTTGGGATAGGCTCTTATTCTGTGTTCTAAAGTAGAGAATAAGTAAAAGTCTGAAGTAGAAGTCAGAAGTGAGGCACTGGGGAGGAAAAGCCAATACCAGTAGTGTGGGCTTTGCTCTAGGCAACAGGAAATGGAATATTTGAGGAACTGGTTCTGTGCTTCCAAGAAACAGTTATAGGAAATATGAGGGTTTGGAGCATTTACCTACTGCTGTGTCCTCATTGTTGGAGAATTGGCTTTGGGCCATACTGACATTGCTTGAGAGGCTTCCATATCCCAGAGACAGGAGGAGGAAAGATACACAGCACACATTGGACTTGGACCATTGCCAGGGCAAGGTGAGTCTCAACCCACATAGAACTATTCTCCACAGCTGCAGCTAATCTACAGTAAGCCAAGGAGAGGTGACACAGGGCACCAAAGACATCTGCTAGAGATACAGAAAAGAAAGCTTTAAGAGGCCACACAGATCACAAAGTAACCATGCTAAGATTTTTCTTCCAAGTTTGTCTGACTCCCAAGTCTCTATTTTTAATTATGTACAAGAAGTTTCAGTCAACAGCAATAGTAAAGGGCGCAGTCCCCAAGACTGTGTTTAATTTATAACACTAACTACAAGTCCAAGTGGGGAAAAGGGTCGATCCCCAAACCATAGGTGGCTTCCATAGCACATTAAAAGGACCATAAAACTCTCCACCATCTTTTATAATCATGATTTATTACAGGGACACTATGCAGATTGAAATCAGCCAGCAGAAGAGATGCACAGAGCAGAGCTCAAGACTTCCAAATTGAGATTTGGTCCTTTCTTCATTGTAAGGAGGCATAACTTCCTGGCACCAATGTGTGCCAACATGCCTGGGTTATTTCGAACCACAGAAACTCACCCAAACCTCAGCAGTCAGAATGTTTACTGGGAGTCCATAAATAGACATTTTGGATTGATTGGTTTTCCCCCCATTTGGTTGATACCAACCTCCAAATTGATCAAAATGTAATCCACAAACCTCACCATAAAAACAGTTGGTCTTTCTGACAAAACCAATTTCCACTCGACGATATTCAAGTATAGCTTTCTCTATCTGGAGATCTGAGAGGCCAGTTTTTATGCTGCTGAACAAAAATATTCTTTCCAGATTTGACATAAATCACCTCTTAGATTAAGAGTAGTGTATCTGTAGGGCTAGGCCAAATTTTTTAATATGCATTATGAAATATATGATGTCCCTTATGAAATATAGACTGCAATAGATCCCTCTTCTTTCTACATGTTTAGATCAGCATCCAAAGCACCATGAAATCTGATCCCTATTCACATGTCCAGTTTCATGCCTAGAAGTCTCCTTCATTTCTTGTGGTTATTTCAACCCCCTGGTACTTGCTCCTGCAACAAAAGCCTGCTGTCATCAACATGGAAAAACAAATAGTTCCTGACATGGAAAAAAATTAGTGACAACATATAGTTGTCCTTCTACAAAATGGTTTCTATCTCTTTTTCCTTTTAGGAGTTCAAAGATTAAGACAAGGTCTGCACACTATAGTTGTATGTATGGAGGGACTGTTCTATATAAAACTTGTTGAAGATGGAATGTGATACAGTATAAGAGAATGAGGATAAGTCCAGTGTGGTTGGTGAATGCCCAGAAGTAGAGTTAAAACTCAACTTCCCTGCTACAGTACCTGTGAAATGTTCTGACTGCCACCAAATTTTCCTGTATAGAGCTTTTTCTTGCCTCAAGATTTCTGTATACTTGTAGAAACTATCCCTCAGAAGAAATTTTTACATGTATACACACACATGCACACACACACATACTTTTTATAAAAAAATCTGTTTCAAGACCCAATAAAGAAAATCTTCTCCAACTCTTCTGCCTCTACTTCACAATATATCCTCAATAGTTACCATATGTTATTACTAATATTTATATATTTTCCCCATCATGTTAAGTTCTGTAAAAGAAGAAACTATGCTTTTTATCTTTGTATCCTTATCACTTACTACGCATCTCAATAAAAATGACATAATATTTATAGGTGAGATGAGAAAATGAAGGAAGAAATAGAGAATGAAATGACAGAAGAGAAGAGGGAGAGAGAGGAGGAGAAGAAGGAAGGAAGTTTGGTCTCTGATATTCTTTTGATTTTAGATACATTGAGATGTTAATGTCAAGTCTAATCGAATACTACCCCCTTCAAGTCCCCAATCCATATATCCAAATATCAACCTTGGTTCTGATAGTCTGATGGCAAAGTTTATTTAGCTCAAAGATAACACATGACGTAAGCTGAATGACAATAACTGCTCATGGGTTCATGCCCATACTGATTCCCTCTGCAAGGAGATACCATTTCTGTAGTCTTCAACAGTACTTTTAGAATCTCTCCAGGCTATGGTGGCAACAGAATTAGTAGACAAGAGGGAACTAGAAGCACATCACATGAACTGAACTGGAAAATGTCCTGGCCAATTAACAGCAAATGTCTCTAGCAATTAACAAACAGCCTGGGAACAAAGACTATCTGTGTTGTTATTCTCAATCCTGGGATGTTTATTGTCTCTTCATGTCTTTGGCTTTATAGTTCCCACATTTGAAAGACATATATTGCTCTCTTTTGGGAGTCTGTAAGCCCCCTTGAGGACCCAAATCTAGACAATACATCTTTTACTCACACAACAGCTAGCATATTGTTGGACTCAAAATAGAAAAGCCATAGATATTTGTAAAGAAATAAAAACATTACACCCTACTAGCTATCCTACTATGAGATGTCCATAGCAAGATCTGGATGTATAAATTAAATAGTGCAGCATGAGGATAACTCTACACCTTAGATGCCCATGAGGAAGGATGTTTGGAGGTCATTCAGTTCCATTCTCCCTTTCAGAGGGCAAAACCAGTTAAACTGGCTTGTCTAGGACACAGCTGAATAGTTGGCAAGATTGTAGACAGAAGTCAGCTTCTAGAATCTCAGTATAGTGCTCATATTTTTTACAGTAACCTGTTCTCATTATTTTTATGGTAACAGACAATAATGTGCTACGGTACTTAAAAATAAATGAGCACTTTGGTGGATTTTGGTAGTTTTCTCACTAATGCAGTCAGAATATCTTGAATCTTTATGCTAGACCCACTTCTGATGATTTCTCTTTAATCCTTCATTGCTATCTTTTAATGTGAATAGAGGTCATCTGTGAGGGTTATTCAATACATCATATGATGTACTGATGTATAGGATGTATATGGTGTATAATATATGTGTGTCCAAGTAAAGAAGCCAGATTTCCCTCTGGTTATCCTCAGAGAATAAAATGATTCCCCTTTTCAAAGCAAGCCAGCTAGGGTTTATTCAATTGTCACCAATATATTGATATACTGGGAATTTTCTCAGTAGTCTATCTTGTCTCTAGAGAGTCTTAGACCTCTTTCTATCTACCAATAACAGACTCAAATTCCTTCCATCTTTACAAACACCTTCCAACCCAATGTATTTGGATAAGCACATGCATATTCTGTGGCCCTTCCTTGTGCGGACATCTTGCTATACTCATTTCTTGTCCTACTACAGTCTGTCTTCTTTGTCTGGAGGCCTACTACAATGACTCAGACAAGGCCACATATTTCTTCCTAATTAGCAAATGCAAGTGATATTTCCAGTCTGAGCATTACTGTTATTTCTGACGTCTCAAAACTATTTCCTACTCATGTGTCTTCCATTACTCTGAATGCACTTAATTCACTTTATGTGAAATGCTTGTGTTCGTTTTCTTTCTGTGTAGTGAGGTTTCCTCTTTTTCTGCCTACTCTTAAAATGCTAATTTTCTGTGGAAAATATAATTTCCCTTTTAAATACTAATAGGTACTAATTCCTAGAGTGGTCACAGATCACTCTGACATCTAAATACACCTTTCCATTCAGATTCTATTCTTCTACTTAAGTACCACAAATACAGTATCAAGATATAATTCAACCTTCTGGAACTGATTTTCCCCTGACATATATCTCAAATACGATATATGGACATGGAAAACTTTATCAACTAAAATTCCATTAGTGTAAAGGTAATTTTAAAATGTAATAGCAAGAAAAGTAAACACAGAGAAAATATATTTAACCATGTAGCCATATGGTGCTTAAGAAAGTTGCAAAGGATAACAAAGCCCTTATATTCCATTGACTTTTTGTCTTATAATTCTCTCTTACTATATTCTCATTCTCCCAATGCGTCCTCATCTTTCCCTGCTTGAGAACTGAGGCTGGGAAGAAGTTTATTGAATTTTCTATTTTAACTTCAGTTAAAAACATACTGTTGGGCCAGGTACCAGTGTCTCATGCCTATAATTCTAGCTACTTCAGGAGGCTGAGAACTGAGGCTCATGGTTCAAAGCCAAGCCCAGGCAGGAAAGTCTGTGAGACTCTTATCTCTAAGAAACCACCAGAAAACTAGAAGTGGCACTGTGGCTCAAGTGCTAGAGCACTAGCCTTGAGCTGAAGAGCTGAAGGACAGTATCCAGGCCCAGAGATCAAGCCCCACAACTGACCACAAAAAAAAAAAAAAAATATATATATATATATATATATATATGCATGTGTGTATGTGTGTGTGTGTGTGTGTGTGTATATATATATATATATATATATATATATATATATATATATATATATATATATATATATATATATATATGGTTGGTATGTGCACTTATTTTTCCAAGATCCAATGAATTACTAGGTCTTGAGAATTAAACTTTGTTAAAATTCCTTGGATTTACATACCCTAATCCAACCTTTAATGTTATTATTCTAGTATTCAGTCAGATCATTCTATTTTCCCAACTTATCCCACTCAAACTTTAGATCAGATTACAGGGAAAATGTGAGGTGCTGAAGCCATCTCCCTTCCCTATACGCCACAATTTCCTTTGTGACTTCCAAGTACATGGATTTTCAGAGTGATATAGGTTGTTTCTGCAGCTCCCTTCAAAACTTGAGACTGTACCACTCATGTTCAGTTGGTAATCACCAGGTAATGTTTATGAAAACATCCTTGTACTTTCCCTTCTTTCCCAATATATCAGTTGGTATATGTATTGAGTTGATTAGATTCTTTTGTGTAACCTTTTTTTAAATATTTAGTCACTTAATACTCTTTATAGGTAGAACTGACTTATGAAGGAATGGGGTTAGATATGATTTAGCACTCAGCATAGATGATGGATGTAGAGTATTTATAGCTTTTCTTTTTAACTATAGTCTGAATGGTATATCTCATGACTTTTCAAAGCAAAATAAAAGCCACAAAGATCATTTGAAAGTCAAAAGCCAAATTGAAAATAAGCCTTATATAAAAAACCCTCTAAAAGAGATATTAATATTATTTCTTCAAATGGGTTTACTCATACTTTTGTTAATTTTTAATAGTTTTTATCCTAGCTAGTATAGTCTATTATCAGAATTCTAAATCGCCATGCTTTTTACAATTTAAAGACTCAGTTCTTACAAGTAACAAATATATAAAAAACTTATTGTTTCTCTCATTCTCTACAAGTATCGGTGTGAAGAAGCAGATAATAATTTCATTGTTATGGGGCTGGGAAAGTGGCTCAGTGGTAGAGCACTTGCCTTGCATGCCTGAGGCCCTGGGTTTGATTCCTCAGCACCACATAAGCAAAAAGAAAAAAGCTGGACGTGGCGCTGTGGCTTAAGTGGTAGAGTGCTAGCCTTGAGCTGAAGAGCTGAGGGACAGCGCCCAGGCCCTGAGTTCAGGCCCCACAACCAGACCCCCCCCCCAAAAAAAATAATAATAATTTTATTGTTATCTGGATAGTTCTGGGGACCACACACCTTGCAAATGAGTAGCAAGTGTTGTAACACTGAAATGCCCCCAACCAACCCAGAAAGCGTTTTCAGAATCTGGTGATCCACTGGCATAGGGTAACCAGTGTTGACCGAACAACTTTTCAATATAATGGACTTGGGAGTCAGATCCAGAATGAATCAGAGTCTCAGACTTGTCTGAGATGTGTCAGCCATGCATGCTTGCAAGTATTAGAGCATTTCTGTTTTGGGAAAGCCTGAGGTGAGAAGCATGACTGGTAAGATTGCCAAGGGGTCAAATGTCATCCAAGTGTGCTGACACCGCCACCACCATACAATCATCACCGCCACCATCCAATCCCGACTTTGATTTTGGAATGTAGAATTGCCTTTTCAACTTTATATATACATCAGAATAAAGTAAAAAGGGATTTAGGATTTAAATGTCTGAAAATGAATTGGAGTGAGCATAGGGCTGTTTCTGAAGTAGAAAAACAAAAAATACAAACAATACTGATGGACATCAAATATAGAGATTTTCTTCATGTAACATTTAAAGGAAAATTGAAAAATACTAATAAGAGAATCCTCTCCTTCTTGATGCTTAATCTTTATATATGTGATGAGACGGTATCTATCATTTTGGTCACAAGTTTCAAGCGAAAGTATTGCAGGTGATACCTTTGGAATTGATATGCAATTGTAAGATTCAAGGTCTTAGGTTTCATCTAAGGCTCAATAGAAAGCTGGAATCACTCATCTTAGCTTTTATTCAAACAGAATTTGAAGTATGTGCCATCAGTCAACCACGCATTTTCCCTAAACAACAGTTTTTATCATCTAAACTCTTTTTAGCTGTAGGGAGGCATAATGTGACAGTAAGTGTCTCCAAGTAGTAGTCGAAGCAGATTATACTCTTGAGCATGTACGTGCTCTGCCTGTCGATGGCTATGTCTCCGTGGCTCTCATACTTCCTCATCAAGTGTCTTGCTAAAGTGTAAAGTGAGTAATGATTACCGGGTGATATTTAATGAAAACACTACCCATGACTCTGAGCCAAATGTGACCCCTACTATTCTTCTACTATTAAAGCATAATTATCCATTCTCCATGCAATTGTAATTATGGATGGCAGAGGAGTCACCAAAATATGCCAGTAAATGCTTCAACTTTTCCAATTTCTCAGCATCTAAAGTGCTAATATTGATATAGAATTGCATGAGAAGTAAAAAATGCTGGCTGGTGGGAAAATTAAATATAAATAACCGTACTTCTGTTAATTTGGGTGAGAGTTACAACATCTTTCTTAACTAACTTTTATATTGGAGATGAAATAAAGATGCCAGAGATGAATACTGTCAGTTCTTATGGCCAGCATGTACCTAAAAGGAAAACATATAAATCTAAAGCAAACAGAAGTACATTGCTTAATCTCTCCTTATTATTCACTGCACCATCGCCAGGAAGTTAAACATTACATTTTACAAATCCATCACTTTGTAAATTCATATTGGAAAAGTTCTTTCTTCCATTATTGTACCAAGTTTTTATAGGCTTTTGATGGCTGTCATAATCAACACTAATGGAGCCAAGAGATTAAAGTAGACTAAACTTGTGAGACAAAGAAGATGAGTGTATGCTCCATTAATCTCTATTTTTTTAACCAGTGCCTCAAAACTAACAGCATAAACTCTTACTCTAGGAAATGGCACCTTGTTTCAAAACAACCTTAATTATAACATGAATAAACAAGCAAACAAATAAATAAATTCAGGATTTTAGGCACTTGTACCATATATATATATGTATATATGGTATATATGTGTATGTTCATATGTGTATATATATATATATATACATATAAACATATATGATTGAAGTAGCTAATAAATGGCAGTTTTCACAATCTCCAAAACCCAATATTTTTTGCATTGGAACAAATAATTTAGCATCATGTAAAAAACTATATGTTTTTTAATAAGTTTTTTATTGTGAAAATACTTTACAGAGGGGTTACAATTTAAAAAAACTAAATATGTTTTGTAATAAATCATTTTGGTTTACAAAAAAACTCTTTTTATATATCTCATATTTATTATTCAGCTTAAAGTCATTAGTTATTTAATTAAAATACCTACTTTCTAGCATAGAGCTAAAGAAGAGAACTCAAACATTTTCTACCCCTGTGAAGTTTGTTTTCTAATAGACCAGACGAATTTAATAGATAAAGAAAAACTCATATCTGTAATAACAGAAGGCAGATAGAGGAAAAGCAGGCATACAGTGAGGCAAATGATCAAACTGAGGAACAGAAGAAGAACATGAATGTGGAGATCAGCTGAGGGAGAACATGAACATGGTGCTAAGGCTTCTGGGTAGAAACCTCATCTAGCTGCATCACAAAAGATAATAGGCATTTTCTTTATTTTCAGGCAATTAGTAAACCTAACCACACATTTGTTTATATCCCATTTGGTGACAGATGAAACATAACTGGCCTCATCTTACAGAAAATATACCTTTAGTGAGTCACATTAATAAAGGGAATGTCACAGAAGTGATGCTATATGCCTTTCAAGGTAGTTATAAAGGATGACATAGATCTTACCTGTCTTTCTTGTTCTATTGAAACATGTACTTTGGAAGGCCTGTGCCACCATATGGGAATTCAGATTCTTCTGAAGCTATGTGAAAAAGAGAAAGAGAGATAGACAGAGAGAGAAAGAGAAAGAGAAAGAGAGAGAGAGAGATCCAATGAGGCCCAACTGTTCTACACCCCAGTTGTTTGATTCTTCATAGTCTAGGCACAAATCCTGTAAGTTAAAAAGGCTTAGATGATTTCTATTCCAGCCAACAACCCACTGTGTCCTTACAAGTATTCCCACTGATCAGGGACCATCCAACTGAGCTCTGGCAACTCCTCTCAGGACTACTGCTAAATGTTGCTATGATGTGCTACTCAATAGATAATAACTAGACCAATAGAAAAGGGAAATTAGTGACAAGCGACATGCTGTGGAGACTTACCTGAAGTTCTGGTGTTTCTGACTGAGAAAAAACAGTCACAGGCTGAACTGTGGTGGCTTATGTCTATAATCTTAGCTACTCAGGTAGCTGAGATCTGAGTTGGCGATTCAAAACCAGCCTGGGCAGAAAAGTTCATATGACTCATCTCCAATTAACTAGTAAGAAGGGTGAGAGTCAAGGTTCTCGGTTCAATTGCTAATTCTGGCACATGCACACAATCCACACACATGCTTGTACACACACACACACACACACACACACACACACACGCACACACACAGATCATAGAGGTCAAAAGGATACAAGCCCAGTCAGAAGAAGAAACACAAGTCTGAAGCGGATAGAAGATTCCAGGTCATGGAGATCCTAGTATGCCATGACATTTGATTCTTATTCTGAAACCAATAAATCTGTATTTTAAGACATATTTATAAAGATTAGTTTGTTCCTTGTGAACAAATTCTCAGAATATATGGTATTGATTCCTTTGCAAATACACACACTTCTACTAGCATTTTAAAAAGAGAAATGCTCTGTAAGTATGCATCCTTTTCTGTCTCGAGACAGTCTGAAGAACGAACTGCTTAGACTAGCACTTCACTTTACTGAAATCAAAGCAACCCATTCTGGATAATGACTTGTCCAGACATATTATCAGTCAAGGGTTATTTTCTAGTCAGTAGCTTCAGTGGGCTCTGCTTTATTCAGAAGGATCTCAGTGTTTCATTGAAATGGTGCATCTAAACATTCTGCGCATGGTTAACCTTTGGTGGCTATAAAGATTACTTAGCAAGAGTCCTTAATTATAGGAACCTGAGCAGAAAAGAGGTTAACATAGTTGCCGACTTCAGATAGAAATGCAGCACTAAGGCCAAAAATAAGACCCATACTTTTTGTTTTCAATTAGCAGTTCTTTGCTGAATGCTTTCAATTGGTCAACTTAGTGGCCAGATTGAACAGACACCAGATGAAAGTGGCAAAGGCTATAATATTTGCTTGCAACTATTTTCCTTGGGAAAATGACTGAGTTTGGTAAGTGCTGACATTTTGGTCATCCGTAGCTGCAATTTAGTATCCTCTTGGCAGCAGAAAACAGATATCTTGCAAAGAAACAGAGGTTGGAACGAATTTCATAGTGGAAACTCTGCTCACATTATCAATAAGCATTTATTTTCATGTTTAATCTCTAAACTAATGGAAATTATATGAAGAAAATGCAAAGATCCACTTGGGGTGAACTTGTGGAAGCTGCATATGAGAATGGAAAGACTAGAAACTCTAGTAACCATGTACGTGTGTCTAAAAAAAATATGTGTGTTAAAAGAAGAAAAAAATCCCATCCTCATCCTATTATTCTGAATTTCAGTTGAAACCTCAAGACAAAGATAGAGGCTAGGTACTCCCCGTAGTCTAAAGGAAGATAATATAGACACACATTTGTGGGATTAACTGGCAACCAAAGCAGTCCAGCAGCTGAACTCTATAACTGATTTGCATAAATGATGCCTGGCTAGAGACACGTACCAGTGGCTCAAGCCTGTAATCCTAGCTACCCAGGAGGCTGAGATCTGAGGACTACTGCTCATAGCCAGCCCAGACAGGAAAGACTATAAGACTCCTATCTCCTAGTAACTACTAAAAAGCCAGAAGTGGAGCTGTTGCTCAAATAGTAGAGTGGCCAAGAGCAAAAAAGCTTAGGGACAGCATCCAGACCCTGAGATTAAGTCCAGCTCTGACATAAAAATTAAATAAATAAATAAATGTCTGGCTTATCAAGGATCCTGGAGGAAAGTTTCCACCATCGTTGAGGTAGGTTCCCACTAAATATGCAGAAGGAAACTGTCTTATATATTGTGAATGCCAAAAACAGGATGTTGCATCTCCCTCTCCTCAGAGCTCTTTGTGAGAACTTGCCATGTGTTCCTAGAACACAGAAAAGCACGAGGGCTGATCCTTCTATTTCACCTACAATATGATGAAAACAGGAAGGCGAATAAGCAGCCCATGTTACAAAGGCCGGCAGAACCCAAATACACATAACACAGCTAGGAAACAGGCCAGGGAGGAAAGAACAAAAACAAACCAAGTCAGCTCCAATGGAGAGCTGAATTGGGACGCCATGATGACTGGAGATGAGCCTGGACGCAGAATACAGGACAGGATCACGGAGACAGGTGGCATGGCTTCCTAGCACCTAGGCCGTTCCATACCTAAACAGGGTCTGGGCAGGGAGCCAGATCACCGGACACTTCCAGTCCCAAGCACTGGACTGACAGATTCAGCAACCTACCAGCCAAGTGCTCATCCCTGTCTCTAGCGATCCAGCTATGCCCTTCGCCTGAGGGAGGACGGGTTATCCTCCCCCCACCATGAATACAAGATAACATCTGCATTTCTCTGAAGCAAAGCCCTCCCAGATCACCTTGAGCTAGGTATCTGCATTTCAAAGGATGGCTTGTCTCTCCTCTAGGCTTAGAGCTGAGTGGACACCCCCGCCTCCCCCATCGTCTGCCCAGGCACCAGGATGACTCCAAGAAATTGGAATGACAAGACAAATGCTTCATACTGAATTCTCACAGGGGACGTGGATGTCTGAACACCCTTGAGCCAAATGGAATCCTCAGAAGGTAAGGTTGAAAACACTTTGATGGATCCCTTTCCAAAGGACATCCCACAGGAAGGAGCTGGAAATGTGCCTCCACAGGAGAGGAAGTGAAATGTACAGAAGTCAGCCAAAAAGTGAACTCTGTGTGCCAGCCAGCATTTGGAAACTTGCCATTAAAGAGGATTCTGGCAGATAAATTACTAGAGCCTAATGCAAGAAAGACACTGCATTTGCTTCCTGCCTCCATTCCAGTCCATTCTCCCTCTGCACGACCGCGGGGAGGGGGCGAAGGAGGGGGACAGGGGCATCCCACTACTATGTAAATAGAGAGAGAATGGAAAGGCCCTGGGAAACAGATCAAAAAGAGAATGTCTTTCCCTTTATCACTTAATATCGCTGATGTCCAATTCAGACCTGAGTTGAAGCAGAGAAAAAAATTGAACTAATGTCTGTGTGAAGATTTGCTTTTGGAAAAAAAAAAATTAGACTTGGTTTTACCTGAAAAATGAAAAATGTCCTTAAGTTTTAGCAACTCGAAAAGTTGTTGAATCTTTTTAAGAAAAATAGGAAGACCCAGGCAGCTTTTCCTAATGCAAAAATGAAAGAAAAATAATGGTCTCTCCTGATATAGCCTATCAAAACATTGCTCATTTAATAGACTAGTTATATAAAGAGAAGACAGCCTGTAACATTAGCAAGGTTTGAACTCAACATCATTATTTATAAAAATGGGATCCTATAACCTATCTCCTAAAGCATAAGAGGAATAACTAAGAATATGTGTAATAACAGCCTGCACAAAACTAATAAAATTTTCTGTTTCATTTTTTGGTGGTCACATATTTTAAAAACTTATGGCAGTTTATAATTAGGTTTCTTAAATAGAAAGCAAATATCAAAGCAATAGAGAGGTGGGAGAGGCATAGAGGGGCAGGTTTATTAAAGGGATGTGGCCTCAAATGTGAATTTTCTGGAAGCCAGTACAAAAGACTTCTAAAATTCTTATTACCTAATTAAAGAAATGTGTCCAAATCTTCAGGGAAACCTCTCTCTGGTTAAAAAAAATCCTAAAAGCAATTTTATCATATAAAACATTATATAGCAATTCTCTTTTTATTTATACTGTCCAGAGATTCTAAAATTTATAATCCAGCTACATTAAAATGGGCTTGGTATTTTTTTGCCTGCAATTTTAAATTATAGGAAGATGTGCTAGGCCATTTCATAAAAGTTGTTTAATTTATAGGTAGATGATTTTTTGTAGTGCTATTGGAATTCCCTTGAGTCTTTTTCTTCTAATAATATAGAAGCCTTCATTAAAATAGTCAGTGCTTATCTGCTGAGAACACATTCCAAGCCCCTAGTGGGTGTCTAAAACTTTAGACAGCACCAAACCTACATATGTATGAAGAAATCTTGTATATATGCACGACACACATGCACGTACATACACACATTTTCACTTTAAAAAGACACTCCAGGAATTCTTTTTAGCATCTCTGCAACAGATCACTACTCTTATGTTTTGGGGTCTTACTAAGTAAAATGAAGTTTACTTGGAAACAAATCCAATGATATCTGGACAGAAGGCTATTAAAAAATCAATCTATGTACATCAAACAGACTACAGATACACTGGACATGGAATTAATTCACATTCTAGTGGGGAAAATTTATTATAAAAGGATTTTATGGGCTGGGAAGGTGGCTCAGTGGTAGAGCACTTGCCTTGCATGCATGAGGCCCTGGTTTCAATTCCTCAGCACCACATAAGCAAAAAGAAAAAAGCCGAAAGTGGTGCTGTGGCTCAAGTGGTAGAGTGCTAGCCTTGAGCTGAAGAGCTGAGTGACAGGGCCCAGGCCCAGAGTTCAGGTCCCACTACTGGACCCTCCTCCTCCCCCCCAAAAAAAGGATTTTATCAGACTGTTACAATAATTCACAAGTACCTTTAAATTTTTCTATTTAATAATTTCATAATATGGATGACTAAACTATTAAACTACAGAAATAGGGATACAGGTGGACTCATTGCAACAACAAGATGTACAAGATGCTATGTCAAAATGAACTTTACTACTCTGGTGGGGAAGGGGGTGGAGTGTAGTTGTGGATATGGGAGGGCAGGGAGGGATGGTAGGGGAAAATCAAAGGAGGAAACAACAATGCTTGATAAGAAATGTACTCATTACCTTGCTCATGTAATTGTAACCCCTCTGTACAGTATTTTCACAATAAAAAAACTTATCAAAAAATAAAATAAAATACAGAAATTCAAACACCAAGGATTAGGAGAAACTACCGCATAGTAGGGTATATGTATGTGGGGGTTGGGGAAGGTGGGCCAAAGTGGGTACTTTTATTTTTACAGTTTTTTAAAAATTATCTTCACATAGTTGTGCAGAAGGGTTCCAAGTCAACATGTCAGTTAATGAGTACAATGAATCTTGATCAATATCAACTCTCATCATGCTCATCAATTTCTCCTAACTCCACCAGTCACTTTTTTTTGTTTCTAAACATCTTTTATTGCAATAGATCACAACTGTCTTTATTATCCTGTTCTACCAGTTGACTAATACAGACTGGTCCATAACTCAAATGTTGCTTTTAAGTGTTTTGGTTTTCTCTCTCTAAACTAGTCATATCTTCAGGGGCCAGCAGAGGCTACAATAAAAGTATTTTGGATTAATCAATTCACTATAGCCAATAGCCAGTAAATGCCTACACATCATGCAACAGTTTCAGGAACGTTTGCAATCTCATTGAGTATCCTTTGCTGAGCCCCAATATTCTTGTATAATTTCTGATAGTATGAAAAAATGAAATTTAAAAGCAACTACCAAAAACCCAATTTCCAGAGCCTTTTCCCTTAAATCAGACAGTGTTTGCATAGTATCCGTGCTCTGGCTCCCTGGCAGAAGATTAAAAGGTAGGGATAGTGGCCAACATATATACAGGCGATGTGTAAAAGGGGCCTTTCTAGTTCATGACAACTTACTTTTTTTTTTTTTTGGTCAGTTGTGGGCTTGAACTCTGGACCTGGGCACTATCCCTGAGCTCTTTAGCTCAAGGTCAGCCCTCTACCACTTGAGCCACAGTGCCGCTACTGGTTTTCTGGTGGTTAAATGGAGATAAGAGTATCTGGTTTTCTGGTGGTTAAATGGAGATAAGAGTATCACAGTCTTTTTTTCCCATGCTGACTTTGAATTGTGATCCTCAGATCTCAGCCTCCTGGGTAGCTAAGATTACAGGCATGAGCCTCAGGCACCTGGCTTTGACTTCATTTATTATATTATGCCATTTGAAACATGTCTCTTAGCTGACTACCAGTAGCTTGCCTCTGTAATCCTAACTAGTTATAAGGCTGAGAATTGTGGTTTAAAGCCAGCCATGGCAGGCAAATATGAGAGACTATGTCCAACTAACCGGCAAAAATCCAAAGTAGAGTCACGGCTCAAGTGGTAGAGTGCTGTTTTTGAATGAAAAATCCAGGCAAGAGAGAAATACCTTGAGTTCAAGCCCCAGTATATACACAAACACACACACACACTCACACACCAAAACAAAACAAAGACAAGCCTCTCATTTATCTTGTGTTTATTGTAGTTTACTTCTGTAATTATATAAAACAATGAATCTTATTATCATATTTTCATATCCATACATGGTAGCTTTGATGCCTATTATCTTCTCTTATCCTACCCTATCTTGCTGGTTAAAAAGTAAACTAGCCTCAGAAAGACAAATCTATTTTAAATTAAATATGTTTATTTGCAGTAATTTTGTGTGTGTCTTCCAGTATTGGTTTGAACTCAGGACTTAGGCTCTGTCCTTTACAATTTTTACTCAAGTCTAGTGTTCTACTACTTGAGTCACAGTTCCATTTTCAACTCTTTTCTGGTTAATTGACAATAAGAGCCTTGTGGACTTTTCCATTTGGGCTGGCTTTGAAACTCAATCCTCAGATGTGAGCTTCCTAAGTAGCTAGAAATGCATGCGTGAACCACTGGTGCCCTGCTGTCTGTAATAACTTAAGATATTTCTACAGTTTACTAAAAACAAAACTAATAATAAATAAAAGTCTGGGAAGAAATAACCTACCAAAGAAAATCTATTTGATTTTTCAAATGGGAATAAGTTATGGGTTCTAAAACAGAGACCAAGTAGCCTTTTAAATTGGTGGAGTCCACACAGAAAAGACTTTACAGTCTTCCAAGAAAGCCTGTGCCTCATTTCTTTTCCAAGAGTCTCAATGTTTTGAAAATAATAATCAGCCTTCTCGCTTATGTTTGATGAATGATTTTCTGAGCAGCTCAACTCTAAATTCAGAGAATTTTGAGAGCAGTGAATTGTTCCTGCAGTCAATAATACTGAACAGGCTCCAGAGAGCAGAACACTAGAAGGAGAAATAAAATATATGTCAGCCATTCTTGAGGACTTGCACTTTTCCCTATGAAAGTATGGCATTTTGTTTAATAAGTGATGTTTACTTATCAAGCAAAATTTTATTAAAGTGGTTTTCAAACAAAAAGCCTTCTTTAAATTTCTCTAATCTTCCCTTATTTTGAAGAGCTTGCCTGCACAATATAGTAATCTGAATTCTACACCAGGTCTTTAAGTCAACCCTTGCTTTGATGGATAACACAGTTAATCTAAGAAGCTATTGTTTTTATGCTTAAAATAGGACATTTAAAAGTATACCCAGGATGGTCTCATTCACCTAGGCTTAGCTGACTTTTCTTTTTTTCTTTTCTTTTTTTTTTGTCAGTCGTGGGGCTTGAACTCTGGACCTAGGTGCTATCCCTCAGCTCTTCAGCTCAAGGCAAGTGCTCTACCACTTGAGCCACAGCACCACTTCTAGTTTTCTGGTGGTTTATTAGAGGTAAGAGTGTCACGGACTTTCCTGCCTGGACTGCCTTTGAACCATGATCCTAAGATCTCAGCCTCCTGAGTAGCTAGGATTACAGGCGTGAGCTACCAGTGCCCGGTCTTAGCTGACTTTTTTTGGGGGGAAGGGGGGTCCAGTCATGGGGCCTGAACTCTGGGCCTGGGTGCTATCCCTCAGCTCTTCAGCTCAAGGCTAGCCCTCTACCACTTGAGCCACAGTGCCACTTCTGGCTTTTTTCTTTTTTGCTTATGTGGTGCTGAGGAATCAAACCCAGGGCCTCAGGCATGCAAGGCAAGCACTCTACCACTGAGCCACCTTCCCAGCCCCCTTAGCTGACTTTTTAAGTTGCATTATAAACACAGCATGGAGCAGCTACAAAAACCACTTCTGACTCAGCCTGTCCTGCCTGGTTGTAAATGTACTAAACTGTCCAGTAAATTAGCAATGAAGTCTTGGAACAATATGCCTTCATAGCTTTACATATCTGTCCACTGCTCATTTCTTGCGTCTTGTAGACATAATAAGTCCATACTCTATGATTCAGAAATCCTGATATTTGTTACAATGTGTTAGGTTTCCAATGTGTTAGGTTTCCTTTTTTCACCCCATAAACTCCATGTCATGCTTCCATGCATTATGACATTCCTAGCATAACATAGCATTTGCTGGCATTTAGAGACCCCTGCAAACTATCAGAAAAGGGTTTCCTGTTCCATCTAGAGAAAGAGAGGCAGCTTCTCTGAGTTCTAAGATACTGTGACTCTTTGATCTTAATTTCAGTAACTCCATTATCGCCTTCATCCTCTCTGAAGTCAGTGCCTTGGGTTAATTTTCTTTCTTAATAGCTGCAGCCTATAAATCCACTCTGTAATCAAATATATTGAGTGTTCTCTCATAATCTGTCTAAAATTATCTTCCACTTTTATTACCCCAAATGTCTACATTTTCTTTTTAAAGTAGTCCAACTTTCCTTTGTCTGATCCATTTAGACTTCAGATTCATCAGCATATTAATGGGACCTGCAGCCCTGATAATGGATGAGATCACTCAGTACAGCCACACACTCAGAAGGCTGAAGACAGCCAGCCAAGGCTTTTGGGTCAGGCAATCTGAAAGGCATCAAAGAAATAGGCCAAAAAGCAAGAAGAGTAAAAACAGGTTAGTAAAAATCAGGGGAAAAAAATTGACTGCTATCCAGGAATCAAAGAGAAAAGGGACATCTCATGTAGAGTATTGGGACCCAAGAGAACAGGACACATAGCGAAAGATAATTTACACAGAGGTGATTATTTAAATAATGATTTGAAATTGGTTGCAAATGAGAGGTTGTGATATAAATGTTAAGTGAGTATGTTTATACTCTGTTTACTAGTAAGTTGAAAGTGAATTACAATGCACAAGTAAAAAGAGAAAAAGTTAGAAAGAAATCTTGATTTAAGCCAAAATGATTGAAGAAATCTTTATAGGAGAAAAAGTCATCAGAAAGAGCAAGTAAACAAAAGAGGAAGATTGAGACAAGTCTCCTAAATATGGCAAGAAAGGAAGAGATACAGCATCTAATACAATTTTGGTTAAATTTGAACCCTTTCATTTTCCTAATTAAAGTTATGCTATTATTATCTTAATTCCTCCTTAATTACTTAAATAAGTGTCTCGTATACTTGAAGTTTCATTTTGTCTAATCCTACAGCTAAGTAATATGAGTACAATGCCCCAAATTCCCCTAGTACATTGTAATTATTGTACTCATTAGTAAAAGTACAAAAGGGCCTTCTTATATAAATATAAATATCTAGAGTTTATGTAAGCACCTTCTACAGATAATGCTGGTAGCTTTATCTTCTTCAGATGCCAAGATTATAAAAAAAAAAAAAAAATGAAGTAAGATATCCCCAAGCCACTTTACCTAATCATATTAGAAGAAATATATTGCCATGAAAAGAAATTATACAATAAGAGAATTCGATGAAGGGAAAGATTTACTTCAAAAAATTTATATCTCAAATTATCTACTGGAGCTCAAAAGGGAAATAGCTGAAGCTATCTTAAATCGTACCCTACCGACAAAAACCAAGAGGATAATGTAGAGCTTTACTAGAGGTTATTTGAGATCTGACAAAATGATTGGACCTAATCAATCAATCATTACAATTATATACTATTAAATTACATAGTGAGGAGTATATGGGTCTTGGTCTTTTAACACAGGAACTGAAGCCTTAGTACACTTGTCAATCACCTCCTGACTCGTAGCCTCCAATTTTGGACAAAATGTTACAAGTAATGGAAGGTGTTACAAATGAAACACCAGCTCTGTTTACACAAACTGTTCTCAAAATTATTATTAAAGGATAATAGAATTTAAATTCAATAACTGATATGCATAATTACTTAGGACAGTTAGGATACAACCATCTGTATTTATAATCCTATCCCAAAACAATTGTAGGTCAGATTTTGTGGGAGGCCTCTAATGAACTGAAACAAGAAGGACTCAGACCACCTAGAAGAGTGTTTCTTCCCTCCTTGGAACACATTAGCCTTCTGGGTTTCAATCCGCAATAGAGTGGATACAGACTGATATTTGGATTTAGCCCTCATGTCTGGTGAATGCTCTAAGAGTTTGAGGAATGGGACTGTAAAGGTAGAGCAATCAGACCTACTTAGGAGGCTGAGCTCAGACAACCATAGTCCTAAACCAGCCTAAGCAGGAAAGCCCAGGAGACTCTTATCTTCAATTAGTCATGACAAAAAAATTGGGAAATGGAGCTGTGACTCAACTCAACAAAAGAAGCTCAAGAATAGTACTCAGGCTCTGAGTTCTAGCCCCAATACACACACACACACACACACACACACACACACACACACACGAATTATTGTTTTAATTTATTGTGGAAAATTAAAGATTGTAAAACAGAATAAAATTGAAGTCATCATTAACTATTTAAGTTATTGATGGTTTCTATCTCTGTTATCCTTATTGTTTTTTATTTTTATATTTTTCCAGTACTGGGGCTTAAGTTTGGGACCTCATATGTGCACTTTTCAATTTTTTTACTTAAGGCTGCCACTTTTTAACTTGAGTCACATCTCTTCTTCTGGCTTAAAAATATTTATTTTAATTAAGTAATTATAAGGTTTCAATTCCAGAATTCAGTTTATGAATAGAATGTTTCTTGATCAATGTCACCATTTCATTATACTTCCCTGTCTTTTCCTATTCCATACCTACCCTCAAGTTACATAATTCAACTTTACATAATATACATTAGATATAATAACATCTTCTTAGTTTTTGCTGTTTAATTGGAGATAATAGTCTTACACACTTTTCTGCTCAGGCTGGCTTCTAAGCATGATCTTCAAATCTCAAATTCTCGAGTAGCTAGGATTACAGGCTTGATCATCTTCATTCTGCCTGGTTTCTGTCTTTATGATTTCTAGAATCATGACTTTAAGAAACAAATGATAAATGTAATTTTTATGTAAACATAAAATTTATAGTATTCATAAACTTTTTTTCACAAATGTACCTTAAGGAATTAATTAAATGCATGTGTTATTGTTAGAATATATTCAAAGATGTCATTAAAACTGATTATTATGTTTGTTGTAAGAATGTTGTTGAGTACAGTCTTGATTACATTTTTCAATTCCTTTGTTATGAAAGTTAAATAAATGTGTTCTGAATTTTTTCAAAAGAAATTGAGTTTACACATGGCAATCTTGGAGCTGCTCCATTTTCTGTTTGGTCTGCTGGGAAACATAAATAAAAATATTCAGTTTATCTAACATTAGATTACAGGTGATTATAAATTTTTTGACTACCTTGACTTTATCTTATTTATTCTTCTGTCCCAAACTCCTCATCTACTTACTTTTTGAGGAATTATTTTGGTATGGACTTACAGATAACTTTTTTATGCGTCAGGTTATAATTTAGTATTATCTTCAATTTAGTGTCCAAATTATTTCAGTTTTGGATATTGAGAGCTCTTTACATTGGTTTAAGTACCTCATTGTAGTGATTAGTGATGGTTGTATAATTGGAACTTTACAAGTCTCTGAATTCTATTTGTGAGTTGTATTTACAATTTACAAATTTACAAGCCTCTGAATTGTATTTGGGAGGAAAATTTTGGTCAATGCTAGTTTCCTACCTCTTGAAGCACAGCTCAACTTCTGGGTTTTGGTGGTTAATTGGAGATATGAATCTCATAGACTTTCCTGCCTGGGTTTGTTTTAAATTGAGATCCTCAAATTTCAACCTCTTGAGATGCTAGGATTGCAAGTATAATCCACCAGCAGCAAGTCTGAATTGTATATTTTAGATGGAAGAATTTTGTGATATGTAAGTTAAATCTCAATAAAGCTGTTAACATTAAGGAAAGGAACTAGATAGAGGTAATGGTGGACAAAATTTGAATATATTTTACATGACTACATTGTAGAGACTACATTGTAGTTAATTTTATGTTATTTAAGTGTCCCCTAAACAAAAAGGAAATAACGAAAAATTATGGACACTGATATAATGTGTGTATTTTATGTGTATTTTTAAGGATTTTATGATCTTTATCTTCATATATTTATTCTGGTTCATATTCATTCTGTGATAAACAGAAAATAGAAAAAATATTTTAAACTGCCCATCATTCTAGCAATGAGAAATATTGTAGTAAATTTGTGAGTATTTAACCTGGTCATGTTTTTTTCTGTGTATTTTTACTCAATCAGAATACTTCTTTATATAGTCATCTCTAACATGATTTTGCAGCTTAACAACACACATATATTCCATACAATGCCAAGAAATTGATGTGGGCTTGGAGGGCAAAACAAATAGCCAGCTTATCTAAAGATAAAGCATATATTGTGGGAGAAATAATAGCCAACTTGCTGAATGAAATCTTAATAATCAAACTCCCCTCTGTAATCCATGGGCTATAGACCAAACTATTTTCCCAAGATTCATACTCTGATTCAATATCCTTCCAAATGATTGTATTTGGAAGTGAATATAAGAAGTTAATTAAGATAAATTGTGGTCATAAGAGTGTGTTTGCAACTAGATAAAAGTAGTGACCATATAAGCAAAGACACCAGGGTCTTTCTCTCTTTCTTCCTCTACTATATGAAGACAATCAGAAAAGCTGTCTTTCAAAACAGAAAAGAGATTTCACCAAATGAAACTAGCTAGTTACCTGCCTTGCACTCCTAAGCCTTTAGAACTGGTCTGTTGTCCATTTGTTTTTGTGCTCTGTACATTCCTGGACTGACACACTTACCCCTACAGCAGCAGCCACACGCAACCCACAGTCACACACAAACATCAAAACACACATACATCTGAACACATTCAGCCTTTACACACATCCGCACCCATACCCAAAAACACAGGAACACCAACAGACCTCCACATCCCACACAGCAACACACCCCCAAACCACACTACACAGATCCACACACACTTCTCCACAGACCATCACTTCATCACAGACAAACCACCGACCCTCACACCCTGAAGACAGCTATGTATGGACATAAACACACAGCCATCACAGCCACTGCCCTGCATCCACTCACCCCTGACACCTAGCCCAGAACACATACATAGCCATCAATGCCCACACTCATTTGAATACCTTCACACAAAGACATACATGTGCACAAACATGATTCCCACACAGGTACCCCCTCCAGAGACAACCTTCCATAAACACAGACAGCCTGACGCACACACATGCACTTTGAGGGTCCCACCTACAGTCAGGAGAGCTTGGGAGAAGAGGTGCAGTACTGATCAGCTCCAGCCTTCTTTCTGCTGGGCCTTTCTGGGCAAGCAAGGCCTGTGCAGCCTCCAGGCCCTGGCCCCGCCCCACCCTCTTCCTTGCCTACTCTCTTACCTGCCTAGCTCCTGGGTTTTGCTGGCAGCTTTGAGCTGAGACTCTTCTGTTGTTTAAGTACTTAGTTCACGGCAACCCAAGCAGACAAAAAATATGGTAATTTCTAATATATAATATATACATTACATGATATATATATAATTTCTAGAACCCTGTAATATTGTTTTACAAATGAAGAAGTCAAAATTCACAAAAGAAAATGGAATTGCTCAACTCACAGTTTCTGTGGTGTGTGTATATATGTGTTGGTGTGTGTGTACGAGGTTGTGTGTGTGTGCTGGTATGGGGGCTTGAACTCTGGGTCTGGCTGCTGTCCCTTAGCTTTTTTACTCAAAGTTGAACCACACATGAACCACAGCTCCAATTCTGGCTTTTTGGTGGTTAATTGGAGATAAGAGTCTCCTGGTCTTTTCTTCCTGGGTTGGCTTTAAACCATAGCTCCTCAGATCTCAGCCTTCCGAGTAGCTAGGTTTACTGCAGGTATGAACCTTCAGTGTCTGGATAAGTCAATTTGTTTCTAAATGACAATATTTGAATTTGGACCTAGATAAATACAACAGCAGAGATTATGTGTGCATTAATCTCCTAATAAGACAAGATAGCACTAGAAATGAGAGACCATGCTAAGATTTACAGTGATAGATATATTTCCAGTAGAAGTTTTTACTTAGTTTACAAGTTAATTGATCACCCATTTGGTAGTAATTACTATTTGTGAACGGCCATAAGTGCCAACACTTAGAGTTTTATGTTTATTCTATTGTCTCAAGATAGGTGATAGGTAACGTTTCTATACAAAGTAAATAGCAAGTATGTTAGGCTGCATGTTGCATACTATCACAATACAGACTGCTCAGCTCTGCTACTGCAGCACAAGAGTAACTATGGACAATAAGTAAATGAATACATGTCTGTGTGTGTCAATACATTTTATTTATTTTATTTATTAAAGCAGACAAGATGTTGAATTTGGTCCACATGTTATTAGAGGATGGAGAAAATAGAGACAAAGATGGTATGTGGAGATGAGTGTTACTACAAGCCATGGGGAGAAAAAAGAGGAAATATCAAGAATCAGAGAGTTAGGTTACTATGTCAAATGTTGATCATTGTTAGACTTCAGACTGAAAACTCTCACTTTGGCAAACTCAGTAATAGATTCTGTGATAGTTTAAATCAATTCAACTTTGTGGGGTTTTTTTTTAGTCAACTAAAGTACTTACCCCTATTTTTATTTGTTAATCAAAATTAATACCTAATGAATTGGAATATATTCAAAAGTGATAATTATCTCACTGTCATCTGCTATGAGTGAGAGAAAGAAGAAGGGAGAATTGTAGAAAGATAGAGTAGATGAGCGAGTGGATGAGAAACACTGAGAGAGAGAGAGAGAGAGAGAGAGAGTGCAATATATTTTAAGAATCAAGAACCATAGAGTATCTAATAAATGTCTTCAGAAGTGGACAGAGAAACTGCCCTAGTTTGAACTCAGAGCTTTGTACTGGCAAGGCTGGCATAATGTCACAGGCCTAAGTCACTGAGGTCCATCTATCAAATGCTTTATTTGTGATTTTTGTAGTCGTGTTACTTGGTAAATCATAATGTGAGAATGTGAACATATGGATGAGGCTGAAGAATTACACAGTTTACAACCTGCTGTAAGCACAAGGTTAGATGATGAGTAGGAGGAAAACCACTCATTATGGAACCTTCTTTAAGAGAAGATAGGACTTTAGTTACTTGGCCTTTTATTTTTCTCCATAAAATCCTCTTGTATAAGGATGTTGGCACAAGGATTTCTCTGTGAGGCAGTGATCAGACTTAACTCCATGTCTTAGCAGATGGAGAAGAGACAACCCAGGGGAATTTTAATTTATTTGGTCAAGATCATCCAATTAAGCATTGCTGTATCTGGGAAGAAGACAAAACACTATGAATTTTTGTCTCCAGATTCTCACAGCCACAACCTGGAAAGTGAACAATCCAGTTAATGAGCCAATTTTTGTCTGTGTAATGACAGAACATTGGTTTGACTCATATTCCATAGTTTTAAATTAACCAGCTGTTTAGGTAACATGGTACAAAACAACCAGCTTTCCAAACCAGCTATTACTTTTTCCAATTAAACTGTATTGCCTTACAACAGCCAGGCAAACAGCATTTACTCATTTGTTCGTGCACTGTTTCCTGGTTATACATTTAGTGAGCACCAGCTGTTTCCCACCATCATGCACTGTGCTAAATAATAAAGGAAATAGGGAGACAAGACAATGTCTGTCTGTGAAGAGCTTGGAATATGTAAGATGACTAAACAAATGCCAGTGGATAAGTAGCAGAGTGGGATATGTTCCATATGTTGACAAAAGGTCAGAGGTTTATGATCTGCAGGAATTCTTTCTTTGAGGAAAGAGTCTGGTGTGTCGGATTTACATTGTACTGCTGCCACTAACTGTTAGCTATTTGCTTAGTCTCTTCTAAGGCCTCTGAATCCTCATCTCTGAAAGGATGGGTTATATGTTCCTGTGTCCCAAGTTTCACAATGATATGCTGGAAGAAGAGTTGAACTGTGTTACTTGCAAGGAGTGCATGAGGCTGGGATGAGCATGGTAGGTTTCCTAAAGACAGAGCAATGGACTGTCATCGATGCGCGTGAGTTTAACTAGCTAAATACATCAGAAATGCAAGTGATATAAACAATGGTCATGTATCAGGGATAAAATGTCCAGAAACAGAATTTACTCAGAAAATTGGATAGAGCTGGACCCTGGTGCAATCATACCTATAATCCCAGCTACTCAAGAAGCTGAGATTTGAGGATCATGGTCAGAAACTAGCATAGGCAGGAAAGTCTATATGACTCCATCTCCAATTAGCCAGACCAAAGAAGCTGGATATAGAGCTGGCATTCAAATGGTAGAGTACCTGCCTTGAGTGGACAGTGCTCCGGTCCTGAGCTTAAGCTCAAGGATACACACACACACACACACACACACACACACACACACACACACACACACACAAATAAAAAATAGAAAACCTGGTTAGAGGTGTCGTTTCTTTTTCAGCATGAACAACCTCAAAGAGAGAGGGAAAGCCTGGACTTGGACAAAGCCCTACAAAAGAGGAAGCTGATAGGTAGCAGCTAGTTAGCTGCAAAGGAAATCTAAAAGATAGCAAGATCTCTGAGATAAGGCACTGAGATTTAAGCTTTCCAGTAATAGGTGTCCAGCCTTTGTGGCCACAAGGTTATAAAATGTCACCAGTCTTCTTACTATCCCACCCACCTGAGGAGTTATGATAGATAAACTTCATTCCAGCATAATGGTTTCAATAAATTTATCTTAAACAATAGATACTCTACCTAGGTCAGTAAAACCATTCTATAGAATTTAAATATAATCCAATAAATTTTTCCCACATCTACCCATGGGAGGGACTGAATGCTTCTGAGCCGTTCTCTGCTGCAGTGACTTGGTGGCTATCCTGGAATCGAGGAAGGGCAGGACCACTTGTCAGATGTCAATCACTCATATTATACCCTGGCCCCACCTGACCAGTCCTGAGACAATGAATTATAATACCATCAATCAACCAAAGGATTCACCATTCGTCTCTACTGTCTCTACCTCATTCGATAGGAACAAAGTGCATACATGCAAACCTGGAAAAAAATATGAGATTTAAATGCTTCTAGGGTTAGGGGCCTGGTCATAACCAAGTATTCTTACAATATTGAGATTTCCTGAAATTTTGGAAAGGAAAACTAGTAAGCAGTTGCTATACAAGTTTTCCTGCATCCGGTTTGGTACCAGTAGTTCTTTGAGGAAGATTGTCTCTACAACCTGAATCAAACCATGGCCCGCAGTGTGTACCATGTGATATTTAGCCACATGAAATATGTATAATGCAAGGTGCCAAATCAAATATGTGTTAGTCTGCCCGAAAGAACAGCCCCTCTCCCCTTCCTCTTCATCTGCCTGAAACCAGTAATCCTCTGACTGTCAATCCCCTAACTGTGCATCAGCAAAGGATCCCAGGCTGTTAGGTCACTTCCTCATCCGCTGAGGTCATTTCCTGAACCACCCTGGTCACGCCTCCCTCAAACAGTGAGAGGTTACCCAGGCATCACTTCCCCATCTGCCTCTTGCCTTTCTCTATATAATCTGGCTCAACATGAGTTCTCTCTTTCTCTCTTTTTCTCTTATTCCTTCCCCTCTCTCTCTGCATGCCTCCATCTCTTGTGGGCCTGCAGTTTGCTCTCCCCACAATAAACTCTTTTTCTGCCTGAACCATGCAGCGGTTTCCTTTCCATCCTCACATCATGGATACCAACATAAAATGATCTCTTGTTTGCTTCTCTGTAGAATTGTCCTGGGTTGGTCTTTTTGCCCTTGGTATTACCTTTGGATCTGAGTGGAAGGAGAGATGAGGTGAAAATAGAAGTCATTCACCCACATGCCAGGCTTGTAGGATGTGCCTAAGGAGAGAGGTACACCATTGTGTTAAATGACTCAAGGGCATTTCAGAACAATATAGGAGGATTGCTTTGTGGGAGATTAATGACCTAAGGGATTGTTTCGAAGAACTGTTGGTTAATGGGATCATTACTGAATCATAGCCCATATGCTCATCCAATTGTGGTCATGAAAAAGAAGTCTAGGAGAAAAAAAAATGAGAATGTGAATTATCCTACTGCTAATTGTTGAACTTAGAGTGATCAATAAGCTACTTATAAAGAATACCAACAGTTCACCTTGCTATATTCATGAAATGATTCCCACCAGATAGCATTTGCAACTGATGAAGTTAAAAGAGAAGAAAGCATTTATCTGTCTAGGAAGGTTTTTGTTTGTTTGTTTTTTAATCCGTTTGAGATGGTGCATTGAGCTCTGAGGCATCTTACCTGTGGATTGGTAATGGCACCAACTACTCAGGTAGCAGTTGATGGCCAGGTCCCATCTATATCTTTCCAACGCTCACCTTTAAAACAAAGACTACTTGCTATGAAAAATGTGTCTTCACTCTTGCATATTTATCCAAAAGATTACAAATCAGGATACAGTAATGACACTTGTATATTCATATTTATTGTTGTAGAAACAGCCTAGATGCCCTAAATGGGTGAATGGATCAAGAAAATGTGGTGAGGGTATACATATATATGTGTATAAAATGGAATGGAAGCATTAATGATATTATGTAATTTTCAGAAAACTAGATGGACCTAAAAATGTTAGGTGAATTAAGTCAGATTCAGAGAGACAAAGGACACATGTTTACTCTCATATGTGGAAGTTAGATCTAATTTATAAATGTACATAAACATATATACAGGATCCTATACATATACACATAAATGTATAACTAAAGTATGGTAAACTCAGGAGAGAATTCCAATGCTGTAACTCCTACAGTCTAACAAGATGAGTACCATGAAACTTGAACTTGGGGTGCCTGGGGTAAGTTTAAAAGGGGTGGGGAGCAGTAAAAGAATGAAGAGAAGGATGAGAGAGTGGGGTCATGATAGATATTCAATGTACACATGTGAAAATGGAATTAGGAAAACTGAGGGGATACATGGACTTGGGAGAGATGGGGAGAAGGATGAACGGGTAACAGTGAGCATGAAACATTGTACTTATGTACGTGCTGAATTGAAATCCCTTTGTGCAACTACTTAAAGATAAGAAAAATAAGTGCACTTTAATAATGAAGAATTTTATTTTGCTTGATATTATTTTCTGACTTAGTAGCAGTAAATATCTGCTAGCAAGGCAAGACTAAATTTGTTATAAGCCAATATAATGTGAAGCTCTAAGACTCGATGTGACATTTTAGAGACAGAAACAACAAAGAAGTAAATAAGGTTTTGAGCAACCAAAGGACAGAGGCCTAATATGTTAAGATTTATGTCTGTATAAGTAGAGATTTGAGATGCATATATGCAAAGGGCATTTAAGGCCACAGTAAGAAGATGCCATGAGTAAGGAGAGAACCCTCAGTAGAAACAAATCCTGTCACCACCTTGATCTTGAACTTGCAGCCTCTAGAGCAGTGAGACATAAATCCTTGTTTTGTAAGACAAAAATTGATAGAAATTATTTCTGTAAGAAGTAGATCTCAAAGAATCTGTGCTTCTCTCTCAAGAAAACTCTAAAATAGCATCTATTCAGACTTCAAAAGTCCCTCATTGGAATTAAGACCTAGTTGCTCACAAACTTGAGAATCTGCCCCCTCCTGGCTTTCTTGTGTTCCTACCTCACATTGTGTTATAAACTGGGTGTCTCTGTTCCCTACAATCTGCATGTGGTGAAGCTAGGTACTGGTGGCTCAAGCCTGTAATCCTAGCTACTCAGGAGCCTGAGATCTGAGGATCATGGTTTGAAGCCAGGTTGGGCAGAAAAGTCTGTGAGACTCTTATCTCTAATAAACTACTCAAGAAAAGGCCAAAATTGGCTCTGAGGCTGAAGTAGTAGATCACTAGCCTTGAGTAAAAGAAGCTCAGGGACAGTGCCCAGGCCCAGAGTTCAAGTCCCAGGACCAGGAAAAAAAATAGCATATAGTATAAGTGACAGTATCTTTGAAAGCGAATTAGGATGAGTTGGGTTTGTCAGAGCATATCCCTCACAAATAAGATTAGTGTCTTAATGAATGTCCCAAGAGAGGTTGCTTCTCTCTCTAGCCATGCTCTATGCTGTATTTTGTGAGGAGACAATGACAATTCAGAAGAACTGTCATTAAAACTTGAGAAAGGGCTTTCACTGTCCCTACCATGTTGGTGTCTTGATCTTAAACTGTTCTTCAGAACTATGAAAAATGAATTGTTTATGAATCACCCAATCTATGCTATGTTTGTGTTGACTTCTAATGCAAATAATAATAAAATAAAGAAGACATTCAGATCACAAACAATATTAAAAACCTCTCCTGTATACTTACTCTCAGATGTCCAAATGATAAAAATATATGAATGCATATACTAATAACTCAAACACAGAAGTTTTTGTCTTTTTTCCATCCTTAGTACCAGAATATATTTCATATCATGTTTCTTTGATGGTCTTCTTCTAAAAACACTATCTACCTTAATAAAGGGAAGTTATATTCAATCTGCAGTCTGAGAATCCTTTAATACCTTGCTACTTGAAAGACAGTAGAGCTTGATGAAATGGATGACATTGACAAAGATGCATTGTATTCAAAAATAATTTGTTATATTGAAACCTCTTTTAAACCTAATAACAGGTAATAAAAAATTAAAAAGTTACTTCTAATAAGACTTTCCTGACATCATCTTACTAAGATACCCAACATTTGGTTTAAACTTCATCGGGGAGCCTGCTAGATGAGCGATATCTCTGATCTTACTGATATTCACTGAATTATAACCTATGTATTTTAAAGCAAGATCCCTATGTGATTCACATGCACATTAAAACTTGAGGGTCACTATCTTAAGACACTGGGATGTCATCTTTCAGAGGAGAAGGAAAGAACATTTTCACCAGTAGACATAGCAGTAGCAAATGGCTGCATGATTGTATAATATGCATTGCTCTTCCAAAAAAAAAATCTGAAGAACTTGGTCACACAGGGTTACCTGAGCAGAGATGAGATCTTACCGGTTGCCCAAATATAATGAGCTGTCAATGTCCTCCATCTAAATAACACCAGGAACACATAGAGATGAACAAGTAGATGTATTACTCATTCCTTTAAGAGAGTACATACACATCCTGGAGAATCCTGGGTGTCTCAGCCAGATGATGTCAGGAAAGTCTTATTAAAGGATTTGGGGCTATGGCTCAGAGATTTTTGAGGAAGTAGGGACCCGATGTAAATTGGGTGCTGTCAGAAAGCAGAAATAATTCTATAATTGGGTACCTCAATAAATCTTATTCATAAGGATGGCAGATTGTACAGGGACTAGAGCTATAATTGGAAAGCAAATTCATGCAAACACACATACACATGCACAAGCAGTCGTCAGTCATCTTGCTGCAAGACCGGGCTATTTAGCATTTGAGGCTTGAAAATATCCACACTTTGTGTCAAACGATTTCAGAATAATACTGTTTATGTTTTTTACCTATAATTGTTATAGAATATTTTTATTTGGTGTTAAAGTTTTGTGGAATTATTTCTGTTCAAGCTCAATCTATAAGTGTCATGCCTACATAAAACAATATCAAGATTTTCCTAAGAGAAATTCTATTGGTCCTCAGGTCTGTTCTTGTGCCAGTACCAAGCTGTTTTGATTATTATGGCTTTGTAGTAGAGTTTGAAGTGTGGATTGATATTCCCCCAGCACTGTTCTTTCTGCTAAGGATTGTTTTTGTTATTCAGGGTCTTATTGTTCCATATGAGTTTTTGGATTGCTTCTTCTATTTCCTTGAAAAAATGAGATATTGATAGGTATCGCATTGAATTGTGTAAACTTGTTCAATCACTTTGGAAAATAGTATGGAGATTCCTCAAAAGACTACATATAGAGCTCCCCTATGACTCAGCAATCCCACTTTTGGGTATTTACCCAAATGATCACAAACAAGGTCATACTAAAGCTACCAGCACAACCATGTTTATCACAGCATTATTCACCATAGCTAAGATATGGAACCAACCCAGATGCCCTTCAGTAGATGAATGGATCAAGAAAATTTGGTATATATGCACAATGGAATTCTATGCCTCCATCAGAAAGAATGACACAAGTACCATTTGTTAGTAAATGGAAAGACTTGGAAAAAATTATATTAAGTGAAGCAAGCCAGGCCCAAAGAAACATAGTACCATGGTTTACCTTATTTTCAATAACTAGTATATGTCTAGGACAAGCAGAAAAGGTCAAAAGCTATGTACATATGACCATATAACCTGATATTAAGCGAAATGAACCCCAAGATAGGGACACAAGAGATGTGCTCTTTCTTGTTGTTCTTTTTAATGTACTTATAATGTACTATGAGATTTTTTGTCTTTTTGTATGTCCTTCCCCCATGGTATAACCCCTGTTTTCACCGTATTTGATTCTGGTGTCCTGCATCTTGTATATACATTTTTCTAATTTGAGGATGGGAAGGGAAATGACAAAATGCAGAAATAAGGATACAGGATGACCCATTGTAACAACAAGATATACAAGACACTAGGTTGAAAACAAACTTTGGGAAGAAAAGGAGGAGTTGGGAAGGTGGGAAGGAAAGGGATGGTAGAGGAAAACCAAAGAAGGAGGTAACAATGTTTTATGGGAAATTGACTCATTACTTTGATTATGTAACTGTATCCCCTCTGTACAGTATCTTTACAATAAAAATATTTTTTTTTAATTCTAAGGGCACAAGAAAACAAAACATGCTCAAGTTCATTCTTGTGCATTCCTGGAGCCGCAGATAGGGAGAACAGGTCAAATAATCTGCCCGATTAGAGAAGGAATCTCAATATTTAACTCCTGCAGAATAAAAGTAAATCTCCTCCTTCAAAATAAAAATTTCACAAATGGAAATTCCAGTCAGACTTGATGCAATACATTGAGGATAACGCAGGAAAAAATCTATTTGGCCAGGAGGTTTTGTGACTTCGAGCAGTTCGGGTTTCTCTATGGGGAAAATGTGATTCTGAAGTCCATTCACATTCCGTTCAAGGAAGTAGGAATAAAGGTGACAATACAGGACTATAGGGTTACAGGTAACAGATTCATTAATGTAAAGACACCATAGAGAGCTGGGTGTATTGACTTATTCCTGTCAATCTTAACTACTTGGGAGGTAGAGATGGGAGGATCTTATTTTGGGGCCAGTCTAGCCTCACTCTCCCCACTAAAAAAAACAAAACAAAACAAAAACAAGTTAGCCAAACCATATGTAAAAAAAGAAGCAGAGTGTGTAATCGTTGCCTGTAATCATTGTTACACAGGAAGCAGAGGTAGAATAGAGAACTGAGGCCAATCCAAGCCAAAGCATGAGACTTTATTTGAAAATATTCTAGAATCAATGATTTGGGCTATGACCCCTGTGGTAGTGCATCTGCTGAACAAGTTCAATGAATAAAGCAACAAATAGATAAGTAAGAAGCCATGGAGAACCACCATGTCAAGAACTTAAAAATACTGAGTAGTCTGACCTCACTCAGAGAAATACGGGTGAATCATACTGCTAAATAAATTTGTTTTGCAAACATTTCTTTTGACAAACAATGCTATTTCAAACTAATATCAAGAAACAAGAAATTGTATCAGATTTCATAAAAAATAAAGAATTGAGGAAAGTAAGGAAAAAAATCTGTGGAGATGATTCCTTTCATCTTTGTCCCTGTCATCCAGTATTATGTTAGAAGAGGACCATAAAGGACATTGAAGACAATCAGGAGACTCTTAGTGCTGTGGCAAGTATCCTGTAATTTAGTAATTTTTACCTTGGTAAATTAGGGCAATTGCTCCTAAATGAAACCTTTACTTTTCAAAAAAAAAAAAGGCCAAGCCTGAACAAATCTTTAGCACATTGTTTCTCTAGAAAGGGCAAGAAATGGAAGTTGAAGCCAAAAATGACCAAAGCCTTCCTGTTTCAATTTTGGTTCTGAAGAATAGCGAATAAACGATTTCCCAGTGTCACAGAATACTGCTCAGATAAGTGAGCAGAGAAACAAGGACATAGGTGCCTGGGGTGAGACCAACAATCAGAACCTTTATCAGCAACTGCAGGCAAAAGTAGAAGAAAGATTTGGAAGACTCAGGCAGGAGTTACTAGTGAAGGACTTCAAGATGTACTGGGTGTGATGGACAAGAATCTTCCACCTTTTGTTCAGTGTGCTATTCTGTGTACCCAGTAGGGTAGCTCTGAGAGGCTGGAGAAATCCAGTCTTTGCCCTTTAGGAGGGAAAAAAAAAATGTTGTTGTTGGAGAAGCAAGTGGGAGAAGTATAACAGTCTATCATACTTCTGATCTCTAGAAATTGGTTATCTAGCCAGATTTTCCTCTGTCTCCTCCTAGAGGAATTCCAGATGAATTAACGACAATTGTCCCATATATATCCCGGCATGGCAAAAAAGAAGGATGGATGCATTTGCCATTTACATGACTTCCAAGTTCCAATCACCCCACTTCCTGGCAACAGGAAGTCTTCATCTTTGTCCCAATAAGCAGAGGGAAAGCAGCCCAGCATCCTCCTCAGCTGACATAGAACCCACTGGCAGGAAGACATCATGTGGTGTTTAGAGGCAAAGCTTTACAGTTCCTCCACTACCATGGCCTTCCTCCTCTCTCATAGGAGCTCCTATGGCCCACACCATTCCCATGGTCTGCATGGCCACCTCACCTCTGACTCCCACTGACCCTCCCTGAACCAGAACCACTCTGCAACTGCAGATGTTGCTTTATCAGGAAGAACAGGGACAGAGATGACCAAAGCACATTATATGCATACCAAGCAATATCACACACACAAAAAATGGGGAGGGACTAGGTTCTCTTTAGATAGATTCTAAAGGTGCTTCTCTTGATAGTGACAAAATTGTGACTTAAGAATAGGACTAGCCACCTTCAATACTAAGGTGCTTCAAAGTCTAAAAGACACTCTAAAATCCATGGAGCGTTTTAGCATCTTGAGCAAGTTTGTCACTGGTGTGACACTGGATGTCATATTGAGAATATGACAATATCTACAGGAATGTAATTCATTCATAACAAGAAACAGAAAAAATTTGCCCTGATACCAGCACAAAAACAAACAGGGCTCTGAAAAATTGCTCAGGATAACACCTAGAGCTACCTCATTATCTATGATCTTGTGTTCTCTTAATACTAAATGGACAAACAAATGTAACTTTTTCCCTATTTGTCCTGCCTATGTTTTCAAATCTGTCCAAGAGTTAATCAGGATCATAAGACTATTTTAAATCAAGAAAAGGTTATACTCACTAGTTTAGTATATTTTATTCTCATTGTAAGAAATGTAGGGGCCGTTAATGTGGGGGTAGGGAGTTAGAAACATTTGACATTTACATTGTTTTGGTGCTACAAATGACCAACTCAAATATAGTAAAGGTCTCTAGCTCATGGAATACATCCGCTTTCTGCAGTGTTGCCGAAGAGCTATGCCTTCAATCTGTGCATACATATCCCTAGAACTTGTCAGAGTCTTGGACAATGACTGAGGAGGCAAAACAGGCAGATCCAGACCTAGATCTTTCCATCTGGATGTAAGTTAGTGCCATATGTTTCAGAAAAAAAAGTGTTAGTCTTATTGCATTTATAAATGAATACCCTGTTTTGCAAAAATACCTTTTACAAGAATTATGACATTTAAATCTCTTTGGCATATTGTTTTCCCTTTTTTGTATTATCCTGATGTCAAGTTTTGTATATCAGGTTTTAAAAGCAATATTCAAAGCATTTCAAATTCATTACTCCATGTCTGATTTCCAAATGTGAAAAATATCCTATTTAAAGTGGGTTTTTTTTCTGTACAGTGTTGTTGTTTTGATGTGTATGTGTGTGTGTGTGTGTGTGTGTGTGTGTGTGTGTGTGTGTGTGCATTGATACTAGCTCTTGAAGTATGGTCCTGAATACTGTCTCCGCATTTTTCTTTTTTTTTTGGTGAGGGTTCTAGGGCTTGAACTCAGAGCCTTGGACAGCTTTCTTGCTCAAGGCTAGTACTCTCCTACTTTAGCCACAGCTCTAATGGCTTCTTGGTGGCTAATTGGAAATAAGAGTCTCCCAGACATTCCTGTTCTGACTGGCTTTAGACATCAACCCTCCAAGGTGAGTCTCCTGAGTAGGATTACAGGCCTGGTCCCTTAACTCTTTTATCTGTAGGCTGATACTTTACCACTTGAGCCACAGCTCCACTTGCAGATCTTTGCTGGTTAATTACAGATAAGATTCTCAAGGACTTTTCTGCTTAGGCTGACTTTGAATCTTGATCCCCAGATCACAACCTCTTGAGAGGCACTGGTACTTGAAGCTTTAGAGTATTTTTAGAAATACTTTAATAAATACTTTAAATTCATTAGTTTTAATGCTTACTTCTGTAAATTTATTCACCGTGTAAAGTTATTATAACTATATTAATCTTTGTGGTCAGAGGTTTACAGATTATTTTTTACACACACATGCACGCACACACACATACACACACACACACACACAAATGAGCCAGTTAGAGTCAATATGTCATTTCTGGTCAAATACATTCCTTTGTTGTTGTTGTTGTTGGTGGTGGTGGTGGTGGTAGTGGTGGTGGTGGTGGTTGTGGGGCCTGAACTCTAGGCTTGGGTGCTGTCTCTCAGCTCTTCAGCTCAAGGCTAGTGCTCTACCACTTGAGCCACAGGGCCACTTCTGGATTTTTCTGCTTATGTGGTGCTGAAGAATGGAATCCAGTGCCTCATGCATGCAAGGCAAGCACCCTACCACTGAGCCACCTTCTCAGCCCCCAACATATTCATTTTTAATATTCAGCATTCTGGATATCTATTTTCCATGTATTTCTGCCCTTACATTCTGATCATGCCTCTGGATGCTACTAATATGAAAAAGAAAATCAAAAAGTTTTCCAATGGCAATGGGATTGAATAGGTAAATGGAAACAAATTTACTATTTGGGCGATAGAGAACTGAGATTCCAGCTTAAAGCCAGCCAGGACAAGAAATTCTTGAGACTCTTATCTCCAATTAACCAACAAAAACAATCAACTACAAAAAAAAAAAAAACCCACTAGAATTGGAGGTAGGGCTCAAATGGTAATACACAAGCCAAAAACTAGAAGCCCTGAGTTCAGGTTCCAGTACTGTTCTACATACATACAACCACATACACAAATTTAAATCCATATGACTACTCAGGAAGTTCAGATCTGGAGGATTACAATTGGAAGCCAGCCTGGGCATAAAAGTTAGAAAGACTCTAAGATGAATAAATTTACAAAAAGCAGGGACAGAGGCATGGCTCCACTGACAAAGTATCTGTGAGCAAGAAAATTTGGGCTAGAAGTCCAATGCGGATAGCAGTTAGATAAAGAATTAAATTCTTTTTTTTCTTTTTTTTTGGGGGGGGGTTCCGGTTGTGGGGCCTGAACTCTGGGCCTGGGCTGCTGTCCCTCAGCTCTTCAGCTCAAGGCTAGCACTTTGAACCATGATCCTCAGATCTCAGCTCCCTGAGTAGCTAGGATTACAGGGAAGAGCCACTTGTGCTGGCTAAAGCCCCCCTCCTTTTTTTTTAATCTCAGGGTAATAATGGAATTACTTCCACAGCCAAGTGCAGTACTAACTCTATTACATGTGGTTCAGAAGGAGCCTCAAGAGTCAAAAGAGTCATGCTGGATGGGCCAAAATTGAAGGAAGAACCAGAATTTCCAGAACTTCAGGCTGGACATCAGCATCCCTGTTTCACATCCAGATGACAAACTGAGGGAAATTTTGTTTAACATCTTATGTTAATTTGGTGTAGTCTAAATTCATCTATTCATACTTAAATGAGAAAGAATCCACTCAAATTGCGGGATAAGTTGGGTCTGCCATTCTTCTCAGCATAAGCCATAGAAAGCTTAGAGGGAGACAGTAATTCCAAACTGCTTTATCTTCACTGGGTCTCAGATTTCCAAGGCCACATTTTATCACCTCGAACATGGGTCAAGGAATGGAATACACATTCTGGTTGTACATCATAACCTTGAAACTCTAAATTCTACTTCCTTGGATACTCAATATAAGAATTGGTATTTACAATGGGTGGAGAAATGTGATGCTGATACAGACCTCTGATGGCTCATGCCTGTGATCATAGTTGAGACCTAGAGGATTATGATTTGTAACCAGTCTTGGCAGAAATGTTGGAGAGACTCCATCTCCAATGAACCAGCATAAAGCTGTGGTGGAGATATGGCTCAACTAGCAGAGCATCAGCTGTGAACAAGAAAACTGAGCAAGTGCAAGGCCCTGGGTTCAAGCCGCTGTACTAACACAAAAAAGAAACTGTGGTATTGGGCTTACTCAGAAATTACATAATCTAGGCTGGGAAGGTGGCTCAGTGGTAGAGCGCTTGCCTTGTAATGCATGAGGCCCTGGGTTCGATTCCTCAGCACCACATAAGAAAAAAGCCGGAAGTGGCGCTGTGGCTCAAGTGGTAGAGCGCTAGCCTTGAGCTGAAGAGCTGAGGGACAGCACCCAGGCCCAGAGTTCAGGCCCCATGACTGGACCCAAAAAAAAAAAAAACAGAAATTACATAATCTAGTCACTTGTTGGAGCAACAAGCATTTTACAGATGCAAGATGAAGGAGATGAAAGGTCTTTATGCTCCTGGAGCATGTAAATAGTGAAGAGAGACAGAGTATGAATGAAATAAAATTCCATAGTAAAAGGTTGTGAATAAAACAAAACATTACTGGAAGAGGAATACAAAAGGGACTGTTTCACATAGTTTACTCAGGGTAGGCCTCTTGAGAATATGACATTAGAGCTGAGACTGGACCCATGTGGAGGAGTGAGCCATATACAGGACTTTGAGAGAACAGAGGGAAGAGACAGAGAGAACTGGTAGTGGAAAGGCCTTGTGTTTGGACCAAGATTGGTCTAGTAAAAGAAATACAAGTATTGCCAGGCACCGGTGGATCACACATGTAATCCTAGCTACTCAGGAGGCTGAGATCTGAGGATGGTGGTTCAAAGCTAGCCCGGGCAAGTAAGTCCATGAGACTATTACCTCCAATAAACCTCTCAGAAAACTGGAAGTGGAGCTGTGGCTCAAGTGGTAGAGTGCTCGCCTTGAACTGAAGAGCTGAGTGAGGGACAGTGCCCAGGCCAAGTTCAAGCCCCACAACAGAAAGAAAGAAAGAAAGAAAGAAAGAAAGAAAGAAAGAAAGAAAGAAAGAAAGAAAGAAAGAAAGAAAGAAAGAAAGAAAGAAAGAAAGAAAGAAGGAAAGAAGGAAAGAAGGAAAGAAAGAAAGAAAGAAAGAAAGAAAGAAAGAAAGAAAGAAAGAAAGAAAGAAAGAAAGAAAGAAAGAAAGAAAGAAAAGAAAGAGAATAAAAAGTATACCCTACCTAAGTATATCATAATGCAAGAGGCTACAGCCAAGAGTCATTTGTTCATACCTATAATCCTGGCTACTAAAGAGATCAAGACCTGAAGGATCATGGTTTAACATCATCTTCCAAAAAAATATTAATGAACCTCATCTCAACCAATAGCTATGAGTAATAAAATTCTTCTGCCCCACTATTCAAGAGGCTCAAGTTGAAAAGATTGAAGTTTCAGACCAGCACAGGCAGCAAAAGAGTTCACAAGAGATGTGATCTCAACAGAAAAAGCTGGTGGTACATACTTGTAATTCCAGCTAAAATAGGAGCTTAAATTAAATTCCAGCTTAAATAGGAGCATTGTTATCCAGACCACTCTGAGCAAAAAGCATGACCATACATCTGAAATAACCTGACAAAAAGGGCTGGAGGCAAAGCTCAAGTGTTAGTATACTTACCTAGTAAGTATGAAACTCTGAGTTCAAACTCCAGTGCTGCAAAAAAGACAGAAGAGACTACAGGGTAGAGAATGTTCAAAACTTGTTTCGCAGTTTCTGAGCCTGTGAGATGTCAGACACTTGGCTGTTGAATATTTGAGCTGGGGACATGAAGAATGAGCTCAGACTTGGAGGCATAGATTTGGGGATCCTCAGCTCTATTTATTTAATTTTGACTTCTGATTAGGCCATATTTTTATTATGTTGTAAATACCAGATGAGGTAATTGGCAGGGAAACATATGAAATATTATTATCTAATAGATATTTTTGGGTGAGACATGTTGGAACTGTTTTCTTGCAGGAGTTTAGGAGATTATGTAACCATCTACTCGACAAAGGCCTGAAGTATTTTGTTATTTTATTATTTACTGGCATCGTCATCATCATCATCATTGTTATCATTGTCATTATCATCATCCTCATTGTTGTAACCAAAAGTATGAGAGGTAAATTATGTTTCTCAGACAGCAGTCAAATGAGAGAAAAGGAGAAATTATGAAAGAAGAATCATGACTAGTTTAAGGCAGAGAACTAAAGTATATGCTTGTGCCAAGACAGAGCAGACAAATATTAAAGAAGCAAGATTGTTGAGTTGAAAGGTGGACAAATGACAAATGAACTATGTGTCATTATAACAAATTTTGTATATATATATATATATATATATATATATATATATTATGTGGATATTACAACTTTTCTCTTTCCAATTGTTCTGTTAGTTGAATTGTGGTCTTTCTAACCTAATGCTCTAGTTTTTAAGGCTCTGATTTGTAAAGGTGTTGCGTTTTAAGTAATATTTTCTTATTAAAAAAACCTCCTGAATTACACCTATGTAATAAGTAACTTTTTAAAATTTATAAATAAACAAGAAATAATGCCAATGATTATACTTGAAGATATAGCAGTGGTCTGTACCACACCTTTTTACTATGTGCATGAAAATTGTTATGGGTCAAGCAAAACAAAACAATAAAAGTAACTTAAAAATTGGCCACATTAAAGCCACCAGTGTAACCGTGTTCAATGCAGCATTGTTTAATATAGCTAAGATATGAAATCAACCCAGATGCCCCTCAGTGGATGAATGGATCAAGACAATGTGGTAGGGCTAGGATGGTGGTTTAGATTGCTTGCCTAGCATGCATGAAGCCCTGGGTTCTATTCCTCAGTACCAAATAAACAGAAAAGGCAGGAAGTGGCGCTATAGCTCAAGTAGTAGAGTACTAGTCATGAGCAAAAGAAGTTTAGGGACAGTGCCCAGGCCCTGAATTCAGTCCCCAGGACTGGCAAAAAGAAAGAAAGAAAGAAAGAAAGAAAGAAAGAAAGAAAGAAAGAAAGAAAGAAAGAAAGAAAGAAAGGAAGGAAGGAAGGAAGGAAGGAAGGAAGGAAGGAAGGAAGGAAGGAAGGAAGGAAGGAAGGAAGAAAGAAAGAAAGAAAGAAAGAAAGAAAGAAAGAAAGAAAGAAAGAAGAAGGAAGGAAGGAGAAAAAGAAAGAGAAAGAGAAAAGAAAATGTGGTATATATACATCATGGAATTCTATGCTTCCAACAGAAAGAATGGCATTGCCCCATTCATAAAGAAATGGAAAGACTTGGAAAAAATATATTAAATGAAGCAGGCCAGACACAAAGAAACATAGATAGTGTCCCTCATTTGTAACATTAGGATGTGCCTATATATCTACAAGTAAACTCAATGAATAGCAAAAGACAAAAAAAATTACACTTGGACATGATCATTTAAACAGGTCTCTAAGCACTCACACAGTGAGTGCTATTCTTAGAAGAGGAGAACAATGACTCAATAATTATGTGTATGTGATCACATAGAATGATTCTTGATGAAATGAACTCCAAGTAAGAGAAACAAAAAGTTTTTTTATTGTACTGTTTGTGGTCTTTTTTTTTCTATTTTATCCTTTTTGTCTCTGTTTTTGGTTTGCATTCACTTTGTCTTGCAATAAATTTATCTGATTTGGGGAGGGGAAGAGAAAGCATAGAAACAGTGGAACAGAGGATGAGCTAATTCAGCATGGGACAAAGGATGATTTCAGCAGTGATATGGACTAACCATTATATTAGAAATGAACTATATATAGCTTGGGGAGAGGGAAGAGGGAGGAAAAAAACTGGAAGAAAATAAGGGAGGAGGTGACACTGTTTAAAAAGAAATATACTCATTATCTGATTCATGTAACTGAAACATTTTCGTACATCACCTTTACAATAAAAATTATATAAAATTTTTTTAAAGTGGAAAATATAGTGATGAATGGATGTGAAGTTCTTTTCTGATGAAGGAATTCGAACTTCAGGAAAAGATTAAAAATAATTAGAATGCAGGTAGAATTTTATATAAACATATTCCATATGATATTATCTATTTACAGAAAACTGTAACAGATTTTTCTTTTGTTGCTAAGTTTCAAGTACTAGTTATGAATGCCATTGCACAATCAAAATGTATCTGTTCTCATAGACATTATATTCTTACCTAACTAGAATGTACAAAGTTAGAGCTGGGAAGGTGGCTCAGCGGTAGAGTGCTTGCCTTGGTTGCATGAGGGCCTGGGTTCGATTCCTCAGCACCACATAAGCAAAAAGAAAAAAGCTGGAAGTGGCGCTGTGGCTCAAGTGGTAGAGCACTAGCCTTGGGCTGAAGAGCTGAGGGACAGCGCCCGGGCCCAGAGTTCAGGCCCCACGACCGGACCCCAAACAAAAGAATGTACAAAGCTGTGGAAGCAACCTTTATCTCCTATAAGGTGAAAGTGATGAGGTAAGTGGGAAGCTGCTCAACTTCTACTAAACATTGAGTTTATGTACATAGATAACTTGGAAAACTTACCAACCAACCTTTATTATGAAGAATTTGTATTGCTCTCTGGTGCCTAACATATAGTTTCCCAAGGGATGATATTGGACATATAAATAAACATTTTTAAATATTAATATCTGTTCTGTAATTTTGGATGTTTACCATATAGATATATATTTTTCCTAGTTTCACATACTTACTCCTAGCATCTATTGTGTCTATAACCAATAAATGTATGTTATTAAATGTAAACACAGTATTAAGTCATATTACTAGTGTTATAAACATTCATCACAAAGACTTTCATTTAGATATCAATGAAAAGCCTAATATTAATTTGAAAACACACTAATATTCACAGTAAGTAGGAGTAATTACTAAAATACTCAAAGCTTTTTTTTAAGCCTGCTTTCTTTATTAGCTTCCCAAAAATCTTTCTTTGAAAAGGAATAATTTGTAAGGTTGGGAATTGTGTTTTAACATTTTCCCATCTTCTAAGATAAGTATTTATCATAATTTACAATTGATATTCAGAAATATCCCAAATTTTCATGTGAAACTCCTTAATACACCATTTATATTAAAGGGATAGGAAAATAAAATAATAATACCTTATGTGTGCATGAAATCAATTGCACAATTTTTATAGTTAGATGGCAATGAGAGAGAATATGAAGATCTATGTATGATAAAGCCAATTGTTCTTTTGGAGGAACAATCTTAATTTTAAGAATAACATGCAAATTGAGATCTTGACATGCTCTAGAATCATGCTTATATATGACATGAATTATCAATTCATTTATTCTTCAAGCAATCTATAGTGAAATACTGACTGTAAACTTCCATTCTACACCTTTGAGACAATGAATTTATCTATAGCTAGTGAATGATAGAACACAAATACAAAGTTCTACTTCCAAACCAGTGCCTGACATTTCTCTACATTTCTGGACACATGAGGTATTTCAAAGCCTAGTTTTGAATTTACCAATCTCAGAATATTAGAAAAGAAAAGAGCAGAAGACATGACACTTAGCAGAGCGCTGGTGGCTCATGCCTATAATCCTAGCTACTCAGGAGGCTGAGACCTGAGGACCACGGTTCAAAGCCACCCCGGGCAGGAAAGACCATGAGCTTATATCCAATAAGCCACTAGAAAACTGAAAGTGGTGTGGTAGTTCAAGCAGTAGAATGTGCTTGCCTTGAGCCGAAGAACACAGGGACAGTGCCCAATCCCAGAGTTCAAGCCCCAGGACTGACAAAAAGTAACTAAATAAAAAGAGAAATGAGGGGCTGGGAAGGTGGCTCAGTGGTAGAATGCTTGCCTTGCATGCATGTAGCCCTGGGTTAAATTCCTCAGCAACACATAAGAAGAAAAAGCCAGAAGTGGTGCTGTGGCTCAAGTGGTAAAGCACTAGCATTGAGCTGCAATGCTGAGGGGACAGCACCCAGGCCCAGAGTTCAGGACCCACGACTGACCAAAAAAAAAAAAAAAAGACATGACTCTTCTACAGAAGAAAGGATGTAGGTCTTTTCTTCATTTTGACTTAAAGGTTTGTTCACACAAATTAATTTGGGTTGGCTGTGTCAAGGTCCCTTTATGGAAGCTGGGCACCTGGCTTACTTAGCTACACAGGAGGCTAAGATTTAAGGATTGAGGTTCAAAGCTAGCTTAGGCAAGAAAATCCTAGAGATTCTTTTCTCCATTAAGTTACTGAAAAACAAGGCATAAGTGGAGCTGTGGCTCAAGTGGTAGAGCACCAGCATTGAGTGGTAAACGAAGAAACAGGTTCAGGGTCTAAGTTCAAGTCCCAATACTGGTAAATGATAAAATTCGTAGAAAACATCCACAGCATACCTTGGACCCTAGTCAGGGGTCCCTAGGCCATCAACTGCACAGTCTCTAGTCACTTGAAAATTTCAGTATGTCGAGACACTCAGCAGCACTAGGCCCAAGTGAAAGCAGAAATAACTTCTGGCTGAAGCAAAGAGAGAAGACAGGACTAAATGGAAGAACCAGAGAGCAAGCAATCCTTTCCCACAGAATAAAATATCAGATATAAATCTAAGGGAAAGACACACATTTATTTTGATTTATTAGTTTCCCAAGTTTTGCATAAAGAAATTGATAGTGCCTATATGTAAGCATATGTTTACACATTCATACTCATGGACATGCACACACATTCACACACACCCAAAGAACAGCAAAAGTTTAAAAAAATAGCTACCAAAAAAACAAGCTAATGAAATTTTACACAACCATTACAAAGAATAATGTTGTGTGAGATAAGCTAGGCTTGGAGACATAAGCAGAACATGTCCTCTCTCAGATGAGGAAGCCAAATCTAAAATACACTGGGACACAATACATTTTATAGGACTCTAGGCATTCACACACAGTGAGACCAAAGGAAGATACTCTCAGGGGAGGATCACAAAAGTGCAATGCCTATGTGCATCTGATCTTATAAAATATTTTTATCAAAATGAACTACAGGAAATAGAAAGAGATTTTTTTTACTTGTTTTTTTTTTTTTTGTTTTCTTTCTGTTTTATTTGTTTATCTGTCTTTGGCAGTGTGGGGGGAGCACAGAAATAGAGGGATAAAGGATGCAGCACTGGCTAGGCTGGGAAGTTGGCTCAGTGGTAGAGCGCTTGCCTTGCATGCCTGAGGCCCTGGGTTCGGTTCCTCAGCACCACATAAGCAAAAAGAAAAAAGCCAGAAGTGGCACCGTGGCTCAAGTGGTAGAGCCTTGAGCTGAAGAGCTGAGGGAGAGCGCCCAGGCCCAGAGTTCAGGCCCCACGACCAGACCCCCCCCCCCCAATAAAAAAGGATGCAGTACTAGAACTCAGTAGACACTACATTGAAATGAACTTTCCAACTTGTGTATGGAGACGGGAAGGGAAAACTGAGAGAGAGCAAGGGAAGGGGTGACATTGTACAGAAAGAAATGTACTCGTTACCTGACTTACGTAAGTGTAACCCCTCTGTACATCAACTTTATAAGCATTAAAACAGCATTCAAAAAATTTAATTTAATTAAAAAAGTAATTTAAAAATGTCACAATAAAAAATAAACAAAAAATAAAAATAAAAAAATGTACCAAATATCCATTTTAACTTGTAAAATTCACTAAGGTTAGTAAAAATAGTCGGCAACATAGACGAAGTTAATATATATAGCAGGAACATCATTTAGTATTGTTATTTAACCTGTATAAATATCCATTTTTCTCTTCTGTTAAGTGGAGGCAAAAAAAATAATGACTTTGAGATTCTATAAATTGTAAAAGAGATATTGAACTCAATATGTGAGTCCTTAGTACAGCATGGCATAAGATCCTTATTGTGTTTGTATGTGTGCCTGTCCTAAGGCTTGAACTTAGGGCCTAGACACTGTCTCTGAGCTTTTGTACTCAAGACTAGTGCTCTAGCACATGAGCCACAGCTCCATTTCTGAGTTTTTGGTGGTTAACTGGAGATAAGAGTCTCTTAGACTTCCCTGACTAGACTAGCTTTAACTGCTACAGCCTCCTTAGTGGCTAGGATTATAAGCTCTTAGTAGTTGAAGAAACTTCCTCAGACCCAGAACCAATCATAAGTGGAGGATGTTTATGAATTTGGCTTAATTAAAAATCTGATTAAAATATTTAAAAATATCAAGATTTTCTAAAGCAATGATGCAAAACAGCCACATTCTCTGTAAGTTGTATTGTTATGATTATGACAATTAAATTAATGTACATAAGCTGTGCAACCTTAAAAACTTGAAAAATAAGTCTAAATGGCCTTTATCCAGCTTCTGCCCTCATGCTTCAAGGTATATTTCCCTGATTAATAGTTATTTCTTTATCTTCTTACTCTTCATGGTTCTTCTTGGTCCTTTTGTGGCATCTGTGGTAGTGTCCTAATCTTAGACATTGTATGCATAGACCAAGGGACATTTTGAATACCTCAACCACCAATAGAACTTGGTGCTGTGACTTGGATCCAATAAAGAAGTAAATTCCCTTCCTACTCCCTCCATTAACAAGGAAATGGTTGTCTTCTGATCCCTTCTGGTCTCTAGTCTCTTTTTTGTCCCAAAGCCTGTCAGATCTCCCTCCCTGCCCAGCTTCTGCAGCAAATATTGGTACTTGCCTAGATTGTTAGCATGGTGTTAAGTTCCAGAACATGTGGAGAGAAAACTCACCATATATGCTCCCATGTGCCAATACTTTCTAAGCACACAGAGCTGTATGCAAGACTTCAAGATCATGAAATCAATCCAAAGAAGAGTTTCTATTCTGGCCTGTTCTCCCAGAACTGATTCCTTCCCGAGACATCCCTCATTCCTCATGAAACTCAATGGATTACCTCATCAGAAAAGCTAGATTCTCTGGCCTGGGTATTTCTCTAGTTAAACCTGAACACCATGAAGAGGAACTGAAATGCATATTCTCCCTCTTCCTTAAACATAAGTCTTCTTTCTCTGTTCTCCACTATTTGTCTCTATTTGGTATGCTGGGGTAATGTGGCCAGACCTGACATGTTGGAAGACCAGGATTTCTTGTTGCTGTTTTATCAAAATAATTGTATTTTCTGGTGGTTTGGTCTGGCTTTTAACTATTTAAGGAACTAAGTCTTAACCAAGTAAAGACTTAAAGGTGTATGCTTCTGTCAAAATGTTTTGAATGGGGCTGAGGATGTGGCTTACTGGTAGAGTGTTTGCCTAGCATGCATCAAGCCCTGGGTTTGATTCCTCAGTGCCACATAAACAGAAAAAGCTGGATGTGGCACTGTGGCTCAAGTGGTAGAGTGCTAGCTTTGAGCAAAAGAAACTCAGGGCCAGTACCCAGTCCTGAATCTATGCCCTAGGACTGGCAAAAAAATGTTTTAAATGCTCACATATTATTTTATACAGTTGTTATATATATATGATTATATATATTCATATCTATACATATATAATGTGTTTTAAACCAATATTAAATACATGTAAAATGATTCTTTTATAAAATATTCATTATATCTAATCCATTATATATAATCTGCATTCAAGTGTTATATAAACCCTGGCATCCATTTGTTTTTCATGACTAAATAAACATTATTTCCTATATGAGTTGCACTTGTCTTTCAGTATAAGTTGATCTGACATCATCAGCATTGTTTCCTACACTTCCAATTGGAAGAAAGCTTGCACTTCTTTACACTAAAAAGGCAAATGTATTTCTGAGAAGATCAAGAGTATGATTGTGCTGACATAACACTGCCAGTCATCATGATTTGCCTACAGTTCTGTGTGCAATGGAATAACTGGACTTGTTTATCAATTGCTTAACTGGTTTACACATTCTAAGCTGTTTGTCATTTGCAGGTTTTTATCCTTCCCTTTAGCATTGTAGCCAAACTTACGAAAAACAACTCTAGCAAATCCTTATTTTCAAATAAATTTAAAATATTTTCTCTGGTTGATTCTATTTTGTATTTTCTTTGTAAATCCTTGTGCTTTCTTTGTAAAACTGTTATCTATTGACATTTTACTAAAGTCCAAATTGTGCCTGTTTCATGGGGGGGGGGGGAGCTGTTCTGTGATCTTGTGATCTCCTTTTTTTTTCCCCTTTTTTCTTTTTTTGTTCAAGGCTGGTACCGCAGCAACAATCAAGCATTTTGCTGGCTAATTGGAGATAAGAGTCTTGCTGACTTTTCTGCTTGGGCTAGTTTCAAACCATGATCCTCAGATCCTGAATTTGTTAGGATTACAGACTTCAACTGTCACCAGCTGAAGTCTAATAATTTCTACTAAACAACTTGAGGAGCGTTTGGGGATGGTAAGACGTCACCTACATAAAAGAGAATGAGCAAATGCTCCAGTCTGCCCAGTTCCATTCCCCCAAACCCCAAAGGTGCTCATGCACCTTAAAGGTGGATTCTGCTGTACAATCTTTCACTGGCAGTGCTCTGTCAGGGAGGGCACAGAAGATGTAGTGCTAAGGCACCTGACTTCATCATCTCAAAAAGACAGATATATGATTTCTCACACCTGGGCAATCAGGATGCAGTTGCCAAGCCTTCTGGGATGGACCTACTTGGAAAGGGCTTCAGCTTTTAGCCACATCTTGTTGGATAATAAAGCCCAAACCTAGAGCTCTCCAAAGTAGTCTGTCCTATCCAATCACGTGTCTAATACCCCAAGGTGTACTTTTACTTCGCTACCAAATCATTTACTGCCTAAAAACAAACAAAAAAACCCAAAAAACAAAAATAACAACTCACAAACTTCAGTTAACAGACCAATTTACAAGAAAGTTTGTTCAGCTAATAGAGTTTTAGGGTGTAGAAATATGCAGGTTGAAAAACAGTAGCACAAAGTCTATATTATAATAAACTACAGCACAGTGAATAAGTGTAATTACTCTACTTGGATGGATGTGCTTTTTAACTCAAATAGCTTGGAGCTATTAAAATGATATTGCTTTTTACACTATTGTATAATTCAGTGCTTTCATAAGTCTAGGTAGATCTTGACTAATAATATTAATTAGTAAGTTCTACTAATTCTATGTTAATTATTTATTACCTTAAGTATTTAATAATTGTCCCCTTACATTTTGAATAGTAGGATTTGTCCTTTATGTGAACTGATAGATGAGTAGTTTAAGAAGATAGTTTTCATCTCAATGCTCCAAGATAGTTTTCTACAATGAAAACAGATTTATCATATTTTTGTTACATGAATGCATCATCATTATAAAATAGCTGAGTAGTACATTAAGGAGTAAAGAAAATTAAACAACATTTACAATTCTATTGGCTGGAGTCAAAAGTCATTAACCACTCACTGGCTATATGTTCATGTATCTCTTTATGAATATAAATGTATACATGTGCATATAGATGGTTGTGTATAAATGTTTGTATATGTATGTCTAGATGTATGTATAGATATATAGTATTTTGTGTATGTTCCAGTCATGGGGCTTTAACTCAGGGCTTGGACCTTGCCCTGAGCCTTTCTTGCTCAAGGTTAGTGCTCTACCACTTGAACTACAGCTCCACCTCCAGTTTTTTTGGTTTTAATTAGCAATAAGAGTCTCATAGACTTTCCTTCCATGGCTGGCTTCAAACGTCAATCCTCAGAACTGTGTCCTGAGTATCTAGGATTATAGGTGTTAGCCATCAGAACCTGGCTATACACATACTGTTTTATAAAAGAAATCACAACACACATGCTATTTCATGTTGAGCTAATTAATGACCACCTATTTTGTTTAGTAAGTTGCTTTCTATGCTTGTTTTCAGTAGTAATGAAGTGTGAACTCAGAGCCTCACACTTGCTAGGCATGAGTTGTACCACTTAACCTTTCCCCTACCTATCCAATTTTGCTTTGTTTTTCAGTTAGAGTTTTGGCTTTGTGCCTGGACCAGCCTTGGACTCTCAGACTCCTACCTATGACTTTCATGTGGCTGTGATTACAGATATGCCATCATTCTCAACTTGTTTAGTGAAATGAGCCTTTTAATATTGTGCCTGGAATGGACTCACCATACCCAAACAATATTGTCTTTGCTAGGCACTAATCCATTTCTACACATTCCATCATTATATCTTTCTCCCCCACTGTGTAACCAATTCATAACAATATTTATTCCTCTCATACCAGCATGTACAATAATTCACAACTAGTTAATTAGATTGTTGAACAGATATATGAATAGTACAGAACACAGAAGAGTACCTTATTCAGAGCTCCAAAAAACCTTAACTCTTGATATTAGAGTAAACTTACACTGTTACTTCATGACATAGATGTGCAAAAAGTTACCTAACATGAGTTATCCTAATGCAACAATGAATCTAGATGAGTGTTGAACAGCAAGTGGGAGATCCAAGATTTTCTGCTAAGCTTGAAATATGAGATAGATATCACCAGTGCCAAGAAGCAGATATCTTAACTGTAATCTAACGGATCTTAAGTTTCTAATGTCTCATCAGGGCATGAGAAAAGCTGATAAGAGAAGTAGTGTGTTAAACTTCAGCTAGAGCCTTGCTCTGGTGGCTCACACCTGTAATCCTAGCCACTCAGGAGGCTGAGATTTCCAGTTTCAAAGACAGCTTGGGCAACAAAGTCCTTGAGATTCTTTTCTCCAATTTATCACCAAAAAAAAGCCAGAAATAGAGTTGTGTCTTAAGTGGTAGAGTGTTAGATTTGAGAAAAAAATCAGGGACAATACCCAGGATCTGAGTTCAAGTCCCAGGACTGACACCAAAAATAAATAAAACAGATGTGGCTTAAGTGGTAGAGTGCCAGCCATGAATAAAACAGCTGAGCTAGAGTAGAAGCCCTAAGTTCAAGCCTCAGTACAGGCATACACACACACACACACACACACATATCGCAAAAATACATAGCTATATATGAAATATATAAAATGCTATAAAACAAGTAAGTTTCTTTAATAAATGAAAAGAAAAGATGAAACTGTTAGAAATTAAAAGAGACAAGAAACATACAATAATTCTGACTCAAAAAAATCAACTCTAGAGGAAAATGGAAAAAGTAGTTCTTAGGCTTCAAATTCACTATTAATTTCTCTAAATATAATTATTGTTATTTGATGAATCTATTAAAGTACTTATGGGTCAAATGATATAAATGTTGAGGTGTAAGGTAAATACATCAATTGACATTTATGTATTGAGGATAAATACATAAATTGATGATAGTATGCTACTATGCTCATGTGTCCTCACTATACAAAGGTATCTCGTTTATGTATATTTGACATTTTATATAAAGCTTTTTCCTATTAAATAAAAGACACTGTCTTGCTTCTAGATTTTTTAACATTAGGAAATCTGCTATAATATCTCTGTGCATAAATGGTGTTCAATACTAAGACTTTCAATTCTGTACCATAGATTTCCAAGAGTAAAACTGCTAAATTAAAAGCAATGCATACCTTTTTTCATGTCAAATCTATTGGTACAGCTGGGCACTTGTGGCTCACACCTATAATCTCATCTACTCCAGAGGCTGAGATCCAGAGAATAATGACTTGGCCAGCCTTAGAAGAAAAGTCTGAGAGACTGAAGGTATAAAATATAGCTAGCAAAAAATCCATACTGGAGGTTTGGCTCAAATGGTGGAGAGCCAGCTGAACAAGCAAAATCAAGCTAGTGAGGGGCCATAAGTTTAATCTCGGAACCATTAAAAAAAAAAAGGAAAACGAAAAGGGAAATACAATTTTATGATTTTTATAGAAGTCAGCCATCTTGACTTACTAACTTTAATATAGAAACTACAATAGTGCCAGGTTACATGATATAAATATCAAAAGAATTTTGTTTTATTGTTTTTTTTTAATTTTTATTTCATTAATTTTAGCTTCTTTGAATTTTGAGATTGACTTATACTTACAAAGGTTTTAAAAAAAGACTAAGATGGAATTTACTCAAATGGCTTCCTGTAACTGTCCTACCAGCAAATGCTTGGAATAAGACAGACATTTCCTGGCCAGTGTATGACAGAGACTAGATTACCATGTGGATGGACAGCTGCTCTGCTCAGCACTGCTGCAGTCTGAGTCTCTAGTTTCTGAGTCTGAGTTTTCACTTGTCTTTTCTTTGTCTCTGCACCCTGCTCTGCCATGGCCTCTCTGCAGGTTCCATGCACTGCAGCTTCTGTCTGTTCCCCTGGCCATCCACCTCAAGGATTGGCTGTTCCTGCTTTAGCCCTTGGGGTGTCAGTGCTAGTGAGGCCCCAAGAGTCCACCACTACAATCACTCCTATTTGCTCTCCCTTTCTAAATATGCCCTGACAGAGACACTGAGTGTCTCCTCATGTATCTTTAGCCTTCAGGGAATTCATGATTAGAAACATTCCTTTGAGTATTTTTGCTATGTGTCATAGGTTTTGAGACTTATAAACTATTCCTGGATTTTTGTAATTAAACTATTTTCTCCTTGACTTAACATGCTAGCTTTCCATTATGAGTGATACTTGAGTGAAACTATCTACAAGTAAGAACATTCATATTTCGGCTCATAATTTCCAAGGTTTTCAGTTACTTCAGCTGTCATTTATTGCCTTGGGCTTAAGGCAAAGCAGCATGTCGTTGTGGGGACTAGAATAGGCGCAGCAGCACTGGCTGGAATGCAGAGCAAAAGACAAGAAGAGTGCAATATTCATATTTGCCTGCGAAGATGTGTGTGCAATGAATTACTTCCTCCACTCAAGCCGCACTTTCCCAAGTTTCTGCCATCTCCTAGTAGTCCGCCAGTTAATCCATTGCTGAAGTAAGAACACCCATGACCCAATCACATCTACTTTATCTGATCTACTAACTGGGGGGACCCACCTTTACCAAGTGAGACTTTTCAGGAGATACTTCATACCTAAACAATAAAGCTAACCATTCCTTATGGGAGTCATTCCTTCATTTCTAAGCAATAGGTACTTAAGCATATCAAGTTATCAATTATCTTTGATTTTCTCGGGTGTCCATTTTCTGCTTTATCAAACCTATCAATCTATAAAGCAGATTAAAATTTACATTCACCTTTTCATTATAACTTTTTTATTTGTTGGACTCATCTTTTAATGTTTTTGCTCTATATACATTGTGAATATAATGTCTTATATGCAGTTTTATTGTACTTTCAGTCACTACTATATATATTTTTATACATTTTAATATTAGAATCCAAATTCACATCATTATTGCAAAAGTTGCTGGCTTTTCCCCCAGGGGCATGAACTCTACCACCTGAGCCACAGCCTCATAACTGGCTTTTTCTGAATAGTTTATTGGAGATAATTGTCTTGTGGACTTTTCTGGCCAATTTGGCTGCAAACTGTGATCCTCAGATCTCAGCCTCCTGAGTAGCTAGGATTACAGGCATGAGCCACTGATGTCCAACTAAATCTGCCTCTTTTAGAAAGTAACATTTCGTCTTTTGTATTAGCATACATTAATGGTTCAAGGGGTTGACTGTGATGATTTCCTAGGTGTCTATAGTGCAGTTAAAAAGTTCATCCCCTGTGTTCTGATTTTAAAACCCACTCCCAACAGGGCAATGAGTTTCATTGTGATGTCTGCACAGGTAGCTATCTGTGACATGGCACATTTATTTTCCTATTGCTTGCAAAAAAATTTTAAGTAAGTTTTTTATTGTGAAAATACTGTACAGAGGGGTTACAATTACATGAGCAAGATAATGAGTATATTTTTTTTTAATCAAGCATTGTTGCCTCCTTCTTTGTTTTTCTCCTACCATCTCTCCCCCCGCCTTGCCAAAGTTGTAAAGTTCGTTTTTCGACATAGCATCTTGTAAATCTCATTGTTGCAATGGGTCCACCTGTATCCCTAGTTAAACAATTTTTTTCCTTTCCCCTCCCCAAATTATACCAACATCAAATATAGTGAAAACAGGGGTTATACCGTAGGGGAGGAACATACAAAGCAACAAAAACATCACCTTATAAATGCATTAGAAACAATAGCAAGAAATAAAAACCACTTGTGTCCTTACGTTGGGGTTCATTTCTCCTGCAAAATTTGTTTTCTTCCCCACCTACTTCTTTTTCTTCCTTTAAAAGACCGTATTATCTGAATGTCCAGATTCCTGAATTTATCTTTATATTTTCTCATTATTTCTATTTATTTTTGTGACTTTACTTTTGTTTTCAGGCTTTTCTAATTTAATCTTTGTGGCTAGTTGCTCCAGACTTCACAAGGATCATTTTGTGCGGTATAACTATTAATTACTTTTGTTCAAATTAACATTTTCAAAATTATCTCCTAACACTTTTAGTTAAAACATCAAGTTCTTCAACAGCAAACAAGTTCACCCCCTCAAAATCATATATATGATACATATCAAAATCAAAGATATTTTATTTATCTCCTAAAATGCCAATCACATCCCTCAGTAATTGTGACTAAGAACCAACATCATTGATAGTTTAATTTTCTCAGAGGGATTTCAATTGAGCTACTTAGCTACCATCAGGGTGATAGTACTACATTTGAAAAGAGAAGTAGCTGTATCTGTACCTATCTCCCTGCTCCAATTCAGTTCCAATTCATTTTTTTGTGGAGCTTCCAGTCAACCATTGTTCTGGGGCCAAGGACTAGGAAGTGCTTAAGGACAGATTAGCATGTACCATCCAGTGGATTGTCACTGTCAGTTGGAAACACTAGGAAAAGTTTCTTTGTCTTGTAGTTTCCTCTTATGCAAAAATTAGCATTTCCTAAGCCTGGGTCTAGTATTAGAAGAGATTCATATCCCCTCTTTAATTTTCCCTCCTGGATAAAGGAGATCAAGGGTTTTATTCCAGTAATACTCATCTTGCCCTTAAGAGACTTGCAAAAAAAATCATATTAAGTGAAGTATGCTCAATCTAAAGAAACATAGGCTCCATGATTTCCCTCATTTGTAATAATTTGTAATTTCCCTCATTGTAATAATAGGATAGTCCTAGCAAGGATCACAATAACTCAATAGCTATGTACATATGACCCTATAAAATGATACTTGAAGTACCCCATTTTCGGATGCCCCCTCATCGACCACCAGAGACCATGATCAATGCAAACAGCAGAGTCATTTATTGCAAGCTCGAGCTTGGTCCTCCACTCACTGGGCAACTGGTGACGCTAAGAGGGCCCGAGCATAAAATCACCACAGTTTTTATAGTATTGAACAAACAACTTTAAGGAACTTTTACATAAGAAATTACATGATTGGTTAACATTTAAAGCAACCTAAGCTGGGCAAATATGATTGGTTGACCTTTACAGAAAAATATCTTTTGCCCATAGCTTGACCAAAAACGGTTATGAGTCATACCTGGACCAACAGTATGCACGGCATGTCTCACCCTGGGCTCTGAAGAACCGGTTGGTCAGAAAATTATATGGTTTTCCTCAGACCGATCCTCTTAGCCCTAAGTCGCTGGGGGGCAACACCACTTGGGGGTTAACACTTGCCTTAAGCAAACGCCATCTATGGCTCCGAGAATTGTGCATGGCTTTCTGTCATAAAGTCTTAGCATTGGGGCTAAAGTGGGCCACGAGTTAAGTCACAGAACTGAGATGGGGTCTTAAGTACAATGGAATTGCTTAGGTTTTTCAATGCTAATTGAAATGAACTCCAGATATGGAAATGGAGAGAGAGAGAGAGAGAGAGAGAGAGAGAGAGAGAGAGAGAGAGAGAGAGAGAGATTTGGAAATCACTGAGACTTGGAATCACTGTAGGGCAAATTATCTCCAGGATTTACAGAATTATAATCATTACCACATAGCGGGTCTCAAAAGATCAAAGGAAGATCACATATATCTTTCCATCTGTTTATGGAAGAACCAATTCTTCGCAGGTAGCCTGCAGGGTGCTGTGAATTGATAGAACAGCTGCTTGACTTTACAAAGGTAGTTTGCTTTGGGTTTGGGGGACATGTCGAACCTCTCCCATCCTTTAAAAAAAGCCTCTATTAAAATGTTTTAACAGGAGATGATTTTGTAATAATAAGCAATGCATTTTTGTTGGTCCAGCTTTTTCTGCTTATGTGCTGCTGAGGAATTGAACCCAGGGCCTCATGCGTGCAAGGCAAGCACTCTACCACTGAGCCACCTTCCCAGCGCTAAGCACTGTATTTTTAATACGCATGGATGAGACAGATCTTGGCTTCTAAAAACTAAATATTTACATTCCTGATTTTTAAAATTTATTTTGTTTTATAGTAAAAGTGATGTACAGTGGGGGTTACAGCTATATAAGTAATGAGTACATTCCTTGCTGAGCATTGTTACACTCTCCTTTGTTTTTCTCCCACTTTCCCACCTTCCTAAGTCCCCTTTCTCCCAAGTTGTAAAGTACATTTCTAACATAGTGTCTTGTGAGTATCCCTGTTGTACTGGTTTACGCTTTGTTCTTTATCTCACTATTTTGTTATCCCTATTCCTTTTCCCAAATCAGATAGACATATGTACAAGACAGTAACAAGGGGAATAATTGGAATGAGGGGTTGGGACAAAAGGAAAAAGAAATAACTTCACATACTACATTAAAAAACAAAAACACATACAAAAAACTCTTGTTTTCATATGTTGGGGTTCATTTCGATTAGCATCATTTTTTTGGTCATATGTAGATAACTATTAAGCTGTTTTGATCCTCTGCTAAAACTATCTTGACAAATACTAATTAGTACAAATGAGGGAAACCATGAAGCCTGTTTCTTTGGGTCTGGCTTCCTTCACTTAATATGATTTTTTCCAAGTCTTTCCATTTCATTACTAATGGGGCAATGCCATTCTTTCTGATGGAAGCATAGAATTACATTTCATATATCTATATATACCATTCCTCACTTTTTCAAGCAAAAAAGTGATATACACTTCTGGTTCAAAAATATACATTCCTGATCATGGAAAAATCAGCTGAAATTATAGCCACAAAGGAAAGGAACTAGCATGCCATTAAAGAAAACTTTCTTAGATAGTTCACTGAAGAAAGTCAAGATGATATTTTGTACCTTGGGATCCTGAACAACTAACAGAAGGGAGGAAAAGGTAATTGAAAATCAAAAAGAGTGCAAAATCACCTTATTCTTTAGTAGTTCTTCCTCTCTCTCTTCTCTCTCTCTCTTTCTTTCTTTTTGTTGTTGGTAGTGGGACTTGAACTCTGGGCCTGGATGATGTCCCTGAGCTCTTCATTTCAAGGCTAGAGTATTACCACTTTAGCCACAGAACCACTTTTCTGGGGAGTTTATTGGAGATAAGAGTAGCATTAACATTCCTGCCTGGGCTGGCTTTGAACTATGATCCTCAGATCTCAGTCTCCTGAGTAGCTTGTATTATCAGCTAGTACCTCTTTCTTATACAGGAGCATCCTGACAGTATTTGGCAAACCAGTAAACAAGAATAACGTTCTAAACTGGATTTTTTTTCTTCTATGACCTCTAGAGAATGTGGTGTCATAACCTTGAAGTAAAAGGCACAAGAAAAGAGAAAGTCAAACGTATATGTTGTGCAAATTCCACCGTGTTATGTCTACTCATTCCTAGAGATGTCTAGTCACATGGAAAGAGATTCTTCTAAAACTACTAATTATACTTTCATATTTCTAAGAAATGATCAAACTAACAGTGGTGCACTTTTCACTTTTCACAAGTTTTGGTAAGGTTGGTCTGCTTGGAGTACACTGAGAAAGAGCAGCTTATGAGCAGAATAAACAGAGATTCTGTGAAGCAGGCCAAGTCTTCTTTAGGAGAGAGCTGTGCCTTTAACAGCATGACCTCATGCAAGAATTTCAGATGTAAAGATGTCATCTTCCCCAGGCAGAGAGCTCTTATTCTTCTTCAATGTCCTGGTGAGGAAAGACTCCCAGAAATGCTGTAAAAGAGCAGTGACTAAATACAGGAAATGCCTGTATTTGTAAAGGTTTTTTTTTTTTTGGGGGGGGGGGGTTCTGTTTTTTTTCCATTTTATTCTGTTTCCATTTAAATATGAGCTTAACACACCATCTTATTACAATAATAACTCAATCTCCACTACTTTACTTAGCACTACCTTTTCATATAAACGTTTAAAAGATTATCTACTTACAAACTCAGTGTCACCTTTGGGATGCAGTTGCACACAGGTGAACTAATAGCAACATGGCAAGTTTTCGTGAGCCTGTCTATAATAATGCACTCAGCCATAATAAGCCTCATGTGGGAAGCTACAGCTCTACTATGTTGGACACATAATTGAAATACAGTATTGGTTAGAATAAATCACTAGAGTCTATTAGAGTTACATACTCTAAAAGGATCTCAGTGTGATTCAAGACTGATGATTATTTTTATCATAAACATGACCCAGGGAAGAGATCCTGTGGTGTTTCAAGATTTTATCATTTTGGACAGGTGCCAGTGTCTCCTCCATGTAATCATAGCTTTTCTTTATTTTCTTTATTTTTTTATTGTGAGAATACTGTACAGAGGAGTTATAATTACATGGGCAAGATAATGAGTACATTTCTTATCAAACATTGTTGCCTCCTCTTTGTTTCCCCTTCCCATCCCTTCCCATACATCCCCCCCTACCCCCCACCCAACCCTCCCCCCACCCCCCACCAAAGTTGTAAAGTTTGTTTTTCGACATAACAACTTGTACATCTCATTGTTGCAATGGGTCCACCTGTATCCCTAGTTAAACAATTTGTTTTTTCCCTTCCCTTCCACAAATTACACTAACATCAAATACAGTGAAAGCAGGGGTTATACCATGGAGGAGGGACATAAAAAGCAACAAAGAAATCATCTTATAAATATGTTAGAAACAATTACATGAAAGGAAAAAAAAAAACAAGCTTTTCAAGAGATCTGAGGATCATCATTCAAAGCCAGCCTGAGCAAACCAAGAGACTCTTATCTCCAATTAACTACCACAAAGCTGGAAGTAGAGCTGTGGCTCAAGTGGTGAAGCTCCAGCTTTGAGTGGAAAAGCCAAGTAATAGTATGAGTTTCTGAGTTCAAGCCCCAGTACCAGCCAAATAAAAGATTTTACTACATAGTTTACTTGCACTTATCTATCTAAAGTCTCATTCATATTAATAATATTATTTAGAAAAGATACAGTTTCTATTTCCAAGTGGATCCATGTATAGGAAACAAAATATTCCAGAAGAGAATATGGGTATTAAAAGTCAGTCTTCCAACTGCTAACATGTCATTGTTTTTACTATAAAATCTCACACATAAAAAATATTCGCCCAAGCCAGGCTCACGCCTGTAATGTTAACTACCAGGGAGGCTGAGATCTGAGGATCATGGTTCAAACCCAGCCCAGGCAGGAAAGTCCTTGAGACTCTTATTTCCAATTAATCCCCAGAAAACCAGAAGTGGCACTGTGGCTCAAGTGGTAGAGTGCTTGCCTTGAGTAGAAGAGCGGAGGGACAGTACCCAGGCCCAGAGTTCAAGCCCCACAACTGGAAAAAAAATCACCCATTACCATTTACCATCTTTGTCTTTTAAATTTTTTTTCAGTTCTATCACTTTGTAAGCACAATATAAGAAAGGATTTATAAATGAAAATGTAAACACAGTATAACATTTTAAACATGTAAGTGACACTGAGAGAAATGAGTATTTTTTAAGATCCTAAAGAACTTATGAGAAATCAAGGCTCAATACATTAGAGATTACAATGACATTCATCTGTAAATCGCAATTCCTTTTTTATTTCACAATTCTTTTTGGCCCTCTGGAATACACCGTAATAATTTCAATGACATCTTCTTTCTAAACAGAACACAGAGCTTAATGGGGCTTGGAGAATGGATAAGAATTGGTCTTTTCAAAGTAAGAGGCTTTCTGGGTACAAATTCTTAGGGTATTCTGCATTGAATGAATATTCTTACTGGCCTATTGTACCTTACAGTGGGATTTCTGCCTAATATACTCAAATATAAGTAAGGAAAGCTGTTCCCCATACTCTAGAAACAAAGACAAGAACAAACAATGTCAAAGTCATCACAACTTTTATATTTTTCCACTCTAGTTAAGCCTTCAATTTCACTTTATCCTGCTAGTACCCAACCTGCCATCAGGTCCAGTCTTACATTGTTGCTAGAATAGAGTCTCCTGATTCTAATTTCCTCAGCTCTTGCTCCTACCTGAAAATCCCTATCAGCACAGATTCTATTTTCTGCATTATATAGAAGCAGCAGCTGGCCTTCAGACAGAAGTACTCAGCTTTATTACTAACTTAGCAAGTTATTTCATCTGTGACCCTCAGTTTCATTAAAATAGGAATAGAAATACTTCCTCTAGAAGACATAGTTTGGTTCTAATTGGTGTATCCTAGATGGCCAATGAATGGTGACTCTTCTGTGCCTCTAGGAAGAGTATCTTTCCCCTAGCAATGCTAACTCTTTCCACCTTTGCTAGGGCCAGGACATATTTTCTAATTACAAGGCTTCTTCTGGGTTTCCAAATATATTCAAATACACCTTTGTAAAGTATATAATACTGTGAGTTTTGACAAATGTATACATTCATGTAATCCATAGCATCAACAAAAATATAAATTATAATTTAATCATCTCTCTAAATTGTTCTCTCTTTCCTTTATCCAGACAATCACTGAATTATTTTCAGTCCCCATAGTTTTCTCTTCTCAAATAAAACATAACAAATGGAATCACCTAGTCTATATCCTTTGGGCCTGAGTTACTTCATTTCATATAACACAGCTGAGACTCAGGCATGTTGTTACAGATACAACTCATTTATTCCTTTTAGTGATCTGACTCACCATATGACCTTAACGACTTTGTAATTGAAGAGTGTTTATTTCCAATCTTTAAAAATTACCAATAGACTGGATGCAATCAGGTGCGGGTGGCTCACGTGTATAATCCTAGCTCCTCAGGAGGCTGAGATCTGAGGATAAAGGTTCAAAACCAGACTGAACAAGAAAGTCTATAGGACTCTTACTCCAATTAACCAGAAAAAAAGTGAAGTAGAATTCTGGCTCAAGTGGTACAGTATAAATAAGCCTTGATCAAAATAGCCAAAGGACAATACTGCATTCAGAGTTCAAGCCCTACTACCGGCACAAAAAATTAACTAAATAATTAATATATTGTATATTAGTTAAATATAAGTAAAATATGTATATACTATAAAATAAATATAAGTATAGGTAAATAAACATATAAAATATAAATTTATATAAATTATAAATATAAAATAAATAATAAAATAAATATACAATATACAGATAAATAAATATAAATATAACACTATAAAGCTGTTATTAACTACTAGTGTTCAAATTGCTTTTCATTATTATCCTTAACCATTTGAAATTAAGAAGCAGTTGCCACTCTCATCCTTATAAATCCATGAATTCATAGACTGTACTGGAGCCCTCCAACTCATGCTAGCAGTGTGGACATTTCCATCCAGTCTTTATCTTGCCAGTCAAGCTATGATAGTATACCACTATCATTTGACTTTCCACTCATTTCCCGCTAGTACAGAAAAGTCCTTTAGACATATAAACACTCATCCTGCTCACTGGAAGTCACCATTTTAATGAAAATTTTGCTATTGCAGCATATAGGGTAATATTCTACTTCATTAATAATAATTATGTTATGTGCTTTCTTTCCAGCATTTTCTAGTAATTAATACAAGAGGAAAAATTGCACATCAACTGCCTTAAACAGAGATACTTACTTTTACCTGAAACCAACACCTGTCATTTAGGCTTACATATTATTAGCCAACGCAAGTTAGAAAGCCACACTGATTTAAAAGATGTCAACTAAATGCCATCCTGCCATGTGTCCCAAAACAGGAAGCTAAAAGCATATCAGGTTTCATTTTTCAGAAAGCACTTAAACAATTTCTCAAAAGTCATTCATTAATAATCGCACCTTAGGTACAGAAATGTGAAATTCCACCTCTACTCTCTACTCAATTCTCCTATCCGGTGCCTCAGTTATGGGACTCTATCCCTCTCAGACTAGTGTTTGTCTTGTTTCCTATAGCCATATCTCAAATTCTTAATTACCATAGTAATATAAAAATTTCCATGTGGCTGTTAAGTTCCTCATTCACTATTCTTTTATCTCAAAATCTTAATGAAACAATTCCATACATTTATTCTTTGAAATGAATCATTTTATCTATACTAAATACATAAGTAACATATAAGCTAAAATAATCTGACCACACCAAACTATAAAATAAAGTGTGAATATCACTTTTCAACCCATTAATCAACTTTATTTTCTTGTTAAGAAGAAATCTGCTAGATCTTTGTGGATACATGTGAACACATCTTTGCATTTCAATCAGACTTCTGGATCTGAAGGTTTCATAGCCATACAATATTCAACCAACTACAAATTTAAAGTATTTTTAAATTGAATCCATACTGAACATGTATAAGCCTTACCTCATCATTATCCCCCAACACCTTAGTATAGCAACTATTTACACAATGATTGCATTATGTTAAGTATTTTTTTTTTTTTGTCAGTCATGGGACTTGAACTCTGGGTCTGGGAGCTTTCCCTATGCTCTTCAGCTCAAGGCGAGCACTCTACCGCTTGAGCCACAGCACCACTTCCGGATTTCTAGTGGTTTATTGGAGATAAGAATCTCATGGAGTTTCCTGCTGGGGCTAACTTTGAATCTTGATCCTCAGATCTCAACCTCCTGAGTAGCTAGGATTATAGGAGTGAGCCACCAACGCCGGCTATGTTAGGTATTCTAAGTGATCAAAAGATGGAGAATGTACTTGGATACGCACATGGAGTACTATGACACATTACATAAGGGATTTGTGTGTGCTCTGGTTTGAGGATCTTGGTAGTTATGGATGGCCACCTATGTTTGGAAGATATGATACTTTTGTCTATTTAAGCTTTTATAACATAGCACAATACACTGAGTGGCTTGCAAGTGGCAGAACTTTATTTTACAAGAGGCCTTGGAGACTGTGAGGTGCACACGGTGTACCAACAGAACGTATGTATGGAGGAAGGCGATTTCCTGGTTTCTGCAGGTGGCTTGAGCCGTGTTGTGTTTAAACATAGTGCAGGGAGTGAAGAATATGACTGTGGTCTCTCTAGAAAGGCATGTGTTTTATAGGTTTAAGTGCTGATTAATGACTTAATCACTTCCCAAAGACTGTCCCCTTGGGAATTAGGGTTTGAACAAATAATTGTGTGTGGAGACATGTAAGCATGTAGGCAATAGAAATTATTTGGCTAGATTAACATGGCTTAAAATACACAAACTTATACCAAACACATTCTTCTGCTACTGTATTTCTTCTAATTTAATTTGGTCATAGATAGTGAATATCATAGGTATCTCTTATAGAATATCATATTTTAATATCAAAATTTAAAGTTAGTACATGCTTGATGATTTGAGATATGATTTCACTCAGTGTGTACTTTACCTATTCTTGAAGTAATTATACCACTGTTGGGTATAGTATATTACAAATATAAATTATATGAAATTGATTGACCGGGTTTAAATCACTATAGAAGATTTAAATTTCTAAATCATTTTGATGACTTCTATCAATTACTGAAAAAATATTGAAATCTCCAACTTGTGGGATTTTCTAATTTATTCTTTTGATCCTATTATTTTTTGGCTTCTATATAATTTTGTTTTATGTGTTTAAAATATTGTTATTAAGGAAGCCTGCCTGTTTTTAAGTGTTAGCCCTCTCTGATGAATTGACCCTTTATCATTATAACTGACCCTGCCTTTAAGCCCAGCAGTAGTGCTTGTCATGAAGTCCATTTTATCTTTCCTTGATCTTCACACCAGCTTTCATTTGCTTAGTATCCACATGCCATGCCTTTGTCCATCTTCTTAGGCTCAGTCTGTTTTTGTATTTATGTTTATAGTGGGTTTCTTCTAGGCAGCAAAAAGTTAAGGTTTACTTTTCCATGCAGACTCATAAACTCTGACATTACCTTATTGATACAATGTCAATTAAGCCTACTAAAGTGCTTTTTGCTGTGCATTTTCCCTGCTTCTTGTCCTTCCTTTTCTGTCTTCTTTGGGATTAAAAAAATGTTTAATACCATATATTCTCTCTTCTATTGCTTGCTTTGGAAGAATTTAAAACATGTGTCCTCTTATAGGTTACAATATATATCCATAATTACTCAGTCTTCTTTAGTTAATATGAAACTTTATGCGTAATGTAAAACACTGTGATCGCAGTGCAGTATCACATGCCTCTAGTCCCAGGTATCTGGAAGGTTGAGACAGTACAAAGGCTTAACTTGGGGTTTCAAAAAGAGGATGGGAAAGACAAGAATATGCTGTTTCATGTAAAAACAAAACAAACTGTGTGTTGGGTCAACAATCCTAGATACTCTGGAAGCTGAAATCTGAAAATCAAGACTCCAAGCTAGCCTGGTCAGACCCATCCAAAAACAAAAACAAAAGCAAAAACAAAAAAAAAAACCCTCTTCAATTAACCAGTAAAAAGTGGAAATGCACCTCAAATGATAGAGTACTAGCCTTGCTGAGGAAAAGCTGGAGGACTAGAGTTCAAGCCCCTGGATGGGAACAAAATCCAACAAACAGAAAACCCCAGAACCAAAGAGATTTGAACTTTACCATTCCTTTTCTTTGTAACATTGCGCATACAACGTATAACCCTCACAGTATGCTGTTTTACTTTCAAGACTTGTTGATGAAAAGAATTGAAGAACATCTTCAAAAGACATGTTTACCTTATGTGGTTAATATTTCCAGTAATCTTCATTCTTTCTGTATGTCAGAATTGACATCTGGTATCAATTTTCTCAGTATGAAGAGATTCCTTTCATATTCTTCCTGGTGTCAAAATCTACCGGTAACACATTTTCTCTGTTTCCACTTTTCTGCAAATACATGATTTTGCTTTCATTTACAAAGAAGGTATTTTTATTGGGCCTAAATTCAAGGTGAGACTTCCCCTACTCTCCACGAGGGAATAGATGGTTGAGAGTTCCCCCTTGCTGTCAAACAGAATGGAAAAATTATAGAAAACAACTTTTTCTTTGAGATAGTGGGCTTTTACACAGGATTCATACCTATGGAAAAGAATAAAAACAAATGAGGTATATTTTATCATCACTGTGGCTTTTTGACCTGAAGCTATTCTCCTATTTTGACACAAGGAAAACAAGCACAGAAAGAGACCAGAGCCCAGTAATCTCCCAGAGTTAAAAGACACAGCTTGGAGGAAAATACCAGCTAATGTTCTTTTGAGTTCAGAGAAAACAGTAGAATGAGTTTTTGTAACCTGCATAAGATTCCTGTCTTCAAGGGTTTAGATTCTTCAGTTACTATCTGATTTTGGCATTCTTCACAATTGTTTCTAATATTTCCACCAATATTTCAGTTGTTTTTAGATAGACTTAGTGCTTCCTTCTCCATTTAAGCCAGAACTACAATGATTGTTTTTCTACTGACATTGTGTCTTAGAGAGCTTTTGAATCAATTCTCATTCTACATAGTTTTTCATAGCAATGTTTATGGAACTATTCTTCAAAGAAAGACAATTCAGCTATTTATTTAGGTGGTATTCTTATAAATCATTCTGATAGATATTCTCATAAATGTTAGATCCTTTGTACTTTTTCTATCAGTTTGATCAATTACAATCTAAAAAATATAGTTGTTTAAATCAAAGGGTCTAAAGGCAACTGTGTTTAGTAAATAAAAGGCCACAACAAATATTTTGGACTAAATGTTGTCAAGGTAAGCTTCTGTGTGGTAACATTGGTTTGTGAGTTGGCTGCAAGATGTCAAGGAGAAAGTGGTTCTACTCTTCTAGAGCCACAGGGATTCAAATGGTGCCCTCAAACAAATACCTAATCTGAAAATCTGCCTATTCTTGACAGCAAAGATTACACACAAACCTAACACATGCACATGCCTGCATGCTTTCTAATCATATGATTTTATGAAAAAAAGCTCATCTTTTCCAGTACATTTAGAAATGTTACAACCACCTCTTAGCTGATTGCTAAAGAACTCCTGTAATTTGTGAGGCTTTTGAATCTCTCCTTATCATAAAAACATAGAGGTTGGGCATATCAGCATTTTTATTTTCTTCAATTTCCATTGGTTTTGTTTAGAAAGTAAAATTTATACTTTGTAAACATGAAAAGGTTTTACTCTGAGACAATTTTAAAGGTATGTTTTGTATAAAATATTGTCATTAAATTTATCAGTGCCTCATCTATGTAACATTTTTCTACATTTTTCTACATCTGTTAATCTTGTTTAATTGGTTAAATCTATCCATTACTCCAAAAAGTTTAAGTATTTCATTAATCTTTTAGTGTCCAAAATTAAGAAATTTTAGATTGAGTTTGCATAATTAAAACAGAAGCTATAAACTTGTTGAATATATAAATTCTTATAAGACCTCAGGATACCTTTAAGACTAGATGCCTTTAATTTTTCAAATACATGAGATGTGAAATTCATCATTGTAAACACCAGATGTCAGTGTTTCTCCATGAAAGCCAAATGAACCAACAAATTTTGGCAGTTAAAAAAAATCCAATTTGCCTTAAATTTTTATTCTTAAATGTACATCCAACAGAACAAGATCAATAATGTTCATAATATAGCTGGATATTTGTAATATCTCAAATTGGAAATGATCCAAGGGCTAATCAAGACCTGAGCAGATAAACATTGGGAGTACATACATACAAATGTACACTACACAGCACTGAGAATGAAAAAATAATTCCGCTCTACACAACAAATCTCAAACAATATGGTACATGGAATTCAGATTAAGAGAACAGGTGTTTTATGATTCTGTAAACTTTATGAAGTTTAAGACATATCAGACTAATATATAGGAAAAAGCACATTGTGACAAGGAGGAAACAGAAAGGACTTCTAGGTGACTAGTAACATTTTTTTTTTTTTTTTTGGAACTCTGGGATTTGGCACTGTCCCTCAGCTCTTCAGCTCAAGGCTAGTTCTCTACCATTTGAGCCACAGCGCCACTTCTGGCCTTTTTCTTTTTTCTTATGTAGTGATGAAGAATCGAACCCAGGGCCTCATGCATGCAAGGCAAGCGCTCTACCACTGAGCCACCTTGCCAGCCCTAGTAACATTTTTTATTGGAGAACAAATGTCTTAGGTCCCACATTGATTGGTGGAATTATTTTTCTATGCTCTGCCTGCCTTATTTTATTTCATACAATAATCTACAATTCTATGTTAGTAGATGGCTTCATTTTCTTAATGACTATTCCATTGCCTACATATATCACATTTCTATTCACTCTTCAGTTGTTTGACACTATATTTGCTTTTTTGATTATTACAAATTGTCCTACTATGAATATAAGAGTGCAGATGTCTCTTCATGAAACTGATTTCATTTCATTTGGATTTAGATCCTTGAGTAGAATGGCTAGATCTAATAGTAGTTCCATTTTTAAGTTTCCAAAGAACCTCCATACTGTTTTCCACAATGGCAGTATTAATTCTCAATAGCAGTGTACTAAGGTTTGTGTTTTCTCAGCATCCTCACCAGCATGTGTATATGTATGGTGCTGGGAATTTAACTGAGGGAAAAATGAATGTGAGATGTGTGCTCTGCCTCTGATCTACACTACTAGAATCTTTTGTAATTTTCCAATGATAAGTTTGACTTTGCAATCTGCCTACTATTGTAGATTATTTGTGAAAATTAAAGGTGGTAAAGATTAGCCAGTTAGAATCACGGGGCCCTCAGTGTATAGGAAATTGATTATCCGTGAATTAACCATGTTTTTGTTCTCTTTTGATAATTATTATTTTTACTAGAATGAGATGAGGCTTCATTATGATCATTATTTGCATTTGTCTGATGACCAGTGTTGTTGAGTACTTTCTATTAATATTTTGGTCATTTATGTCTATTTCTTCAACAATGTTTGTAGATCTATTACTCATTTTAATTAATTAGTATTATTATTAGTTCATGAAGTTCTTTATATATTCTGATATTAACCATTGTTATATATAAAGCTTGCAAATACTCTCTCCCATTGTCTATGTTGTCTTGTCTGTGTGATTAGTGTCACATTAATTTCTGATAGAACTCAATGGTTTTCCATGAAGGCTTTTGGTGAATGTTTTGGAAAGGTTGGAGAAGAATCCAGGGGAAGTTGCATCATTTGTCGTAAAGATCAGTAGATCTAACTGCTATTTACTGAGTGAAAGTCCAGCTATGAGGTGATCTGCACAACTGAGAATTGTCCTGTATCCAATGTGACCTTAGAAGTCAACTACCCGTGGAGGCAAATCTTCATAAATCAATCTAAACTTGAACTTTCAACTCATTTTATATGTTAAAAACTGTATTCCTTGAAATATTTAACATACACTGGCTGGGTGAAGGTGGCTCATGCCTGTAATCCTAGCTACTCAGGCGGTTGAGATCTGAAGATCACAGTTCAAAGCCAGCCTGGACAGGAAAGTTCCTCAGACTCTTATCTCCAATTAACTATCAGTAAACCACTGTAGTTCAAGTGGTAGAGTACTTTCTTTGAGCTGAAGACCTCAGGGACAGTGCCCAGGCCCAGAGTTCAAGCCACATGACCAATAAAAAACAATACAAACCAAACAAATATACACTGAACTTTTTCAGGAAAGAATAGACTATAAACTGATGAATATTTCCTAAAAGTGCTCACCATTGAGGAAAATTACGATGACAATATTTATGATATTTGTCTGTCCACATTTACAGTTAAAATACTCACAGTGGTTGAGCAAGTTTATTATGCATGCTGATAATTATGGTGCTAGAACATTTACATACTAAAGTAAATATTGCTTATTGTAAATTAAATTCCCTTTCTTCCTTATACTAGGTTAAAAGATAATGATTTTAAAATTTGTGTGGGAAATTTAATTTTCAAGTTATAAAGTATTATAACACTTAAAATATTTGAATATGATAGGGTTGAAACTATTTCTGTAATTCACAGATTAATCATATCCATCAGCCAGTGATACTTGCTGGCTTATTACTAACTTTGATTTTCACAAATAATCCACAATAATGAGCAGATATCAGAGCAATACCTATTATAAAAGAAGTGGTGCTGTGGTACAAAGTGGTAGAGCACTAGCCATGAACTAAGAGCTAAGGACAGCACCCAGGCCCTGAGTTCAAACCCCACAGTAGATAAAAGCAAGCAAGCAAACAAACATACATATTATATAACTGTGGGTGGTTAGACAGGCAAAACGGAGAAAACCAGGGAGGGAGTGACACTATTCAAAAGAAATGTACTCATTACCTGACTTACATAACTATAACCCTTCTGTATATCACCTTTACAATAACAATTAAAAAATTCTCATTTTAAAGCTAAAAAGACTCTTCTGGAACTAATTGTTTTCAAATGCCTAAAGCATGACCTGAAAGTATATTTGGAAGAACCTACAAAATTTTTGTTTTTCATCATCTTTTGCCTGCTGACAACTTTCCTGCTTCTGGTAGAAGTCAAAAACAATTCAATTAACTAGTTGTATAATATCTAGAGATAAAATATCTAGATGGATAGATAGATACATAGTAGATAGATAGTAGATTCATAGATAAATAGAACCATAGATAGGGTAGATAGTTGGTAGATAGATTGATAGATAGATAGATTGATCGATAGATTGATAATACATATTGATGATAGAGGTAGATCAATAGATACGAGATAACTAAATATAAATAGGTAGGTGATAGATATAAATAGATCAGTGTTGACAAATAGATTTAAATGGTAGATAAATTGTAGATAGATAGAGGGAAATAAGAAAGAGTCCTTCTTTTGACTTCCAGATAGATATCAAAAAATGAAAATAGTACAAAATTATAACCTAAACCCACTGACTGTTCAGTCTGCTACTTTTTTTTTTTAATTGTGAAAAAACCATATAGGGGTTACAATTACATGGGCCAGATAATGAATACATTGCTTACCAAGCATTGTCGCCTCCTCCTTTGTTTCCCCTTCCAATCCCCATCAACCCTGCCAAAGTGGTAAAGTTCGTTTTTTGACATAATGACTTGTACATCTCATTGTTGCAATGGGTCCACCTGTATCCCTTTTTAAACGATTTGTTTTTTCCCTTCCCCTCCACAAATTATACCAACATCAAATACAGTGAAAGCAGGGGTTATACCATGGGGGAGGGACATACAAAGCAACAAAGAAATAATCTTACAAATGTGTTAGAAACAATCCCATGGGGGAAAAAAAAAACATTTGAGTCCTTATCTTGGGATTCATTTCACCTAACATCAACTTTTCTCCTTGTCTCAGAAATATACTAGTTATTGCAAATAAGGGAAACCATGGGACCTATGTTTCTTTGGGCCTGGCTTACTTCACTTAATAGAATTTTTCCAAGTCTTTCCATTTCCTAACAAATGGGGCAATGTTATTCTTTCTGATGGAGGCATAGAATTCCATTGTGTATATATTCCACATTTTCTTGATCCATTTGTCTGCTGAGGAGCATCTGGGTTGGTTCCATATCTTAGCTATGGTAAATAATGCTGCAATAAACATAGTTGTGCTGGTAGTATGGTCCTGTTTGTGATCAGTTGGTTAAATGCCCAAAAGTGGGATTGCTGGGTCATAGGGGAGCTCTATGTGGAGTCTTTTGAGGAACCTTCATACTACTTTCCAAAGTGGTTGAACAGGTTTACACTCCCACCAACAATGAAGTAAGTTTCCCTTCTGTCCACATCCCCTCCAGCATCTGTTGTTATTAGAGTTCTTGATTCTAGCCATTCTAACTGGGGTGAGGTGGTATCTCAATGTTGTTTTGATTTGCATTTCTTTTATGGCTAGGGAGGTTGAGCATTTCTTCATGTGTCTATTGGCCATCCTTCTTTCCTCTTCAGAGAAGTTTCTCTTTAAGTCTTTAGTCCACTTATTTATTGGTCAGTTGTGTCTTTGAGGATTTGTTGTTGGGGGATTTAATTTTTTGAGTTCTAGGTGTTTTAGATATGAGACCCTCGTCCATTGTATGGCTAGTGAAGATTTTCTCCCAATCCATGGGCTTTCAATTGATCTTGCTAGCTATGTCCTTTGCCATGCAGAAGCTCTGCAACTTCATGCAATCCCATTTGTCCAACCTTTCTTTGATTTGTTTTGTTTCCTGGTCTCTATTAAGAAAATTTCGGCCTGTGCCAAGGAGACCTAGGGTTTCTTCTATTCCATCCTGTAATGTTTTCAGAGTGTCTGTTTTGACTCCGAGATCTTTGATCCATTTGGAGTTGATTCTGCAGGTGATATATAAGGTTCTAGCTTTAGTTTTCTACAAGTAGCTAACAAATTTTGCTAGCACCATTTACTGAAGAGTCTGTCTTTCTTCCATTCTATGTTTTTAGCTCCCTTATCGAAGATTAGATAGCTATAGGTCTGCAGGTTCATTTCTAGGTTTTCAATTCTATTCCATTGGTCCTGATGTCTGTTCTTGTGCCAGCACCAAGCTGTTTTGATTACTATGGCTTTGTAGTAGAGTTTGAAATTTAGTATTGATATTCCTACAGCACTGTTCTTTCTGTTAAGGATCGTTTTTGCTATTCGGGGTCTTTTATTGTTCCATATGAATTTTTGGATTGCGTCTTCTATTTCCTTGAAGAATGAGGTTGGAATTTTGATAGGTATCGCATTGAATTTGTAGATAGCCTTGGGAAGTATTGCCATTGTTCCTTCTAATCCAGGAGCATGGGAGGTTTTTCCACTTTCTAAGTTCTGTTTTGATTTCCTTTTTCAGGTTTTTTAAGTCTTCATCATAGAGGTCCTTCACTTCTTTGATTAAGTTAATTCCTAGGTATTTTTTTTTGTGGGGCTATTACAAATGAAGTTGCTTTCCTGATTTCAGCCCCGCTTTTCTCATTGTTGGCATACAGAAAAAACATTGATTTTTGAGGGTTAATTTTATACCCTGCTACTTTGCCAAAGTTTTGAATCAGCTTGAATAATTTGGGCTGTGGAGTCAATGGGATTCTTTAAATACAAGATCATGTCATCTGCAAAGAAGGAGAGTTTTACTTCATCTTTCCCTATTTGGATCCCTTTTATATTTGCATCTTGTCTTATTGCTGTAGCTAGGCATTCTAATACTAAATTGAAGAGAAATGGAGAGAGTGGACATCTTTCTCTCGTTCCTGAGTTAAAAGGAAATGGCTTTAGTTTTTCACCATTAAGTGTAATACTGGCTGTAGGTTTGTCATATACAGCCTCTATTGTATTGAGAAATGTTCCATGGATACCTAATTTTTCCAGAACCTTCAACATAAAGGGGTGTTGGATCTTGTCAAATGCTTTTTCTGCATCTATTGAAATAACCATGTGGTTCTTATATTTGCTCTTATTGATGTGATGAATTATATTAATTGATTTGCATATATTAAACCAGCTTTGCATCCCTGAAATGAATCCTGTTTGATCATGGTGTATGATTTTTTTGGATGGATTGTTGAAGTCGATTGGCCAAAATTTTGTTGAGAAGTTTTGCATCAATGTTCATCAAAGAAGTGGGTCTATAGTCCTCTTTCTTTGATGAGTCCCTGCCTGGTTTTGGGATGAGGGTTATGATGTCTTCATAGAATGAGTTTGGTAGTGAACTTTCTCTTTCAATTTCATTGAAGAGTTGGAGGAATATTGGTTTGAGCTCTGCTTTGAAGGACTTGTAGAATTCCCCTGTAAAACCATCTGGTCCTGGGCTTTTCTTAGATGGGAAGTCTCTTACTGTTGTTTCTATTTCAATGCTTGATATGGGCCTGTTAAGATGGTTTAACTCATCTTGGTTTAGTGTCAGCATGTCAATATTTGCTAGGAAGGTCCATTTCTGCCATGTTCTCAAACTTATTAGCATAAAGGTTTGAGAAATATTCCCTTATAATATTCTGAATCTTGGTTGTTTCTGTGGTGATGTTTCCATTCTCATCTCTGAGTTTATTTATTTGGATGTGTTATCTTCTTTTTCTGATAAGATTTGCTAAGGGTCTGTCAATTTTGTTAATTTTTTCGAAGAACCAATTCTTTGTTTTGTTGATTCTTTCTATGGTTTTTTTTTATTCTAATTCATTTAATTCTGATTTAATTTTAATTATTTCTTTCCATCTACTGGATTGGGGTTTATCTTGCTGCTCTTTTTCAAGGAGGTTCAGATGTCTCATTAAATTGTGGGTTTCAGATCTCTCCAATTTGTTGATGTAGGAGCTCAGAGCTATAAACTTGCCTCTGAGTACTGCCTTTGCTGTGTCCCAGAGGAGCTGGTAATTTGTGTGTTTATTTTTGTTGGATATCATGAACATTTGAATTTCGTTTCTAATATCTTCTATGACTCGCTAGTGATTCAGCAGTGTGTTGTTAAGCCTCCATGTGTTATAAGACTTTCTTTGGTAGCTTTTGGTGTTGAGTTCTAATTTTATTCCCTCGTAGTCTGAGAGGATGCAAGGTATAACTTCAATGTTTCTGAATTTGGACAAGTTTGCTTTGTGACCTAAAATGTGGTCTATTTTGGAAAATGTTCCATGTGCTGCTGAGAAAAATGTGTATTCTGATGCTAGTCTGCTACTCTCATTAATGATCCTTGAACATTTTCACCACTTTTGGTTAAAAATTATAACTTTTGGGCTGGGAAGTTGGCTCAGTGGTAGAATGCTTCCCTCACGTGCATGAGGCCCTGGGTTTGATTCCTCAGCTCCACATAAACAGAAAAAGCTGGAAGTGGCTCTGGGGCTCAAGTGGTAGAGTGTTAGCCTTGAGATGAAGTGCTGAGGGACAGTGCCCAGGCCCAGAGTTCAAGCTCCATGACCAACAAAAAAAATTTAAAAACTTATAACTTTTTGACCCCTCCCCAAATTAATGAATTTCTGTCCACAAAGAATTATATTTCAAGACATTTCATTTTCAGGTAAAACCATATCAAGTTTGTATGAGTTGCTAGTGAAAGATATCATAAGAATATAGCTAAATTATGAATAATAATTACATCTACTCAGAATGTGGGAAAGTAGTGTTTTTTCACTTTTCATACTATTTAACATGGGCTATTCTCACATGCTTGCAATACATTTTATTTGTATGATGTATTACATATCTTGGAACAGAATGGAAAAAGGAATAGTGAGAAAAATAGTCAATGTACAATGTAATATTTAATGTATATTTGTGAAAATGGATCTAGGAAACTTGAAGAGACAAAGAAGGAGAGGAGAGGAGAAATGACATTGATCAAGATGCATCGTATATACAAATGGACATGTTAAATTTAAACTCCCTTGTATAACTATTTGAAGATAATTTGAGTCCTAAAATTGACTGATGGTGCTATAACTTCATTTCTAAGCAAAGTTTTATGAAAAAAATAGCTTTGAGACTCCAAAGGACTGAAAAACATACAAAAATATGACACTTAGCTGGGCGCCGGTGGCTCACACCTGTAATCCTAGCTACCCAGGAGGCTGAGATCTGAGGATCATGGCTCAAAGCCAGCCTGGACAGGAAAGTCCATGAGACCCTTTTTGTTTGTTTGTTTTCTTTTTTTAATTGTAAAAAATAGTATACAGATGGGTTACAGTTACATGAGTAAGGTAGTGAGTACATTTCCTGTCGAGTATTGTTACCTTCTCCTTTGTTTCCCCCTACTGTCCCTCCCCTGCCAATCTTCCCAACTCTCCCTTCTATCTCCCCAAGTTGTAAAGTTCGTTTTCAACATAGTGGCTTGCACATGTCTTTTTTACAATAGGTCAGCCTGTATCCTTGTTTCAGCAGTTTGTTATTTCCCTTCCTCTCCCCAAATTAGAAAAATGTATATACAAAACGCAGGGCACCAATACCAAATACAGTGAAAACAGGGGTTATATATGGTGGGGGAAGAACATACAAGAGAAACCAAAAAAAAATCACATAGTACATTTTAGCTACTTTAAAAACAATAGCAAGAAAGAAAAAAACAAGTTGTGTCCCTATCTTGGAGAACATTTCACTTAACATCATCTTATATGGTCATATGTACATAGCTTTTGACCTTCTCTGCTTGTCCTAAACTTATACTAGTTATTGCAAATAAGGGAAACCATGAGACCTGGCTTAGTTCAAGTCTTTCCATTTCCTAACAAATAGGGCGATGTGGCCAAAAGGGAACCCTACTGCATTGTTGGTGGTTTAAACTATTTGTTCAACCACTTTGGAAAACAGTATGAAGGTTTCTCAAAAGACTCCACATAGAGCTCCCCTATGACTCAGCAATCCCACTTTTGGGTATTTATCTAAACAATCACAAACAAGACCATACTAAAACTACCAGCATAACTATGTTTATCGCAGCATTATTTACCGTAGATAAGATATGGAACCAACCCAGATGCCCCTCAGTAGATGAATGGATCAAGAAAATGAGATATACATATATATATATATATACATACATACATATACACATATATACATATATATACATACATATATACATATATGTATATACACATGTATGTATATGTACATATATGTATACATACATATATATACATGCATATATATACACATACATACATACATACATACATACATACATACATACAATGGAATTCTATGCCTCCATCAGAAAGAATGACATCACCATGAGACCCTTATGTCCAGTAAACCAACAGAAAACCAGAAGTGGTGATGTGGCTCAAGTGGTAGAGCACTAGCCTTGAGCTGAAGAGCTGAGGTACAGCACCCAGGCCCAGAGTTCAAGCCCCATGATTGACAGAAAAAAAAGACACGAAAATATGGCAAGTAAAAACAGTATTTAAAAAATATAGAATGCATAAAGATTCCCATAAGCCAGTCCTTTTTGTTCTCTTAGGTTTTCCTTCTCTCCTTTGCTAGGTTTACCTGATTAGGATGCAACCTTAGTTTATTACATTTACATACAAATTATATGTACTCTCAGACTGATTTGTATTACCCATATTAGCTTGTTTTATTATTTATTTAATATGTCTTTTTCTCTGGGATAGATCTGGTTACCTTAGGTTCAAACAAAATACATTTTTTCCACTTAAACTAATGGAAATATTATTAAAAACTTTCCACATTACCATTTTCAAAAAAAAATCAAAAGGTGCTATTCCAAAAGGAAATTCATTTACCTATGACTTCTAAACACAAACTCTGATTTCTTCTTTCCTCTCCCAGCAGGGCTGTGGCTCCTGTACAATAGCTACTCAGGCAGATGCTAGTAACAACTAGGCCTGTGTTTACTGCCCACTCCCTTGTTTCCATGAAGAGAAGAGTCAGTGAAACGCAGCTGTACTATAAATAAAGCATTCCAATGGAAAATTTTCACTTTGTTATCTAAATATCATGCTGAGAACCTCTTGGTTGCTTCTTGTTCCCTATACAGCAACCATATCATAATCAATTATTTCACAAATTGTGAAAGTAATGTTAGGACCTCTGACTACAAGTACCTATTGTCACTAATTGTTTTCTCTTATATTTACTAATAAAAGTAAAAGTAAGCATTTTATGAGGAAGAAAAATTAAGATAAAATGTCGGTTTATGGCCTCATATATTTGCTTTCATCCCTACTTACTACTCACTCTATAATTCCTGTATGGTATAAAAATTAAAAGGAAAGTTAAGACATAATGCACCAATGTACAGGACCTTGATTGAAATCTAGCCCAGGAAGAGAAGTCCATGAGATTCTTATTTCCAATTAACCACCCATAAACCAGAAGTAGAGATTTTACTCCAGTGGTAGAGCACCAGCCTTGAGCAAAAAAGCTCAGAAGGCCCTAAGTTTAATACTCTGGTTGAACATACACACATACACACACACACACACACACACACACACACACACACACACACACACACGTAATAACATACTACGTTATACATTCTTGCAGTTATACTAGTTAATAAAAGAAAAATTACACTTCCTTGAAAAATTCTCCCTCATACAGTTATATTAACGTCTCAACTAACATGAATGAATTCATTGTGACTTTATTTTTCCTTTAAATTTAGATATTATTCCTATGTCCTTAGAAATTAAATTACCTGGAGACTTCCAGCTTTTGGGTGATTAATTAGAGGTAAGAGTCTCAAGGACTTTCCTGCCTGCGCTGGCTTCTAATCATGATTTTTCAGAAAAAAATGTCACTGCCCTATACATGTATATATGTATATATGGCAGTGAATATATAATTCAAGCACAGTGTATCAAGGAACTCCCCAAGCTACAGGTATTTTCTTATCTACTTGATACAATTAGTCTATTGAATGTGATAAGTATTTAGTTAAGTTGCAATCCTAGTCAATAGTGTTCCTGACAAAATGAATAGATCATAGGGAGAGATGCAGTAGAACTCACATGAATCCAGTGGCTGAGAACAGCTACTCCTTGTACCTCATTCTTAATTTTGATCAAAGTTATTTAGCATCTGACCCTGGTACAGAGCTGAGTGCTGGGTAGGAAATGGGCTATTGTGGATGTGAATGTATCTTTTGCATATTTATGGATACCCATATGGACCTCAACAATTAGGAAAGTTAAAAGATATGTAAATGAATAGGAAGAATACAAGTACCAATGTTAATGAGCTCTGTGAGTAGACAGGTTCAGGCTGATGATGAGATGGCTTGCCCAAAATGATAGACAAGACATGATCTACCATCCTCACAGAATTGGCCAAAAGAACTGGAAAGGTTTGTATAACATGTCTGAAGCTTTTGGTATAAGAGGTAGATTTGTAGGCAGATTTTCAACTCCCCTTTCTGTCTTCTCTCCAGTATGAGATTCAAAGATTTGAACTGTCAAAGCCATGCCATTTTAGACTCTCCTGAGGAATTTTTCTCACAGGTAAACTTGGGATAAGTGAATCCTGAAGGCAATAATAATAGACTGTGCAGAAGCTGGTCACTCAGTAATACAAAATGATTATTTATATAGAAATTAACAGTTCAAAGCACCTATGTTTTTTTCCACAGCTCATGTTCTAATAAAAAAATTACAAATTTCCATCATTTGTGTGAGAGAAATTTAGTGATAACTAATTTGAGACTTCCTTTTTGCTCAAGATGTCAACTAAGTTCTAAAAAGCACTATGACAGTAGTACGAAAGTAGCTGATCAGAAAGCTATTATTGTAATTGTACAAATACAAATTGCAGATGTGCATTGCTCAGATCCCAAAATTGTCATCAGGAATGACCCTTGGTAATTCCTAGGAGAGGATGCTCTGGTTCCTTGGCATATTCTTCCCCATAAAATGATTGTTTCTTTTCTGTATCTAGGCTATTGGAGACAATGGAAGCATGTTGATGTGATAAGGCATGCTGAAACTGTGATCTATGGTCAATACTTCCTTTTGTTGTGAGATATTAGATATAGAGTATCTGAAGTCAGTCACCGTGCACTTCATGTGTACATGTCTGATGTTCAGTGTGAACTCATCATATCCCCAATGTTTTTTAATTATTGTTATCTTTAAGTAGATGTACAAAGAGTTGCCATTCAACAATGCTGTTTACCAACAGAGTGTTTTGTGGTCCATGATTACTGAGAGAATTATCTGTGGGTTTTCTGGAAGAGAACTCTTTGAAGTTTCTACTTCTTTTCTTTACACACCTTTCCTCTGTGATGCTTTTAAACTGTTTCCTTTCATGCAATAAGCCATAACTGTTAAAACAGCTTTTCTGAGTCCTGAGAAAGTCTTAAACGACCTACAGCTCAATACTTAACTTATATTGTGCCTGCAATAATCCAGGCACACTGCTAAACATGCTATATGTATTAAAACTTGTAATGCATGAAACCATTCTTTGAAGTACATGATATGATTCCAGATAGTCCTTTACATACTGTGGGTTGACTTGCCATTTTTTCAACTTTACGCTGGTACAAAAAATGGCATACATTTAATAGAAACCATGCTCCAAACTTTGTATTGTTGAACTTTTCCCAGGCTGGCAAAGTGGGATATGGCATTCTCTGGAAAGGCGGAACAGCTACAGCAAAACACAGCTCCCAGTCAGTCTACCCTGAAGGTCCACAATGTTCTGTGTAGAAGCTATCCAACTCTCCATTACAAATATCAGTATGGAAGAACAAAGAGATGTCTTAAATTTTTATTAGGAAGTAGGTGGGGATGAAGGAAGAGTAATAGATGTGAGAGACATGATTAGAATATACTGTATGCATGCGTGCAAATGTCACAATAACCCCATTGTATAGATAATATATGTGGAGGAAAAAACAACAATAAAATTAAAAACTACAAATAGACCTAACTAGAGTCCTTACACTAGAGTCCTTGCATACTGTTATTGAACAGTTATTCAAAAGAGTGTAAAACAATATACAAGATACTTTTGTACATCCATGCTTAAGCCAGCTGAGATGCACAACAGATAAATCAATAAATAATGGTATATACACATATATATGTGTATGTACACACACATGTACACATAGTTTAGAATACTACACAGACATCAGGAAAGAAGAAATCATGTCATTTGCAGGAAATGGAGAACATCATGTGGGAATAGAAACCAATATCACATGTTCTTGTTCATTGGTGGAAGCTGGATATACCTGGATAGATATATATCTGGATATATATGTATATATATATACACACATATATACATACACATATACATTGATATATATAAACATATTCACATATATAACGTATGTACACATAGCATGATTCCAACTATGAGACTATTTAACAGGATGAAGATGAGGAGAAAAGAAAGATGGATGGTGAATGTGTGTGTGTGTTTTATTGTAAAAATACTGGACAGAGGGGTTACAGTTACATGAGTAAGGTAATGAGTACATTTCCTATTGAACATTGTTACCTCCTTCTTTGTTTTTCCCCTACCATCCCTTTCCTCCCCACATCCCCAACTCCTCCCTCCCTAACCCCCCGAAGTTGTAAAGTTCATCCACCCAAAGTTGTAAAGTTCACTTTCAACATAGCATCTTGTACATCTCATTGTTACAATGAGTCAACCTGTTTCCTTATTTAAGCATTTTGTTATTTCCCTTCCCCTCCCCAAATTAGAAAACTGTATATACAAGATGCAGGGCACCAGAATCAAATACAGTGAAAACAGGGTTTATACCGTAGGGGAGAACATACAAAAGAAACAAAAAATTACATAGTACATTATAAATACATTAAAAAACAATATCAAGAAAGAAAAACCATTTGTATCCCTACTCTTATCAATAAACCACTCAGAAAATCAGAAGTGGTGCAGTGGCTCAAGTGGTAGAGTACTAGCCTTGAGCTGAAGAGCTGAGGGACAGCATTCTGGCCCAGAGCTCAAGCCCCACAACTGACCAAAAAAAAAAAAATTCTCAATGAAAGCTGTTGAGCAATAGGAGGGTGAGAGAGCGAAGAATGGAAAGCAATAGAGAAGGTTATTCAAATTAAAATATAATATATAAAAATCTGAAATACCATAGAGAAACCACTTAGCTCAGTTCACACACTCTGAGAAAAGATGGAAAAGAGAAACAAGCTCTGTTGAGGACAGCAAATGGAGAGAGCAACAGAGAATGAATATAATTCAAGAAGTGAGGAAGAGGAAAAGGGAGGAGACTAGAGAATGTGAGATTGATCTGGAAACTTCGCCTGTCTGATTGGTATGTCACAATGGAATCTCTCTTGCACAAACAAGGTAGCTAAGAAAAAATAAAAATCAGAAATAATTGTAAAAATAAAATAAAAGTGAATACACAAAAAATAAAAGAAAAGAGCCCTTGTGTTAGAACCTGTTATAGGTCCACCAAGCTATGATATTTAGTAGAGCAGGTTTAATGAATGTAGTCTCAATTTGCGATGGGCTTATCAGGGTATAACTCTGTCGTATATTGAGAAATAGAAATAGTCCTATTTTTAAATGAGAAAACAAAGCACATAAAGCATATCTTATTTGTTTAAGGTCATAGGAGTGGTGATAAACGACAAACCCTGAGCTCAAAATTTGGCTCTCTAACTCTGGAAAGTGAATACTCAAACATCCAGTTAGAGTTTAGAAGGGTATAAGGAAAATCAAGTGCTGTTGAATCAAGTACCCATGCCAGGCTTCGCTGAGGGCTCCCAACCTGTCTTATTCCTACCCTCTACTCACTTTCAGATCAAATCATACTTTCTTGTTTCTCTGCCTTGATAAGGACACTGGAAATCTTGTACGTGTCTATGTCATAATGGGTCAAGTTTAATCCCTAAACAGCTCAAAGGCCACAGTGCTCAGTTGCACAAAGCAGATTTTTTTGAGGAGTCTAGAAAACAGACCACTGCCTGATTTCAGTCTTTTGACTTATCTTTCCTCTGATCCAGCAGTGGGTTCTCTCTGGTTCAAGAGTTCCCCTGTGACCTAGCAATCCCACTTTTGGACATTTACCCGAATGATCACAAACAAGACCATACTAAAACTACCAGCACAACTATGTTTATTGCAGCTTTATTTACCATAGTGAAGATATGGAACCAACCCAGATGACCCTCAGTAGATGAATGGATCAAGGAAATGTGGTATATATACACAATGGAATCCTGTGCCTCCATCAGAAACAATGACATTGCCCCATTTGTTAGGAACTGGAAGACTTGGAAGAAATTCTATTAAGTGAAGTAAGCCAGGCCCAAAGAAACATAGGTCCCATGGTTTCCCTTATTTGCAATAACTAGTATATGTCTGAGTCAAGCAAAAACGATCAGATAAGTTGATGTTAGGTGAAATGAACCCCAAGATAAGTACTCAAATGGCTTTTCTTTCTTGCTATTGTTTCTTACATATTTATAAGATGATTTCTTTGTTGTTTTGTATGTCCCTCACCCACAGTATAACTCCTGTTTTCACTGTATCTATCCAAATTTCATAAGTAATACTAGTAGACTTTGAATCTGGTCAGTCTTCAGCATTAACCAGTGCTGCCTGAGATATAACTTCACTTTCTCCAATGCAAATACCTAGGCTGTGCTTCCCAGAGTCAGCCATTGGAGAGAGTGAGGGTAGTAGCTCGTTTCATTCTTGCTTGATCTTAGAATAGTTCTTCAAAAGGCAGTAGTAGAATGTTCCCAAGAGAGCTTGATCCAAGTGAGAAAAAATGTGTGTGTGTGTGTGTGTGTGTGTGTGTGCGTGTGTGTGTGTGTGTGTGTGTGTGTGTGTGTGTGTGTATGCCTGTGTGGTGCTAAGGAATGAACCCAGGTCCTCACATATGCTGGAATTTTACTGGACCACTGAGCTACATCCACAGCCTCAAATTTAATCTAGAAGCAAAAGGAAGGACTGAAGAGATGGAAAAGGCTGGGCCTCACCCATCAGAGGCAAGCCTAGAGCATGCTAAGGTTGTCATCAGAGGGAAAGCTGATGAGCAGATAACTTTCTCCTAGTTGCCAAGAGGCCTATGCTACTTCTTAGCTCCAGTAAGAAACATGAGGAGGGGGAATGTCTGTCAGCTATGAACAATCTTTCCACACCAGATATCTGCATCTACTCATATACATTGAAACAAATATTAACTATATTAGATTAGAGCATCAAGGACAGACTAAGACATTGAGACCATTATTGTAGTGGCTTTGTGAACTACTGGCATGGCACTAGTCCACCTTGTTTTGTTCCTAAGATTGTTTTATTTATTTATTTATGGAAATAGTGTTTTCCAGGAGAGTCAGGAACTTGTTTGTCTCATTGACTGCTGCCTCTTCAACACCTAGAAGAGAAATTGACTCAGAGCAGAAGTTCAATAAATAAATATTTGTTAGATGAGTGATTGAATGATTGCATGACTAGCTGACAAATATTCTGGGGATTTTTTTTTCTGAGCTTTGCAGCAGAGAAATCAAAGAACTAGGTTTAGAAATGAGGAAACTTTGATTTGCATTTCTTTTATGGCTAGGGAGGTTGAGCATTTCTTCATGTGTCTATTGGCCATCCTTCTTTCCTCTTCAGAGAAGTTTCTCTTTAAGTCTTTAGCCCACTTATTTATTGGGAAGTTGTTTCTTTGAAGATTTGTTGTTGGAGGATTTAATTTTTTGAGTTCCAGATATATTTTAGATATGAGACCCTTGTTCGTTGTATGGCTAGTGAAGATTTTCTCCCAATCCGCAGGCTTTCAATTGATCTTGCCAGCTATGTCCTTTGCCACGCAGAAGCTCTGCAATTTCATGCAATACCATTTTCCAACCTTTCTTTGATTTGTTGTGTTTCCGGGTCTCTATTAAGAAAATTTCGGCCTGTGCCAAGAAGACCTAGACCACCTCACCCCAGTTAGAATGGCTGTAATGAAGAACTCTAATAACAACAGATGATGGAGGGGATGTGGACAGAAGTGAACCTTACTGCATTGTTGGTGGGAGTGTAAACTTGTTCAATCACTTTGGAAAGCAGTATGGAGGTTCCTCAAAAGACTCCACATAGTGCTCCCCTATGACCCAGCAATCCCACTTTTGGGCATTTACCCAAATGATCACAAACAAGACCATACTAAAGCTACCAGCACAACTATGTTTATTGCAGTATTATTTACTATAGCTAAGATATGGAACCAACCCAGATGCCCCTCAGTAGATGAATGGATCAAGAAAATGTGGTATATATATATATATATATATATATATACAATGGAATTTTATGCTTCCATCAGAAAGAATGACATTGCCCCATTTGTTAGGAAATGGAAAGACTTGGAAAAAAATTATATTAAGTGAAGTAAGCCAGGCACAAACAAACATAGGTCCCATGGTTTCCCTAATTTGCAATAACTAGTATATGTCTGAGTCAAGCAGAAAAGGTCAGATAAGTTGATGTTAGGGAAATGAACCCTAAGATATGTATGCAAATGTTTTTTTTTCTTTCATGAGATTGTTTCTAACACATTTATAAGATTATTTCTTTGTTGCTTTGTATGTCCCTCCCTCAAGATACAACTCCTGCTTTCACTGTATTTGATGTTGGTATAATTTGTGGAGGGGAAGGGAAAAAACAAATCGTTTACATAGGGGTAGAGGTGGACCCATTGCAATAATGAGATGAACAAGTCGTTATGTCGAAAACGAACTTTACAGCTTTGTTGGGGGGGGGGAAAGGGTTAGGTGTGGGGGGGGAGGATTGGAAGGGATGGGAAGGGGAAACAAAGGAGGAGGCCACAATGCTTGATAAGAAATACACTCATTATCTTGCGCATGTAATTGTAACCCCTCTGTACAGTATTTTCACAATAAAAAAGAAAAAAGAAATGAGGAAACTTTGTAATGTCCTGATGTGTAGGAGAGGGAAGAGAGCCAGCCTCGTCCTGGCCTTGGCATTGAGATGGAAAAGGTGATAACAGTTTCATAGCCTCAAGCAAAATCATTACACGACCGAGTCAGAGTATAGTGGCATGAACTGATTTACCAACCTGGGCAGAGAATGACTGTTTTGAGACGTGAAGCTCACAGCAGCTCTGAGAAATACTCATTGATAGCATCGATTGCTTTAAGAGAGAAAAATCTACAATAGAAAGAGCTAAGGTGATGATGCCCAGAGATGAGATAATATTGAAGTCACTCACACAGACAGATTATGTTGAAGTCAGTCAGGACCAATCTGGAACCAATCAGGATTTCAAGTGCTTTGGGCAATATTCGGATTCCTAGAATTATTTATTGTCAGCTTTGGACAAACACAGCATTCCTATTGCTTTTCTCTTCAGGCTAATGGGTATGGAAGGGTACTTGTTAAATTGTTTGCTCTCTGATTTAAAAAAATGCATTCCGTTGCCTCAAATATAATTAGTGATTTCCAAAATAATTTATTATGTGGGGGAGGGTGTCTTGGGACTTGATTTCAGGGAGGGTGTCTTGGGGTTTGATTTCAGGGTCTGAGTGTTGTTTTGACTATAGCTCTGTGTGTGTGTGTGTGTGTGCGCGCGCGCGCGCACGCGCTTAATTGGAGATAGGAGCCTCACAGAAATTTCTGCTTAGAGTAGTTTTGAACCTCAATACCTAGATGTCAGCTTCATGTGTAGCTAGGATTGTGGGTATCAAAGGTAATTTTTACAGAAAAAAAACCCAAAAAGACATGAATTGAATATAAGGGAAACGAATTTGGGTGTTGGAACCAATGGGAGATAGGAGCAGGAAATGGAGGGAAGAATGGTGGAAGAACATTGTATGTGTGGGGAAAAGGTCATGACAAAGCCTGTATACAATCTTGTAGGATAAACAAATGGAGAGCTGGGTGCCTGTGGCTCCCTCCTGTAATCCCAGCTATTCAGGGGATAGTGTCTAGTCCCTGAATTCAAGCCCCAGTGCCAACACATACAAAAAATGGGAGACCTAAGTGCAGGGATTAATAATGAATTCTAAAGGGGGTTGAATGTGATTAAAGTGTATTTTAGATATGTACCAAAATATTATAATGAAACTCCTCACAATGTATAATTATAATATATGCTCAATAACTTTTACTTAATATAAAGAATTTACTTCATGTTCTTCCTCCTTCTTCTCATGATATCTTATATGTACATGTGTAAAATAGCTCCTAAGAAGTTTTAAAAAAAAAAACAGAAACTTTTGGCATATTTAATCATATTTAATCAAGATGTTCCTGTTCTCAGGAAGAAGTAATATATTGTCCCACTTAAATTATGGAACACAGTAGAGTTTTGATGAGAAAATTGGAAGGAGTACCCATCTTCTGAGACCAGGGAGGAATTTTAGCCAATAATTTAACACTAATATCTAGCTCACAGCCATTACTGCTAAAAATCAATGTACAATTGGGCCATAGAGACACTTCTCTGCCTCTTATAACAACATAAACTTTATACCTGCCAGGTCCCAGCTACCTGCTCTAGACCTAGCATCATCTAAGGTAAAATTAGGCAAAGTTGAATGCTTACAAATCATATAATTTCACTCATGAGTCTCATCTACCTAAAACGCAGACTTCTGTGTCTTTGCTCTGTTTTCCTATGTGGGGATCCACTCTGTTCAGCTACCTACCATCTCCTTGAGCTTGACTGCCTTTCAATCCTTTTTTTCTTTCTTTTCTGGGATCTTATTCTCCTGTCAATATTTTTCTTCATAATTCATCTTTTCATATAAGATTCCTTTTTGTTTGGTCTTGGTTCTTCATTCATAAATACTACATTTTCATAGCTGTATCTTGTTTTAGCATGTATTAGAAAATATAAACGTCACATTTGTGCACGTATTGTCACATAGGTTAAAAGTGAAGGAAAAATTTTGAATGAGGATAGAAGGTGTGGTAAAGAGTTGATTTAAAGAAACACAAAAAGAATGGTATATATTTAAAAATGAAAACAGAAAAAACTATAGGTAACTGAAGTTTCCATGCTACTTGAACATAAACTTGGTTTTCCATTAGTAAGTACAATTTTGACCATTCTCCATGGCTTATGTCTGTAATCCCAACTACTCAGAAAAAGTGCTCAGCAGGATTGTGGTTAGAAGGCAGCACTGGCAAAATTTGGGTAAGAACCCCATCTCAATCAACAAGATGGGCACAGTGATGGATGTTTGTCAACCCGGCTGTAGTATAAGAGACATTGGTAGAAGGCTTGCTGTCCATGATCAGCCCTGGACAAAACATAAGACCTTAGATGTCTTTTTGTAGTTGATGGTGGTTATGGTGTCAGAACAGGGGCTTGAATGAAGGATCTGTGTACTCTCCTTAACTCTTTTGCTCAAGGTGAAGCTCTATCACTCAAGCCACACCTCTACTTCTAGGTCTATGCTAATTTTAATTTAATCTCAGTAAAGTTCTGGAGATATGACTCTCATGGAAATTCCTGCCTTGGCTTACTTTGAACTGATATCCTCATATCTCAGGATTCTTGGTATCTAGGACTATAGGTGTGAGCCACTGGACCCAGTTTACACATTGTCTCCGGAAGCTCACACATCCTCAGAATGCAACAAAGCCACGGCCTTTTTCTCAGTCTGCTACAATGATAAAAGCCTACACCTCCAGTTCAGTCTGATACAGTTGATGTGAGTGTGCATGTGTGCCTGTGTACTGTTAATAAAGATAATATATTCCTAGTTCTGAAAGTTTAAAAATACATAAACTATCACTGTTAACATTGCTAATGCTTTGTCACCTTTTTCTTCAGTTTTTTGAAATACTTTATTACTTAACAGTATATCTTTTAAACATTTATATGTTAGTGTGATATCTTTATGGTATAGTATAACAATCCTTAATAGCCTGGTATAAATATGCACCATCATTCAGCCATGCCCATGTTGGACATGATTAACTTTTATCATTACATGCTTTTTAACAATAAACATTTTTGAGCATAATTCAGCATACCAGGTTGAATTACTCCATTAGGCTAAAATTCCCAGGAGAGGAGTTTGTAGGTCAAAGATCATAAAAATTTTGAAATGACTAGCTATTTGAAGTGACTACATATTTAATGTCTACCCAGAGAGATCCCTTTTGCTTGTTCTAAATTAATGTTTTCTGAATAGCGTTTTAGGATTTTGTTCAAAAATATTACTTTTTAAAATAATTTGTTCATCAATATTAAATTTTAAGAATGTAATTGGATTCTGCATTAGAAAATATATGCCCTGTTTGTACACATTCAAAACTGCATTCAGGGACATTTCACAAAAAAACAATATAGATGGTTAGAAAGGGGCTGGAAATCTGGTTGTTGGAGCTTTTGTTCTAAAGCACTCTGACATTTCTCAGGCTTTTATTCTTATGAGTGGACCTTGTGAACTGAAAGGGCTGTTTGAGAAACCCAGAGTAAGAGACCCTGGGAAGTAGGAGAACAAAAGTAGAAAAGAGAGAGATGTGAGAGAGCCAGAGTTATTGAAACTTTGTGTGAATGAACAGGATGGCTAAAGGGGACATAATGGAATTTAAGGATATTCTTTTACATGGAACCTGCATTCTCTTTCACCAAAAGCTTGTAAGGTTTGTTCACGCTCTATCCTCAATAAGTTCAGTCAGGTCACATGAAAATTTACAGAGGCTAGTACACAAAGGCTTATAAATGTAAACTTCAAAAGAATATCTGAAAAGCTGGCATGCTATGAATCTATAAAGTAGGTATCTGGGTTAAGGCTATAAGCTTTCAGAACACAAAAAGCCACAAAGAGGCTTTTAGCTACTCCTTGGTGTTTTGAGTTGGGGGAGGGGATCAGGGATGGGATGGAACTTATGGAGAGCTCTGGAATGTGTTTCAAGTTTACATCTTAAAGAGAACTAGATACAAATATAGGCAATTTTCAAATATATCCTTATCCACTAAGAGGGACTGTGGAGCAGTTTCTGTTTAATGTTTTATTTGGAACTATAGATTCAAGAACCATACTTCTTACCAAATCCCAAATGGTAAAAGATCTAAGAGAGGACGTGCTATATTTTAACAAAAAGGAGAAAATAAGAGGTGGGAGTTACTTTTAATTTGAGAATCGTGTAAATATCATATTTTTATAGAACAAAGGATATCATTTTAAAATAAATGGAAAGAAATTATATGCTCTATTTTTGCTCTATTGTTGTGATTGAATCATTACATACACATTATTACCATTATTGCACAAACAAAAATTATTTTAAATAACTGTAAAGTAGAATTTTGACTCAACATCCATAAATCCTCAGGAAATTATAAAAATAAGAAATAAAACAATGACAAATACATTTGCACCAGGTGCCAATGGCTCATGCCTGTAATCCTAGCAACTCAGGAAGCTGAGGCTTAGAAACCAGCCCTAGCAGAGAAGTCCCCTTGAGACTCTCATCTCCAATTAACCACTCCAAAGCCAGAAGTAGTGCTATGGTGCAAAGTGGTAGAGTGCTAATCTTGAGCAAAAGAGCTCAGAGACAGTGCCAAGACCCTGAGTTCAAGCCCCACAACTGGCCAAAAAAAAATGTATTTGCACAACAGGCTACTACCTAATGATTCAGATATGTGTTATATCTCATACATGTACTTAAAACTATGGGATAGAATCTTTGTATATGCATAGATCCCTTCAAGTATCTTCTACTGCAGAGTTCCTCATATCCTATGTGCAGATGCTATCATTACACGAGGTCCTCCCGTACCCTACAAAAATGAAAATTTTAAGCATGTGTGCTCTTGAGCCATCTAATTCTGCCCCCACTATTTTCCATAATGGCCTCTCTCTCTCTCTCTCTCTCTCTCTCTCTCTCTCTCTCTCTCTCTCTCTCTCACACACACACACACACACACACACACACACACACACACACACCTCTCCCTCCCCCTCTCTCTTTCTCTTCCTCTCACCTTCTCTCTTCTTCTCCCTCTCCCTCTCCTCTTCCTCTTCCTCTTCCTCTTCAAGTCCTTATTTTGCCAGTTTCTCTTTTTGTGTTGTGCTTCTATTTTATTGTTTTCTGGAGACATCATTTTCCACTTAACACCAAGCCAGTTCATCTATGGATCACATTCAGACTACTTTTCTCCACCAGTCTCTCCTTCAGGAAAACTCTTCCTGAAGAGAAGAGAAGGAAATGTGGAGAATACAACATTTGAGGGTGATATGAAAGTTCTAACCATCTTTCTTGAATTTTACTTTCACTTTGGAATTACTTTAACTTTATCCTTAATATAGCAGTTCTGTTTTACCCAGAGTGCTGCTGGGGTTGTCTAGTGGAATTGTCAGGTCATGACAGGTTTTGTGCTCAAGCCTCATCCACTTAAGCCACAGCTCAACTTCCAGGTATTTGGTAGTTAATTGAATATAAGCTTCTCATGCACTTTCCTGCCTGGTATGGCTTTAAACCATGATCCTCAGATATGCCTCCTGAGAATCTAGGATTACAGAAGTGAGTCACCAGTGCCCACTTTAATAGATTAATGATGTGTGTGTGTGTGTGTGTGTGTGTGTGTGTGTGTGTGTGTGTGTGTATTCTAGTCATAGAACTTGAACTCAGGTCCTAGACATTATACTGAGCCTTTTTACTCAGTATAAATGAGCCACTTGAGCCACAGCTCTACTTCTTTTTTTTTTCTGGTTAATTGGAGATAAGAGTCTCATGGACTTTGCTGACCAGGCTGGCTTTAAGTGGAGATCCTCAGATCTCAGCTTCCTGAGTATCTTAAGATTGTAGGTATGAGCCACCAATGCCCAGCATAAGAAGGAAAGTTTAAAGGATTTGCAATAATGAGCAATTTAACAATAGACTGGCAAACTGGGGTGAGGTGGTATCTTAATGTTGTTTTGATTTGCATTTCTTTTATGGCTAGAGAGGTTGAGAATTTCTTCAGTTAGAATGGCTATAATCAAGAACTCTAATAACAACAGATGCTGGAGGGGATATGGACAGAAGGGAACCTTACTACATTGTTGATGGGAGTGTAAACTTGTTCATCCACTTTGGAAAGCAGTATGGAGGTTCTTCAAAAGACTCCACGTAGAGCTCCCCTATGACACAGCAATCCCACTTTTGGGCATTTACCCAAATGCTCACAAACAAAACCACACTAAAGCTACCAGCACAACTATATTTATTGCAGCATTATTTACCGTAGCTAAGATATGGAACCAACCCAGATGCCCCTCAGTAGATGAATGGATCAAGAAAATGTGGTATATATACACAATGGAATTCTATGCCTCCATCAGAAAGAATGACATTGCCCCATTTGTTAGGAAATGGAAAGACTTGGAAAAAAATTATATTAAGTGAAGTAAGCCAGGCCCAAAGAAACATAGGTCCCATGGTTTCCCCTGTTTGTGATAACCAGAGTATGTCTGAGTCAAGCAGAAAAGGTCAGATAAGTTGATGTTAGGGAAATGAACCTCAAGGTAAGTATTCAAATGTTTTTTTTTTCTTTCATGCAATTGTTTCTAACATATTTATAAGATGATTTCTTTGTTGCTTTGTATGTCCCTCCCCCATGGTAAAACTTCTGCTTTCATTGTATTTGATGTTAGTATAATTTGTGGAGGGGAAGGGAAAAAACAAATCGTTTAAATAGGGATACAGGTGGACCCATTGCAACAATGAGATGTACAAGTCGTTATGTCGAAAACAAACTTTACAACTTTGGTGGGGGGCGGCTTGGATAGGGAGGGTGGGGGGTATGGGAAGGGATGGGAAAGGGAAAGGGAAACAAGGAGGAGGCAACAATGCTTGATAAGAAATGTACTAGTTATCTTGCCCATGTAATTGTAACCCCTCTGTATGGTATTTTCACAATTAAAAGAAAAAAGACTGGCAAGTAAGAAGTAAAAAAAATTGACATAAATTTAAAAATAGTAAATAGGAAGAACCCTCATAATCCCTAAGGTTGCAATCAAGCACCCAGAGATGAGATCTTCATCTTATGTCAGATCTTGTATTTTTGTCACAAACTGAGATTTTGTCAATTCCTTGAAAGTTACCAAGTTAGCCTGCAAAAAGTTTGTAGATGCAGACACAAACATCCAATTCTGGAGTCAATGCCAGAATATTTGGCTACTTGTGGCACAAGATAGAATGCTGTGTTTGTAGTCGGGCACAGGTGGCTCACACCTGTAATCCTAGCTGCTCAGGAAGCTGAGATCTGAGGATCATGGTTCAAAGCCAGCCTGGGCAGGAAAGTCTGGGAGACACTTTTTCTTATCAATTAACTACCAGAAAACCAGAAGTGGTGCTGTGACTCAAGTGGTAGAGTGCTTGACTTGAGCTGAAGAGCTGAGGGAGAAGAGGTGAGGGACAGTGCCCAGGCCAAGAGTTCAAGGCCCACAATTGACAAAAAACAAATTCTGTGTTCATGTAGGTAATCACCAGCAGCCAGGGAACTGGAGGAAGCTGCTATCACCTGGATGATGATAGCCAGTGTGAAAAAGACAGGAATTGTAGACACTGAAGTGCTCCAAGAGTCTGATGCTAGAGAAAGCCTTACACACTGCAGAACACAGATAAAGTTTGTGTACCACACAAGCACATGGAAAGCTGGAAGACACATGGCGAAAGGAAAGAGAGCCCATTTGTATTGAAAATGACTCATCACTGCCCTCAGCTTATAAAACCTCAGTACCTGATTTCAGAAGAAAAAATAAAAGTATAAAGGGCCCAGATCTATTATGACAAAGCAGGCAAATATGTGGGAATAGGCAACCTCATAAAAAACTCCAGAATGGGAGTCAACATTTTTCCCCCATCATTGATGAACCCTACACAGAACACAGGTCTTTGCTACTTTTGGATATGCTAATCTACATGGTTCAGATAAATCTATTTTTACCACAGTGAAGACATTCTCCTGAGCCTTTTCTTACTGAGCTAGCATTCAAACAAGCCTTTCATATCACCCAACTGATGGGTAATGTATAGGATATGTTACTTCAAAAACCCAAATGAATTTGCAATGCTAAGTATTTATTTCTTATTGGTGAGTACTATAATAGCTTGCTCTTCACGTTGAAAGACATGCTGTAGCATGGCTCTGATTAGCAACTCACCGAAAACTTCAGTAAAGGAAAAGGTCCTGAAACATTACAGATTTATGACCTTCCATTAGGAGCATGAGTCTTAGGAATTCACTCAGTGTAACTGTCATCTCTTGCATCTCAGGTCAAATTAAAATAGTATCATAAATCCAATGAAGCCAAGTATCATGCCGTGATAGTCTTCTATGTTCTACATGCCAGTTGATCAAAGTATAAAAGAAATCAGTGCATCAAGAAAAGGCAAAGCCAAGAATACCTTTATTTCTGTTGTCTTCTCAATGGACACACTGGTTACAGGAGTGGATAAGAATTCATTCCATATGGTAGACTGTCTGTTAATGTACTGTGAGTGGGTACCATATCTGGAAAAGAAGATGCAATTAAAGTGACAACTTGATCAAGTGTTCAACAGTTTACTGTTGCCTTCCATGGTCCATCTAAAATTGTTACAGTACCAAACTACTATTTGAGATGAGAATATCCTACAAAGACAGCTCTTAGGCTCAGTTCAAGAATCTTATGTGAGAGATATCCCAGATGTTAAGTATTTTACATGCAGGCACTGGAAAGTTTACCATCTTTATGTTCGTGGATCCAATATAAGATAGATCTTAACCAGTTATTTGATTCTAACTGGGGTGGGGCATAATGATGCTTTGGTTCCTATATATCAGCATTAATTCAGATCTTGTAGCAAAATGCTCTGAAAACACTCAGGCATTCACTTTTCCCTCATGTATGATTTGAGTAAATGCCAGAGGCATCTCTGGATAATGACAGAAGCATTATGATTTGACACATTGGTCCTTTTGGTGCTTTTATTAGCAAGAGCCCAGTCCATGAATTAAAAGTCTTGAGAAAGATTACATCAGTATTCAGTATGTGCAGGCTTTTTGTTGTTATTATCCTTTAACCAGTACCGCATAATAGCTCTCTACTTAGTATCTGCACTATGTTAGATATTATAAGTGGCTTGGGAATAGTTTAAGGCATACAGAGGATATATACAGGTTATATAAAGCACCGTCTTTTATACACTGAAGTTGAGCATCCATAGATTTTGCAATCTGTTAGGAGCTCTGATCCAAACTTCCAATGGTACAGATGAATGGTGTATATGTATGATATTGTCGAATTCTTCTTCAGGATGGTCTGAGAACTGGCTAAGGTCTGAACATAGATCAGACCTACTAGCTGATATTTAGCATTCTAACCTACCAGCATATTAACATAATTATACTTTCTTATTCCTATTGGCTAAATACTGCTTCTAAAATTCTATTTGAAGATGCTATTACAACCATTGCTACTAGAGAGAGCAAAACCTCCTATACTCAAAATCTCCTATACTGCACCTGACCTCCTTACCTCCTTACCTGACCTTCTCTTTTCACCTTGTAATGAGGGTCTTCTGGTCACTTCTTGGAGCATGCATGGTCCACTAATAGATTTTGTTAGCCTTATGCAGTTGAGTCACTCAAACATATCCACCTCTCCAAATGTTCGGTCCTTTCTTTACACATTTTCTTTATTTATAAAGAGCCATCATATTCCTACTCCTTTAAAAACTATCTCAATAGTGTACTAGAATGATAATTGTGGGTTTATACCAGTATGATGAAACATATATTGTGTGGAAGTAGCCCATTAGCCAGTTTAAGTCCTGCTACCCTTGTACTACCTCATCTACATTCCCAATAATCAACCTAAGGCCTTGTTTTTTGGTGGTGTTGTTGATGTTGTTGTTGGGTTTTATTCCTGATAGTGCTCACAAGTCAGTCCAATGATGAAACTATTTTGGAGTACAATCTCTTTCTTTCCTGACTATGGTTCTGTAATTCCCCAGTAGAAGATACTTCTCAATGACCCTCATAGGGGTGTAGAGGGTGAGGAGAAATAGGGAGGCAGACCCTGAGGAAGGTAAGTGTGATACTTTAAGGCAGCTATCTCATTTTAGGATTCTGTCCTCTTGTTTTGTTTTTTGTTGTTGTTTTTGTTGTTTGTGCACTTGTATTGGGGATTGAACTCAGGGCCGTGGAGCTATCCATTAACTTTTTCACCCAAGGCTAGCTCTCTACCACTTGGATCACAATTTTAGTTCTGGTTTTTTGCTGGTTTATTGGAGATAAGAGTTCAGTGAACTTTTCTGGACTTTTCTCAGGGACTGGGCTGACTTTGAACAGTAATCCTCACATTTCAGCCTACTGGATGGCTAGGATTACAAGTATGAACCACTGGCACCTAGCTTTCTGCACACATGAGTCTGTATAATTAAAGGAGACTAGGTAGTTTTGCAAACCCACAAAGTTCATAAGAACTTGACAGTCAAAATTTCATCTGTATCTATCTAGAAATCTCTGCAAAATCACCAGGCTTTCTATTTCTCTACCATGGCCCTTACTTTGTGGTAAGAGATTCACAAAATTTTTGAGCTCAGTCTTCTCATTGAGTTCTTAGAATTGTCTTCTATTTAATCTTCAGCTTCTTTGTCCTCTAGCTACAGATAAGTGATTTGTTTAAATCCTTTCAAGAACACCCTTTGACTTTTTCAATTAAAGTTGTTGACTAATATAACAGATCAAAGCCTATCAGTTCCTGTCTCTTTACTACATCAATGGCAATCAGTAATAGCCTCCACTTTACAGGGTATTTAGAATTACTATGCAATTGCTGGTAATTAGAGCTAAGCATTTCTTGGCTTTGTCTGCATAGGCTAAGTTCAAATCTTTATTCCCAAATCTCAGTCTCATGAGTAGCTAGGATTGCAGGCCTACTGTGGGAGATCCTTTTGAGTCCCTGTACTGATCAGCCATTAGATGAGCCAAGTTTTTTGTTCAAGTTGGTGGGTTGGTGGAGAGTAACCAAAAGTACAGTAACAGAAAGTACAGATTCTTGGGAAAGGCAATTCCTATGACATCCAGTGGAATTCTCCAAAGAGAGGAGGAAGAACTACAAATTAGCTAACACTGATAGCTCAAGAAAGATCAATAATGGATACATATTATCTGTGCAAGATCCCATTGGGGAAAAGATAAGATATTTGTGACTATCTTTGAGATACTTTAAGATGGAAAGGAAGGGTGGGACTAACAGATAGAAAGAGGGGAAGAAAAAGAAAAAAGAAATGGAGAAAGGGGAAGGGAAGGGGAAGGGAAGGGAGGGGAGGGAAGTTTGACAAACATCTATAATCCCTACACTCTGGAGCTCAACAGCAGGTTTGTGACACTGAGAACTTCTAGACCTTATCATAAAAAAATCAAATTTTATAAAAGAAAGCCAGAAAACCAAGTACTGATGATAGGGGTGTATGCAAATAAGGAAAATTGAGTGAGTTTGACAATATTTGACATAGAGTAAATAAAAAGTAAGGCTTCATTACCATATTACCTCACTATGCTATATGTTTTATGTAGTTTTATTATCAAAATAAAATTTTCCTTTTTTCCCCCTTTTCAGTCTCTAACATTTTCCAGGTGCATAACTTTGGGCAAGTTAATTAATCTCTCTGTTGAATACTTTCATCATCTGTAAAATGCAGATTATACTAATAAATATCTCATAGGTTTATTTTTAGAAATAAGTCAGTTAACACATGTAAGATGTTTCAGTTGTTTCTAACATACACTAAACACTTACTGTTGTAGTTGCTGTTTATTTCTTTACGAAAGTCTTTTCATATACTGATGGCCGCCCTATAAGTAGAGATGCGGAGACTCTCTGAAAATGAGAAAGGAATTTTCTGGCCACCATCTGCATTTTCTCTATGTTGCTCATTGCATTCTAGAATTTCTGTTTGAAAATCTACTTAATAACCTGGGCAAAAACTGTGCCTTAACATGATTATTATAAAATACATTTTAAATTTGGATTACTGAATACGCCAAGTGTGTTATATTGTGTGTTCCTTAGATCTGTAACAAAGCTAGGAACATTAAAATATGAAATGGGAAGTTCTTCATTTCCAAGCAGAAAAAGTTTAGAACGTTATGTGCAATGAATATCATATCCTTATCAGTATTTTTCTCTTAAAGCAATGCTTTGGGAATTTGATTTGCCTGAGTTTGGCTTTGGTAAGAGCTGCTACAATTGTCCTCAGTGTGAATTCAGGTCCAAAAGCAGAAACTCCACCTTCACATTATAGTTCAATTGCAAAAGATTCTGGATCTATACTGCCTTATTTTTACCAGACCAAAAACCAAAAACAAAAAACAAGCAGATGACCTACGTTTTCAACAGCAATATTCTTGTACATTTTGTCCTTCTTTATTTGATAAGCAGGTAACTGTGCCTCCCTTTTCATCGAGAAAAGGAAAACATCCTTTGCACATGCATTCATTAGATACTATTTCCTTTCCATAGCTATGAGACTAGCCGCAGTTACACTCATGTTCCTCTTTTTTCCTCTAGTTCTTAGAGGACTTTGGCATTGCTTCTGTACTTCTAGGTTACCTACAATGTATCTTCTCCTGGAACTTGATAAATTGATTTTATTCCCTCATCGATAACCACTGGGTCTTTTTCTATCCATTACTTCCTCAATTCATGAAAAATAGGATATGCTATCATTTTGAAACTATTACTTTTCATTTCTCATCATCTTTTTTCCTGTGAATTTATTAGTCTTGAACAAAACATACAATTAAAATTTTACTAGAAAAATCATACATAAGTCTGCTTAGTAACAATTAAAATTCTGTTTATTATTCCCTTTCAACAGTTGTACCAGGGAGGTGTCATTTACAAAGGAGTATCTGAATGCAATGCATATTATCATACCCTGCAACAATTTCATCCCTCTTTGACTCACCCTTTTCCTTACATTTCTCAATTTTGTTGTATACACAATAAATTCATGATGGTATTCTCTCCCTTTCTCCACTTCATTATGTACTCCTCTTCCTTTGCCCAACCCCCTTACAAGTACCTATTTCTGGGTGCTGATTTTGGTGATTCCATTTAGTCTTTCTAAAATATTGTACAATTTGAGTTCTCAATAGCGCTCATTATAATAAAGTTAATTTATTTGGAATTACTTGCAAAGCAAACAGCAAGTTTACTTACAGATTTATAGACACATTCTATCTACCACTAAGAAGAGAAACCATGCAACCTCTGTTTCTCTGGGTCTGCATGTTTTCCCCTCTTTCCATCTCATGTGTTTCTCCTTGTAGCCTTATTTGTCTCCATATCTTAATGGTATGGAGTCTGTTTGTTCATGTCTCATTTTCATTTTAATTGAAACAAAACTTCTATATGCAACTTTTCAAGGTAATAATTTTGGGAAAAACATTTCTGTTTATTTTTATGCTGGAATTGGGTCTTGAATTCAGGCTTGATAATCTTGCTCAGCCTTTTGGCTCACAACTGAAAGTCTACTACTTAAACCATGCCTATTCTAGTTTATTGTTGGTTACTTGGAGTCTTTTGAATTTGTCTGTCCATGTCTACTGCCAAATTTTATCCTTGAATTGCTCTGCCTCACAACTAGCTAAGACATGAGCCATGGCTGCTTGGATTGAAAATATCTTCAAAATTTCTAGCTCACAATCCTAATGACTACCTGTTAATTTACATGCCAATATTACATTAAAAATTATTTGGAACCATTGGGGCCTTTTCCCCCATCTTTCTCAAGTCCTTGTTCTGTTGGCTTTTCTGTTGGAAAATTTCTTTTGTTGCCTTTGTTGCTTTGACAAGTATTTTCCCCTTTTTAACTCTCTCTTCTTTATTACTAGAACTAGACATACCAGACACAAAATTTCTATGACGCCTTTGCTATGAGTTCTGAAGTGATTAGTGGCTCAACAAGAAGAACTTGATCCATGTTTGAAAGACAAGAAAGAAGCAAAAATCAATTGTTCTTTCTTTAGAATCAATGGACACATGTAGGGTACACATGTAGGGAGTTATGATTATTTTGTTTTCCAAAATTCCTAACAAATTATACTGAATCCTCAACTGATTAAAATAATTTGAGGTGAGGTGCTTTATATTTTTTTCTGATACAAGCCTGACAAGTCAGCTTCCATGAAAAGCATTCTGGTTTTCACTCTGATTCTTTTCCTACAATTCACCATTCTCCTGCTCTTCTTAGTGGAATTATGTTCATCTACTCCATAAAGATTGGTGATCATTCTCATTCTAAACTCTCTCAAGTTAATGTCATCAATCTCTTATTGTATTCCATGCCTCCAGATTTACACAAATTAATATCATCTTTGCTTTGGGTAAAGAATAATCGCAAATTCTGGAGCTTACAACAAGAAGTTTGCCAGTCATTTATATTTCATGCTACTATGGGTTGGATCCACTCTGATATACTTTTGTCACATATGTCTCATGGCTCCTGATTGTATGTGTCATGTACCTATGTACAGCCTATCATCAAGCCTAAGATAAGTGGAAAGGCATACTTTTCCCATCGGGCCACTGCTACTCAGTAATGGCCATGGATATATCTTACAGAAACGAGGAAGCAAATTTCTGTGGACAATAATCTAATCTACTACAACATTACTATTAAAAGTAAGTAAAACTAGGAGTTTCTCAGGTACTCTTTATTGGATACTCTTTTATATATTTTAACATATTCCCTAATGCTCACAGTAGAATTAAACAGAGTACATAAGGAAAATATTGAAATGATTGACTTTATTTTCCTATTTCTTGTGTTAAACAATATGAACAAAGCAAGGGGCATTTTTAAAGCTTCTGGCTCTGTTGGGGACTGTAATAACCCACTTTTAGCTGTCTTTTGCTACCATTTATTTTTCTCCATGTAGTAGAAAATGTCTTCCCAGTAAACAATTTTAGTTTCCATGTACATACATTGCTGTTAAGAGTGGCCACGTCAAAGGTTTTGGTTAAAGGAATAAAGAGCAAGCATTCTCTTGTAGCAATTTGAGCTTTGGACTATAAACTGTTGGGCCTGAGAACCAATCCCTTTCTATGGATTGGTAGAAAGTAGAATCATCTGTGAGCATAGCACAGATAACTATCATGCAAAAACTATCTATATCTACTAGAATGTTACATAAGCAAGAAGTAAACTTCTACCTTATTGGAACTTCTTAGTCATTCTGTTATAGTAGTCTGGCTTGCCATCAGGTCTAGTAGAGAACCTCAATGTACAGTGGCTCCTTCCTCCTCCCTGAAGGGGGCATCACTGCAGCAGAGCTCGGCATGAGGACCTGAGGTATTTTTATCTTGGTGAGGTCTTCAGAAACAAGTCAAACTATGAGAGAAATGTTGATGCTACCAGCACATGAGTTTGTGGGTTTCTAAATTAGTTCTCAAGAAGATTTCCATTTCCCCTGACCCTGCACTATGTTTCTTTATATAGCTTACCTCTCTGATAGGCTACATAATGAACTCAATTATCTTAAATCAGTTAGACTTTGTCCACTGAAATGAAACCAGAGCCAGCTATCCAGAAGGAGTTGTGCTAGGAAACCCATTACTACGGGCAATGTTAAGAGATGTATACAACAAATAGCTTGGGGGTAATTTCAGACTTCTACCACAGACTTAGAAATGTTTGAAGTTGATGTGGAAATAAAGGTACTGCTTTCCAGAAACAAAAACTTCCACATTCAGAGAAGAGTTCTCTTAATGAGAGAATTAACTAGGGAAACCTTGGTGTCTCTCCACATACTACAAGAGAATCTTAGTTCCTAGTAAGACAAACCTAGGTCCAGAGCGATCATACCTTCCAAATAAAGCACCAATAAGGAAATAAGCATAGCCAAATAGTATCATCTTAGTGACAGATTAGCCAAAGTTGATAACCAACCATTCTTATATATATTCAGCTACATATTTATATATTTTTATAGACACACAACAGAGAAAATCATGAATTTGATGAGCCAGATATGAACTTCATATGGAAATTGTTGCAGGAAAAAATATAGAGTTTAGTATTAACTATATTGTCTTTGCTTATATTTGACTCATTGCATCATTAAAATCATTCTGTATTCTAGTAGTCACTTTTTTCTTTTTAAAAAAATTTTAATAAGTTTTTATTCTAAAAATACCGTACAGAGGGGTTACAACAGAGAGGTTACAATTACATGAGCAAGGTAATAAGTACATTTCTTATCAAGCATTGTTGCCTCCTCCTTTGTTTTTCCCCTACCATCCCTGCTCCCCCCAATGCTGTAAAGTTCATTTTTCAACATAGCATCTTGTACATCTTATTGTTGCAATTCGTCCACCTGTATCCCTATTTAAACAATTTGTTTTTTCCCTTCCCCTCCCCAAATTATACCAACATCAAATACAGTGAAAAGAGATAATCACTTCATTTGTATCAATGTATATTCTACATTTTATTTAGATATGTTTCGCTGTAGTTATTTAAGACATGCTTGAATATGTGTAACACTCCCAAAATATTCATGCTAAGTCATCTATCCAATAAACAAAAATTGAATTGCATGTAACATTTTTAAATCATTACTTATATTGGCAAAGCAAGGAAAGAAAATTTTTCATGTCACTTTTCCATCTTACATCTAGCATTATACCAGTGATTCTTAAGATCTGATCACATTTTAAAGACTTTGTAATATGATGAAAGGGAATACTAGGAATATATTCATTCTTTCAATAATTAAATGATTTAGAAACATCAGAAATATGACAATGAATGAAAATTTTGCTATACCAAAGTGTAAGAAAGTTGTGAAGGAGGAAAAAAAAGAGTTGCTATTAATTTTTGAGTATTTTTAAATTTCATTTAATAGTCTCTGTTTTTTTTTAAACAAATTCAACATATAATAGTAATAAGTAATAATGCATTCAAATTTTTAAGAATACTATTAATGGTGCCAGCTGTAATAGTAGTAAATAAAAATTTAAATTATGATTTTTACTTCAGACATGCAAAATCATTTCTGCTGAAGGAAAAACACTCTATTTATAGATCTAACATATAAATAATTCTTAATATTATATGTTAATGAATGTTTATGCAAAATAACTTTTTAAAGCATAAAATTACTTTTTTAAAGTATAATTATTTCATGGATCTTCTGAATCCTCTAATTTCTTGATTGCAGGAAATTCCCTACTCAGATAAGTCAATCTTAATGGTTTAGTGAGATTTAAGTTTATTTCAATCACAGAAAGTTCACAGCAGATGTTCTATGGGCGGTAGCTCTCCTAGTGACCCTCCTCTGAGGAGAATTTCAAAGATCCAGGCTCTGTTTATTTACAGTATCTTCCACAGAAGATGCTGAGAATTGAATTCCCAAGATATACTTTTCCTTAGCTAACTGGATGTAGATTTGGTTAAACGTTTAATATCCAACAAGTTTTCTAGCAAAATAAAAATATACAGCGCAGTGGCATTCACTGGTCTTCTCACAAATGTTCCTGAGTGGGATATTCTGCACAGCATACATATATGATCTTTTTCTACAACGTGCAGCTCTCATGGCTTTGGGAATGAAGAGGCAGCTGTACAGCTGGCTTCTCTTGCATTCATATGCAATTGTCCATTTACAAAGTTTGCTTTTCATTTCTGCAACGTTGGACTCTACTGACTGCATGATTTTAGTTGCCAAGGAGCTAAAGAAGATTCCAATCTCTGTTCCATTGATCAGGAAGTTGAGACTGCCACCTCGCCATTTTGAGCTTTTCATTAATTTTTTTTCCAAAGTAACTATTAAGAAAGGGGATAATTTACTGATTATCAGGGAGAAATTATGTTACTGCTAAACAAGGATCACAGGGAGAATGATAGTTGGAACACAGGGGATTCTCTGTGCTACCTTTTGGCCTGTACCTGTTTAGCAGTAAAATTAGGAGCTGTGGCCTCATCTGAAGACTTGACTGGAAAAATTAGCTCTGCCATATGGTTGTTGGAAAGTCTCAGTTCCTCATCACATAAGCATTTCTCTCAACCAGACTATTTCGTGACTCATTAACTGGCTTTCCCTGGGGTGATTAATGTGGCAGAGAGTAAAAGAGAGTATGCCAAGACAGATGCCACAGTCTTTTTATAACTTAGCGTTGAAGCTGAATCTCATTATGTCAGCTTGGTTTTATTCATTAAAAGATTCATTAGGTCCAGCCCATTCTCAAGGGATTGGCATTACACTGGTCATGTGCAACTGGAGGTATGGGTTATAGAGACCACTTTACAAGTTTTCCCCTATGCTAGCTCTAATGGTCAGTAACTATTTCCCACCCTTGCTGTTGAAGTAATTTCATCCTCATGGATTACACACCTATACAAACAATGTACTGATATCGAATCTCCTTTCTAAGAATAAAGAGCATGGTTTACTTTTCAAGACTTGATAAGAGATGCAGAACCCACAGTCCTCTGCTGAAGCTTCTCTGATCATTCAGCCAATGAATAAAGAGAAGATGAAGGGCTGAGAAGGGGGCTCAGTGGTAGAGCGCTTGCCTTGTATGCATGAGGCCCTGGGTTCGTATCCTCAGCACCACATAAGAAGAGAAAAAAAGCCAGAAGTGGCCCTGTGGCTCAAGTGGTAGATTGCTAGCCTTGAGCTGAAGTGCTCAGGGACAGCACCCAGGCCCAGAGTTCAGGCCCCACGACTGGACCCTCAAAAAAAATAAAAAAAAAAAAGAGAAGATGAAGTACTTAAGTCCGTCTTCCTCATTGGCCAGAACTCAGTCACATAACTGTCATCACTGCAAAGAAGTTAGGTATGGAAATGTGTATAGAATTCAGAGAGATTAGCAAAACTAACAACTTCTTCCAGGCAGCTAATTTTTAAGAAGTCACACACATTGTCATCACCTCTAGATACAACTTTTGCAGCTAAGTAATTTCTCTACACAAATAAGTTTACACAAAGCTAAAAATATGCTGCAAGCACAGTAATTCAAATGCATTTGTTTATTCCCTTCAGCTAGATTTCTCATTTTGAGCCGGTAATTTCTCCCCAAACCCTGAATACAGTGGCACTTTCTATACCAAATTATTATAACCTGTAATTGAGAGATAGTTTAGTATGAGAATTTTTTTCTTTTAAAAATAAAAATATTAACAATTATACTGTATTTTCAGAAAAAACTTCAGAAATGCAGGATGATTTATTAGTACAAAATACATTGTAATTTATGCAGAATTCTTTTAACTTTAAAATCACTAAGCAGAAATAAATATGAATCTTATCTGTATCTGAAGTCCTATTGGCAATTTTCAAATGCTATATAATTTTTTTAATAGTCAAAGCACACATAGATACCATTCATGGTTTAATTAACTATCAGGAGCTCTTAATATTGTACTTCAGTGCCTTGGGAATTACTTCAGGGAGATTCTTCCATTTCTAACATTATATTATATCATTTCATAGGTATTGTGTGACAACAACCATTTGTGACTCAAAAGGTAAGGGCTGACTTTTCAAAGGACACAGACTTTATGTGTTATAGAAGTTAAGGTGTTACAAAATTCAAATGAGAATGTTATAATTTTAAGGTGTAAGTAAATTTCCCTTTGTAACTATAGAGAGCTGAGTGTGGTGATATACATCTGCAATTCCAACTACTTGGGAGCTGGAGATAAGAGGATAGCAGTTCTAAGATGGTACAAAGAAAACCTAGACAGAAGAAAATAAAAACACATGCTATAGCTGGAGCCAATAGTTCATGTATTCATTTGGGAATCTGAGATTGAGAGGACCATGACTCCAAGGCACACGGCTGTCATCCATCCCAAGCTACATGTGGGAGGCTGAAATCAGAAGATCATGGTTCCAGACCAGTCCTTGCATGAAAGTTCTGGAAAGTAGGAAGCTGAATGTTGTGGTGCATTCCTATGAACCTGGAAATGGTGGGAAGTCTAATTTAGGCAGATTCCAGGTCAAGTATATGCTGTGTTGCAAGGGAGACACTAAGACAAATAACCAGTGAAATACAGGGCTGGAAGTATGTTATCAAGTTGTAGAGCACCAACCCAGAAAAAGTGAGACCTTGAGTTCAAACTTTAGGAAACCATCTAAAAAAACAAAGTTATCAAAATTTGTTGTTTGCAGTAATACAGAAATTTATAACAAATGTTCATAATAAAAACCAAGAGATAGCTCAGCACTGGTTGCTGAGCTCTAATTCTAGCTACTCAGAAGACTGAGATCTGAGAATTGTTGTTTGAAAGCTGGCTTGGCGGAAAAGACTTTGAAACTTTTATCTCTGATTAATTACCAAAAAGCTAGAACCAGAGGAATGGCTGAAGTCGTAGATTGCTATCCTTGAGCAACAAAGCTCAGGGACAGTGTTCAAACCTTAGTATGGGCATATGAGAGAGGGGGGGGAGGGGAGGAAGGGAGAAGGAGAGGGAGAGAGAGAGGGAGAGGGAGAGGGAGAGGGGAAGAATGGATCCACCATAGCGAGATACAATGCATAAAAATATCACACCTATGGAGAATAAGTCTAGAAGAAATAGATCATTTGAGAAGATCTGTAACTGCTTGGCAGTCTACACAGTATACACCAAATAAGCAGTCAGTTCTGTAACAGGCCCCAACAGCCTGTCAAATAAACATTTTGCCACGATTAACTAGGAGAGATATACAGTTAAGTGAACTGATGGCATTCCCACATAACTGTTTCTTGCTTTCAAATGGCTTAGGAAAGACAAGATGTGATCTGTACTTCTCACTGAAAATCAAGAAAATAGGACTCCTGGAGTTCAATTAATTTGCAAGGATGGCTTGTAGCATCTCAGAGATAGTTGTATACTTGTGTTTACACTTTACTCATGTGGGTGATGAATGCACAAAATGTAGTATCCATTAAAATGGAATACTATTCAGACTTAAAGAAAGGAACTCTAATATAAGCTACAAAATGGATGAATCTTGACTTCACTGTGCTATGTAAAACAAGTCAATCCCTAGGCAAAAGATACACAGTGTGTGATTCTGGTTACATGGGATACTTAAAGGAATAGAATATTGTCTCATTTATGTTTTTTGTCTATTTCATTTTCTTTTTCTTTTTTTTTATTAATGTGAAAATACCATACAGAGGGGTTAAAATTACATGGGCAAGATAGTGAGTACATTTCTTATCAAGCATTCTTGCCTCCTCCTTTGATTCCCCATACCATCCCTTCCCCTCTACGCCCCCCCCCCACCCCCCACCCGCCTATGACCACCACCCCCACCACCCCTACCCCCCCCACCAAAATTGTGAAGTTCATTTTTCAACATAACATCTTGTACATCTCATTGTTGTAATGGATCCACCTGTAACCCTATTTAAACAGTTTGTTTTTTTCCCTTCCCCTCCACAAATTATATCAACATCAAATACAGCAAAAGCAGCACATATATTTCATTTTCTAAAAAGGTTTCTTGCCTTATTATGCTGCACACGCTGACCTGGAGTTCCAAATATGCCTCTTTCACCCTCTCAAGTAGTAAGATTACAGTCATGCATCAACATATCTTATTTAGAATTTTTTTTAATAAAAACTTTAAATTTAGCTGAGCAATAGTGGCTCCTACCTATAGTTCTAGCTACTTAAGAGGCTGAGATCTGAGGATCATAGTTCAAAGCCAGCCTTGGTAGAAATGTTGGTGGGACTCTTGTCTCCAAGTATATATGAAAAAAAAAAAAAGGGTAGAAATGTAGCTCAAGAAATGTAGCTCAAGAGGTAGAGCGCTAGCCTTGAGCAAAAAGTTCAGGGACAGCGTCCAGGCCTTGACTTCAACCCCCAGGACACACTCTCTGTCTGTCTGTCTGCCTGCCTCTCTGTCTGTCTGTCTGTCTCTCTCTCTCTCTCTCTCTCTCTCTCACACACACACATACATACATACATACACTATAATTTCAATTACTCAAGAATTTCTAGTTGTTTCCCAAAATTAAAACCATAAAGGAGCAATTCTTAGACTTACTTTAAATGTTTAAAAGTAAAAAATGCTACAGTGTCAAGTAGACCTCTTTTAAAATCTGTACAATAGATTCCCTAAAGACATATGGTGTTGAAAGAGAAGAGAATCTTCCTTACTGAGCTACATTCCCTAACAAGCAATCTTGTAACACAACATTTTCGCATATAGCTCACATTAGGCTGGACAACTGTACTTCAGATTTAATACACTCTTTAGTAGCATTCCTGAAATTAGTTCTCCATCTGTAAAGTTACTGAGGCTATTAGCCTGTATAACTACTGTTAAACTGTAACATCAGGACCTTTCTTCTCCTTCCTTCTTGTTCTTTTTTACCTTTTCCTCCTCCTTTGTGCAAGTAATGGGGCTTACACTCAGGACTTCTCACTCTTGCTTGCTTTTAAAATCATAGCTTTGAGCTCCATCTTGAGTCTGGCATTCTGGGATTTTTTTTTTACTGGATTGGAGCTAGATTCTTGGGAGTTTTCTGTGGCCTGGATCTGAAACTTGATCCTCCAATCTCAGCTGCCAGAGTAACTAAGATCACAGGGCTGAGTCACAGGTGGCCAGCCTTATTATCTTCTTCTATTTCTTAATTTTTATAGTATTTCAAATAGCTGTGCAAGGGTGTTTAAATTTAATGTCTAGATGTTCAAATACATCTTGATCAGTGCCAACCCCATTATTTCCCCATCCCATCAATCCCAACTCTACCCTTCTGCATTTCCAAATTCCAGTTTTATGTATGTTCCCCACTATTCATCTCTGTTAATCCGCTCCTCCCTTTAAAATGCAGTGACAAATCATGTTGTAAAGAAGTAGTTGGAACATGACACAAGATCTTCATCACTTAATTTTTATTCCAAAAAAGAAAATATTTTTCACATTCCAATAATTAACATTTTCCAACATCATCTTGTATGAATTGTTAAATGGAAATCATATTGACATACTAAGAGGCAGAGCAATTGTGTACAAAGGACTTGAAATCATTACATTGCTATAATGGTAACTGATAGCCAGTCTCCAAAATGCTAGAAATAAGACATGATCACATGTAGTTTACTTCTCAGGCTGACTTCGAACCAGGATCCTCAGATCTCAGCTTCCTGAATAGCAAGGATCATAGGAATGATACTCATTTTACGGCCAGAAGTACAAAGCTTCTCTCAGACAAGTTTCCCAATCTCATCATCTATGTTTCAGGTTTTTCTATTTCTTTGTTCCTGAGAGTTTTTTTTCCCACCTCTGCTTCTTTTAGATTAAGTTCTTCCTACTACTTGGATTTATCTCTTTGTTACTGATTAATGAAAATGTAATGATGATCCTTGCCTTTATCCAAAGAGTTAGCAACATTGACAGGATTCTTACATTGCAAGAAATATTCTTTGGAGGTTATGGAAAGAGGAACTCTAAACTTTTACACTCTAGTACATCTTTCACAGAAATGAAACTTGTCTAAAAAGTCAGATACATTTTTTCCTTTTTTAGGGATTTTTTTTTTCTGGGAAATAGAAGCAGGGATCTCTTACATTATCAGATAAGAGAAAACTTCCTTATAGTGCTTGCTAGCTTTTTTCAGGAATTAGGGAGTAGAACTTTTTCTAATTTCTACTCTATTCCCTTCCATCTGATTTTATATCTAATTACTCTCATTCACATTAAAAATCCTTTGTTTTAGAAAGGATTTACTTAGAGAAGGCTTGCTAAAATTCCTTCCATTCCTTCATTTTAATGAAAACCATCTTTCCACTATTCAGCTCCACTGTAAAATAAATATACTATATGCATACAAAAATAAATGCAGTGAAGGCAAAAAGCAAAGGGGTGAGAAAATGAAATCAGAAGAAACTGATGTTTTGAAATCTTTAACTGTAAACTCTAGGTGGGTGGATATGAATGCAGTAAGTAACTACTTTGGCTTTTATTCCCCTATTAATGACCCAACATTTTATTCAGATGCTTTTCTTCTAGAACTGACAGAAATACAGAAGGAAATATCATACAGTTATTAAAACTAACCAGCACGCATCCATCTGCTGTGCCTTTCAGGAATCCAGCCAGCTCATGTTTGCTGGATGACTCAACCCCTCAAGATGCAGGGAAAGAAAGAATTTCCTCATTTTGCACAACTGCCAAATCTCATTCATTCAAACAAGACTCCTCATTTGGGGCTCATCTACAGACAGTTGTTTATCTGTTTACATTTTTAAAAAATCTTCCTTAGTGGATCATTTGTCACAATTTCTAAATAGCAAGTAAACATATTCCTCTACTCTTTGGCTACCTTATAAGCCTAGTTTTTGTCCTTTCTCTCTGCCTCCTCCTCTCCTGTCTTCCTCCTTCTTTTCCTCCCTCTTGTTCTCCCTCCCTTCTCTTCCTCTCCCTCTGTTGCTCTCCTTTCTTGTACACCCCTTTCCCAGCCCTAGCCCTCCCATTTAAGCTTGTGTTTTTTCTTTTTTGTGTACTGGGGCTTGAGCTCAGGCAGGGCCTCACACTCTTGCTCAAGGCTGGCATTCTAACTTTTAAGCCACAGCTACATGTTAATTGGAGATAGGAGTCTCACAGACTTTTCTTTGCTGGGCTAGCTTTAAATCCTGGAATCTCAACTTCTGAGAAACTAGGATTACAGATTCAGAGGCATCAGTGCCCAGTCAGTTTTCCTCTTTTCTCCCCTTCTTTCTTGCTCTTCATTTTCATGACATCTTTCTGCCTTTTTTTGTTACTTAAAGCTCCAATCGGCTCTGCAATTGTGATATTTATTTCATTTACTCAACTAGGAACAAAGAAATTCCTGCTTTTTTATTTTTTTTTGTCGGTGGAGGGGCCTGAACTCTGGGCCTGGGCGCTGTCCCTCAGCTCTTCAGCTCAAGGCGAGCACTCTACCACTTGAACCACAGTGCCACTTCCGGCTTTTTTTGCTTATGTGATGCTGAGGAATCGAACCCAAGGCCTCATGCATGAAAGGCAAGCGCTACCACCGAACCACCTTCCCCGCCTTCATTTTTGTGCCTTACTCATCCAAATGCTCCTTTAAGCTTGTCTTATCTCTCCTTTTGCATTAAAAAATAACATTTAGGAATTTTTTTAAAAAGACAGTACTCGAAAAACTTATTTAAATCCTAGGCTGTTTTTCTTCAGCAATTTGGTTGTGACATCAATGCACTGAAAAATGCCCGTCTTAAAAAGAAATACATTGGGCTGGGTGCCCTTGCTCTCCCCTGGAAGCCTAGCCACTTAAAAGACTGAGGTCTGAGGATTGGGGTTCAATGCCAGTCCGGGGCGAAAAAGTCCATGACACCACCAGGAAATGAGAAGTGGCGCCGTGGCTCAAAGTAGCTGAGTAATAGCCTTGAGGGCAAAAGCTCAAGGCAGCGACCAGGCCCCGAGTTCAAGCCCCACAACCGACCACAAGAAAAAAAAATGCAACAGTGCTACTCAGTAGACACTAGGTTGAAAATGAACTCTGCACCTTGCAGGTGGGGCCAGGAGGGAAAACTGGGAGCAAGGGCAGGGGCGACATTACCCGAGAGGATACGTGCCCTCCACCTGACTTAAGTGTAGGGGCTCCGCGCGTGGCCAATGCAATGACTGCAAAAAGGGAAAAGAAACATTAACAATATCTCCTTGGGGTTGGTGGCGTGGCTCGGTGGGCAGAGCGCTCGCCCTGGAGCGAGAGTGGCGGGTACCCAGTTCGAGTCCTGGTCATGGACTTTAAGAAGAAAAGGAGAACCGTCCTCGGAGCGAGAGCGTGCCGCCTTCCGCGCACGTGTCCGTGTCCGTGCGGGCCGCGGGGCAGGCCGGCGCGGGGTGCGCGGGCCGGCGGGGCAGGCCGGCGGGGCCCAGGCCGGCGCGGGCCGCGCGGGTCGGCGCGGGCGGCTCCGCGCGCGTCGGTCTGCTCTGCTCTGCTTTGTTTGAATGACTCAGCGCGGCCGGCGCTGACGCTGGCGGCGGGGCCCGGCGGCCGTGGGAACGGAGGCCCGGCCACGGCCACGGCCACAGGTCGCGCCGCGCCGCCTGCTTTACGGCAGCTGCTGAAAGCCCGCGGGGCCGCCGTACCGCAGACCCGCCGCGCGCCGCGCCCGCAGGTAATCCGAGTCTTTCTCTTTGCCAAGTTCCCCGGGCGGCGGCGGCTCGGCGGTCCGGGGCGGCGCGGCCTCCGCCGGCCCCGGGGTCCTCGGCTCTTCCCCGCCGGCCCAGCCCGCGTGGCCAGGACGGGGGGGGGGGGCGCACCCCGCGTCCACACCCGCCCGTGGGCTGCGGTGCGTCCGGGCGCCCCGGGGTCCGCCAGGCCCCGCGGCCCCGTCCCCAAACCCGCGTCTTCGGGGGGACCCCCCTTCTCCCCGGTGGGACTAAAGTCACCCCCACATCTTCCTCGCCCCCGGGTGTGCCGGAGCCGGGGCCTTCCAGAAGTTTCCAGAAACTCCTGGGGAGTCGCGGGCGGTGAAGTCGGTGCGGGGCTCTGTCCCACCGGGGCCCGCGAGGGTTCCCCCCCCCCCCCCCCCGGCCCAGCGGCTGAAGGCGGCACCGACGGCATGCTGGACGTGTCTGTCTGTCCGTCTCTGCCGCTTGGACCCCGCGCGCAGTCACCGTGGGCTGACCGACTGCGTCCTAGCTGGTCCTGCCCGCAGACCCCCGACGCGGGGTCATGCGGTGGAGATGGTGCGCTCAAGCATGGGAGGACGCACCTTCCTCCGCTTGGGACAGCTCAGTGCGTGCGGGGCCAGCTCCCCACAGACTTGAGAGCCCAGTTCTTGTCCCCTGAGGCTCCAGGTCCAAGGAGGGGACCTTAGTGAGCCCTGGCACCGCCGTGCAGCGCCGTGGGACAGGACTGGGGGCATGGCTGTGTTTAACCGGCGACGAAGGAGAGCTTTTCCTATCTCCTGTCGTGAAAGGGGAGCTCTTTCAGGATGTGTTCACCTTGCCAAGGTTTTTCCACTTTCAATCGGGAGAAATCGTTGATCTCAAATTGTCTGGAAAATAAGCTCAACAAGCATGGTCTAATATATTCCCAGTACCACATAAAGAATTGTTGTAGAATTATAGGACCCACAAGAGCGAATGACACAGTTTATTAGCTTCTTACAGAAAGCATGATCAGATTCATATGGCTAGCTCAACTCGTGCTTTGGCATTCCTCAACAAAAATCCACAGCTGACTATAAACCGAACACTGTTTTTGGCAATGGGGTAGAAGCAGAGAACAAATCTTGGATATCTTGGAATATGTATTCTTCTGGAGGGAGATAAAGATAATAAGATGATATAATTTTTAAATGCGCTGGAGAAACATAAGGGGAAAAGTGTGTGTAGGAATTTAAAGTAGGCTTGTAAAGGAAGTCCTTACATACCAGTAACCCTACCACTTTCCTGCATATGCAGGAAGAGCTTGCCTTCAAGGCCACTTGAACTACACAAAGAGCCTAAACAAATCAAAGAGATGTCAATGCTGGTGGCTCACATCTGTAATCCTACCTACTCAAGAGGAGGTCTGAGGACCCAAGTACAGAATCAGCCTAGGCAGACAATTCCCAGACACTCTTACCTCTAATTCATGGTCAAACATCCAGAAGCAGAGGTGTGGTTCAAGTGCTGGAGCATCAGTCCTTGAGTGGAAAAAGCTATCAAGAGCTTGAGGCCTGAGTTCAAGCCTCACTACAGGCACCAGAAGAAAAAGGAAGAAGCAAAGAAAGAAAAAAAAAAGGAGAGAAAGAAAAATATTTTGAGAATAACAGCCTACAAGATGATAGATAGGGTGTGGAGCATGAGAGCAAAAGAAGTGAAAAAATTACCTATATAACAAAAGGTAGTATGTTTCCATAATATTTCCATAATAGAGCTAGAAGGGGAAGATAGTGGGAGAATAAGGTGTGGTGGAATTAAGAATGTGAATTTGGACATGAGCGCTAGTTTGTTGGAAATGCAAAAACAATGGGGCAGGCAGTTATTTGGAAGGCCATAGAATGTAATGTTAAAGTTGTGCAATGCAATGGTGTGCTCTGTTAATGAGCCAGTAGAAATGGAAAAGCTGATGATGCAGGAGAGAGCTAAGCAGTGTCCTTGAGAATATAACATCCTCTTGCATAACAGGAGACAGGACTGTGGACCATTTGTTTAGTGAAGAAAGGGTTTGTGGACATGTGCAGGTGGGGGCCATGGGTGTTCTCTGTGGATAACTTGTCATTTCTCGTCTTACAGGACAGCCACGATCCTGGTGAAATATATAGGAATTGATCTCTTGCCAATGTGGTCAAAAGTGTATGTTGAAAGAATACCTTGAGACTTTGCTTGAAAATAGTTTTATATTTTTCCCTCAAGGAAAAGGAGAAAGTTGAGATTACAAAATAAAAGTCAGGTACTAGTGGCTTACAACTTCAATCCTGTCTACTCAAGAAACTGTGATCTGAGGATTACAGCCCAGGCAGCCAAACCTAGTACCAGCATGTGTGCACACACACAGACACACACACACACACACACACACACACACACACACACAGACACACACACACACAGACACACACACACACACACACACACACACCCCTAGGAAAGGAGGAGAAAATAAGACAAACTGGATCCAGTGGCAAAATCTGGAAGAGTCTCTGATAAGCAGAGTAAGAATGTGGAATCTCTCCCTTCTATATAGTGGAACTACATGGAATATTTGAAATTATTACTACCTTGAAAGAGATCCTTGGCTTTTTTAAAAGTTCTGCTAGATATCTAGATCCCAGTCTAGACTGCTACATCTCCATCTGTGAGATGCTAGGAACCTTTGTATTTTAAGTACCAGTGATGAAATGAAGACAGTATTGCTTTAGTTAGTAAATTTAATTATGGAGAGGTGGTATTAAATTTGAGAAGGCAGTAGGTTTCAGGTTGGGTTTTGAAAATAATATACAATGATTGGATTGTTAATAAGACTGTAGAGCAAAACATTTTAACAGCATTTCTGATGATGTTGGACCAACGTGGGGAAAATTGTTATTGTTGGGAAAAGTAACTTGTTTGAGATGACTTTAGTTACTTAAAGGACATTTGCTTGTTTAATTACTAGAATAAAACAGGGCTCTGTGTGATGTGTTAGCTGGAAGTGATCTACAAATGACATAATCTCTGCCTTCAAATGGCCATTTCTAGTAGAGTCAGAAGGGTATGTGCAAATATTAAGATATAATTGATAGAAAACTGAGTACTTGAGTATTTGAACTTAAAAAAAAAATACCAGTACTGAAGTTTGACACAGGGCCTTACTAGGCAGGTGCTCCGCCACTAAACCACAGCCTCAACCCTTTTTGCTCTGGTTATTTTTGAGACAGGGTCTCACTTTCTGCTAGGTTGTTCCTGGATCCCAAATCCTTCCATTTTATACTTTTCTTTTTTTGTTGAGATGGCCTTTTGCAGACTTTGCCTGGCTAGCTTGGAACCTCAGTCTTCTTGATCTCTGCCTTCCAGTTAGCTGAGATAACAGGCATGTTCCATTATACTCAGCTATTCGTTGAGATAGAGGTCTTGTAGACGTTTTCCCTGAGTCGCCTGGAACTATGATCCTCCCAGGTAGCTCCCAGGTGGAAGCCTTTTGTCTGACAGCTATTCATTTTTTTTCTGTTTTCAAAATCCATCAGTTTCCTGGTCTTGTGTGTTGTGGGAATATAGAGAAAGGAGATATTGTTTCAATTGGGAAATCAGAAAGGGTAAAGAGGTTACAGAGCTGAATGGTAGAATTCTTGGTACTGGTCTGTGTCTGTCATTTGTTAGTGGACTAAACTTTGTGTCACTTTATGTATCTGTTCTTCACCTTTATTCTCTGAATAGCATGCTTAGCCTCCTATACCAGTGAATGCAAATGATGACCCACAGGCCAAATCTAGCCTGTCACATGTTTGATAAATAAAGATTTATTGAAACATAACCATATCCATGAGATTTTGTCTTTGTGTTTGTTTTTGTTTTTCCTGCTGGTCCTGGTGATTTAACTCAGTCCTAGATGCTGTCCTTGAGCTTTTTTGTTCAAGGCTAGTGCTCTACCACTTAATCCATAGTGCCACAGTTTTTTAGTGCTTAATGGGAGATCATCGACTTTCCTGCCTGGGTTTTCTGGCTTTCAACTCTGATCCTCAGAATCAGGGCTCCTGAGTAGGTAGGATTATAGGCATGAACTCTGGGTACCTACCTCTGTCTTTGTGCCTGCATTTGCCATACACTAAAGAATTGAGTTGTAACAGATTGTATTGTCTGGTAAACATAGAACATTTTGCTGTCTGAATTCTGAATGAACATTATAGTGGAATTGTCTATGGAATCCAAGTATGCCTTGATAGAAGATTCTAGTAAAAATCATTTTCTCCGGAAGTCCTAGAAGATTTTTGAAAGCTGAGCCTTTACAAATAAATACAAAATGATGTAATCATAAAGACCTGTCATTATTTCTACTTATACTATTTGTCAGCTTTTAGGAATCCATCTCTTTAGACTTTGATCGTTATAATAAATTAGCAATTAGGAGACCAGAGATCTCCAGCTAGATTTATGCCCATGAATACTCTGGCCTCAGAAAAGTGCAGCAGCTTAAGGTCAATTTTAGGGTTTCCTTCAGCTCTTGTATAAGTGTAATATTTTATATGATCAGAGAATAGATGAGTTAGGTGTGGAGGATTCTAGACTTTTGAAGGCAAAAGTATTGGCTCCTCTCTTTCCTCTGTAATCACAAACATGCACTCATATATTTATGCACATAACAGTATGCACATCTGATGTAATAGAATAGGATCAGTGTGATTTACTTTCATGTGTTGCTTAGTATCATCTATAGACCTATGTAGTATATAGATAATTTAATATGTGTCTTATGTATCTTTTATATTTGTATGTATGAAAAAAGAGATAAATTTCTTTCCTCTGAGTCAAAAGCAACGAAGTTCTAGGGAAGTCATTCTTGATGAATTCCCTGACCTCTGTGATCTAGCAGTGTGTCTCATGTTTTCTTTAGCAAAATTTAATTCATTGCTCAATTTGTCTGCCAGTTAAAAACAAACACTATCCCTGAAATCAGGGTTGTCTGTTTTCCTCTGAAATCAGGGTTGTATGATTTCCTTTGTTGCATGGGATATTGATGTCAGACAAAATTGTAATTTAATTGTTGTGACATTTTGATCTGAACAGTACAGATAAGAAAGGTGATTCATCTTGCATAGAAACCCAGTATTTTCAGCTCAGCATGATTTTTTCTTTAACTACTTGCTTACAAATGTGGTATCACTTTGGAAAGAGTTAGGTTTTAATCATAATGGGAATATGTTCTCAGTGTTAATTAGCAATGTATGATTGAACAGGAATATATTACAGATGTTTTAAGACTTAGATGTTCAGAAGTGAAAAACATTAGCAGTGCTACAAATCCTTTAGAAATATATAATGAAAAATTTGGAATTTAAACTTGATTTTATTAGATATAGTATCATATAATATTTTTCATATTACAGATGGCTTTTTTGCCTTTTTAGGGTCTAGGCATGTAAAATTATCCATAATGTTCAGTCTTAGAATTTTGATATATAGATCTAGACTTTACCTATTGGTATATGTAGACCTTAACATCAACTGTGTTCTCTTAACATGTATTATCATTAGGGATAAAATAATTTCAGTATGTTCTTGAATTTTTTTGTTCTATTTTTTATGCTTAGAAGTGAACTAAAATACTTCAACACAGAGGTGTGTGTGTGTGTATGTGTGTGTATGTGTGTTCATTTTAGAAAAACAAGAGTTCACAATTTGACACTTTCTTGGGCATGTGGCTCTAAAAGCCACTCTTACCCCAGTTGGCCTCTTGGAGGCAGAGAGTCATTCAGGTTCTTGAAACGATGCTCAGCACAGCTTCTGTTAGGATCCCGAACTCACACAGTGCTAAAACAAAGTTAATACCCTGGGGACAGTATAACACTCTTGAAATGCTACTGGTAGAAGTCAAGTTGAGATTTCTAATCATATTCAGGTAAAAACATTCTCTTTCCAACCTTCAAAAACAATGCTGAGATGTAATTGAAGAGATGAAAATTAGAAGAAATTTAAGAAACTTTATGGTCTTCAAACTGTTCACTTTTTATTTTGATAGAGTACAGAAAACTTAAAGAACCAATTATTGTCAAATAAAATAGCTCATCACACCTACTCTGGTAAGTATATGTTTATGAAAATGCTTCAAGGGTTTGTTGGCTCTTTGTGTGTTGAGATTATTGTTTCTGTGGAGTCTGTATTATAGGAGGTACATGGTACCTAGGATAAACCCTTTATAGTAAGCTATAGTTTGAATTACAGCTCAGCATCACCTGTCGTCCGAGAATTTTTCCCAGCCATCCGAGTCACCAAAGGATGGGATGTTCTCTCAGAACAGTCCAGTCTGAATGGTTTGTGAGTCACTATCTAGAATCTGGGGACTGCCATGATGCTTCTCTCTATCTCCCAAATCACTGAGGGTCTGTCGTCGTGGAGTGCCACATTTATTTACCTTGTGCCCTTCTTTTAAAAAGTAGTCAGTGGGGCTGGGAAGATGGCTCAGTGGTAGAGCACTTGCCTTGCATGCCTGAGGCCCTGGGTTCGATTCCTCAGCACCACATAAGCAAAAATGAAAAAAGCCAGAAGTGGCGCTGTGGCTCAAGTGGTAGAGTGCTAGCCTTGAGCAGAAGAGCTGAGGGACAGCGCCCAGGCCCAGAGTTCAGGCCCCATGACCGGACCCAAAAAAAAAAAAAAAAAAAGTAGTTCAGTGAATTTTTTTATAGGGAAAGTTAAATATTTTTGAATATGATTGTGATTTTGATATCCATGAAAATTATATGGTTAAAAATTAAAATTTAGACTAGTATCTTATTGCAGTAGGTCTCCAGTAACTATATTCTTGGAATGCAGGGTATGTTTAGCTCACATATAGGTAATTGGGGTATCATACATGTTTAACTCCATTAAGCTGACTATGTATCAACACATTGACATTATTGCAATTTATACTTGTTTTTTTTAAATTTACTTTCATGGCTACTTATCCATATCGATCTCTTATATTTGTGGGAATAATTTCCTTCTTACTCATTGTTTTTTATATTAGCATTGAGGTATGGTTCCTATTATGTACTTTATCTTTTCTTATTTTCTACTCTTTATTTGGAAATTACAAATATATAGGAATTTACAAAGATAATGCAAAGAAGGGCTATGTACCTTTTGCCCAGCTTACTTTTTGACTATATATTATATAACTATAGCATCACCATCGTAATTAAGATAAAGTCACCAAGAATGTAACTCTGTATAGCACCTTTCCAAGGAGATACTAAAAGAATTAGAGCCATTTATTCTAGTAATTAGTCACTTTTTTATAATTTTTGAAACTTGGTGAAAATAGTCTATCATTTTGAATTTTGAGGCATGACAAAGAAATGGTGAAATATATTGATAATTCAGGAGAAAAATAAGCATTTTTAAAGGAAAGTTTTGACAGCTCTGTTTCTAGTTGTCTGTGTTTTGAGAAGGCTGGTCATTCATGCAACTTGAGGAATGGAGCTAGGCAGTGTGTCAAGCTCTCCTCCACCTTGATGACTAGCATTTATCTATATACTGGAACAACTCAGACAAATAAGAGGGAAAATAGGAAAGCAATTAGAAAAGGAGTTTTGTGAAGATCCTAAGTTTGCACACAGCCTGTATCTCCTAGTCAAACTTAGAGAAAGTAACATCTTAGCATTACCAAAAGCACTGTTACTGTAATTGGGTCACATTTAATTTTACAGCTGTTAAATGTCCTCCACAGAGACATCAAGGTCACACCTTCCTGTACCTCTTTCCTTTCCTTTCTCCCACCCTCTCTCCCTTCCTGGGTCCCTGTCCCTCCTTCACTTTTCTTTTTTTTTTTTGGCAGTGCCAGGGTTTTAACTTGTAACATTGTGCTTGCTAGGCACACTCCTAGCCCTAACATTTCTTATTTCATTTAGCCAAATTTATAGGAGAATTACACTATCACTAGTGTCTGAGAAATCCTTTTTTCATAAGACTTTTAAAGAGATATTTCCGGGCAAATATGATCTGGGAGTTTAATTTCATGTATTGTCATATAAACAGTAAAAACGTAATATGAAAGTATAGTCTACTTGTAACAGTTTTAATAGCTTGACTTCATTTATTGAAACATTTATTATTTTAATATGTGAAATAGCTCTTTTCTGTGTGGTTTTGAGGCATGCAACAATTACTCTATTTGGAGGTTTGGAGATACTATTAAGAATGAGAACTCCACCAGCACTAGCTACTTCTCTATTATCCCTTTCCCTTTCCTTTCAGCAAAGAATTCCTACTTCTTATTATGATCTGTACTCTATTATCTGAATTTTTTCCCCATTTTTTTTGTTGTTGTTTGTGGGGCTAAAACTCTGGGTCTGAGCACTGTCCCTCAGCTCTTCAGCTCAAAGCTAGTGCTCTACCTCTTGAGCTACTGCACCACTTCTGTTTTTCTGGTGGTTTATTGGAGATAAGAATTTCACGGAATTCTCTGGCCAGACTGAATCGCGATCCTTAGATCTCAGCCTCCTGAGTAACTAGGGTTACAGGAGTGAGCCACCGGCCCCCAGCTTTATTGTCACCATTTTTAAACATTAGATACAGACCACTGTCATATTTATTATGCTATTTTGGTATGGTTAAAGCAGAAATAATATGTGAATTAATATCTGGTTTTGTGTACTTGCTGTACTAATTTTGAGGTTGATGAATAGGAGTGGCAAGGTTCAGAATAAACCTGTTTGTCTTCTTAAAAAGATTTTATTGAATTCTATTGAAAATGATCTCTCAAGTCCTTGATTTTAGTGAGAATGAACTAGTAAATTTGTTTTAATAGTTTGAGTCATTGAATAGCAGGTCTTCTCTTAAATGGTGGAAGTTACTCTTGACTTCATTGCTGCCTACTCTCTATCTAGAAAAAAAGCAGCTGTTCTTTTATTTGCCTAATATCAAATATAAAAATCTAATTGTGTGAATTTTTTTCTTGTCTTTATTACCAAATATTCATCTTTAAACGAAGCTGAAAACTACATGATAGAAGCTGACGTGTTTGTATTATAATTTGGACATTTTCTAACTTTGTATCCAATTTAAATTATTTCAAGCATTTTCATGATAAAACAAAAATCCCATCACATCTTGCTCAGGACTCCATAGTTACAAAACTTGTGAAAACTTGAGAAAATATTTGCCATTATACTAGTCCATCTCCCTCATGGCTCTTATCTCCTATGCCTTCTTTTTGGATTACACATTTCTTTTTGAAGTAGTGAAAAAGAAACTTTTTTGCCATTTTCATAACACATGTTTTAGTTACAAAACTCATCTTTCATTTTGATATACTGAGAAAACTATCAGTAAAACCATGCTCATTGGTGAATGGGTTGAAGAAGGCGGATTGACAGCCATCTTTATTTTGAGTGTCAGCATTTCTAAACCTTGCTAGATACTTTGTTCAAGATAAGATAACCTTTGCTCAACCTTCTTATTCTATGTATTCTATGTAGAATTACCTTTTAGTATTTTTGTCACTGGTGAGGCTTGAACTGTGGGCCTGGGAGCCACCCCTCAGCTCTTCAGCTCAAGGCTAGCACTCTATCCATTGAGCCACAGCACCACTTCTGGTCTTCTGAGTGGTTTATTGGAGATAAGAGTCTCACAGGCTTTTCCTGCCTGGACTGGCTTTGAACCACGATCTTCAGATCTCAGGCTCCTGAGTAGCTAGGATTACAGGTGTGAGCCCCCAGTGCCTGGCTTTTTGGCATTTTAATTTATTATTAACTGGTGATAACATATAATATAGAATTTTTCTAAGAATAAATGAAGGTGGCATGTGGAAAACTACATTATGCCACATATGTGGTTTTGGAGGCAGTAGGTTGAAATCCCAGTCTCCCATTTCAGTGCTCAATTTCTCTGTGATTGTTGACAAGTTGTATTTTGGCTTCTTTAAAATAGGAATGACTTCCTGTTTGCCTTGGAGAAAGGAACTTGGTAAGGTCAGATTTTGTTTCCTGTCCCTTACCAAGCCCCAAGGAAGGTCAAGAGGATTAGTCAGGTAGGATTGGAAAGTCTTGTGCCAGGCAAGAGTGTTCGCTTGCCAGTGAGTGATTGAGGGGACTTTACAAATGACCTGTAATGTCCTTTGTTTAAAAAGTGGTGGTAGCTGTCTCTGTCTTCTTGATAAAGCCAGACATCACAAGCCACTGCACAATGATGGCTATAATCTTACCTCTATGGCAGCCACCAGGTGCCTCATTCCTTTTCCATTTCCATACTGATCACATTCTCTCATCCCAAAGTCCAAATACAATTGATGCAAGTAAAGAAGGATGGATAATAGACACATGAAGAAATGGTCAACCTCCCTAGCCATAAAAGAAATGCAAACCAAAACAACATTGAGATACCAACTCACCCCAGTTAGAATGGCTAAAATCAAGAACTTTAATAACAACAGATGCTGGAGGGGATGTGGCCAGAAGAGAACTTTACTGCCTTGTTAGGGAGTGTAAACTTGTTCAACCACTTTGGAAAGCAGTATGGAGGTTCCTCAAAAGGCTCCACATAGAGCTCCCCTTTGACCCAGCAATCCCACTTTTGGGCATTTACCCAAATGCTCACAAACAAGGCCACACTAAAGCTACCAGCACAACTATGTTTATTGCAGCATTATTTACTATAGCTAAGATCTGGAACCAACCCAGATGCCCCTCAGTAGATGAATGGATCAAGAAAATGTGGTATATATACACAATGGAATTCTATGCCTCCCTCAGAAAGAATGACATTGCCCCATTTGTTAGGAAATGGAAAGACTTGGAAAAAATTACACCATCTTTATACCATTGCCTGAAATCCCTTTTTCCTTTAAATAAAAAATGTCTACATATTTCACAAGATTTATTTATTCATTTATTTATTTATTTGGTAAGTGCTTCTTTCTGCCAGAGCTAGTCACAGTCCTCTATTGTGTTCCTATTTCCTTTTAGCTTACTAACATAGTTTATTATATATTGCCACATGAGCAGAGAAAACACATTTTAAATCTCGATCTCTTTATTCATTTAGCATCTATTACAGTGAACTAAATACACTTAGTTAAGTGAATTTATTTTCATGACAAAGCATATACCCATGATGTTCTGTGTAACATAGCAGCCCAACCCTAAGGTACTCCTTAATCCCACCCCTCTTGTAAAAGTGCTTCCCCAATAAAGTGCTCCCCTAATAAATAGTCTTTCTTCTCAACCATGACAGGACAGATATACAGTGGTGTCTACAGTAATAGCAGGTAGGTTTGGTGGCAAGCATACGACTTCATCATTTCATCATTTCATTACCTTTCGTGTAAGCAAAGTTGGCATGCTTAAAGAAGATAGAAAGATAGACTCTGGCCAATTACCATGTTAGAATGGCTGGAAGGACGAGGTTTTGGTTGTTAGCTCTCATGGAGAAAAACACATATCACATGGGAAGGTAGGGTGGCGAGGTAGGTAGAGTAGGAATAAGGAGGAGGATGAATCCAGGGAATCATATAAAAACACACCTGTTTGTAGATAGCATCCAGAACTTGAAAAGAGGTAAAGAGAACAAAGAACTCTAGAGTCTGAGTGATATTCAATGGCTATATTGAACAGTTGGAGGTAAACAGAGGGATAGGTAAGAGACAATAATAGAACTGGAATTGAACTTGATTACAAATAGTTCAAGTGCCAGCTGTCAGGCCTGTGCTTACCACTTGGGACCCTTGCTTAACTGTGTCCAAGTATATTGACTATAGATTGTTGGGTTGGCATGGGAGAGTAGAGAAATGGAAAAATTGAATGGGTTGGTCACACCCACCCTCAAAAAATATTAAGGCATGTGGTTTGAAATTTGACCTGTGAAGAGGTGCAGAAAGTTTTATGGTTATTATAGTAACTGGAGATTGTTTTGGTCTAGAATTCAGTTCAGGTTGTTTGAACTTACAAACACTGAGTAGCTACTCTTGTCTGGCAAAAATGAAGACAAATAAGATGGGCCCTGCTTTGTCTCTCACAATGATAGTGCTGTGTGCTTCAGAGAGTATGAACCAGTCGATTGTTAATAGGAAAGGTGTTACTGTGTTAGTAAGAAAGGTATGATTTTTAATTCACAGAATTGTTTTTATCTGAGACTTTGTTTTATTTCAAAGACTGGAGAGGATGAGTTGATGGCTGAATTTATTACAAACCAGTAACATTTGTATTTGCTTTTCACAAGTGTGCTTATTCCAATTGGGAATTTTCTTTATTTCTTCTATTGCTATTGAACATGCAACTTAACATTCAACATTACATTTAAAGTATAATTTTTTTAACAAATCTTTGTTACAACAGATTTGTTCTATGTTGCTTCATATCTCACTTGGAAATATATAATCAATGTAATCACCTAATTTAAATTTAAAATAATAGATACAAGTGGTAGGATGCAAAAATTTAACATGTTTTATAATTGATTAATTGTGTTAATCTCTAGATAACATTAATTTTAGAGATACAAATGATCCCCTTCCTCTTGAGAGTGCTGTGTTTTGAACACAGGACCTTGAACATATTAGGCAGGTGTTGTACCACTGAGTTATATCCACAGGCCTTATAAGTGACTTCACAAGAGATTTTATGCTTTTCATTTAAAATGTATTAAATAATCTACTTTGCTTCCCATAGACCCAATTCAAATGAGTCCAAGCTGGAATCAAAATTAGAGTTCTGACTCAGTTTGTTATCCTAATCTATGCATTGATTTCAAAACATTAAAAATTCATTTTCAAAAAGCCTCATTATACATAATAGCTTTAGTTTTTTTCATTAAAATATACAGATGCACTTTGTTCATTATTTCACATTAATCTGACATAGCTACTAAACTATGCAGGATTGCTTTCTAAATGCCTGTGTGATGTTCTTGGAGATACAGAGGTGGTCAGAGTTGCAAACTGGTACTCTTAGCGAGAGAGGAGTCTGCAGGGTTGGGTTGGAGAGAGACAGGAGGTGTTTGTGGAGGAGGAATGCTCCAGAAAACTGGACTTTCCTCTGAGCTTTGACAGAGAAAATAAAGACTGTGTGGTCAGTTTTCTACTTTTTTTTTGTGATTTTTATCTTTGCTATTCTTAATAAACATTTTCAACCAGAGTTTACTAAGAATCATTAATCAACTAATTAATTACTCTGTTTTTAACTTTATGAATCTATGAATTCTGAGTTTCTGCTCATCCAGAATCTTCACTGCTGTTTAGGGTAAAAAAAAGGACTAGTTGAGCCCTGTTAATACAAAGCTAGGTGGTATGTGAGGCCAAATGCTTGACATGAGAGCTGTTAAAAGACCCAGGTAGTGGGAAAATCAGAAAAAAAATGAAGAGGCCTGATTGTCTCAGTGTTGGTAGGTCTGCATGCAAATGATGTGACTTGAAGGAATATACAAGAATTTGTAATTCTTGGAGTCTGCATGGGGTTCATTGTAATCTTAGAGTCTGAGTGTAGAGTCCATGAATATCACCTTCAAAATGGGAATTACAATCCCTGACTTTTTGAAGCACTTCAAGATCCTTAAACAGAGTGTACCATTGTATGCATTCTTTACTTAGATGCTTCTTTGAAATAGTGTTCAACTGAAGTTTTACAGAGTGGAATTAGAGTTACCATGGACAGCATTCTTGCCCTCTTTCATGTTTAAAAAACACCTACATGTTATATTTTACCTTCTCTGTAATTATGAAGTTATGTGAAAAATTACTTCACTTTTTGGAAAGTTGCCTTAACATGTTAATGGAACACTGGCAACATTACCAAGATTAAATATGAAACCTGCTTTATAGATGATTTGATTTTATAGGAATATAAATGCATGCTGCTAACACAAAATGAAAAACCAAACTGAAAGCAATCTTCCCTCCCTCAATAAACCCTCTTAGTAATTTCCAACAAATGAGAGTCATACAACTGGAATAAAACAGAGAGACATAAGCATCTTAATAACTTAAAATTATATATATATATATATATATATATATATATTCTAGATCAAAGAGCATAAGAATTCAAAGATCAGTTTTATTTTGGTTAGCTTTTCTGTTCATTTCTAAAAATGGGGTGAAACATAAGCATTTAGCATTTATATGCAATGGATATAGAATGCATATTTAAGACTTATTTGTATCATTTTCTGATAGAAAAGTTCAACTATTTAAAATAGAGTATTACTCTGATTTTGTACATTTATTTCAAAGTGACTTTCAGAGAGTAATTTAAATTTTTTTTATTTCATTGTAGAGATGTTGTACAGAAGGGTTACAGTTACACGAGTAAGGTAATGAGTACATTTCTTTTTTTTTTTTTAACATTTTATAAATTTATTTAATAATACAGTAATATTAAGTAAGGAGGTCAGGTGTGGCTGGTGCCCTATTGGCCACATGGTGGATGGTGGGGTCTGGCATCTTGTCTTCATGCAGGGGGAAGGAAATGCCCCCATCCATCACTTGCCACCCAACTGATGGGTGTGGCTGGATCCCTGCAAGCAGGCATGGGCATTTTGCTGATATGTTACTCAATCTGATAGTCCAGTGCCTGGGACTAGGAATTTCCTGTAGACCTGCCTCCTGCTTAGGCCCTGTTTAGGCTGGACCAGCAGCGGCACTAGATGCCATGCCACATGTCTCTGTAATCATGCCCTTGTTCTATCTCCTGGCTTGTCTCTGGTCATCATAGTGTCCCAATTCCGCACTCTCTTGGTGCTGATTGGTTTCTTGGTGTTGTTTTTATTCTTTTCCCTCCCCGCCTTTGTGTCCTGTTTCCAAGTTGTCTAAGTGTATTTGTGGACTGCAAGTCTTTGTTACAACAGGCTGCTTGCAGACTGTTAGCTGTGTAATAGACTCCAGTATTCCATCTTCCAAAATGTGGCTTCCAACAAATATAGTGTCTTCTTTTACAGAAACACAAAGGTTGACCTAAATTTAGAATTTCTAGAGCCAAGATAGATGCCACTGTAATAGTTATGTAATTAAAGATATCCTGGAGGCATTTAGAAAAAAATATCTGTTGCATCAGAAAGTGCTTAATTAATAAACCAAGACCAAGACTCCAGATCCTATATAAGCCAATCATTCTAGATATGTCCAGAGCTGTTTGGTTACATGAAGAGCTCTACTTTCACACTTTCATGAAGGAATGTTTTTGTGCCAATATGAGGTGTTGAACTCAGGAACTGAGTTGAAGCCAGCTCTGGCTTCAAGATGAGATCCTCTCATCTTGGCCTCCATAAAAGCTAGGAATCAAAGCATGAGCCCTGTGGGCTGTTCTGAAGAAATCTCTCTCTGGGAACAGGAGGTTTCCTTCAGTGCTTCAGCTCAGGATTCCTGTGGCTTCAAGAATTTCAGTATTTATTTCAATTGTTCAAAAATAATAACTACTCTTTACAGTATTTTCACAATAAAAAAAAGAATCCTTAAATCCTGCCTATGATTCCATTTACAAGATAAGGACAGTGGACTTCACATTGCAAGATTTAGCTAGTTGCTCATTTAACCCCTTCCATCACACTGTTCACCCTTCTGCTTTTTTTGGGGGGGGGGCAGGCTTGTGGTCTGAACTCTGGGCCTGGGTGCTGTCCCTCAGCTCTTTTTTTTTTTTTTTAATTTAATTTAATTTTATTTGTGAACATACTGTACAGAGGGGTTACAATTACATGGGCAGGATAATGCGTACATTTCTTACCAAGCATTGCAGCCTCCTCCTTTGGTTTACCCTTCACATCCCTTCCCAGCCTCCCCCTTCCCCCCCAATCCCAATCCTTCTCCTTCCCCTCCCTTCCCTCCCTCCCCCCCACGGACGTTGTAAAGCTCGTTTTGGACATGACAACTTGTACTTCTCATTGTTGCAACAGGTCTTTAAACAACTGGTTTTTCCCCATCTCCTCCACAAGTTATACTGACATCAAATATAGTGAAAGCAGGGGTTATACTGTGGGGGAGGGACATACAAAGCAACAAAGAGATAATCTTATAAATGCATTAGAAACACATGCATGAAAGAAAAAAACATTAAAATACATATCTAAGGGTTCATTTTCCTGACATCACATTATCTGACATGAGTACATTTCTTGTCCAGCATTGTTAGCCCCTCCTTTGTTTTTCTCCAACTATCCCTTTCAGAGAGTATTTTCTTTAAAAAGAAAACAATGTACCCTTATACAGGTTATTCTTATCAAAATGATACAATTATTGCAGAATATTTACAAAGATTAAAAGTATAAAATGAGAGAAACAGAAAACTTACAATTTACTATCTAGTTGGACTCTTCTTATCTACATTTTTCTTATATTTTTGAGGTTATAAATTTGTAATATCCATGTTTTCAGCATAATGCATAGAAAATACATTTTGTTTTATACCTTACATAAATGTGATTTTAATAACTACATGCTGTATCATTTGATTTAGCTATGTATGTTTATCCATTGTTGTTTAAGTAGTTTATGCAAGTATTACATCTTTAAATTTATGTAGGTTTTTTTTTTAAAGTTTTCTTCAATTAGGTAAGCATTTTGGCAAGATTTTTCATACAATTATATTTGTATTTTCCTTCTATTCACCCTCTAATTACATTCCAGCTAATTCCTTGCATGCTTCTGTCCCTGTCCTTTGGTCCTTTGTAATCTGAAACAAACCCTTGTTCTATACTGCTTCCTTACAATGGGCACATGGCAGTTGTCCATAGGCAAAGTCTATATGGTTCCTTTCATTAAGTTGCCATGAGAAAGGAGTTCTTTGTGCAACTTCAGAGCCACAGATATGCTTTGATACCATGTATGCACATGTCTAAATAGAATGTAGGGAATGAAATAATACCTACTCACTGAATGATTTAAGGGTTTTTTTTCTAAGATCAAATGCTTTATCTCAGTTGTATATAAAATGAAATATTTTATGCCAGCATTAATAGTGATGACTTTATAAATTAACTATTGATTTTTTGAATAACTTCTTTTATATTGAATCTCATGAGTACAGCAGTGTCTCACTATTACATTATAACATCCCATTGGCTAGCTGGGATTTATATGAGTTTAGTAATTATATTCTTTTCAATAAAAAAATGTTACTTTGTAGGAAAAGATGGATAGTGTCACAGACAAAAATATTGAATAAAATATTTAGTCTTACTTCCCTTGTAAGGTATGTGGATTTAACATCTTTTTATTTATATTGGAAAAATATTACTACTTTGGAAAATTAGATTGCTATTAAAATATGCATTTCTTTAGGAAAGATTTCTTCCCTTAACAGTCTTTATTTCTAAATTTATAGTAATTTATTTAAACATAAATATGAAATAAAATTCCATTAAACATTGAAATTTCTCTAAAGAAAAATTATTAATTAAGGACTACACTTAATATGTTTTGAAAAACTTAAAAGTACAGTTCACTTGTTTTAAAGAACCTTTCAGGAAACAATCCTCCTGGGTAATCCCATGTATGTGGGTAAATCTGTTATTATTTGAGTATCTAATGTCACCCTGATGCCTAAGTATTGTATCTGTGAACTGTACTAATTTCATATCACATTAAGAGAATGATTTCAGATGAAAATAATAAATTGTTCTTATGTTTGCATCTATTTAAAACTAATTTAATTTATCCTCCCAAAGGTATTCTCTATTTTTATCAATGCAATTGATTTGTTGCAGAAAGCATAGGAAAATATTAGTTTGCTTATAGAAGAAGTCTGGGTTTTGCTATTGAAAATTTTACCTTGAATATTTTTCTTCAATATTATTGTTTATTTCCATTTAGGCCTGGTTATCATTGGAATATTTCTCCCTAATTACCAAATCCTTTAGAACTGAACATAAAAACAGCTTATTGAAGAATTTAACACAATGCACCCACTGTTTCTAACAGGAAATCAAGTCAGAATACATAACTACTTCTTTTCACAAGACTGCTAAAATGAAAAATGAGATTTCTTATTATTTTAAAGTCAATTTAATAGTAGTTTAATTCCCCACACATTTAATGAGTAGACAATCCTGTAGATTTAAAAAATATTTGGGGACAAAAATATGGAACTACTAAGAAAACCAATAAGAAGTTGCTAAAATGAAATGAAAAGGAATCTTTGCTATTGGAAATATCACTGAAAAATTCTGGAAAATAAATATAGATATGGATTCAAATCCATGAGAAGTCAGAGAGTTAAGTAGTTTGCAGATATCATTATCTGCATCTTTAAGAGTCAGCACTCACAACAATGTCTTTAAATAAAAGTAGAATAAGGTGACAACTTAGAGTAATATTAGCACTCAATGAAGTTAGTGAAAAAAAGAAAGAAAGAAAGAAAACAATTCATATTACTGTAGAATAGGAATAGAAGAGGCACAGAAAATTAGCGTTTTGTCCTTTGAGTGATTGGCTATAAAATAGAGGTGGTAATGGACCTTCCTTTTATAAAAATGGTAATTCAGTAATCTCATTTGCTTTGTCAGTCTTTCATCATATCATTGTAAAGCTACTTTGGAACAAACTGTGTATCTGTTGGCTTTAATTAGCCATGGGAACATGAATTTAACAGTAAAAGTAATTGCTCAGCCCTTGATAACCCTTGCACAGTAAATCACCATCTTTGGGAGAATGTTACATAAAACAAACCATTGTATACAGAAGACAGTGAAGAAAATACATTTTGTTGCTGCTTATAAAGGGAGGGATTTGTAGGCTTTGTGAGATCTAGCAGAGTTATGGAAATCTTCATTATAACACTTCATCTCCTATGGGGAGGAACCAATGTGTTGCTTAGAGCTCCAGCTATCTGCTTGGTATGCTTTTGTCCTAATGTTTTCAAAGCCTTCCCAATTTCAGATAACAGTGACAATATTGAAACACCAAGAAAAAGATAAAAAGGCAATGAAATCTCATCAACATGCCGAGGACTTTTATAGACAAGCTTTCAAGGAAAGTGGGGGAGGTTAGATAAAGTTGTATGATTTTACTTGCCTCCATTATTAAAGAAAGAACTATCAAATTAGATGAAGAGTTCTTTTTATAAAAGTACTGCACAATTAAGACTATAATCTATGTAACCATAATTATTGTATTCTATATACTGTCTATATAAACTTCAATTGGGTGATTGTAGCATTCTTTACATTTTTTGGTAAGTTCTATTTAAAAAGAAGTGATTGAATGTGTGCAGTATAATAGGAAATATATATATATACACATATATATTAGGAAATAAACGACCAGAATAGACATAGTTTAAAATTAAGAAGCTGATGTCTTGATTTTTTCATTCCTAGGTATTTTGTTTTTGTTTTGTGTTTTTAAATTTGTGTGTGTGTCACTTCTGGGACTTGAACTCTGGGCTTGGCTGTTGTGCTTCTGTTCTCAGGACTAGCATTTTACCACATGACCCACAACTCCACTTCTGGTATTTTGGTGGTTAATTGAAATAAGAGTCTCACAGGCTTTCCTGTCCAGCTTGTCTTCCAACCACAATCCTTAGACCTAAGCCTCCTGAGTAACCAGGATTATAGGTGGTCCTTTATTATTTTTTAATAAGTCTTACTGTCTTTACTTTGGAGGCTACTTTTTATCATAAAGAGTCCTTGTATTAAGAAGACCGGCCAAATAATTTTTCTCCTTTATTCCATTTATCTTTCCTTACTTTCAATTACTTGTGGTCAACCATCATCCAAATATATTAGCAGAAAATTCTAGAAATGATATTTCATAAATTTAAAATAACTTTGATGTATATCATAACCATTTCTTTATGGTTAATTATTCTGACTGATTTTTACTGAGCCTAATTTGTAAATCAGTACATACAGTAGGTTTGTATGTAATAATTGGGTATCTAGGCAAGTACCCCATAGGTAAAGGAGATTCTTAATTTTGTATTTAAATTACCTGTTCAAATAATATTGAAAAATATATTTTGGCAAAATGGAACTGAAAACCTTTATCTGCATGTTTTAGAACAAGTCATAAAATTTGTTAGTGATCTTTTTTCCCCCAAGGGGACTGCTTTTTCAACCTGATACCCAAGTCAGCACAGTACCTCTTTAAGACAAAGTACACTTTTATTCACTCAGTGGGGTTCAGCATTTTTTCTTCATAAAGTTTCAGTTCAAGTCTTAATTTTACTTCAAGCCAAAAATTTCAATTTTGTTCTGTGAACCACTGAAAATCCAAATGAGTTAAAATATTTCCCAATGTGTAGGCAATGGGATTTGAATTGTACTTTCCTATCATGAAGTGTAATCTTTTAAATAGACAACAGGTGTGGAAGTACAGCATAAAAAATAATTGTTTCCCATGCAAGCATGTTTTTACGTATTTATTTATTTCATTTGTTTTTGGTGTACATGTGTTTGAGCTCAGAGCCTCATGCTTGCTCAGCTGATATTCAAATATTACAAGCATATAACTCGCTCTGCTTTTTGCTAATTACTTTGGAGATTGGTCTAGTGAATACTTCACAGGTTGGCTTCTAACTGGAATTTTCCAATTTCAAACTTCTGAGTAAGTAGGCTTACAAGTGGGAGCCACCAGCACCCAACAGGAATATGATTTATATGCAGTGGTTTTTCACTATGGCTGTACTTTAGAGGTACCTTGAAGAGGCCAATTGCAATGTTGCAAACCTACATCCCAGCAATGATTAATTAAATCAGAGTGTCTAGAGACACAAATGTCTATAGGTAATTCTAACACTCAGTAAGAAAAAATGGAAGCTATTGTTTAATGGTCTAAAACAGGATGAGTTGAGTTTTCAAAGGGTTGAATATACAGTTACATTTGAACTTGTAAAGATATTATGTTGACAAATATCTGTTTTCCAAACACTAAAACAATTGAGGGCATCATTAATCTTAAGACACAGCAGGTCAGTATCATGTTCTCACAATCAATAGTCTTTACCTGTGTGATGCTGTTCTTAAAGTCTAAGTTTACAGTATTTTTTCTCATTTGTTCCCTCTTAATAAATTGGATAGATTAAAAAAAATAATTGTTTCCTATTTCAGTCTTCTATTTTGATCTGTTCTCCAGTATTTTCTACTTAAGCATTTATTTTCTTTTCATTTTCTTACTTGTAGTCTTTTAACCTGAATTCTTTTCATTTTCTTACTTGTAGTCTTTTAACCTGAAGGCTAAACATATACTTTCTTTAAGCTTTTACCTTTGTTTATACCTCCATTTTCTATGCTCCCTACACTTTTGTGTGTAGAGGTGTGTGTGTGTGTGTGTGTGTGTGTGTATTTATATTTGTGTCTGCATACTGATTATGCTTGCATTCTAATGTGAGGGAAAGGACTAAGGCAGAAGGAAAAGGAAATGATTTCCTCTTAAACAAATGGTCAAACATGTTCAGTTCCACTGGTTAGAACTTTCTCAGATGGCAGTAATGGCTGCCTGGCACAGCCATCTCTAACCTGGAGGCTTCTTATTGGGTAAAATTGTTACTGTGTTATAAAGGAAAATGGATGTTAGGTGGTGACTGGTAGTTGCTACAGGACACCTGAGTTGCATCATGTTGTCTGGCAGTTTTGTAACCTTTTTTCTGTGAGGCATTTGGGGAAAGTATGCAAGGAAGGAGGGCACATTACTGCTTTTCTGGGATGTTCCTGCTGAGAACCAGCCGAGTGGCGATCAACCCTGCTTAGCTGGACACCCAGGAGAAGGCCGGCTCTTAGGAAGCAGTGCTTGACCTGAAAGACCCTGGGATTTCTCCCTGGGCTCAGACTTTCATTAGCAATCTTAAAGACAAAGTATTTTTAAGAGGCTTGATTAAGGGAGATTGGATTTCTTAAATGGGGGAACTGTGTACCAATCTTTGTAAACATATCCTTTATACTAGTCTTAGAATATAAGATTTCAGATGAAAATTCTGTCAAAGGACTTCAATGACATATTTTCCAGAGAGCAAAGTATCTGTTCTTCAGATATCTGTCAATATTAATGACAATTTTCATCCTGTGTACCCTTTAACCATTTGTATTTTAAAAGTATGTTTGCATATAGTACAAGAAGTACTTATAATGTATTTATAATGTACTATGTGATTTTTTTGTTTCTTTGTATGTTGCTCCCCCACGGTATAACCCCTGTTTTCACTGTATTTAATTCTGGTGCCCTACATCTTATATACACTTCTCTAATTTGGGGAGGGGAAAGGAAAAAAACCAAATGCTTAAGTAGAGATACAGGTTGACCCATTATAAGAATGAGATCAATGAGATGTACAAGACACTATGTTGAAAACAAACTTTACAACTTTGGCAGGGGGCTGGGGGGCGGAGGAGAGGGCTGATGGTAGTTGTGGAGGTGGGAGGGAAGGGATGGTAGGGGAAAAACAAAGGAGGAGGCAACAATATTCCACAGGAAATGTGCTCATTATCTTGCTCATGTAACTGTAACCCCTCTGTACAGTATTTTTACAATAAAAAATGTACCAAAAAGATTATTCATTTTTACTTAAAAATTGTTATCACAAACAGAGGTGTTAAATTACATAAGTAATGTAACTTTCTTTTTGGACAATGTCCCCCTTTCCCCTCTTTCTCTCCCAGGTTTTCCCTCCTAACCCTATCCATAAGATGTATAGTTCATTATGAACACAATGTCTAGTGAGTGCTACTTTTGCTTTGTTCACCCCTTTGTCCCTCTATTTCTATGCCCACCATTTCCCCTCGCAATGACAGATAACCGACAACATGAAAATAAAAAACAAAACAGTAACAAAGAAAAAACTTGTATCAATTTCCTGGAGTTCATTTTGATAAATATTATTTTGTATTATCAAAGGCATGTAGACATTGTGCCATTGTGTCCCTCTCCTTAGAGTATCTTCCTTTGGTCTCGCTTGTGTGAATGCTTAGAGTCCTATATAATTTATCATGTCTTGATACATTTTAGATCCAGTTTGCACATATAAGAGAAAACATGTGCCATTTGTGTTTTTGAGCTTGGCGTACCTCACTTAACATGATTTGTTCTAGGTCCATCCATTTCCCTGCAAATAACATAATATTCATTCTGATGGCTGTGTAAAATTCCTTTGTGTATAGGTACCACATGTTTTTGGATCCACTTATCTACTGTAGGGCATTTGGGCTATTTTAATAACTTGGCTATTGTGAATAGTGAAGCAACGAACTTGGCTGTATAAGTAAGATTATTTTTGCAACATAATAGCAAAGATCAGAAAGAATCTAAATAATTAGGGGATAGAGTGATTACTGACTGGCTAAATAAACAATTGTACAAGCATACAATGAAATATTACACATTTCATTGCTAGGTACTGTTAGAATTCATCTTTATATAAGACTAAAATCTACCCAGATTTAGCTCTTCATGACTTCTATGCACTGTCTCTTTACTCTGTGACCATAAAGAAAGGACAGTTTGGAAAATATGTTCCATTACATATAGAGAGCAGTTATTATTTTATGAGGCCTTAAATAACTACGATGCATGCATATTTGTAGACCAATATATCCAGTGTTTATTAAATGATTCATATTTTTTCTTTTGGTCTCCCTCTTCCTACTATTCTTTCTCTTCATTTCTTTCCTTTCTCTTTCTTTTCCCTCCCTCCCTTATTCCAACCTGCTTTCTTGACTTTCTTTTACAAAATGGAAGCTGTTTTGTGCACTTGCTTTTCATAGAGATCACTCCTATTCTAAGGGGTGAGTTATCTTTCTGTGGCCAACAGTTTTCTTACAGGCACTGGAATGAGCTGATCCTATGATTTGTTTTGATTTGTTCATTTTATTGGCCATTCACAGTGTTTCTATTTGGGCTGTTATAAAAATAAATTAGCTGAATGATTTTACACATCCTAAGTTGTTTTTACTCTTGAACAAGTATGATTAGTGGATGAAAGGATCAGCATATTTTATTCTTCTGAAGTTCCGAAGTCCTTCCAGTAGTGCTTTTATCTGTTCAGTCTACCAATATCCTGGTTTAAACATAGCATATTGTTTTTCTTTTATATTTTAAAGATGATTCTTTCTACTTCATTAAGGCTTTACATTTATTTCTTTGTTTTTTTTCATACATAAACATAAACTTTCCTTAAAACTCTTGGGTACTTTTAAGTTACTTCTCTGTTTTCCCAAAGATGCTACAACTCTGAAAATTTATGCTTATAAACCAGTAGAGCTTTCATTGAGTTTACTAAAAACAATGTGATAAACAGCTTGGATCCAATATGGAACTCTGAATGCTTGCTTCTAGAAACTTTTGTTTCATGTTTTCTTAGGCAAATGTTCAGCTAATACTGAAATTGCCTAACTAGAAGGCCATTGATTCCTGCCTTTTCTATAAGATTGCTAAAAGCTATAGCAATTTGAAAAGTCTGTAAGAACCAGTTTAGTGAAGGTAGAATTTTGGGTTGAACCCAAGCCCTACAGTCAACTAGCTCCTTAACCCTGGACAATTTGCTTTAATCTTCTTGTGTCACACTCTACTTTAAAATGTCAGTAGTAATATCTTTCCTCATGTTGTTAATATGAAGAATAAATTGGGTAATATTGAATGTCTGTTATGAGGTTAAGTGCTCAGTGAGTATCAGTTTTTTATTATAACTGACTTTGGTATAGCCTTAACTTTCGAAGTCAGTAATTCAAGTACAACATAAAAGAAAATTAAAATCTAGTGTAACTTAAGATGAATTCATGATAGCTCTTCATGACCATATTTTTATAAGATTTACAAATGTGTACTAAACCATGACTTCTTGGTTTCTTTTTTGGGGTTTGAACTTAAACATTTGTACTTACAAGGCACCACTTTACTACTACTTTTGTGCTTGCAAGTGCTGTGTGTCTTCCTGGGATCAGCTTCAGATTGTAATTTTCCTTCTGGCCTTTTGAGAAGCTGAGTTTACTAGTTTGAACTACCATGCCTGGTTATTTGTTTAAATTGATTTTCACTAACTTCTTGCCCAGGCTGGCCTAGAATCATGGTCCTGTAGTTCTCTGCCTACTGAGTAGCTGAGATTAAAGATATGAACCAGTGTATTTGGCTAAAGAATTACTTTTGAAATATTTTTCTTAAATATTTTATTGGCATTCCATTATTCTCCATTCTCCATAGTTTCTGTGCTACAGTCTTTTTGAAAATTGGGGTATATTTTCCAGGCCCAACCCTGAGGTATTCAGAAATCATACCTATAGTTTATGGGTTAGAATTTTTGTGAGACTGAAGAGTTTGAATCCTTTATGTACAACAGCTAGGTATTCTCAGTGTCTCTCCAAATACTTTAGGCTTCGGTGAGCTTTAAACTATATTCACTTCACTGTACATTTTCTAACTTGATAGAACACAGTAGGATCACTTTTTCCTTTGCCTCCATTCACTCAGTGAATATTTATTGAATAGCTAAGTTCTCAGCACTGCTCTGGGTGCTTGAAGAAATAAGTCTTGCCCTCAGAGAGCACTCTGTGGGTATGTATGCAGAGGTGTGTGTGTGTGTGTGTGTGTGTGTGTGTGTGTGTGTGTGTGTGTGTGTGTGTGTGTGTGTGTGTGTGTATCTTTATATAATGTATTTAGGAGTATGTGTAGAAGAATTTGTGACTACAGGAAAAGTGGGAGTATTCACAAAGTTCTTTTTTATATTTTTTATTTTAAAATTTCAAACTTTCTTTCCTTTTCAATATTTATTATTTAGAAATTATTATTCTGAAGCTAATTTCCTGATCTTTATAATAAGCAATAATTATTGCTTTGTTACCATTTTACACGTTTTATTTCCCATCTAAGACATTTAATTTCCCCATCAAATTTGAGGTGGAGTTGTATTTCCAACTGTGATATTCTCAGTGCACACCACTGAGATGAATGAAGTGTTATTCCCAGCCAGATGCCCTTCTTTGTAAAGCTGTGGACCCAACCAGTCTTTTCCATATTTGTGTTTACTTTCCATCATTACCTCATTTGGCAGCAGAGATGAGGTCTGCCTAGCTTTCAATGTGTTATATTTATCTGCGTAGGATTTTATATAAGTTTTGTTTTAATGGAATCAGTGTTTGTGTCACAGTGCAAAGAGTGTAGGTTTGGGAATCAAAGAAACTTGTATGTAAGCCTTGATACCTACTCTCCTTAGCAGTGTGATTTTTCTTGTGTTTCATTGTTGAGGAGTGTGAAAATGGGAAAGTTTGACAATTTTAGACAATGGGCTCCAAGAAAATACTACCTTCTGTTTTAGTAAATCAATGTTACAGAGGATTGTGCAACTTCAAGTTAATATTTCAGAGTTTCAAAAGCTACTGTCATGTTTCTACCTCCTGTAGCTAATAACAAGAGTCTTCTAACTTTCCTATCTAAACCTTTCCTTTCTGTGAACTCTCCTGACTTTTCTGTCAATAAATTTGGTTTTAAATTTGGAAGACCTATCTTTGTTCTTGTTTGCTTTGCCAACTGAAGGTCCTTATTTTAAATACATACAGCTGGGCGCAGGTGGCCCACACATGTAATCCTAGCTACTCAGGAGTATGAGATCTGAGCAAGAGATTGCCTTACCTAATAAGAATGAAATAAAAGTTGGTAGTTTTTTCTTCCTCAGCAGGATGGTAGAGAAGAGATATAATAATATTAATCTTAGACTACAAAAGATAAAATGTTCGTTTGTTTTGGAATTCACTATTGAATTACATACTATTTCAAATGAAATTGTTTTCTTCAATAAAGAAAAACCTAAGCTAGAAGATGGAAAGGCCTCCCATTTTTGTGGATTGGCAGAATATAGTGGAAATGGATATTCTATACCGAACAATACACAGAGTTAGTATAGTACTCACCAGAACTCCAGTGTTTTCTTCACAGAAACAGAAAATTCAATGCTGAAATACATAGGAAAGTATCAAAGACCTGGAATAAACAAAGAAATCCTGAGCAAACAATGATGTAGTTTTCTCAGTTCCTGAGTTCAAATTAAATTATATAGAGCCTTAGTAACAAAAACAGCATGGCACTGACTTCTAGTTAGGAAACCTGTGGAATAGAAGACCAAGAAATAAGCCCACATAGTTATAATCATCTGATTTGTTTTTAAAAGGTGTCAGAACATATGCTGGAAAGACAACTTCTTCAAGTAACACATGAAAAGTTGGTTATCCACAGCTTTAAGAGGAACTCAATACCTCTCTGTCACTGTGTATAAAAATCTGTTCATAAGAGATCAAAGATATTAATGTAAGACTATCGACTTTGAAACAAATATAGGGAAACGAAAGGAAAATACTTGAAATATATCGATATTGTCAATGACTTCCTGAATTAGAACTCTAGTAGTTCAGGAATTTGACAAATGGGATTACACTTATACCCAACAAAGAAAACAATTACCAGAGTGAAGAGAAACCCTACAGAATGGGAGAAAATCTTTTCCATCTATTTTTTTTTCTGACAAAGGACTAATATCAACAATATATAAATTCTAAGAATCTAAAACATCTGAAGAACAAGTAATCTAGTTAAGTGGGCAAATGAACTGAACAGATGTTTCTGAAAAGAGTAATGTTGGCCAATAAATGAAGAAATGTTCAATCTACTTAAACAAAGAAAAATACAGGTGGACTCATTGCAACAATGAGATGTACAAGTCGTTATGTAGAGAAACGAACTTTACAACTTTGGCCGGGGGTGGGGGTGGGTGGGGTTTGGTGGTGGGTGGGTGGGAGATGGGAAGGTACAGGAAGGGGAAACAAAGGAGGAGGCAACCATGCTGGATAAGAAATGTACTCATTATCTTGCCCAAGTAATTGTAACCCATCTGTACAGTATTTTCAGAATAAAAAATAAAAAATAGAATAAAAACACTGAATGTAGTCATGAAGTTTGAAATTTAGGGTCACAAGTTGCTATTTATAAGTAGAACACTAAAGTCACATTATAAATGAGATATTCTGCAGAAACTAGATCTAAAATACACTGGCACATGATAAATTACACAGGAATCTGAGGCCTCACACACAGTGAGACCAAAGGAGAAGTAACGCCAAGGCACAATGCCTATGTGCCTCTGATCATGTACAAGAATATTTATCAAAATGAACTCCAAAAATGGAAGCGAGATTTTTTCTGTGTTGCTGTTTTAATTTTCTTTGCAACTTGTTTTGTGTTTCTGTTGGGAGGGAGCAGGTGCGGGGGCCGAGTGGACAAGGAAAGCACAGCAATGGAGTAACAAAGCCTGAACAAATACATCAGTGGTACTCACTAGACACTATGTTGAAAATGAACTCTTCACTTTGTGAATAAGGATGGGAGGGAAAAACTGGGAGAGAGCAGAGGGAAGGGGTGACATCAAAAAAGAAATGTCCTCATTGCCTGACTTATGTAACTGTAACCCCTCTGTACATCACCTTTATAATAACTTAAAAAAAAAACCAAGAAACAAATAGCCTATCACAGCCAGCTCACACCTATAATCCTAGCTACTCAAGAGGTTGAAATCTGAAGATCATGGTTCAAAGCCAGCTTGGATAAGAAAAGTCTGTGAAAACAGGAGTTATACCGTGGGGGAGGGACATACAAAGCAACAAAGAAATCATCTTATAAATACATTAGAAACAATCGCAAGAAAGGAAAAAAAAACATTAGAGCCCTTATCTTGGGGTTCATTTTGCCTAGCATCAATTTATCTGACTATTTCTGCTGGTCTCAGACATATGCTAGTTATTGTAAATAAGGGAAACCATGGGACCTATGTTTCTTGGGGCCTCAGTTACTTCACTTAATATAACTTTTTCCACTGTTTTCACAGTATTTGATGGTGGTATAGTTTGTGGAGGGGAAGGGAAAAAACAAATTGTTTAAATAGGGTGGACCCTATTGCAGGTGGACCCATTGCAAAACTGAGAACAATGAGATGTACAAGACTTTATGTTGAAAAACGAACTTTACAACTTTGGTGTAGCAGTGGGGGAGGAGGGACAGTGGGGGAGGGGACGAAGGTGGGGGAGCCAGGGAGATGGAAAAGGATGGTGGGAAGGGATGGGAAGGGGAAACAGGAGGAGGCAACAATGCTTGATAAGAAATGTACTCATTACCTTGCTCATGTAATTGTAACTCCTCTGTACAGTATTTTTCACAATTAAAAAAAAGAAAAAAGAAAACTTTGCCTAAACCAAAAATAAAATAAAAGTCCGTGAGACTCATCACCAATTGGCCACCAAAACAGTCAGAAGTATAGTTGTTTCTTAAGTAGTAGAGCACTGGCCTTAAGCAAAAACACTCAGAAATAGCATCCTGACCCTGAGTGTAAGTCCCAGGACCAGCAAGAAAGAAAAAAAAGAAATAACTTGTAATATATTGGGGATTGTGTGGAATAGAATGAAATTTTAGTTCTTTTTATATTTTAAGGTCATTGTAGAAGAGGAGTTACAGTTACATGAGTCAGGTAATGATTACAAACCCTTTGAACTATGTTTCCCCTTCCTTCTCTCCCCATCTCTCCCCCCCCCACAAGATGTACAGTATGTTTTCCACATAGTGTCTAGTGAGTACCACTGTTGTATTTGTTGTGCCCCCCACCCTTCCAAAGACAAACAAGACAAGATGAAAAGAAAACAAAAACAGCAACAACATTTTTTACAATAAAAACATACAAAAAAGAACTGTTCAAAATCAATGGTCATAAAAGAAATGCAAATCAAAACAATATGGAGGGTCCACCTCATCCAGAAAATTAACAATAACAAATGCTGGTGGGGATGCAGCCAATAGGGAACTCTATTACTCAGTTGGTGGGAATGTACACTTGTTCAGCCACTCTGGAAAGCAGGATGGAGGTTCCTCCAAAGAGTAAACATAGAGCTTCCTTATGACCCAGCAATCCCACTCCTGGGCATTTACCCAAATGACCCAAACAAGGCCACAATAAACAACTATGTTCATTGCAGCCTTGTGTACCATAACTAAGATATGGAATCAACCTGGATGCCCCTAAATGTATGAATGAAATTGCAGTTTACTGGAATGATTTTTTTGTCATTGCTAGAAGTATAAATCAAGCTAATCTAAGCAAATAATTGGAGATATTTAAAAAAAACCCCAGTAATTGCATAGTAAGTTGGTATAAGTAGATGACTGATAAAATGTGTGCACCTGTTTTTGTGGTGAAATTCTATTGACTCCTTCCTCACTTCTTTTATTACTTGGAAGAGTCTATTATGTTCTTGCATTGAAACCATCTTCTTTTCTTCACAGGACTCAGTCTCATCATACTTCTATTCATTTTAGCTAATGCTTGTTAAAGTCTATACCAGACACCATGTTAAGCATATGGAGTATGAAAATAAGAATGGTTGCTTTGCTTTCAAGGGTCTTTTAGTGTAGCATGAGAGAAATACGTACACATTCCCAGTATTACATTTAAATCTCAGAGCAATTGAGAATTTGGTCTTTAGAAAGCATTTATTTAGGATCCCACAGTTTGCTTTCTGTATCAGTTGCAGAGAATGTTACCATAGGTATGGTCTATCTCTATTGCAATTTCAATATGATAGATAGGACTTTATTTGCAGAAAGAGAAGTTCTTAAGCACTCAAAAACTTGGATTTGTGAGGCGGGAAATGACATTTTAAAATAAAGTGTTTGGGCTTTTTCTTAAGGTATAGGAAAACAATTGGATTCTCACCTAACAGCTTATAGCAAAATAAACACAACTGAATAATAGCAAATTTAAAAGCATCAAACCATTGATAAACTAGAACAATAAATGAATTATTAAGTATTTGGAAAGGAAAGAATTTCAGGTTCTAACCACCAGAGAACAGATCCTGAAGAAAAGGATGGACTGACTTGATGAAAAGTATTTGCTTTCAGATTGAGTGCTGCCAGCTCATGTCTACAATCCTAGCTACTCAGGAGGCTTGTACCTGAGGACTGCAGTTCAAAGCCAGCCAGTGCAGGAAAGTCCCTGAGATTTTTATCTCTATTTCACCAGAAGTGAAACCCTGACTAAAATAGTAGAGCACTAACTGAGTAAAAAAGGCAATTGAGAATATAAGGTCTTCAGTACAACCCCTAATATTGGCACACATGTGCTTATGCACACACACATTGTTTACACAAAATTGCTAGAAGTAATAGAAACTAATGTTTGTGCCAAACATAATGCATGCTGTGGCATATATTAATGGCATTTCAGAGAAAGTATCAGATTGGTGAGTAAAATATGCAAAGATTGAGAATAAAATGATTCTAATATATAATTATGAAATGTGGGCCTTATTGTTTCAAAGGATGTGTTTACAATGACTAAAATTAGAATAGAAAAGTGTAGTGGTGGTCATCATGAAACACATGTGTAATACCAACTACTTGGGAGGTAAACACAAGAGGAAAGATGTTTGAATAAGGCCTTAGCAAAACTCAGTAAGACCTTAGCTCAAAAAACAAGTCACTTATGGTAAATGTGTACTTCTGGGTCTAATAACTTGAAAGAAAACTAGAAGGAAAAGGTTGGGGAATCTGCTCAAGTAGTAGAGTGCTTTCCTGGAAAAAGTATATATATATATATATATATATATATATATATATACACACACACACATACATACATACATGTGTGTATATACATGATTAAATTTGTAATCAATGTATATAAACTGTCTTGAAGTATTCAAGAATCATATACTGTATGAATTCCTCTGTAAGAAGCACTCATTCATTCTGCACACAGTATTTGAATATTTAATTAATACAGAGTATATGATATAATACTTAATAATTGTGAACACTTCTCCATCTTTCCTCTTCTTGTTAAAGTCTAGCTCATCAATCCATTTACCTATTTTCCTATTCATAAATCTGTCATTTCATGAGTCCCATGAATTTGTTGGACCTTGTGGTTTTTGCAAAGTATCATGATAATAAAAATAAGACTAATATTAGGAAATGCAATACTGGGGTTAAAAGGTAACTGAGGTACATGCAGTTCTTGAAAGTAGATTTGGATTGATAAGAGTAAAATCACACTGTACTGGAAGATCTTAAAATCCCTGAAGTAACAGTACATCTTATTTATTTAAAATCTATTATTTAAAATCTACCTCTTATCACAAAGCATGTTCTTTTTTTTTGCATTTTTGTAAGTTTTTTGTTGTAAAAATGCTGTAAGAAGGGTTACAGTTATATGAACAAGGTAATGAGTACATTTCCATTAAGCATTATTGCCTCCTCCTTTGTTTTCCCCCTACCATCCCTTCCCTTGCACAGCCACAACTACCCCCCACACACACCGGAAGTTGTAAATTTTGTTTTCATAATAGTGTTTTGTACATCTCATTGTTACAATGAGTCAACCTGTATCCTTATTTAAGCATTTTGTTTTTCCCTTCCCCTCCTAGAATTAGTGAAGTGTATATACAAGATGCAGGGCATCAAAAACATCAAATACGGTAAAAATGGGTTACACCGTGGGGGAGGAACATACAAAGAAACAAAAAAAAAAATCACATGGTATATTATAAATACGTTAGAAACAATAGCAAGAAAGAAAAAGACATTTTTGTCCCTATCTTGGGGTTCATTTTGCTTAACATCATCTTATCTGGTCATATGTACATAGCTTTTGGCCTCTTCTGCTTGTCCTAGGCATATACTAGTTATTGCAAATAAGGGAAACCATGGGACCTATGTTTCTTACTTCATTTAATATAATTTTTTCCAAGTCTTTCCATTTCCTAATTAATGGGTTAATACATCTTCTTGAGTTCTGTTCTTTTCACGAGTAAAATAAAGTCAGTTTTTATAGATCATCTTTCCTTGTGAAGGGCTCTATGCCACTTTCTTAAGCAAAGTCAAATTTTGTTAAATCCATGTCCATGCTAAAAACAGATGAGCAGTTTTTGTCTCTGGTACAAATGACAAAATTATGGCTGACAAGAAGCTTGTACTGAAGAAAGGAACAAACATCCAATACATGTCAGTTTTGGTGTGTTTTCCTGTGTTATTTTTCTTTTAGTCCTTGCTTTTTATCTCTAATGTTTATCTCTAATCTTTTATCCTTAACTCTCTTCCTATTATGCAGTTAATTGGACCACTCATCTTTTACTTACACTACACTACACTTGTTCTACTTTTCTCAAAGTTTATGGAAGCGTTTTATTCATTTTTTAAAATTATTTCCTTGCTTTTGTTTTTTCATTTTCTCATGTACTCATATTTAATTTTCTTTATGTAGTTTTTACAAAGGAGTCTCCATTTAACAAAGCAGTTTATGAATACAATATATCATGATCATTATTAGTCCATTCACTTTTACATTTTAATTTTTCCGATATATATGCTTATAAATAACTACAATTCATAAAACATTCTGTTTGGTACATAAACTTTGAAATAAATGGTCCATCTTTCATGTAATAGAAATGTTAAGATCATTATTCCTTTCATGGTAAACAGATAATAAGAAATACATACATTTTTATGACTCACTACCAGCTTGTACATGTCAGTATTTGTCTATTATGCTTATTTTTAAATTTTTACTCCTTACCACTGGATATGTGTCTACGCATTGGCTGATGTGATTTTATGAACTATAAATGATTGAGTTTTCACTCAACAAACCGGTGTTTTAAATGAAAATTACTGTGAGGGTGTTGTAGACAAATAATAAATTCCCTAAGGAAGATGTGAAAGACTCCAGGGTGAGATCTTTTCAGAGCTGAGTCTTTAAATAGTTCATACTGGAATGGACATTCAGTGGCTTATAATGAGGCCTACAGTCTGAAAATGAAAAGGTAATGCAAACACAGAAATCTCCCACAGCTCTGCTTTGCAATTGCATAAAGTCTTGAATGCATAAACTAGTCTTTCTTGTAGGTATTGTAACTTGTAACTGAAGTGTGAGCCAAATCTTATACTTGCTCTAGAGCTGGGATTAGGATCCCATTCTTAAGATTGTGTTCTTTGGACACATTTTTCCAACTCTCTTTTTAAATGGTATTGAAGGATAAACCGCATGAAATAGGAATTTAAAATAAACCAGAACCCATACTTCATGTGTGTGTCCCAGTGGAATGCTTGTATAGGAATTTGGAAACACTTTGAGTGTCACTTGCTCTAGTTGCACACTTAGAGATTAACATCTTAGAATCACAAAACATCATGTTGGGTGACAGTAAGGGGCATTGATTTGCATTAAGTTGCTGCCCAAATTGGTTAATTGGTTTTCTACAGAACTCCCTAGTTTAATTTGTTTTTGAAATAATAACAGTTACAGCATTTAAAAGCATACTTCCAACCAGGAATTTAAATGCAGTATCTTAGCTGTTCAGTTATCAGGAACAAATGTAGGCAAGTGCTCCAGGGCAAAAATTACATACGCATAGATTTCCTTTGGGGAAAGATTAAAACTGAAAAGTCCATCAGTTAAATAGACTCACTTTCCTGGTTTCTTAGCTTCTTGATTATTCTGTGAATCATGGAATTGGTGAATCGTATTCCTAGGGGACTATACAAGCATTTTCCTCTCATGAATAGGAATGTTTATGGGACCTGTGTAAAGAGCAAGTGAGTGTGTGTGACAGGAGAAAGGAAAACAGGTTTCATAGATTAACAGAGAAAATTCATTAGCTATATCAGATTATAAAATATGAAAGGGAATTGAGTGATGCCTACATCTAACTGGAAAGAAAAATACTCATTTACATCAATTAATTTGGGCTTAAAGTAAATGATGACATCGCTTTACATGCGATCCATTTAAAATTATCTTTAACAGTTTACATTTATTGGCTGCAGGTGCTTCAGAATCTTAGGCCTCATTTTGAAGGGAAAATACTTGTCGTTTAAGTTGTGTTTTCGGATATATCTTAGTTTAGAGACATATGCTGTTGCAAGGTTTATGGTAATTGATATTTAGCCTCTCGATAAAGACTTCCCTCTAGTGATGGGCTTTAACAACGTTTCTGAAAACCTGCGCATTAGAACAACACTGCAATTCTATGTACTGAGGAGATACACAAATACCTAGAGAATACTCAGATGGCCATACAAGTACTCTGTGGTCTCTACTGGAGGAATATTCAGACTCTTGAAAAATGAGTCAGGATTAGAAATAAGGTATTATTTGGAGGATACCTTTTCTCCTCTAATTATATGAAAATACAGTGCTTATTGATAACCTCATTAAAAAGAGTGGAAAAGATTTTCAGTAGTAGTGTTAATGGGTGATTATAATAAATATTTTTATATACATATAATTATTTGTTTATGTTTTTATTATGCCTTTTAGTATAATTATTTTTCTTTTTGACATATCAATTTTAAGTTTTTTAAAATGTGATTGACAATACCGAATTGTTTTCTGAAAAAAGTCTTGACATTTTTATTGTAATTATTTTCTTTTCTAGAAAATTATTTTTGCCATTTTGAGAATTATTTTGTATTGATTAACAAAAGTTAGCTTTACTTTAATGTCTTGTCTTCTAACAATGTGTATGGAATCCTCATGCCTTGTATTTTTATTCTCACAGCAATATTTATTAAAAGATAGTTTTATGGGTTCATATTATTTAGGATATACATACAGTGACTGATAGAGCCGAGACTTGAATTGGGACTTGATGCTAAGCTTGTCTCAAAGAGTCCCTTTCCTCAGACCACCAGAAATTTGTGTCTATAAAATATTTAATATAAAATTTATTGACCTATCAATATACTTATTTCAGAGTAGATTTTAAACATTCTTATGTCTGAGGTGATAGAAATGTAGAGATGGTATGAACCTAAGTAAAATGAATTACCCTTTTTTTGAAGTTAGTCCTGAGAAATGACTCATTTTCAGACATTTTGACTATTATAACATCTATTGAGTACTCAGTTGTGACCAAGTAATATGCTAAGTATTATTCTGTGTATTCATTAAAACAAGTTTATTTGAGAAGCTTATTATCTGCATTTTCACAGTAGAAAACAGAGGCTTAGAAAGGCTGAATAAATTTACTGAAGATTTCATATAAAATGAGATTGCAAGCAGGATTTGGCAAGGCATTCTGATTATAACCTGTTTTCTTATCCATTATACAGCATATCTTTGAAAGGTAGTAGGAGGCCGTGCATGGGAAGTGGGAACAGTATATCTGTTATTTTCTCAAATGCCTCATGAAGTCTTCAACTTAATATTTCATAGGTAGTTTTATGCTAGCTCCCTGACATCTACACAGCTTCCTAGAGCATGATCATTTTGACTGTTAAGTGCTTGTTATGTAAATAATTCTGTATTATTTTTTGTGAAAGATGTAGGTATGTAGGAGAAATTCTTTCTCTTCCCAAATAGTTGCTGAAATTTATTTTACAGAGTGACACAGTATGTTGGGGAATCAGCTTGGGGCAAGTTTACAATTACAGATAATTTTATGATGATGGAATTTTAAATTAAATATTTATAGATGAAATTACACATGGTACTATATGGGTTTTGAAATTAAATCTATTCGCTTAGGTTTTTTTTTTTTTTTTTGCAATTGTTACCATAGAATTCATAAACTGAGTCCAATTAGAAATTTTAAAAGCTTGTTTGTTGCTTTTACAACTTTGAGGTTTATTGTTTTATCTACTGTTCCCTAAAGAATAGCAAGAAAAGAATATGAGAAAGGATGAGGTCCAAGGTAAGGGAGAAACAAACAGTGGAGTCTTTCCATTGTAAATACATTTATTTGCCTAAGCATATGAAATTATGATTGAGAAAGGTCCTCTTGGGGGCTGGGCATGTGGCTTAGTGGCTTGCCTAGTGTGCATGAAACGCTGGGTTGATTCCTCAATACCACATACACAGAAAAAGCCGGCTCTGTAGCTGAAGTGGTAGAGTGCTCGCCTTGAGCAAAAGAAGCTCAGGTATGGTGCCCAGGACCTGACAAGAAAGAAAGAAAGAGAGAGGGAGAGGGAGAGCGATGAGAGAGAGAAAGAGAGAGAGAAGGAAAGGAAGGAAGGAAGGAAGGAAGGAAGGAAGGAAGGAAGGAAGGAAGGAAGGAAGGAAGGAAGGAAGGAAGGAAGGATCGATCTTCATGGGACTTGGTGGTAGAGTCTGCTGTGGAACTGTGGAATTGCCATTGTGTGCCTTTCAGGAAGCCATTCTGTTGGAGTTAACTATGAGTTGGGGTACTGATAGGTATTTAGCTGTAGGTCCTCATTCATTCCCACCGTTTGTAGGATCCTACCTTTCCACACTGCTTCGTTGTGCCCATTTCTACCTTTTCTGCTTTTAGTCCTAATTTCATTTAATGCTATGTGTAATTTTACTACAAGCATATGCAAATCTCCTATATCTACTTAAACGGAGTCTATCTTTGGTATCAGTATCTACTATCATATTAGATGGTTTCTCGTCTTTCTCTCTACCGTCATCTTATGCTTTAACCTATTATATGGATTTTTGATATACACCTCAATAATTTTTACAGTTGATAATATAGGCAAGTAAAGTATGTACCCCTGATTTGTTATGAGAAATGTACCAGAAGAATATACATTAAAGCAATGAAATGATACGTTAAGAGAGCATCCCTGAATTCAGAATCTCAGTGTTTTTCAGTTGTAGCATTGATGCTTTAATATCCTGCTGTCAGACCCCTTAACAGTCTATAAAAATTCTACTAAGAATTCAGTATGTGAAAACTTTCTTGCCATAAACTAATAACTTGTGTATTTCTTATATTGTGTATCTGAGGTAAATCCTTAGTATCTTTTTTTTGGGGGGGGGGGGTTCCGGTCATGGGGCCTGAACTCTGGGCCTGGGCACTGTCCCTCAGCTCTTCAGCTCAAGGCTAGCGCTCTACCACTTGAGCCAAAGCGCCACTTCCGGCTTTTTTCTTTTTGCTTATGTGGTGCTGAGGAATCGAACCCAAGGCCTCGGGCATGCAAGGCAAGTGCTCCACCACTGAGCCACCTTCCCAGCCCCACTTAGTATCTTTTTTTAAAACTGTGTTTTGCCACTCTCCAAACTTTGCCATAGTCATTTTTGTCTGCATAACTTGATTTATTCCTTCAGTCCTTGGTTCACAGCTTCCGTTTTATCTAAGGACTATACTGATCCTACTAAGCAGGTGGTTCTAGTCTCCTGCCCAGTTCCTCATATTCACACCCACAGAACCTCAGCTCTGCTTCTTACACATTTTAAAACAAGATAGTTTAAGTAAAGTCTTCCCACAGCCATGTACTGAGCTCTGGTTATCATCATTGTTTATAAGCACATAATACTATTACCAACCTTCAACTGGCAGCATTCCTTTGCTCTTCACCCATTATTACCACAGGAATTGATATTGCTGAGAACAGTGTATACTCAACGCCTCCTTGTAGCTGTAGTATGGATATCGACAAACTATTTCTGTAATTTATTGCTGTTTACTAGCTAAATTTTTATCAGAATAATCACACTATGATAACTTCAAACTTTTTCAGGTGATTTTTCTCTGAAATCCTGTTATTAAATATTAATGTATGGTGAATTGCTTGGCAAGGGTACCCAAACAAGTCATTGAGGAAATGAGAATCCTTTGAATAGTTGATTCTGGAGAAACAAGATATCCACCCGAAAAGAAAGAAGTTAGGTTCTTACTTTGCCATATGCATAATGTCACTAAAATGTAAGAGATTTAAATGTAAAGCTAAGGCTATAAAAATGTCTAGAGGAAAATTTGTGATTATTATGACCTTATGATCTTCATTATCTTGGGCTCTACAATATCATCTTAGATATGAAACTAAAAACAAAAACAGCATGAAAAAGAAGAGAGTACATTGAAGTGAAATTTTGGGTTGCATATTATGTACTAAAAACATGAAAAAACAATTATAGCAAGATGGTTTGAAATTATGTGATTATTTGAATTCTGATAAAGTAGTTTACTTAAATATTCAACCTCTCATAAATCAGTACTAAAATGTAAGCATTAAGTGTATAAAGAGTATGAGTAGACATTTACCAAAGAAAGACCAACAAATGACTAATAGACACACAGGAAGATACTTTTCATCCTTTTTTTTTGGGTCCAGTCATGGGGCCTGAACTCTGGGCCTGGGCGCTGTCCCTCAGCTCTTCAGCTCAAGGCTAGCGCTCTACCACTTGAGCCACAGCTCCACTTCCGGCTTTTTTCTTTTTTCTTTATGTGGTGCTGAGGAATCAAACCCAGGGCCTCCAGCATGCAAGGCAAGTGCTCTACCACTGAGCCATCTTCCCAGCTCCGATACTTTTCATCCTTATATGTCAGAATATTGAAAATCAAAACCATAGACACCACTTCCCAACTAGCGGGGTGGCTAAATAGTCAGACAACCGTAAATGTTGGTGAGGGTGCAGAGAAATTGGAAGGTTCCTATATGTACATGGGGAATATAACCTGTGCATTTCTTGTGAAAAAGTGTCAGGACATTCTCTAAATTCTTAAACTTACATGTACTATATATTAGCACCAATTCCACTACTAGGTATTTATCTAAAAAGTAGAGGTCTATTTGCACACGAAGACTTATATTTGAATGTTCATAGCAGTGTTATTCATGATAGCCTAACAGTAGAAATAACTCAGTGTCCTTTAGGTGATGAGTGAACAAATAAAATGTGCTATTGCTATCTGATGGAATATTATTTGCCAATAAAATGGCATATTGATACATGTTATACAGTGAAACTTGAGAGAAAGGAACCAGTTACCATAGACTACTATATCACGTGTTTCCACTTGTTTGAAATGTCCAGCATTGGTAAATCTATAGAGATAGAAAGTAGATTATTGATTGCCTGGGATGGGAAAGAAGAAGAATAATGGCTGGTAATGATTATGGATTTCTTTTTTAAAAGATGAAAATGTTTTAAGATTGTGGAATTTTTTACAACTCTGAATATAATAAAATGCATTGAAGTATATAGTTTAAATAGGTGAATTTTATGTGGCTTACATTTCAATAAAGATTTCTTTTAAGTCAAAAACCATATTTTCAATTTTAGAAGAAAGTGCCAGCCTATAACTTTCAAAATAGTGGGAGATTTGAGAGAGAGAAATCTTAGGTGATTTGAAAATAATGGAGTGAATTAGGCAACTATGAGCAATTTGAGTCCCTCTCAGGTGTGATCAGCTGTTTCATTCAAAGAGCATTTCTTTAAAAGCCTTTTTTGAGGTGCTAGGATGGGAAGATTGTATCTTATTGATTTAAGTAAAATTTGTGAGTCTCAAGCAAAGATGGGAAAAACTCATCTCTTCACACTTAGATTCACACTTATGAAATATCTAGTACCATCTTTTTCAATGTTTTAATTAAATGTCTTAATTAAAATTTTTCAGAGTTTGCAGTACGGAAAGATAAGAGACAGACATACTTTAAGACTACTTTATAGGTACATAAAGTACTTCTATCAGCCATACCGACTGTTAGCAAGAATGAGTAAACTGTTCACTGGGAAGCACTTAACCATAAAATAGTAAATTAATTATATTAGAACATTGGGATACTCCTGCAAGAAGTTACTTGCAGGGGATGGGAAGGTGGCTCATGGTAGAGTGCTTGTCTTGCATGCATGAGGCCCTGGGTTTGATTCCTCAGCAACACATAAGCAGAAAAGCCAGACGTGGCACTGTGGCTCAAGTGGTAGAGTACTAGCCTTGAGCTGAAGAGCTGAGGGGCAGCGCCCAAGCCCAGAGTTCGAGGCCCACAACTGGCAAAAAAAGAAAAAAAATAAGAAAAAAGAAAAGAAGTTACTTGCAGGATAGGCTATTTATTTAAATGGAAAAATTACTTCAAACATTTTTAGTTGTCATAATAGTCTCAGAAAATAAAAAGTGATCCACAGGTCAACATGATCTTCTTTACTATTGGTGACTTTCCCTATTCAACTCTATATCATCTTCCACGATCAGATACTAATCCTTATAATTACTGTCCATGAATATATAGAAATCTTTCTTTTGTCTCACAAGTGTCATGAGTCTAGGATAGCAGTAGTCAGAGAAATATGGTATAGTCTGTAGAGTTCAAGTAATCAACACTCCTTAGGTTGAACTGATTCATTAACATAATTATATAAAAAAACACATTCTATACTCTTCTGAAATGTTTTATATTGAAAGTACTTGATGAATAAATAATTTATCATTATTGCCAGGCGTTACATGTTCAGACCATTACTGTTTTATATCATTTCATTTGTTCTCTGAATCAACTATATGTTTAAAGAAACTAATATTAATTAATTTAAATTAATATTATTAATATTGTATTACTATATTATAATATGCTATAATATATGTAATACAATAATGATAGTATACTATTAATAAAATTATATAATTATTAATTAGCATTAATCTCAGCTAGCAATTTATCATACATAGATGTTGCTTCTTTGGAATATTTTGTGACCTTAATGATATTTTGAGATATTGGCATTTTTTCCAGAATTTTTTATGTTATTTGAAATATTTCTAAAACATGGGATAATTCTTTGTTATAATATCTATAATTATTTTTATGAGAAATACTTGTAAGAATCATCCTCTTTTAAAACATTTTTCTTATATTTTAATTATTACATTCTATAGATGATAATACAGTTTGTGAAGAAAAATGGATTTTTGTTATTTTCCCATATTGATAAAGACAATTTACTGCCTTGATTTGGTAATTGCTTATTTATTCTAAAATGCAAATTCAGTCAAGTGTGACTTTAAAAAGTTATTATTTCAGAGTTCCTGAGCATGCTTTAATACAGGAACAGTTCCATGTCTTATACTTGATAATAGAATACAATGAGAATTTTTAAACAAATTAATATATAACCTTATTGGCTGTCATGACAGGTTTTTTGTATAACTAACTTTTAAGAAAATGAATGTTCAGTCTTGTTGAGTATAACTGGTGTAGCACATTGGGCTGCCATTGGGAGCACTTCCCATAGGTATTTTGTGTGTGCTGAAAGCCACTTCCATGATATTATAATTCCAAAAACAGTCTGCTCTCAGAGAGAGGGTGAAATTTATCTAACATGTCTGGAAGGTTCATGGTCATCAGCTGTGTAAATACTTCTAAACTCAACTAAATTTACATTAAACTTCACGTAAATAGCTCCTCTGGTGTTTGTAGGATCACCTCCAGCCGTGCTCATTGCTTTGGTAAAGTATCACAGTGTGGAGTCCATTTTGATCTTGTGCAATTGCAGAGGAAGTCACTCAAACCATTTCCTCTGGGTAGTAATCAACTTTGCATTCATACATCAAATACTTGCTAACTTTATATCAACTTATTTAACTTACTAATGATAAGGTTTGTATTGGCTCACAGAGTTTTGGAAATTTTGGTCCATGATCAATAGGGCCCCAAAATAGTGTGTGATAAATCAGCACATCAAGGTAGCAATGTATGGCAGAGCAGTGCTGCTTACTGTACGGTGAGCCATGGAGAAAAAGAAAAGAAGAGAGAATGGGATTTTGCAGTCCCATCCAAGATCCAGTCCCTCCACTCCCAAAGACTTAAAGACCTATCACTAAGGGTAAAGCCTTTAACACATGGACTTCAGCACATGGACATGTATGATACAAAGAAGCATTCTGCCATGGCCCCCAAAAGTGCATTACATCTCCCAATGCAAAACATTCTGTACATCCACCAAGAGTTTCCAAAGCCTAATTGTTTCACCAAGCCCAAGGTCTCTGAGACTAGAGGTAAATTCAGTTGTGAGCCTCTAGAAAAATGGAAAAAGGTATATACTTCAGGATGTAATCACAAGACCAACATGTTCCTGTGCTAAAGGATTAATTAGGAAAGTCATGAAAGATTGTACCAATGCAAGAATAAAACCCAGGAAGGCAAATGTCCCTGTAACTCCATATCCAGAACAATAGTCATGTTTGTGTAGTGTCCAGAGGCTTTGGATAGCTCCACCCCAAGGCTTTGCTGGTGGTATTCCCAGTCACTATTCTCTGGTCTGGCATGGCATGCTGTCTGAAACCTCCCTTGGCCAGTGTTTCACATTGCTGGTACCTCTATTTTCTGAGGTTTCCATTTAGTTTCAGATTTGTGCTCACAGCTCCACCCATCACTCTACTGGGAGCTCACTGGGCACTCTGTTCCTCCTGCACACTGCCTGACCTCCCAGGCTTACCTTGAAGCTCCTAGTGGCAGTCATTACTCTTATATTCTGCATGCAACAACAGCAGTGCAAGGTCTGCCACCAGCACAGTCCTGCTTGCAGTGGCCTCAGAATAACCTGAGGACACCAGTCCCTAGGAAATTTGAGGCACTAGGGTGTCCTGGGGCACTGTACTCAAATAAAAGTCTTTAAATCTGTGGTGCTGATTCCTGGAATGCCCTAAGTCATACTTCCTCTTGCCCTGGAACAAAGCACTAAGCACTTTTTAAAAAACTAGCCTTCATATTTATCCCTTCTTGAATATATCTTTCCATGTGATACTTTCATGGCCAAAATCTTTCATGCAGAAATCTGAGATCTTTTCTGCTCCTCTTTCCTTACCTTCACTGAACATTTGACTAGAAATAACCATCCATATCTGAATCCATATCAGCTGAAGCCTGACTGATGTGCTTCCTTGAAATGTCCTCTCCTGGATAAATGGGCTAGACACTTAAAGGTTTGCATCCTACAATGTCTCAAGGCAAGGATAAAATACAGCAGCTTCCTACCCAGTGGTTTCTCATCCAGTTCCAATTAAAACCCTCATTTCTACCTGACATCTCATCGGTATGACATGCGCTGTCTGAATGTAGACAATCTACTGGAATCAGGAGCTCTTAGTAACTAGAATGCTGTGCCTTCAAGTTGATGAGGATCTAAAATAAGGTCATGACCAAAAGATTAAGAAGAGGCATTGATTAATGACATTTTACAGTATTTCATTAAATATTTATTTGCATGTTTAAGGTTAGTGAAAGGAAAGTTCAGTACATTTTGAGATTGGGGAAATAGGTAAATTATGTAGTCTCCGGTGGCAATAATAACACTAGAACAAAAGAAGCAAGTTTTTCAGGGGAAATGCTTTACTTAGAATTGGACATGATGAGTTTAAGATACAGTATTTTCAAATGGAGAATTCGCCTAGTACAAATTCATATTCAGTTTAGTGGCAGCTTGCCCAAGTAAGCAATATGTTATTATACCCCAAAGACCACTGTTAAACCATCTGAAAATGAGTCTGATGGTGTTATTAATTTGATGAGAGAGTCTTATTCATTAGCTAAAATATATTCCTGGAGAGATATTAATTTTATAACAGCAACACAGAGAAAGTCCTATATTTGTGTACTGAGCACAGAAAAAGCCTAGCATCTATTTGTAAATTCAGAGCCATATTGGAATAACTGCCTTGGTTTTCAATGTATATGGAATTGGTGAAAGAAAAAGAGTATTAAAATGTACCCTTACTGCATTTACATAGGAAGGCAGTTCTTGGACAAAAATATTTCCTAATTTGAGAAGAGTCTTTTGGAAGATCCAATTCAAGTCAACTCAAAACATTTTTTTTGACGTTTTTTTTATTATGAAAGCACTGTACAGAGGGGTTACAATTACATGGGCAAGATAATGAATACCCCCATCTCCCCCGCCTTCTCCCCCCACACCTCCGTGCCAAAGTTGTAAAGTTCATTTTTGATATAACATCTTGAACATCTCATTGTTGCAATGGATCCACCTGTGTCCCTATTTAAACAATTTGTTTTTTCCCTTGTTTCTAACATATTTATAAGATATTTCTTTGTTGCTACGTCCCCCCTCCATGGTATATCCCTGTTTTCACTGTATGTGATGTTGGTATAATTTGTGGAGGGGAAGGGAAAAAACTCAAAACATTTGATGAACAGCAGTTCATGAGGCACTGTATGCAATTGCATATCCCTGCCTTTCAACAACCACGTAATCTGAACCTTTTTACTTCCTTGAATTTCTCCCCAGTATTGTGCAAGATGAATTTTGGTTTCTTTGATTCCACTAAGATATGGACAACCTTTGTTAGGCATTTTCTTTTTTTCAATTGCTCTGGCAGCCAGACTAATATCATGCAGTTTTGGCACTTTGTCAAACAAGGCAGTGTGAATGGGTTCATGAGTGTAAGTGGATTCATGGAGATCTCCTAGAGGATTAGATAGGGATACTGAAAATCTTTCATTCAGAGAATCAGGAATTAGCAATCACAGATGTTTGACCTTTTTTTTTTTTTTCCTGTTACTGTTAGCATTTTAAAAACTTAACTAGAGACTTTTTAGTATAGTGTCAAAGATAACTACTTAGACCTCATGAAGATTCTACCTCTTATTTACTATGGGGGAGCAATGATTACATTTCAATCAAAGTCTTTTCCCATCATTTAAAGTGAGTAATTGATCAAGGTCAGTGATTTTTATGCATATATAAACAAAAACTTGCATATAATTTCAGAAAGTTCATACAACCACTTAATATAATCAGGACCTGTGGCTGCATACAGAAAACTCTAACCTCTTAGGCCTTTCCAAGTATAACATTTTTCTGATTGTGTGATGTTTGTACTCTTTTATAAAATTTAAAATTTTTTTATTAAACTTATTTTTTATTGTAAAGATAATATACAGAGGGGTTACAGCTACATGAGCAAGGTAATGAGTCCATTTCCTATCAAGCATTGTTACCCCCTCCTTTGTTTTCCCCCTACCATCCCTTTCCCGCCCGCCCCCCCCCACCAACGTGTCCACAAAGTTGTAAAGTTCATTTTCAACATAGTGTCTTGTACATCTCATTGTTACAATGAGTCATCCTGTGTCCTTATTTCAGCATTTTGTTATTTCCCTTCCCCTCTCCAAATTAGGAAAATGTATATACATGATGCAGGACACTCGAATCAAATACAGTGACAACAAGGGTTATACCATGAGGGAAGAACATACAAAGAAACAAAAAAAAAATCACAGAGTACATTGTAAATACGTTGAAAAGAACAAGAAAGATAAAATCTCTTGTGTCTGTACCTTGGGGTTCATTTCCCTTAGCATCATCTTATATTGTCATATGTACATAGCTTCTGACCTCTTTTGCTTGTCCTAGACATATACTAGTTATTGCAGATAAGGGAAACCATGGGACTATGTTTCTTTGGGCCTGGCTTACTTCACTTAATATAATTTTTTCCAAGTCTTCCATTTCCTAACAAATGGGGAAATGTCATTCTTTCTGATGGAGACATAGAATTCCATTGTATATATCACATTTTCTTGATCCATTCATCTACTGAGGGGCATCTGGGTTGGTTCCATATCTTAGTTATGGTGAATAATGCTGTGATAAACATAGTTGTGCTGGTACCTTTAGTTTGGCCTTGTTTGTTGTACTCCTGAACTTCAGTGATTCTTTTAGATTGGCAGCTGTTTCAGTGTGTAAGGGGCATACCTCTGGCTCTGCTGGGGTGGCCAATGAACACAGGCAGGACAGCTGTGTTCATTTGCTTCATGATCTTCCTATTTCCCAGATCAGTCAATGCACAGCTTTTTCTTCTGCCCTATCCTAACATTTTCTTGTTAATGAAACATTGGACACACCTTAAATTCCTGAGTAAGGCAGAAAGAAATTGGAACTTCCATTAGTGCTTTGGTGCTCTCTGTGTTGATAACATACTTGTTTCATTTCTTGGGTATTTTGTGACTATAATTATAGTCATTCATTTCTTTTCTTTTCATGAAATACAGGATAGTAAATCTTAATGTTTTTGGCATAGTCTATTATCATCATTTTTTTCTGTTCTTTTTTATTTTTTTCATGGACAGGGTCTCTACATACCTCACACTGGTCTCAAATTTGCCAGTCTCCTGATCCTTCTGCCTCAGCCTCCCTTTCTTTCTTGATGTCCTTTCTTCTTCTCTCTTTCTATTTCTTCCTCCCTCAGAAAACAAAGTGCTTGCAAAGTAGCTGCACCATTTCTTTCTAATAAGCTTTCTAGGTTCTTTACATTCTTGCTAACTATGGTGTGTTAATCTGTTTATTTTTAGGTTTTATAATTTGGCTCAGGTGATATAACTATGCATTACACTAATGACTGATGATATTTCATCATACATATATTTCCTTTGGTGAAAGTATCTGTACAAGCCAAATTCTCAACTGCTCATTGAATTTTGAATTAAAACAAATAGTATTGAGACACAAGGGTCATTCAGACATTCTAAATATAAGCTCTTTATTATAAATGTGACTTATAAATATATTCTCCTGGCTTGGGAGAAAAAAACCCCACATTCTCCTGGACTAGTCTTCACTATCATAAAAGTATATTTTGAAAAGTGAAAGTTTTTTTTTTCTTTTTCTTTTTCCTTGTCAGTCGTGAGGCCTGAACTCTGGGCCTGGGTGCTGTCCCTTAGCTCTTCAGCTCAAGGCTAGTGCTCTATCACTTGAGCCACTGCACCACTTCTGGCTTTTTCTGCTTATGTGGTGCTGAGGAATCAAACCCAGGGCCTCATGCATGCAAGGCAAGCACTCTACCACAGAGCCACTTTCCCAGCCCAAAAAGGTGAAAGTTTTAAAATTTCATTGTCACCTTGTTATTTTGACTGCTTATAGATTGTATTTTTATGATATCACATAAGAAAGTGTTTTCAACCTCAGTCTCAAATGATTTTTATGCAGTATTTTTTTTTATTATGAAAATAATGTACAGAGGGGTTACAATTACATGGGCAAGACAATAAGTACATTTCTTATCAAGCATTGTATCCTCCTCCTTTGTTTCCCCTTCCCATCTCTTCCCATCCTCCCCCCTCCTCCCAGCCCCCCCCTCATTCCTTCTACTCCCCCGCTCCCCCCCCACCAAAGTTGTAAAGTTCGCTTTCTACATAACGACTTGTACATCTCATTGTTGCAATGGATCCACCTATATCCCTATTTAAATGATTTCATGCAGTATTCTTTAAGGTTTAGTACTTTTAAATTTTAGGTGTCCAGTCCATCTTTATTCAAGTCAGTGGTCGGTGTCTTGCACCTTCCAGAAATCTTGTTTTGACTAAAATATTACAGAAAATGTCTGTCATTAGAACTGGAGGCATACCCTGTGTGATAGAGCACCAGCATAAGTGAAGAAGCTAAAAGACAGTGCAAGACCCTGAGTTGAAACCCAGTATCAGGACACACATGCACACACACATGCACACATACATTAGCTATATAGCTGCATCTTGTAAAGACTTTTTGGTGCTTCAAGGAATCCTAGATAACTCTTTTACTTAGGAAAACTTAACCATAACTTAATGGTTTATATTATTCTTCTCATTAATTGGGTTAATAGTAAGCAAAAAAAGAAGTATTTTAAAATGATTTACACATAATATTGATTTTTAAGGCTTGATTCAGTTTACCTGACAGATTACAAAGATAATTGTTCAAAGTCTTTCATGATAGATGTATAATTGTTTTAGTTTTTTATTACCTAGTTGTAGAAAGGTCTTTCAATTCCAAAAGTATCACTGCATTGTGACTTGATCATTGTCACCCTTATAATTCTTTAAAAAATATTTTAAAATGCTAATTTAATAGTATACTACCTAAAATTGCAATGACTGGCTAATGCATGTGTTTGTTTTACTTAATATAAAAATTATATTTTAAGATGGATGGGCCATAGCAGGCAAAATGCTAGCAAAACCCCCAATCTCAACCAGTTTGCTAGATGTAATGGTGTGCGGAGTTTTGTTTTTGTTTTTTTTTTTTTTTTTTTTTTGTGAAAATAGTGTTCAGAGGGGTTACAATTACATGGGCAAGTACATTTCTTACCAAGCATTGTAGCTTCCTCCTTTGTTTCCCCTTCCCATTCCTTCCCGTCCTCCACACTCCCCCCAAACGCCCCTCCCTGCTAACTCCCTTTCCCCCACCAAATGCACACCATTTCTCCATCAGAAAGAATAACATTGGCGAAATGGTGTGCATTTGTAATCCGAGATACATGGGAAGCACTGGTTGGAATATGGAAGTCCATCCTGGTCCTAGACCAGTTCCTCCAAAACACATGAAACCTCATATGAAACATAACCTAAGGCAATAGGATTTCTATAAAAATGTAATCATTTTCAAATCAGAATGACTTCCAAGTTTTGGCTCAGAATTTCTCTTTGTTAGCATATAGTACACGTGGCTTACACAAATTCTCATCATAAAATATATGGAATAATAGAGCAGATATTAACTCTGGAGAGTTATAATCCTTCAAAGGAAAGTTTCTAACCGTGGGTATTCTGAAATAACAAGTGGTTAAAAATCCCATTTATATCCAACTTTTTCTGTGGAGTGATCATCATATAACACTCACTTATTTTGTAGGGGAATAAAGTATTGTATTTGGCAAATAGATTCAAGACCACAAATATAAATGTTCTGGGAGTCAGGCTGAGGAGAAGAGCAACTTAAACTTCCTTTTAAGATAGATGTGGCTGATACACTAGAGATACTTAATGGTTTTCCAATCAAATCGCTGCCCCAGTTTGGCATTCAAACCAGACATTACCCTACATGCAGTTGGATGCTATTGGTGGATTCAAGATAAGTGAAGAGAATTGTAAACCCAAGTGGGTATTTCTGTTTCTTCAGACCAGAGGAGGCTAATTTACATCCTGATGGCCAACCTAAACATTACTTCTATTTCACAGAATAATTTCTAAGCTCCTCACATCTCTCTGTTCCTCCATTTACTATCTTCTCAAGGATTTTTTTCTTCATACAAGATTTGTTTTAATCCTTGTAGTTTAAAGGGATAGCAATTACACTTCTTTAGTGCTGACCGTAAGCTAATCAATAGATAGCATCCAGATTGGGGCAGCTAATAAAAATAGAGATGGACATTACTAGACTAATCTAGTAGCATTAGCACTGCTCTTATAGCAGTAGAAAAGAAGAGGGATCCACTGAAAAAGTTGCCAAGTAATTGAGATGATAATGTTACATGTTTCTTTTCAATCTTTATCACTGTATAATTCTAGATGAGAGAAATATTCCCTGTTTTCACAGAAGTTTTCTTTAATCTTGCTAAACTATCACCTGAAATCATGAGGATTCAGCCTAAACTAGATCCACTAATGGGAACGTTTCCAAGGCTATGAATTAGTCATAATATCAAGTCTGTAAAAAAGATAACACTGAAAAAAACTTTAAAAGTGGTCTGGGTTATTACTGTTATCTTACCAGTCTGGTTATATATCTTCAACTGATAAGTTGTCTGAAATAGAGATCCATTTTGTATCCTTATATTAAGGAGTTGAGGGGGGAAATCCCTTTGTGAAAATTCCCCACCACTATCTCCATAATCTCTACTTCACTGAGTTTCATCCATGTGCGAAAATGAAAAATTATAACCTGCCAAGCATCAGTGGCAAAGTGAAATGAAAAAATTGCAAGTTAATAATAGTGACGCCTCAAAAAAATTTCCTGGCCAATTTAACATTGCTCCAGCCAAGGTCACTTCTCAGAACTGATTATTTTTAGTAATTTGCAGATGAGACTGTTCTACCCTGGTCATGGTTAGTGAAGATCAAGAAAATGCCACAGAAGCTTTAAGATTCAAGGTTATCTGTCTTAAGGAAGACACAACCTACAGCTTCACTTTAGTTTTCTAAAACCTAGCATAGAATTAATTTTTGAAGAAATGAAAGCCAATGCTACTTTTCATTGGGGAATAAAGGCACCCTAATACAAAGCATTAGAATTAAGGTAGGAGAAGGACATGGTCCCGTAATGCATGCTTAGTGTTGTGTTATGCTGTGTTAAGAAATCACTGTATGTAATCCTTCATTGTGATGAAAATCTAGAGTTGAGTTTTTTAACTTGTAGAAACATCTATGTTGTATTTATAGTACCCAATTTGATATACCATAAGCAATCCTTTTTAAAAGTTTTGTTTTTACCTATAATAAATTAGATTACATAGACGAATATAAAGAGGGTAATAATGCTTTTTCTTAGTCACTCATAGATAACAAATATTGATTGTTAAATGTATGCACTATTTATGTATATATTTGTGTATGAGTGCATGTGATATACAATACACTACACATTTTAAGAAGAACCACTCTCTCTACCCTATTTCTATTCCTCCCTTCCCTCTCTCACCTCACAAACAGCATTGTTGAGTTTCATTATGTATATGCATTTATGTATATGTATGTAACATCTTTCTATTCTTCTCAGTCCTCAGTATCCTATCCTTTCTGCCTCCAGTGATCTCCACCTAGAAAAGCCTCCTTTTATATTTATGCCCCATTACTAGCATTTTTCTCAGGATCTCCCTCTTTTTAGGTCTATATTTCCCAAAAATATGAAAACATGATATTTGCCTTTTTGAGCATGCTTGTCTCACTCAACATAAGTGATCTTCAGTTCCATGTAGTTTCCTGAAAAATGCCATAATTTCATTTTTCTTTATGGCCAAGTCATATCCATGACATATACATCCTACATTTTCTTTATTCATCTATCAGTTGTGGGCAACTTGGCTAATTGTACAGTGTAATTATTGCAAAGAGTTCTGTAAAGATTCCTAGTATAATTATTTTACTACCCTTTGTATATTTATTTTATTATTTATTTATTTTTATTTTTTTATTGTGAAAATACTGTACAGAGGGGTTACAATTACATGGGCAAGATAATTATGAGTACATTTTTTAAAATGTAGTTTTTTTTTTTTTTTGTTCGTCATGGGGCTTGAACTCTGGGCCTGGGCGCTGTCCCTCAGCTCTTCAGCTCAAGGCGAGCGCTCTACCACTTGAGCTACAGCCCCACTTCCAATTATGAGTACGTTTTTTATCAAGCATTGTAGCCTCCTCCTTTGTTTCCCCTTCCCATCCCATCCTCTCCCCGCTCCCCCACGCTACCCTCCCCCCCCCAAAGTTGTAAAGTTCCTTTTCGACATAAGGACTTGTAGGTCTCATTGTTGCAATGGGTCCACCTGTATCCCTATTTAAATGATTTTTTCCCCTTCCCCTCCACAAATTATAACAACATCAAATACAGTGAAAGCAGGGGTTATACCGTGGGGGACGGACATTCAAAGCAACAAAGAAATAATCTTATAAATGTGTTAGAAACAATCGCATGAAAGAAAAAAACATTTGAATACTTATCTTAAGGTTCATTTCCCTAACATCAACTTATCTGACCTTTTCTGCTTGACTCAGAAATATACTAGTTATTGCAAATAAGGGAAACCATGGGACCTATGTTTCTTTGGGCCTGGCTTACTTCACTTAATAGAATTTCTTCCAAGTCTTCCAGTTCCTAACAAATGGGGCAATGTCATTCTTTCTGAGGGAGGCATAGAATTCCATTGTGTATATATACCACATTTTCTTGATCCAGTCATCTACTGAGAGACATCTGGGTTGGTTCCATATCTTAGCTATGGTAAATAAGGCTGCAGTAGACATAGTCATGCTGGTAGCTTTAGTGTGGTCTTGTTTGTGAACATTTGGGTAAATGCCCAAAAGTGGGATTGCTGGGTCATAGGGGAGCTCTATGTGGAGTCTTTTGAGGAACCTTCATACTATTTTCCAAAGTGGTTGAACAAGTTTACACTTCCACCAACAATGCAGTAAGGTTCCCTTCTGTCCACATCCCCTCCAGCATCAGACTTATAGCCATCTAATCTTTGATAATGGAGCTAAAAAAAATAGAATGGAAGAAAAACAGCCTCTTCAGTAAATGGTGCTGGCAAAATTGGTTAACTACTTGTAGAAAACTAAAGCTAGATCCTTATATATCACCCTGCACCAGAATTAACTTCAAATGGATCAGAGACCTCAGAGTAAAAGCAGACACTCTGAAAACATTACAGGATGGAATAGGAGAAACCCTAGGTCTCCTTGGCACAGGCTGAAATTTTCTTAATAGAGACCCAGAAGCACAACAAATCAAAGAAAGGTTGGACAAATGGGATTGCATGAAATTGCAGAGCTTTTGCATGGCAAAGGACATAGGTAGCAAGATCAATAGAAAGCCCACAGATTGGGAGAAGATCTTCACTAGCCATACAATGGACAAGGGTCTCATATCTAAAATATACCTGGGACTCAAAAAATTAAATCCCCCAACAACAAATCTTCAAGGAAACAACTGCCCAATAAATAAGTGGGCTAAAGATTTAAAAGAGAAACTTCTCTGAAGAGGAAAGAAGGATGGCCAATAGACACATGAAGAAATGCTCAACCTCCCTAGCCATAAAAGAAATGCAAATCAAAACAACCTCACCCCAGTTAGAATGGCTATAATCAAGAACTCTACTAACAACAGATGTATATTTACTTTAGAGTGGAATGGCAGGGTCATATAGTAGCTCTTTGTTTGGTTGTTGTGATTTTTTTTTGAGGAAACTTTATACTGATTTCCAAAGTGGTTGTAATAGTTTACATTCCCACCAACATGATAGGAAAATCCCTTTTTCCATAGTCTTTCTTTTTCTTTTTTAATTTGTGATTATACCATACAGAGGGATTATGATCACCAACAAGACCATACTGGAACTATCAGCACAACTGTGTTTATTGCAGCCTTATTTACCATAGCTAAGATATGGAACCAACCCAGATGCCCCTCAGTAGATGAATGGATCAAGAAAATGTGGTATATATACACAATGGAATTCTGTGCCTCCATCAGAAACAATGGCATTGCCCCAATTGTTAGGAAATGGAAAGACTTGGAAAAAATTCTATTAAGTGAAGTAAGCCAGGCCCAAAGAAACATAGGTCCCATGGTTTCCCTTATTTGCAATAACTAGTAAATGTCTGAGTCAAGCAGAAATGGTCAGACAAGGTGATGATGGTAGGTGAAAGGAACCCCAAATAAGGACTCAAATGCTTTTTCTTTCTTGCTATTGTTTCTAACATATTTATTAGATGATCTTTTTTGTTGCTTTGTATGTCCCTCTCCCACGGTATAACCCCTGTTTTCACTGTATTTGATGTTGGTATAATTTATGGAGAGGAAGGCAGAAAACAAATCGTTTAAATAATGATACAAGTGAACCCATTGCAACAATATGTACAAGACGTAATGTCAAAAAACGAACTTTTCTTAGTCTTAACCAGCATGTTACTTGTTTTCTTAATAACTGCAATTTTGCTGGATGACATAAAATCTTACAATGGCTTTGATTTGAATTTCCTATATGGATAAGAATGTAGAGCATTTTTCATGTTTTTAGTAATCATTTCTATTTCTTCTCCTTTGTGTGTTGAATAGTTAGGGAACATCTCCCATTCTGTGTGTGGTTCCTTGTTTCTGCAATTCTTTCTTTTCCTGAGCAAAAACATGTTTTTGGGGGATACAGTCCCCTTTGTACATTCTTGCTTTTATTTTTCTGGACAATTAGCAGCCTATTTTGAAAATAATTACTTATACATGCATCTTTCAATGTTTTCCCTATGCTTTTGTATAGTAATTCTAAATTTTCAGACTTTTCTTTAAGACATTTAATCCATTTGGAGTTTTCGTACAAGGTGAGGGTGGTCTAACTTCAGTCTTCTGCATGTAATTCACGTTTCTCCAGCATTATTTGTCTTCTCTCCAGATTTTAGTATGATGATCTTATATCCAACTACAGAGCCAAAAGTGCTCATCATATCTAGGAGACTTTTGGGAAGTCTTTGGAGTGTTTATTATATCAAATTTTATTATCTGTAAATAAGGATAGTTTGACTTTTTCCATATTTGAATCACTTTTATATCTTTCTCTTGTCTTCTAATTCTGGCTAGCAACCACATTAATATATTTTAGGAAGAATGGACACATTGTCTTATTCTTTAAAGAAATGATTCCATTTTCCATGCTTTATAGGAGGCTTATAGGCTTGTGATACATAGTCATTATTATGTTGAGATATATTCATTCTATTCATAGTTCTTTTATAACTTTTATCATTAAAAGGTGTTGAATTTTGCCAAAGGTTTTTTCTGCATCAATTTAGATGATCATGTGTCTATTCTGTATTACATTTATTCACATAAGCTCAACCAAACGTGCATATTTGGAATGAAACCAACCTGATCACTGTGTATGATTGATCATCTTAATATTTTGTTCAGTTTAGTTTGAAAATATTAAAAGTTTTTGTTTATGTTCAAGAAAGGAATTGGTCTGTAATACTATTTCCTGTTGTGTTCTTGTCTTGTTTTGGAATGAATGTAATACTAGCTTCATAGACTGAGTTCCATATAGTGTTCTTTTACTTTTCTATTTCATGAAAAGATTGAGGAGTATTGGTGCTAGTTTTTCTGTAAGGGTCTGGTAGAATTTGGCTGAGTCTTTCAGGTCCTGGGCATTTTTTTAGGAGAGTATTTTACTTCTCATTGCTTATAGAGAGCTATTTAAGTGTTTCATATTCTTTTCATTCAATTTGGAAGGCCAAATGCATATAATGTATATTTTCCATTTTATTTGAATATAGAGTTGCAAAGTATTTTTTCCTGATCTTCTGGATTTCACTGGTATTAGTTGTTAAATCCACATTTTCACCTCTCATTTTTATTAATCTGGATTTTCCCTCCTTTTGACAAAGAATTTTTCATTCTTATTTATCTTTTCAATGAACCAACTTATTGTTTCATTGATTCTCTGGCTTTTAGTTCCAAATCCATTAATTTCTGTCCTAATTTTTATTATTTGTTTTATCTGATAGTTTTGGATTAGGTTTGCTTTTAATTTTTTTAGGGTCTTACAGTTATATCATTAGGCTATTTCCTAGAAAGCTATCTATTTTGTTTTATTTGCTTGTTTTTATTATTTATTTATTTTTAGTTTTATTTATTTTTTGTCAGTTGTGAGGCTTGAACTCTGGGCCTGGCTGCTGTCTCTCAGCTCTTCAGCTCAAGGCTAGTGCTCTACCACTTGAGCTACAGCACTACTTCCTGTTTTCTGGTAGCTAACAGGAGATAAGAGTCTCACAGTTTTTTTTTTTTTTTTTTTTTTGCCTAAGTTGGCTTTGAACCACGATCCTCAGGTCTCATCCTCCTGAGTAGCTAGGATTACAGGTGTGAGCCACTGGTGCACGGCTCTTATTATTTAATTTTGGTAAGTGATTATAGCTACAAAATAAAGTCTTTGATACTTTTGTCAGTTTAGGAAAGCAGAGATAGCTTACTTGATGCCATAGGTCTCTGTTTTTGGTGCATTTTTTTTTAAGGCAAAGGCTCATTATGTCTCATGTCCTTTTGTCTTTGAGTCAGCAAAGCATCTCTTTGTCTCTTTATATATGAATCTCTTTCTCTTACAATCATACTTCAATCCAACATTTGTTGAGTGTGATTAGAATACAGATTCATAATTTTAAACATGATGATAGCATTTTCAAAGGAAATAATTTTCTACTAGCTCTTTGAGTCAAAGATAAAAGCTTCAATGTTAAGATCAAAGTTAACTTTGTAAATTGTTGAAGTGAATGAATGGTTTAAAAAATTGTTTCTTATCATTATTCTATTTCCTTTCCTTACCCTCCTATTTTCAATATATTTTTCAAAAGTGACATCCTATATGTCCCTTACATTATAGTTTAAATTTATCTGATTTGTCCTGCATTTTGTTCAGTTCAACATTGAGTTGATGAGAGGAATGTACTGAATGCGCTATATTCCCCTAAAATTCAAATTTTTCAATTTTAGAATGCAAAGTGATGAAATTAGGGGGTTATTGAATAAAGAAGTCAGAGTATTATTATTAAATAGACTCCAAAAGATCTATCATCCTTTTACCATGTGAGGGTAGCATGGAACGCAAATTCCTATGTGCCAGAAGGTGTCTCTCACCAGAAACCAAATCTGTTCAAACCCATTGCTATTGTTTATTAGCTACCTGGGCTATGGAATTCTGTTATAGCAGACTAAACAGAGTAAATCAACTGCTTTGATAATCTCATCACACTGACCATTAACTGGAAGACAACTAACCTTGTTAATTGAAGATATCATGTACAAATTCATTTGTTTTATTAAAAGTAATTAATACGGATTTTGATTCAGCTCATTGGAAAAGCACTTATCCGGTATGTGCCAAGGCCCTGAGTTCAGTTCTCATGTCTGAAAAAAAAATAAGCTTAATAGTAATACTGATTGGATCAGGTAATGTATCATAGAAGATACTCATCATTTGTATATATACATTTTGATTTTACTTTATAAATATTTTTATATCTGTAGCGCCTATTTCGTCCTTTTAGTGTAATTTGGTGAATCTGCATTATAAACTTCCCTAGAGCAAAGGTCATTGCTAATTGACAAATGAAATATTCTGAAACTTTTTCTACATGTCTTATACATATATATTGTTTTAACTTTCCTATGGCAAAGATATGTGGTAAATTGGCTTTAATTTGAAAATAGAACCTAATGCAAGAATGTGGAATGACATGAAATGTGATGTCTTAGCACTTGAAATTATATACAAAACTGATTAATAAAAAAATCCTTTCTTATATGATTTTGCCACATATTGGAATTGATTTTAACCCACAAGAGTCATATGATGATTGTTTATCTCATCTGGACAGAAAGCATCCTTTTCATATTTATGGCTTTGCTATTTTTAAGTTGCTAGGTCATTGCTAACTTGAGCTTGAATACAGAATCTTGTCTGTCTGATTATTTTAGTTATGTAGTTGTGAAACATTATTCGTCTTCTGTTTTGAAATTTAGGTTGCGCAGAGTAGAGGAAGTGAGTTATGTACTTTATTGTCGATTAAAAAAACCCCAGAAAATTGGCTGGGAAGGTGGCTTGCGAGTAGAGTGGGTTCAATTTCTCACTATGACATCAACAGAAAAAGCCACAAGTGGCACTGTGGCTCAAGTGGTAGAGTGCTAGCTTTGAGCACGGAGGAGTCAGGGACAGGGCCCAGGCCCTGAGTTCAAGCCCCAAGACTGGCAAAAACAAAACAAAATGAAACAACAATAACAAAAGCAACAGGAAAACCCAGAAAACTGAAGGAATTTTGTGAGTATGGTTGATTTCTTTCCTTGTGACTCTTATGTGTCTTTCTGTGCCCCTCTCCCTTTTATTATTTCTTTTTCAAGTTATCAAAGCACCTTGAAACATGATCTGTAGGGCTATGCAAGAGTTTAGTTAGTATCATGTTAAAATTGTGAGATATTATTTAGTTATGTTTAAGTATGATTTCACTACCACCTCAGTTTAATAACTAGCTCCTCAGTTTAATAACTAATATGTCAGAAGGATCTACTGATAGTTTTCTTCTATTTTTGTTTTTCAAGTCATACAGAGGAAAGGATGGAAGTGTTTATGTGGCACATTGGAGAAAATGGACAAGGGAGTTGCTTTAAACTGACAATGAGAGGATGGGGAAGAGCTGGGGATGATAAGCCTGCCCCAGGTCTACACAGTGTAGATAAGTACTTCTGTATTCACTTGTGGTTGTTGCTTCATGACACTCTGCCCATGATGGTCTGCAGGGTAGACACTTTGGCCATGCGTGGCCTACCATTCCTCTGCAAACAGAGACCCGTGCCTAGGTCTCATTAGACTTTGGATCCACAGCATCAGCTCTTACTCCGTATCACTGATAATTACCAACTAGCTGTGTGACATTGGAATGCTGCACAAGTCTTCCTGACTCAGTTTCTTCATCCTTGTGTTCAAAGCATACTAATAATACCTGTATAACTTTGAATTGATTTGATGATGAATGGTCTAACCAATGTTTAACACTTGGCAAATTCCCCAGTGTATGTTCATCACTATGTATTAACTCATATCATTACTTGTGATAAGAATTAGAATAACTGACTTACTTTTTAAACTTTCATGGAACAAATATAGAGCACTGTCAGTTTAAAGCAGTTATTGATTGCTATGTAATTGCACATAAAACATACATAGATACATTTATATATACATATATATATCTTTAGTTGTATAAAGGAGTTACCACTGAACAGAGTAGTTAATAAATACAGTGCATCTTTATCAGTGTCAACTCTCGTTATTTTCCCTCATCCCTCCCCATCCACCACTTCCCTTGCTTTTCTTAGTTTTATAGGATCTGCTTGATTGTTTATTGCATCCTCCTCCTGCCAACACTTACACATTACAGTATTGCTGAAACCACTGAGAACCACATTTCAACGAATTACATTTGTGTCCACAATTGTGACTATTTTTCGATATATTGCATGATTGAGTGGGAAAGGATGTTGTTGCAATGTTTCTGTTGTCCTGATGTTGATTGCTATCCTTTGTTCTCTAATTTCTGTCATAGCAAAAGACCTGGATTTATAGGAAAGAGATAAGACAACTGGAAAGTGGAAGAAAATGAGGGAGAGGGTAACACTGATCAAAAAGAAATGTACCATTGCAATGAGATGTACAAGATGTTATGTTGAAAAACGAACTTTACAACTTTGGGGAGGGGGGAGGGGGGAACAGAGAGAAGGGGATGGGGAGGGGAGGGGACAGGGAGGGGGGAAGAGGAGGAAATGGGAAGGGATGGGAAAGGGATGGGAAGGGGAAGCAAAGGAGGAGGCAACAATACTTGATAAGAAATGTACTCATTACCTTACTTATGTAACTACAACCCCTCTGTACCTTTACAATAAAATTTAAAAAAAAAATTAAAAAGTCAGAAAAATGCAATTAAGCTTTTAATTGCCAAAATTAATTGCCTTAAGGGTTTTTAATGATAGGCAAATCAGGAAGAGTTTGCCTACATGTCAGAGTGCAATGAATCTGCCTTAAAAAAGGAATTTCCCTGATAATATAAAATAATAGGCAATATGAATATCACATATGCTTGAAATTATATTAAAATATAAGTATTCTTAAGGTTTAGGGATTTCAGAATGTGTCTATCAAAATTTTGCTTGGTGCCAGGATCTCCTTAAAATGAGATTCATCACTTGTTAATGTCGACCTAGCTGGGGGCCAGGACAAATTGGTCACACCATATGTCTTTGTAGATAGAGGTTTTCTCAGTTTGAATTCGGCCTTGTGCTTATCAGTTTTGCCTCCTTGGCTGATACTCTACCACCTAAATTTTCGGGTCAGCCTTTTGCTGATTATTTTAGAATTGGAGTTTCCCAGACTTTTATGCCTAGGCTGGCCTTTAAGTGTGATCCTCTAGAATTCAGCCTCCTGAATATCTTGAATTTCATATATGAGCCACCAATGCCTAGTGTATGATAAAGCTTAATGTAACTGCTGTATTCATTTATTTGTATCTAATGTTTGGCTGTTTCATGATGCAGTATCAGAGCTGAATAATAAAACAAAGACCATGCAGTTTGGGAAGCCAAACACATGTACTATTTGAACTGTTACAGAAAACTTTGCCACTCTGAATAGACAAATTGAAATTCAGATATGAGGGGATGGGTGTTTCATATTTTTTCTTTAGCAAAAATTTTTCTCTACAGAAAGTAGGACATGTGACTTAAGATGCTGAATGGAAGAAGTATGAACATACTTGTGCAGAATCATGTGATTTGACAAAAAGAAAATATTACAGGTATTAAGAAGAATTAAACTAATCAATAAGCTATAAAAAAGCACCATATAGTTATTTCCATTACTGTCCCTAAAAAGAAACTTGCTTGTGTGTCCACAAACATATTTGGTTTTTGGTTTTGCAATCATACTTTGGATCTGTCTTTTTTGTTTTTGTTTTTTTATTGTGTGTGAAAATACTGTAGGTCCCATGGTTTCCCTTATTTGCAATAACTAGTATATGTCTGAGACAAGCAGAAACGGTCAGATAGTTGATGTTAGGCGAAATGAACCCCAAGATAAGGACTCAACTGGTTTTTTCTTTCTTGCTATTGTTTCTAAGATATTTATAAGATATTTACTTGTTGCTTTGTATGTCCCTCCCCAATGGTATAACCCCTGTTTTCACTGTATTTGATGTTGGTATAATTTGGGGAGGGGAAGGGAAAAAACAAATTATTTAAATAGGGATACAGGTGGACCCATTGCAACAATGAGATGTACACGACGTTATGTTGAAAAACGAACTTTACAACTTTGGCGCGCGGGGGTGGGGGGAGGAGGGGGGGACAACGGGATAAGAGGGGAGATCAGAAGGGATGGTAAGGGGAAACAAAGTTGGCTCTGTTTTTGTGCGTAAGCTGTGTGGTTCTCTTTAGTATTTTTTGGCAGTTTAATTACATCTTTTGTGCTTGTTCTTTCAGTCATTATCCCCATAAATACGTGTAGCTTTTTGGGGAGATTCTTTTAGTTTTATTTTTCATAACATGGAGCCCAGAAATTTGATTATCACTCAAGTATTGGTTTATGGTGAGAGTGGGACTATCTTTTCATTCCTGCAAAATTGTGAAGAGGCACTACACTTCATCCTATCATCAGCAAATAAAATATGGATAAAGACCACTTCCCTGATGCCTTCTTTCTCTTCTTCAAAATAAAATTGGAAGGTATGTTGAGAGTAGAATTTACCAGGAGCTCCTGCTCCTGATAATTCATTGAGAATTAGTACTCTTTGTATTTCAGAACTTTTTGTCATCTATTTGCAGGTAAGAATAGTTTGCTTGATCTAGGGAGATGATTTCAATTATTTAAGAATCAGAGGTGAAATAATAAGGTTGTAAGTAAGATGATTTATTTGGTTTTGTTTTTCTTTTGGGTAGATTTGATTCTGCTTTGTAGCCTTTGAAGTATGGATTTTTATGAGTAATACTATTAATGTTTAGACTCCCTGTAGAGTATGTGGATAGTCATTATTGCTCTTTAGGTCTCAGGATTACCTGTCCATATTGTGATATAATGTTATATAATATTTATGATTGAAATACTATGGTTTTTTGGACAGCTCATGTATTTCTATAGATAAAACGAGATTTGCAAGAAATGAAGTCTTACCTCTACAAATAATTTTAAAATATTAAATTTCTCTTAAATATTCCTAGAACTTTAAAAATCAGTATTGATTTTATACCTTGGAAATACAAATTTTCATTCTACTGGTTGCAACTTTAATGTTTCAAAATGTAGGTAGAATCATTAAAAGGGTAGTTTTAGTAAAATAAGAATACATAGAATAATAATGCTTTCATTTGTTATTTATTTCAATGCATTGGACGTCTATTAAGTTTGTAGTTTGTGGAAATCTTCCTCAGCATTGCAGTGGATAGGGATAAGGAATGATGTAAAGAGGATTTCTGTTCTTATGCACCTGTATTCAGATTTGAAATCAGATATGAGGGCCCATGCTGAAAATCTAGGCAGCCCCTGGTGGCTCATAACTGTAATCCTAGCTACTCAGGAGGCTGAGATTTGATTCTTATGATTCACAGCCAGCCTGAGTAGGAAAGTCCACAGGACTATCTCCAAATTAATCAGCAAAAAGCAGAGTTATGGCTCAAATGGTAAATCCTAACCTTTAGTGAAAATGCCAAGCAAGTATGCAAAGCCCTTAGTTCAAGCGCCAGGATCCACACAAAATAAAATATGCAGATGGACTTCTAGGATATAAAAGTTCTAATCTTTTGCCAAGTGGAAATGAAATCAGAAAAGTTGGTCAAAGTTCCAGGTGATGTTCAAGAAGATATCACAGCTTTTGTGAATGCTTTCTTAATGTTACTACCACTAAGCTTTGTCAGAGACTGATAGCAGCAGAGTTTACAAAGTGGGATTCAGGATCCAGGCATTCTGAGGAGCAGTAAGTGATCCAGAAACAGAGATATCCCCACCAAACACAGCAAATAAAATTTCCAGCTCTGTCACACCTTTACCATCATTAAGAAGTCAATTTTAGAAATATTTTAGCACTAAATGGAAGGAGATGACTAGAATTCAACAACCTCTTGACGTAGGAGGCCCAAAGACCTTTTGGAAGAATACTGCCATTGCAATAAAATCCAATTATTTCTTGAATTCTGAAGGGATAAGGAAGAAAAGACTCAACAGTGTTCTCAGGTGCTTATCCACTAGCAGAAGGGACACTAAATCCACACTGAGGTTTCCCAAATCATACTGAAAGAAAATGAACTTGATTCTCCCTTCCCCCCATTGCTTAACCTGATCTATTCTGAGAGCAGATCTGTCTTCACTGAAGCCTTTTAGTTTTGACCTTTCCAGTCACTTGGTCCTGTACTTTTAGTGGCTTTTCAAGAAGCCTGTCACATTAAACATGCCATGACAATTACAGATACCCATCAGAGGCAGTTCAATCTTCCTCCTTTGCCAGAAAAATGCCGGGGGAACCTGTATATTGTGAAATCGCAGAGTGTATGGAAAGAGGGCGAAACAAGACAAATAACATAGAGATTGGAAAGAAACAGGTGTAAAATATCCCATTGGAGCATGGCGAGAACAGAGCATACCACTTTAAAACTCCACAGCAGATCTTGGAACACATTCCAGGTAACTTCATTCCAACTGTGTGATTGACAATAAAGCATCGTCCCAAAGTTTCCCCAGTGTCTTCTGACCAAGGACGTTATTGCTTACAGAAGAGAGAAGACTTTTCAGAAGCAAAATCGTAATCTAGACATTTAGGAAATACTACTTTGGAGAAATCAATCATTGGAAAATCATGTGGTTGTGGTTGGGTATTAAAATGCACATTTTTCTTCGCTTTGAAACACCATATGCTTGGCAATAATTTTAAAAAAGCAAACACATGCAAATGCTTATATCTATGTATATATGTGCTTACATATGCTGTAGAAAAATATGTATGCTTCTCTAAGAACTAGAACAAATTAGTACTTCTGAAAAAAATTCAGTGATGAGTTATGCTGTTTAATTTTTATGTGTATTTATTTGTAAAGTTCTTCTAAGATCACTTAAATATAACTGAGAGCATATTTAATTTGCAAGAGAAAGTAAAACATTTTTGCCAATCTGCTTAGTCTATAAAATATTTTAAATTATAGAGAACAAAAGAAACATTTGACCTAAATATAGCCTTGAGATATAGTGTTTTTGTGGTTTAATATTTGGGATGCTATGCGGTTTCAAAATGAACTAATAATATATGTATTATTTTATATACAACTGGAAGCAAGGCAGATTTTCTGGTGGCTAATTGGAGAAAAGAGTCTCCTGCCCATGCTGGCTTCAAATTACAATCCTTAGATCTCAACACTCTGATTACAAGTTAGGATTACAAGTGCATGCAAGCAGCACCCAGATAGTCCCGCTTTTTTGGCGATAAAATCCTGAGTTACCTGTTAGTGGAAGAGATAGAACTAAAGGTCACGATGGTTTCCTAACAGACAATTTTTCTTTATCCCCACCAATGTTACTACTTCTCTTGTTTTTTTTCTTTATAGAGGAATGTTTGTTTTGATCAAAATAAAGTTTTAATTAAAATACCTACCAATTCTTTATAGTTTGCTGTGACCCAGGATGCTATATTCATACTTAACAGTTTTATCCAGTAAAATTACACTTTTATGTTTTTATACAGTAAGATATTATTTTTGATACAGTGAATACTTTACATTTTGTTTCTTCTGGTCATGGAGCTTGAACTCAGGGCTAGGGCACTGTCCCTGAGTACTTTTGCTCAAGGTTAGCACTCTACCACATGAACCAAAGCTCTGCTTCCAGCCTTCTTGGTTGGAGAAAAGATCTCATGGACTTTGAACCATGATCTCCTCACCTCTCAGCCTCCTGATATTACAAACATGAAAGCATGAGCCAGCCACTGGTACCCTACTAGTATACACACACACACACACACACACACACACACACACACACACACACACATATGTATATATATATATATATATATTTAAGGAAACTTCTTGTTTCGACAAGTTCTCTTTATTATTTCTTCTTTTGTGGCCTGTGAACAGGTACCATTGTGACAGGGAATGCATTGCCATATACAATTAGGAGTTTAACAGTTCAACAAATATCTCTTGGTTGAGTAATAGGCAATAAGTGCAGAGCCAAGCTGTAGATTAGATTTCATTTTCCCTGCACAATAAAAATTGCACTTTTTAAGTAGTAGCTTGAGTTCATTTTGATTGCAAAGCACCAACTACTTAGACTATGATCAAAGAATATTGACTAAATAAAGCAGAAACTTTAGATTGCTTTAATTTAGAGTTGATCAAATTAAAGAGACCAGTGGAATTTCATCTTGCCAATAATTCGTTTTTTCCTTGGGAACATAAATGATAAAAATCAAGACAAAGTAAGAGCACACATTTTCCTTCCATATATTTTCAAGAAAACTTTGGCTACTAGAGAATATGTCTTGAGTTACATAGATACAACCTTATTAGTGCTTTTAACAAAAATTGTGGTCTTATAATGAGAGGAGATAATTGGCCTGTCGGGTTGACATTTATTTAGACACTTCCTTTAGAATGTTTCCTTCTAATTGAAAGATACTGGGAAAATAAGCTGGGCAACAGCGATTAAGGACTGACTGGTCTAGATTTTCATAGAGATAACATTTTCTAAATTACTGCGATATGATATTGGAAATGAAGGGCAAGCTCCTTGTTGGGAGAAAGTGTTGGAATGGCTCTAATGCAGAATCTCATTAAAGTAGCTGTCAGGAATCCTCTGTACTCCCATCACCACCCCTCTGCTGGAAGAAGGAATTGTCGCTTTGAGTGAGTGTACTGCCAAAGAGGCATTTACAAATAAATGAAAAATGTCACAATTGATTTCACTTTTTCCAGAATACTTCATGTCAGCTTTGTCACAGCTGTCTTTGTTACTCTGCTTTAGATCTCCCTGCTGGACATTGGAAATAGCTTTTGATGGTATAGTGCCTCATTCATGTGACCCCAGGTAAGCCCCCTATTGGTGACCTTTAACAAATATTTGTAAATCCATTTGAACAGTTAGAGAAAAATGGAAGGTGATAGCCCCCTTCCTCTCTGTAAGGGCTGTTTTTGTCAAAAACTATCATTCAAGTGTCAATTGTTTATTTTTGCCTCGTTGGTCATTGAGAGATGGATTCCACAGTTTATAAAGCCTTGGAAAAATCACACAGTTATATTGCATATTCTTTTCCCCAATGCCAGTTTGCTCTTATGCTTAATCAAACAAGGCAAATAACAATATGACTTGTAAAGAAGACATCTGGCTATGCTATTCCTATAGTTTGAAAAAACTTGCTGTCTGTTTAACTTGAATATATTCCATCCATATAATTTATTTATAACAATTATATGTGCTCACTGTCATCACTGTCAACTCATCCACCAGCTGTACTATATAGCCACCATTATTGAAGATTCACTCTAAGCCATATACTGTGGTAAGCAATTATATAAATTAACTTATGTAAGTTCATCACAATAGTGGTTGAGTTTAAAGTTAATGTGGATTTGGAAAAAATGATAATTAGATATTGCTAGCAGATTTTTTTGTATTATAATATTAAATAAGGAAAGTAAATCTTGTATAATTATACTTAAAGAGATTTTAATCAGTATAATCAGTTATAGATTGTGTGATTGAGATAATTTGGGTTACTACTGTTGACATGAAAGATCATGAGATAAAATAATTAGGAAAAGCTCATTTCTCTTAGAAAACAGCAGTGGAAGCAATTTACCCATTCATTTGATAAATACTTAGTGAGCATCATTAAGTACCAGAAACTTAAATAGAGGGCACGATGGCGAAAATATGTATCAAATTTTATATTCCAGAGGAATTCAGTCAAGAACACAGGCAAACCAGCAGAAATGATGACTGTAACTGTGTGAATGGTATGGTCTACAGTTTGAGAAATCAGACTGAGTTCGAAGGCAGCCTAGGAATCATTGCTCATGGAGCTATGTGGCTATACAAGATGAAAGAATAAGTAGTTCATGATATCTGAACCATATTGTTTATGATAGAGAGCAGTGGTATCTAAAGGATTAAGGAAGAGGAAGACATGCTCTGATAATCCACATGTAGAAATTTGGATACAACTGCAAGCAGTGGGAGTTAAACAGAGTTCAGGATAGGTTGTTGAAATTTTCACAGTGACCTGCTACTGTGTATTATATCCAAGAAAGCAGTACATTCTTCCTCCTTTATACCAATGTAAGTAAAGTATATTCCTAGAATATAAGGCCATATCTGTGATCACAGATATGGTCTAATTTACCTCACTTTCTCATGATCTAATTCAACAATTTGTACATAGCAGGCTCTCCATATTAATAGCACACAATCCTAATGTCAAGTGTAAAAGAATGGGCTTGTTAGCCCAACAGAGGTTCCTGATTTGTGAGTACTTTTCTTTTTCTGATTAATAGCCACAAAAAGCAAAGTTCCTCTTTTCTTTTAGATTTACTATGTAAGTCTCCACCATGGAAAGTTAATATAAAATACAACTCTTACACAACTTGTAAATAAGAAATTAAATGTCAATAAAATATCTTTAAGCAAGCAAATGATTTGGAGAAAATTAAAAGTGTAGCAAATTATCCTTAGCTAAAAATATAACCAATATATCTAATGCTTATTCATTTAACTCTAGAAAAGAGATGAGCAAAGACATTACAGAAGTTTATTTGCATACAGGGAAATATGAAATGGTCATAAATACATTAATCAGACATTGCAAAATAATGTAGTAAGAGTATACATTTAATTCTCTTTTTTATGTTAAAATGCCATTTAGTGAGGAGCTTTTTTAAACATGTCAACGAAGTTTAAAAATCCCAATATTATTTTAAAATTGTTATATTATTAGGTAGTGTAGTCTGGAAAGATTGGGTTAATCCCAAGATGGACCTTGTCTTCCTATAAAGTTCTCCGTTGTAAACATTTTTTCATGACATCTTTCTGGGGTTATCCCTTTAAAGTATGTTATCACATAGCCACCCTATTGCCAGCTTTTCTGGAAACTAGTGGACCATTTGGCTGTGTTTTCATAGCAAACTGCCATTGCACAACTTCATGATCAACATTTGTTCCAAATACCCGATAATATTTGATCTCTACAACCATGTAGTTCTACTCTATATCTTGTCCAGGAAAAAAATCATAAGCCAAATCAAATTTGAACCCCAAAGGCATTTTAAATATCTTCAAAATTCCACCCAACTGTGTGTTTAGCAAATCCATCAACCTCTGTATTTTAATTATGTCTGAAATTCTCATAGGTAAAATACACCTTGGATTATTCCTTTTACTGTAAGAGTCTAAATGAACTATCTAGAAATTGGTAACTGCTTATTAGACATATAACACCTTTCATAGTGAATAGGGATTTTAATAGTCCAAACATGATTGTTGTGCTTTAAGAGTTCAAACAAATTTGCATTAAAAAAACCCCCACCAAAAACAAAAACAAAACTTCCCTTGATTTCTCATGAAGTTGGTGTAGAGAATATAGCCAAAAGTCACAAGACAGTATTAATTGGAAGAGGAAGAAGAAAAGCAGAAAGCAGCACCAGGCAGGACAGTGGATCTGTAAAATCCTGTGGGGTGGGTGCCTGGGGAGGGGCTGCTTCTTGCTGGGCCAGGTGGTGGTAACAGCATGAATCATGAGATCTCTGTTTTGGGGTCATTTCTTCCTTGCACTCTGCCTGTTCCTGTCCTTCTTTTCCTTCTACCTCCTGACTGATAACACCTGTTCTATAGCATTTCCTTGGCAGGAAGCCTTAACATACATTTTCACAAACTCTCTGTGCCAAATATGCTTTTGACTAAAGGCGATTGTTGGAGAAGTTTGCAGAGAATGTGGGACAAAACAAAACTGTCCTACGATAACTGTAATAGTGAAATCTATGACAAGCAAGGAGACTTGCAACACTAGAAGTGGGCTTGTTGACAAGTAGAACTTGGTTTTTAATTGTCCCTTTAAGGGGTATAAATCTTCTCTATTCATGCAAACTTGTTCAATTTGGCTTATGTTTTTCCTTTCATATAGCTATACAATTTTCCATTAGTGGAGACAAAAGCACTTCTTTTGAGTTAGGACAAAGCCTTTCTGAGTAAGGCAGTTGTGGCTCTTGACAACCTGTTGCCTGGAGACTGGGCTTTCACATGGAGGTTTTCTAAATGACAGATATTTTAATTTATCTAGTATAGAATAAGAAGCTGTAGCTCCTCTGTGTGTCCTTGACATATAGAGCTAGAAAAGGAGAATGAGAATAAAACCTCCCTCAAGACTGGAATAATCAGTTCTGATTGGAGCTCATGTTTGTTCTGCTGGACAGAAATTTTCCACAATTGAACCAAAGCACTTTCCACATTTCCTTTCCCCACTGTAATACTCCTCTCTAACTCCAAACTCTCCAGAAATATTTGTTACTATAATATTAAAATTGAGGGAACATGGATGTCATACATGTGTTTCATTATATTCTTAATCCCAATCCTATTTAATTATTATTTGTGAGAGTGTGTCTATGTGTGTGTGTGTGTGTGTGTGTGTGTGTGTGTGTGTGTATGTGTATGTGTATGTATGAGAGAGAGAGAGAGAGAGAGAGAGAGAGTATCCTAAGCCAGTCCTGAGCATTTTCTCTGAGTTTTTTCCATCAAGGCTGGTACCCTACCACTTGAGCCATGGCTTCATTTCTGGCTTTTTACTGGTTGATTGTAGATAAGAGTCTTATGAGCTTTCCAGACTGGACTGATTTTGTGCTATCCTCAGATCTCAGCCTCATTCTTGAATAGCTAGGATTACAGGTGTGAGGCACCAGAAACTGGGACAATTTCATTTAATTTTATTTCCATTTAATTTTAATTGAAAATGAAATAAAACATAAACTATAAAGAAAAATAAGTGAGAATTTAAATAATCATATACAGCTACATAATCTTAAAACATTTTGTATGTGGTAACCTATATCCTTCTAATTATAAAACTATGCTGTAGGTTAACATATTCTGATGTGTGAAAAAGACCAAATTTAGGTTATAAAGATGAAAATTGACTGTGAAATGACATGAAGGCTAATAGTTAATGAATTTGAAAGCTTTATAAGGATAAAGCTTCTCTATATATCTTTCAGTGTGTTTAAAGTGTGCCAATCAATCAACCACCATACCTGAGTGTAAGCTACATGTGATAAAATACACTGTCTTTTATGAATTGTTTTAAAGTAGTTAATGAGAAAGCATTACCTGGGACTAGCAATGTAGTTCAGTGGTAGAGTGTGACGGGGCATGTGCAAAATCCTCAGCATATATATATATTATAGAATATTGAGTTCAATATGTTTCCTGTTACAATTGTAATGGAAATAAAAATAGTTGTCAACAACACAGAATTAGAGAACAAGACTAGAAATGGAGCTATGGCTCATGTGGTAGAGCCCCCAGGCTTTAGTGAAAAATCCAAGTCAGCGTAAGGCCCTAAGTCCAAGCCCCAATACCAGTACACACAAAGAAACACTTTCAAAACATAACCTAAAAGCTTCAAGTACTTAAAGATAATAAATAAATCTTAAAAGCAGTATGTTCATATAGATCCTAACTACAAGGTAAGGACAGTGTTCCTGAGACTCATTGTAGAGGGATGAAGTCTGAGTATTGTGTCGTTTTCAGGGAAGGTATTTTCAAGTGAAGTATGAAGTATGACAGGAGGAGAGTGCACATAGTACAGAAAGGAAAGAACTTAGCAGGACTGGGTCAGGAGAAGGACCATGTAAGAAAACAAGGATAAGCATGAAACAAATGATTCATCCTGAGGAGAAGCTGGCAGGTGGTGCAAGCCAACCAATGTACTTTTAATGTAATGGGCTGCTAAAGAGCTTGAGCCTGGGATATCATTAGGGTCCTGGAATTCACTGAAGAATTTGCCTAGGATGGGTGGGGAGACAGGAGGCTTGTGGACATTTTGCAGATGAAGTGGGCTGAATTAGTGTTTTGAAGGGGGAGTGGAAGAATATGTACAGACTAAGTAATTAAGTTATATTTTCCTGATACTTATTTCTTATTTACAAATATGGTACAACAATTAGCTCATTGCGGAGACAGTAATTAGCAATCAGGTTAAATTACTTTGATTACCTCTTTTCCATTTCATTAAGACACATTTTGAAAAAAACTGCTTTCTGAGATGTTTTATGGAACTCCATGCAACGTCTCCTTTGCTTTTCCTTCACTTTCTCTATATATCTTTCCCAGACTTTGTATCTGTCCTTCTATTTCCCTTTTTGCCTCAAGAGAGAACATAATTTTAGAGTATATTGTTTGATATCTTAAGAAGTACAAAATGTCATGTCAAAAACGAGCTTTACAATGTCGGTGTGGGGGGGAGAGGGAGGGAACGATTGGGTGGGGGAGAGGGGGGAGGCTGGGAAGGGAGGTGAAGGGTAAACAAAGGAGGAGGCTGCAATGCTTGGTAAGAAATGTATGCATTATCCTGCCCATGTAATTGTAACCCCTCTGTACAGTATGTTCTCAAATAAAATAAAATTAAATTAAAAAAAAAAAGAAATTCAGGCATACAAAAAAAAATCATTGATACGAGTATTTTGTAAGCAGAGTTTTAGAATCATGTAAACTCAAGAGGAAAATATAAAAGCCAGTACCTTCTAGTATCATTCTCCATTCTCCTCAGCTCAGTCTACTCCAGTCCCATTTCTACTAGTACATATCTTCATGTGATACTTCCAGCTCTGTTCATATGTGGTTACTTCTTGATTTTTAAATGTTTAATATGAACTGATAACTGGTTTGTTGGTTGAGAATGTATGTTTGTAAGATCTCATATTCAGCAGTCCCAAATATCCTCCTATTATATTAATTATAAAGTAATTAAACAGGTGTTTATTAAATCACTGGGGTTTGCAGTTATAACAAACTTCACAAATACTGCTTGAACCAAAATATATAAGATTTTTTCTTATGTACTTGTATGTGTGTGTTTGTGTGTGTATGTGTGTGTGTGTGTGTGTGGCTTGAACTCAGGCCCGTGGCACTGTCCCTTAGCTTTTATCTCTCTAATACTTGAGCTACAACTCAGCTACTGGATTTTTCTAATTTGAGGGTTAAACTGAAAATAAGAGTCTCTCACAGACTTCCTGTCCAGCCTGGCTTTGAATTGCCATTCTCCCATCTCAGCCTACTGAGATGTGGAATTATAGATATGAGCCACTTGTACCCAGCTTTCTTACACTTAATAAAAAGTCCTGGAATTAATACTTTCCTCTTTTTGGCACTTGATTTTCCAGATACCTATTTCTCTTCATTCCCATAATCTGTAATAGACCTATTGAAGGGCTGTCGATAACCTTTCTAAATTAATCAATACAGTAATCTACTCGTACATGAACATATTTTTGGCATTGGTTGTGGCCTGTAGGTATTCCTATGTGTCTTTACATTTTCCCATGCCTATCTTAACTTGTTTCAAAGGCAGATGTAAATATCTCCCTGTAAACTTTCTGCTTTTGTGTACTTGGAGTCTAAGTCACCTGTATCTTTCCAGGAAGGTGCCTGAGAAAGTTCTTAAACTCTTAAAAGGCTTGAACTATCTTTATTTGTACCTCATGCTTGATTGATGGCTTGGTTGGACACAACTTCTCAGAATTCTGAAGCCACTCTTATTGGTGCAGTGTTTCTGTTGAAACCAGGACCATTCTTTTTCTTGGAGCTTCTTAGAAAATTTTATGAGCTATTTACTGGACATCTGTGTACCTTTTAAAACTAGTCTTATGGTTTAGTAATATCCTATAGGTACTATTTTGATTACTAGTCTGATTTTTTTCTCTAATTTCTTTATTTCTGAAACTTCTGCTGGGAAAATGTTGACTACCCTGAATTAATTCTCAGATTATTTTTCTCTTTATTTCCAGTTTATTCACATTTCCTTTTGTTCACAGTGAGTTCCTTGGATTTTTATCTTCTACTATAGTTTTTTTTTTAATAATTCACAGAGAATTTTTTTTCATTATTTCTTTGTTCTATATTTTCTATATTCTCTTCTTCTTCTATTATGCTCTATTGTACAATGTGTTCATTACATTTTACCAAGCTGTTTTTCCTCTGCTGTTTTTTCCTTGTTGTTTGTTTTGGTCTTTGTTTCTATGACATTTCTCACTTACCAAATAATTCTGAAATGTCTACTTTAAGAATGAAACTCTCAAAGCTGATAACCATATGCTTAAGTCCAATTTGTTTTCACTTAAGCTTAATCACAGAATGGTGATTGGCGGGTGTTTTCAATTTCAGTGTGATGATTTTCCTCAGAAAAACTGGTAGAAAGTAGAGTGAGACACAGGAGGAGACTGAAACTCCTGAAATTGCAGACTTCACTTATTGCTTTGCTTGCATCCTGAAACCGATGCTTTTGAGTCTCCTCAGGGTTTGGGCTCTGTCCCTTAACTGTGCTGCTCAAGCCAGGTAGTGTGCCAGGTAAAGTGCTGCAGCTCCGCCCTGGTTTATTGTGGTCAATTGGAGATAAGAATCTTGTGGATTTACTTCCAGGGCTGAATCCCAAACTTTGAATCCCCATCTTTCAATCTCTGCCTCCTGAGTAGTTAGGATTACAGGTATGAGCAAATGGTGCCTGGCTTCATCCTCCTATTTTTAAAATATACCAGACAGTCATCATTGGATTATCATAGATATATTGTCCATTTAATATTATAGATATCAAATACATTTACAGTGCAATTATATATATATATATTATTTACATACTAGTTGGAAAGAATTTCTGATTATTTTGTGAATTATATTAAAGATTAAGATTCCTAGTTACAAATATATATGTATATATGCACACACATATATGTAACAGTTGCTACTAGAAATCATATATATAATATTTGTATATGTTTCAGATATAAATGTGAAAAAGTGTAAAGGTATAACTGGGTTTTGTGGATAAAAATATTTAAATCACCTTGATTTCCTGCAATTAACATTGATCTAGCTTTTAGATTTTTTTCTAGGTAAATAGTCATTTTCTGTGATTTAATTACTAATTACAGTGAATTTAAATGGCTACCTTTGTACTGTGTATAAAGGTCTTTAGAAAGTAAGAACTAATGCAATGAATGGTTTTGAAGTAGAGTCGGGCGGAAGGGATGGGAGGTGCCTGTTTACACTTTTGGGAGTTCTCCCTACATTGATTTCTTTGACATTCTTAATTCTGTAAGTTGGACACAGTCAGAATGTTTTTGAATAAGTATTTTAGAGCATACATATTTAAAATTCAAAGCAGAGATGATTTGATGTAATTAAATATTTAACTTTTGAAATGGAGGACTATATACTATGTTCATAAATATTTAAAAATGTAACTAGGTATATTATTTTCTGTAATCATTGTACAAACATGTTTGTAAGCAACAAGGAGTCATTCCATTAAATAAAGTTATGAAACCCATGGGATATATTTGTTGTAACGGAAAATGACTAACATTTAAGTGCTGTGTTAATATCCTTTGCTTCGATCAGTAGCCAGGATTATTTCTGGCACAACTTCACTTATGAGATATAGAAAGAGGCCATGAATATTTCTGATATGGATTCTACCCAAAGATGAAAGAATCTCATACTTGATACAACAGAATCAAAATTAATCCTCTTTGTGTTAGTTTATAACTGTGGAAGGGTGCCTTTAACATTAATGAATTAGGTTACACTTAGACCATGTTGAATGAGTATGCAGTGAAATGAGGAAATTGTTTAAGTGGTTTTGTGGCTCCAAATTATAGCTTTTATTTCCCTTAATTGTAGCTGCTGAGCTACTTCAAAAATTGTCATGATTAGCCAGGTGAAAGCGGCTCATCCCTGTAATCCTAGTTAATCAGAAGGCTGATATCTGAGGATCAATGTGCAAAGTCAGCCTGGACAAAAAACTTTACCTGAGGTAAAGGTGAAAAGGCAGTGAAAAGAAAATTTTGCTTATGTAAAGACAATAATTAAAAATATGGGAATTCTTTTTAGACTATTGATCTGTATTATTGAAGATAAAGACAGATTTTGCTAAATATTTATAATGAGGCATGGGACATATTTAATGTCTCTATAATATTTTCTGTTGAGCTCTGTTTTTCAAAAGGGATTTTAATGTGTTTTTAATCTTTAGGAGGTATTTATTCACTGTTTTCCTCTATGATTAAAAAAATCTATAGAAACTTTACACAATTTTAAATAATTGTAAAATAGGCATAATAAAATGAATGCTATAAATTCTCTTCATTTTATATAACTATAATTTAACTATAAAATATGAGTTTAATAAATGAATTTATTGTAGATATATATTTTAAGTATTTTATGCTTTCTTCTTTTTTGGCAAGACATTAAGTATTTTCAGTCCTTTTCAAAACTTTAAATGGAAATTAATTCATTACATTTTCAAATTGTGCATTATTTAATGGCATTGACTTTTAAATTCATTGTGTGGCAATTAAATAAGGTACACTTAGAAAATATTTCCAAGGTAAATATGTGGTTACTTAATAGCTAATATAATATCAAATATTACAGACTCTGTATATATGCCTTCCATTTTTCAGCTGATGTTTATAATGAGCAAGGTTACTTTTAATAAATAAAATAAACATAAATAAAATAAATAAAATAAAATGACATATGAGAAAGGACTGGATACAGTTGTTGAGAGTATCATATGCAAGTATAGCCTTTCCAAATAGTATATTTCACATCAACAAACATGATAGGGCCCTTAAGTTTGGCTGAAGCTATGATACACATGGTATACATTAAATTAACTATACAAATTAAATTATATTAAATTAGCTGTTTGTTGCTCACAAAGCAATGTTTTGAACAGTTTGCATCATATAGTTGTCTGGTGTGGATATGTATATTAAATAGTAGAGAGCCAGACTTGAGTGAAAAAGCCAAGCAAGAATGTGACACCCTAAGATTGAGTCTGGTGCACCCCCGCCTCCTGAAAAAAACTAGCTTGTCTCTTGGAGTTTTAACATACTTTAGAAAATCAATTGAATATTGTAGTTACTAATTTATAGTTCATACCTGCATATTCCATTTAATGCAATGGGAAATAGACATTTGGTTTTATCATGTATGATTGTATGGCCTATATTGCTGACATTCTTGGGAGATGCATGAACTCTACTTAGAAAATCTGATATGAAGGAAACAACATAATCTTTGGGTCTTTTGGCATCCATAGCCCTGGGCTTGTTTTCTGTGGCTGCGACTGCATATACTTTGAGACATTTCTGAAATGTTTGAGCTTCAATTTTCCACTTATATAAGAAGAGAACAAGAATTTTCAGCTTTAAAATTGTTTTGCAGATTGTTAAAAGTACATGTGAAATATTTTTGTGTCTTGTAGAAAGTATGTCATTACCTCAGTGAGAGACATAACGCTTACTGATCATCAATAAGAATTGACTATGTAAAAGTAAATAATTATCTATATTGTCTTCTAATTGGTGAAGCACATCAAATACAAAATATTTAATCTTTTTTAAATCTCTGAGAAACATGTTAATATCATTCTTAGTATCCTGTATATAAATGAGGAAGGTAACACTTGGAGATTAGCTAACAATAACTAGTAAATTATAAAGTAAGCAAACCTATGAACATAAGCATCTAATTTTAGAATCTGTATTTTTAAAAATACAATGAAATTTCAGGTTCTCATTAATAATTAGTCATTTCAAATTCTAGATGGCAAATATATTTACTTGACCTAAAAGTGTGTTAGATAAGTAAATTTCTACTTTGATCTATACTAAAAATCAATAATGTATGTAGCTGTTGGCACTGAATAATTCCTTTTCATTGTGCAATGAGTTATGGTTTCTATGTTTTAACATGCTTGATCTTGGTGAAGGCAGTGACAGGAAAAGAAGGCCTAACTATTTATGAATGTTACAAATGAGAAATTTGAGATCCAAAGAAGTGTTTTGCTAAAGGTGATGCAGTTAATAAATGGTGTAATTTTGTGTCTCCAACTGCAATTTTATAGACCCAGTTTTACACCAACAAACTAAATTTCCTTTTATTTAGCATTGTAGACTAAATATGTTTTATGTCTAAGAATAAATGTTAGAAGTGAATAAATGAGCTGGATGTGGTGACATGTATCTGTAGTCCTAGTTCCATGGGGAGTGAGGTCATTGGGACTGTCTAAATGTGGTCCAGATAATAATCAAGATCCTGTCTAATGTAAGTAAGAAAATAAGTAAATAAAGCAGAAAAAGCTTTAAGTATGGTCAAATGGTAGAGTTCTTATCTAGCAAATAGAAGAGGGAAGGGATAGTGGGAGGTGTAACAATGTTCAACAAGATATGTACTCATTACCTTACTCATGTAACTATAACCCCCTGTACAGTATCTTTACAATAAATTAAATTTTAAAAAGTCAAGGGAAAATACAATGAAACACAAATAAGAAATAAATGACACACAAATTCTCTCTTTTCTCTTCCTTTCTTTGTTTTTTTTTTCTTTCTTCTCTCTCTCTCTCTCTTTCCTTCCTTCCTTTTTTCTTTTGCAGTGACGGAGATTGAATTGAGGTCTAACACATGCTAAACAAGCATTTTATCCTGAAATATATTCCAATCCATTTTACACTTATCTTTTAAAATGTATAATTCTCTTGAAAACAAAAAAAGAAACTATGTATTTATTTAAACTTTCTAGAAACAAAATGATGCTGTGCTGATTTTTACTTAGCAATATATTATAAATAGTTTACATATTCTACATTATGAATTAATGGCTACAGCTTAAGTGTTATCTGTTTTCCTAAGTTCCTAGCTACCACATTTCAGGTAAACATTTTCTATACCCCTTTCTGTTATTTGCTTTTAGTCACATGAATAGAAAAAGCTTTATACTGCACAAGTTCATGTAAGAACATATGTGTGTGTTTTATAATAATACTATAACATTTTCACATATAACTAGTCACTGGTTTAGAATGAATTGACTCACAATTTTTAACTTTATGATGATACAGGGGTGATACTTCAAATCATATTTCAAATTTTGAGTTTTGATTTCCTCCCAGGCTAGCGATAGTGCTGTGTGGTAATTTCTCGGTATGATCCACAGTGATAAGTTTCTCGGGGCCCCATTTTGACAATGTGGGTCCCAGAGAAAACAACTGATAGCTATTAGTACTCAGTGGAGCAGCTAGTGAGTTTTCTCTCTAATTTTGGTCTTCATCCTTAACGAAGATTCTGAACACTGGGAAGACTGATGATGAACTTCCTTCAACCATATTCTTGGATTTCAGGATTCATGTCTTCTATTTGCATATTTAATTTCAGAAAGACAGGCAATATTTTCTTGCTTTTACTTGTTTCTATCAGTTGTGGAAAACTATTTTTACCTGTTTCTTCAGTAGAAAAGTAGATTTTCTTTTGAATTTACAAAATCAATTTTGGAAAATATTGATTTGGCCTTCAAATCTGGCAGTTATAGTTCTCAATAAAAAACAAATTACTACAGAATTGTGTAACTCCCCTTCACACCCAAAGTAATGATTTATATTAAGGTGATCATGCTATCTGCGAAGTTCTGCTTTATGAATATGGGCTTTTGAAACACACAGATCTATAAGCTGAATAATTCTCACCTGTTATAAAATAAACATTTGTAGATATATTTTGGTTATAATTATTCTGTAATTGCAATATGAAGACAAGTTTTGAAATAATGTATTTCTTTTTTTTTCATCTGTGAAGAGTCTTTTTATTAAGATAAATCCAGTAATTTTACGCATACACATATCATTGAAACTGCCCTTTTCAAATAAACATTTGCACTTCTTTGAAAAATGAAATTACAACTTTATACTTTCTGCAACTACCAACAAAGTTATATTTGGGAAAGGTGATTCTAATTCTTAGCATTACATGAAAATAGTCCACCTTCTTTACAAAAGCCACCTAGAGAACCACAAGAAGGCTGAATGAAACTTTCTTTTGGAATCTCCCTACTTTGTGAAATTATTCTCTATATAGGAATAAAATTAAAAAAGGAAGATTTAGCGCATAACTTATAGAAAAGGAATTCATTGACAAAGATGAAAGTATCTCTTATGCATCCACTACAACCATCAGAAGTTTTATAAAGATGTCAAGTTAGGCATTTTGTGACTAATGATCTGTATAACAATGTTTCAAAATTAAATGATACTAAAGAAAAAGCAGCGTTTATAAAATATTTGATAAAAATATTTATTTCTATTAACATTAAAACATGAAGGTATGTTATCAAATTATGAAATTATATAGGGCAGCTTAAACAATACTCTGAGATTTGTTTTCATTTTCAGCTTCTTTTCCAACTTCAGGTTTGTTTTGAACTTCCTTTTCATCTCCTTCATCTTCCTTATCATCTTCCTCTTTCTAATCCTCTTTTTCTTTTTCTTCTTCCTTCTGTTTTCCACTTTCTTTCTCACTTTCACCTTCATTTTCCTTTCTGTCTTCCTCTTCTTGTTCATTTTTTTCTTTATCTCCTTCATCATTTCCATTTCCATCCTTTCCCTCATCTACATTACTTTCCCCATCTCCATCCTTCCCCTCATCTCCTTTATCTTCATCTCCATCCTTTTCCCCATAACCATCTTCTCCATCCTCATCCTTTGCCCCATCAATGTCCTCTCCTCCATCTCCATCTTCTTCCCCATTACCATCCTTTTCTCCATCTCCATCTTTTACCCCATCATCGTCCACTTCAACTGCATCCTTTTCTTCATCACCATCTTCTTCGTCTCCATCCTTTTCCTCATCACTGTCTTCTTTTCCATCTCCATCCTTTCCCTCATCTCTACCCTCTTTTTCTCTGTCTCCATACTTACTTCCATCTCTACCATTTCCTCCAGACTCTTTTCTACCATCTTGTTTCTCTTTTGCATCTCCATCTTCTTTATCATCTCCCTTCTGTTTCAGTTTTTCTACCTTTTCCCCAGATTCTTCCTCATCTCCATAACTATCCTTGTTTACATCTTCCTTCTTGTCTTCTTTGTCCCCTTTTCCATCTTGTGGTTTATCTTATTTATTTTGATCTTTTTCATCTTCTTTCTTTTCTCCTTCCACTTCTTCAATATTTTCATTTTTTCTACTTTGATTTCTTCAGCTCCTTTTTCAGCAACAGGTCGCTCAATAATTTTGGCTTCTCCGTTCTCAGAATTTTCTGTATTGGGTGCTTCCTTGGCAAATTCTTCTTGATCGCTTTCAGACATCATTCTGGTATTTGTATTAGTGTTTTGTTCCATCTCATCATTTTTAGTCATCATTTTCCTTAGAGAAGATGTTCTTTTAGGTTCCAGTTCTGGTATATCAGGCACAGGCAAAGCAGAAAGTCTAGCTGATCTTCTCTTTGGCTCTTTCTTCATATTATCTTGACCTGCAGCCTTTCTTTAGGGCATTGTTGCAGCTCCCTATGGGAGATCATAATAGCAAGAAAAAAAAAAAGGCGAAAGCAGCCACTGCCTGGCACCTCCAAGAGCAACTGAGTTTTCAATGAACTAATTGAAATAATGTATTTCTTAAACATATTGCTAAAATAGTGATAATGATGTTACAAATACACATTTATTCTGTTTTGACCTTTACATTCTAATATCTGAAATTTTATATTCTTAATCATTGACATACAAGAAATCATTGACCTATAAACAACAAAAAACTTGTTTATTGACTTTTAAGAAGTGCAGTTTTATTTTCAAACTGCCTTAAGTATTAGCATTATGAATATAAAACACAGCTGCTTTTCGTTTTACAAAATTCATTTCATTTACTTTTTCTGGAGTCATTTTTTCAGTATCTTAGGAATCTCTTACAATTTTGATATGTTTGGTTAGTATCATAGGAAAGTTATCTGTCAGAAGTTTGAGGTATAGCTCTAAACTCTAGAAATCAATTTTTTGATATTTTTATAATGTAAATATGTAGATATAATCATTTGGGAGTTATACTATCATTAAGTTTTCAACAGTACGCTACTGGCTTTTCTTTTTATGTTTACTTATTGAGAAATGTTTAAGGCCACCAGCTGATTTTGCTTTTTTTGAGACAGCATCTTGTTCTGTATCAAATTCATGATCTTCCTGTTTCTACTTTGTTAGTGCTAAAACTACAGGTCTGTGTCAACATTCCCAGCTTCACTTGCTAATTTTTAGCATCACAGGGGAGTGGTCTAGAGCAGTCTGAAACATTGAAATAATATTTTGAGTTTCTTCTTTTAATATATCTCAACAGAGAGGCCCCCCTGTCAACCCTAAAGTTCATAGTTTGATAAGAGTAATCACAAGACCCAGCAGATAGACTCATGGCTATGTCCTAGTTAATGGAAAGAAAAGAATATGCCAGGGAAGGTGTATCTCTAGTGGGGAACAGAAACACTCTCCAGAGTCCTTATGAAGCAAAGATCACATGGCTAACACTTGATATCTTCAGCAATTAGCTTGGACCACAAAATAGTGTTACCAACCAAGAATGCTGCTTACAGGCATGGTCTGACATTTACCAAATTTATCAAATGTCTGGCATTTTCTAAATTTTCAAACATCTAGGAGAAAAACTGCAGCTCATCATAAGTTGTATTGTTTCCGTAAACCATTTAGATGTTATGAAACAAGTTGGGAATAGTGGAAGACTTTCTGATATCCAATTTCCTAGAGCTAGCCAACAGTCAACCACCAGAGAAGGGCTGTCAAATGATAGCAATCAGTAGCTCTTTTCTGTGCTATCACCTATGCTGTTTATATGGTACTTATTTCCTCTAACACTTTTTTATAGTCTTCTCAAACATTTTGTCAAGCTTTATGTTCCTAATTCTTGTAAATGGATCAATATTGCAGAATTCACTCAGAGAAGCAATTGCTCTCCTTCTCTCTCAGCTGCCATTCTGTATCAAGCTATGTGTTCCTTAACAAGGAGATCTGTTCTCAGAGACATGTCATTTGACAATTTTATGGATATCGAAACATCAGAGAGTGTATTGATATAAATCTAGATGGTAGAGCCAGAGCAACTACATATTTGTGGGATAGCCTATTGCTCCTAGGGACATGCTGCACAAAATAACCTGAGATTAAATCAAGCACAAAAGAAAATGACACAGTTGTGCCACACAAGAGATATGCAGTGATTTCCAGCTTAACATGGCATACTGTATTGTAGCAAATGTTTCTTTAAGAATGCACTAAAAAGCCAGGTTCCAGTGGGTGCCTCAGATCTTTCATCCTATCTACTCAGAAGGCTGAGATGTGAGGACTGTGGTTTCTGGCCAGCATAGGCAGGAAAGTCTGTAAGAATCTGATTTCCAATTAACCAGCAAAAAGCATGAAGAGGCATAGTAACTCAAGTGGTAGAGCTCTAGCCTTGAGCAAAAATCTCAGGGATGATATACAGGGCCTGAGTTCGAGTCCTAGGACTGGCAAAAAATAAAAGGATCTATTACAAATACTAATGAAATTATTGTATACTGAATATATAACAGTAACTACTTGTATGCTTGTTATAATCACAAAGTGTTGTGTATTGTAATAATTGTACATGCTACAGTGTTATATACCTGGCAGGCATAGTAGGTTTGTTTAGATTATCATCCCCAGTAATATGTTGTACTATGATGTTTCATAGTATCAGTAGGTGAGAGAAGTTTTCCTCATCATTGTAAATTTTTCTTTTTGCCAGTCATGGGGCTTGAACTCAGGGTATGGGTGCTTTTCCTGAGCCTTTTTGTGCTTAAGGCTAATGCTCTATCACTTGATTCATAGCACCACTTCTGGCTTTTTCTGAGTAGTTTATTGGAGGTAGGAGTATTACAGACTTTTTTTTTTGCCCCAGCTGGCTTCAGATCTCAGCCTCCTGATCACAGGCAGGAGCCACAGGGCCCCAGCCACCACTCTCATTTTATGAGAACACATATACAGTTCATAGCTGCAATCTCATTATGTACCAAGTGGTTATGCATGTAAATATGTAAAACATAGTTGCCTTTCAAATCTGATTAATTGGAAAGCAATTCCAAGGACATTTGGTTAAGAAAGATTGTTAACCAAGGCTTAGATTCAGCTGGAACATAAGGAATTTCACCTCAACTCTGAAAGGGGTATGACAAGCCATTTCCTTGTTACTCTTGAAAAGAGTGCTGAACAAAATGTAAAGGGACCCCATATCTAGTCATTTTGGGATACTGCCACAAAGACTGGGTGAATAATCCACAACAGACATGACTACTAGCTCTGCAAATCAAAAATCAGAGTGTCAGCACATTTGGGTTAGGTAAGAACCTTCTGTACTGTGGGCTGCCACCTTCTTTTTTGTCTTTGAAAGGATGTTGATCCATTCAGGAAGGTTTTTTTTTTTTTCTATTTTGGATCTTACATCCTACTTAGACCTTGACTCTTAATATCACAGTTCACATGAGGATTTTGATGTACAAAATTTGAGGGAGACACATTCTCTCTATTTTACTAAATTTTTGATAAACTGTACATTGAATATACATACTGGATGTACTACATTAACATATTGGATACATTTTCAAGCAAATCTCTTATTTCCTTTTTACATCTGCCTTTTCTTCTTTCTCATTTTAAATAATAAGTTGTGCCACCTAATTAAAAAATACCTCTAATTTTCTAATACTGTAATTTAAGTTTACTATAGATTTGCAGTGGCTGTACCACTATACAATGACAGCAACTCAGTAAATGCTAAATGGATAATAGTTTACATACCTTTCTACAAAAACCTTTTTGAAAAGCTAGTCCTCAAATATCTTTATTGTGATAATGTTCCACCACCTTCTGATTGATGAATTATGTAATTACCTTGAGTGTTTCCAATTTACCTAGTATGTGACTTTATCTCTTTTATTTAACACTATGTTGTCTGTTTTTTTTTCCCTAGCAATTTCTCTCCTCTATACCTGGTCAGTTATGATTTTTTATTTAGTCTCCTGGCCTGTTCTCAGGTGCCATTCTAATCTAGAACATGGGAATATCTTTTTGTCCCTGTTCAGCCATGATTGAGAAGGAAGCTCTCAAACAGCAGTATTTCAAAGAAAATCTTATGATAGACTAAGATTAAGCAATTTTCCATTTCCATTGAACATCAGTGACCACTCTGGTGGAAAATGTGCTCAATTGGTCTTGTAAATCAAAGAGAATTATGGTGCTATTGTATTATTCCTCACCATGCTCTATATTTCCTATGCTGACATTTTCTTTTTTTGTGTGTGAGTCTGAATTTAAATCTACCTCTTCAAATACACTCAGGACATTTTAAAATAATTTTTTGGTATTTTGGAAAATTATTTTAATAACTATTTTCAAAATAGCCTTCAAGAACAATATATAAGGTAATTATAATAACTCAAATATTTATGTTTTTAAAAATACATTCAAAATATTTCAAAAGCTGTTTTTTTACTTTCCTACTGAATCAATTGTCTGTTGACAGCAAAACTATCATTTGGAATCACAGGTTTCTAATTTCAATACAGTAGTTGACAAACTGCACTTATAGTTCTTAACTACTAGGCATTCTATGAAGAAGACATCTTTAACTACCAAGGAGTTTGGAGTTTTTGATTAAATCTATTCATACAAAATTTCTGCCTTGAGATTCTGAAGCAAAATGCTAACTGACTTATACGAGGAATGCTGTTGGTATGTTAGTATGTAAGTTTATGGCGCACACACACACACACACACACACACACACAAACCAATATCACACACACTTAAAAAATGGTCTTGAAGTTTAGGACATTTTGCTAGATAGATAGCTCATGCTAGATTAAAAGTTGAAATATATAATATTATTTCACCATCTTCGCTACTTAAAACTGAAACTCTATTTCCATAGACGTGGCAGGTTTCCCCATTAAAGTTCGAGGATTTGAGTTTGGATTAACTCATGCAACAGCATCTAATCAAAATATAAGACTACTAAAAGCATCTAAAGTTACCAATGCCATTTTTATAGATAACCTTATATCAATATAAGGTTAAAACCTTAGATTAGATTAGAACCTACAAGGTGTAATGATTAATTAGGTTTTTCAGAATTTCAAAGTTTCAGTCTGATTCATTTATTTTCTCTTCTATTCAAATCTCTTTTTAAAATGCATGGTGTTTTATGACTCCCTCTTTTGGTAGTACTAGTGTTTAAACTCAAAAACGTGAACTTGCTTGGCTAGTACTCTACTGATGCAGGCACTCCTACAGCTTGATCTTTTGCTAGTTAATGGGAAGCAAAGTCTCATAAGTTTTCTTTTAAAAAGTTTTTCCTTTTATTTACTTATTTTATTGTGAGAATAACATACAGAGGAGTTACAATTACATGGGCAAGATAACAAGTACATTTCTTATCAAGCATTGTTGCCTCCTCCATGGTTCCCCTTCCCATTCCTTCCCATACTCATCCCACCTCCCTCCACCCAATCCTCCCCCACCGCACCAAAGTTGTAAAGTTCGTTTTTTGACAAAACGACTTGTACATCTCATTGTTACAATGTATACCTAGTTAAACGATTTGTTTTTGCCCTTCCCCTCCACAAATTATACTAATATCAAATACAATGAAAGCAGGGGTTATACTGTGGGGGAGGGACATACAAAGCAACATAGAAATAATCTTATCAATACGTTAGAAACAATTGTATGAAAGAAAAAAAATCATTTGAATGCTTATCTTGGGGTTCATTTCCCTAACATCAATTTATCTGACCTTTTCTGCTTGACTCAGACATACACTAGATATTGCAAATAAGGGAAACCATGGGACCTCAGTTTCTTTGGGCCTGGCTTGCTTCACTTAATATATTTTTTTTCCAAGTCTTTCCATTTCCTAACAAATGGGGCAATCATTCTTTCTGATGGAGGCATAGAATTCCATTGTGTATATATACCAGATTTTCTTGATCCATTCATCTACTGAGGGGCATGTGGGTTGGTTCCATATCTTAGCAATGGTAAATAATGCTGCAATAAACATAGTTGTGCTGGTAGCTTTAGTATGGTCTTGTTTGTGATCATTTGGGTAAATACCCAAAATTGGGATAGCTGGGTCATAGGGGAGCACTATGTGGAGTCTTTTGAGGAAACTCCATACTGCTTTCCAAAGTGGTTGAACAAGTTTACACTCCCACCAACAATGTAATAAGGTTCAATATTCCAACCTCATTCTTCAAGGAAATAGAAGAGGCAATCCAAAAATTCATATGGAACAATAAAAGACCCCGAAGAGCAAAAAACGATCCTTAACAGAAAGAACAGTGCTGGAGGAATATTAATACCAAATTTCAAACTCTACTACAAAGCCACAGTAATCAAAACAGCTTGCTACTGGCACAAGAACAGACCTCAGGACCAATGGAATAGAATTGAAAAGCCAGAAATGAACCTACAGACCTATAGCCACCTAATCTTCGATAAGGGAGCTAAAAAAATAGAATGGAAGAAATACAGCCTCTTCAGTAAATGTTGCTGTCTAAATTGGTTTACTACTTGTAGAAAACTGAATCTAATTCCTTATATATCACCTTGCACCAGAATCAACTCCAAATAGATCAAAGACCTCAGAGTCACAGCAGACACTCTGAAAACATTACAGGATGGAATAGGAGAAACCCTAGGTCTCCTTGGCACAGGCTGAAATGTTCTTAACAGAGACCCAGAAACACAACAAATCAAAGAAAGATTGGACAAATGGGATTGCATGAAGTTGCAGAGCTTCTCCATGGCAAAGGACATAGCTGGCAATATCAATTGAAAGCCCATGAATTGGGAGAAGCTCTTCACTAGCCATACAACAGACAAGGGTCTCATATCTAAAATATACTTGGAACTCAAAAAATTAAATCCCCCAACAACAAATCTTCAAGGAAACAACTGCCCAATAAATAAGTGGGCTAAAGACTTAAAAGAGAAACTTCTCTGAAGAGGAAAGAAGGATGGCCAATAGACACATGAAGAAATGCTCAACCTCTCTAGCCATAAAAGAAATGCAAATCAAAACAACATTGAGATACCACCTCATCCCAGTTAGATTGGCTATAATCAAGAACTCATAAATTTTTCTACCTGGCTTGGAATCATTATCCTTTGTATCTCAGTATCCTGAGTAGCTAGAATTAAAAGTATGCACCACGGGTGTTCAACCTACAAGTTTGTAATTTAATTGCCTAGTTATCAGAGAAGGTGATATATCTTACTATGTTTTAATATATCTTGTGACTTACTTTCTGGCCTAGAATTCCGTCAGTATTTGTGACTATATTGTATGTAACCATTTTTATCTTGTTAGATTCATGGCTGGATTTGTCCCAGAAGTGGCTACAAAGATTTCCCAGAGTGGTGCCCCAAATTATTCAGTGAGGAGACTAGTTAGGATTCCAAAAAAGAGAAGCAGTCAATTCCAGATTGATCGCTCCCAAGCAGCTTTAAGGGAAACTGAGTCACAAAGCCCTGTGGTAATTTCAGGCATATTCAATTTCATAATTATAAATATGTCCTCAAATTTGACAGGAATATCCAGGAAGCACCCTGCTGGAATCACATAATTCATGTGTGGTTTTGTTTTGAATTTTTCATTTAATCCTTTTATGGTAATTGGGATTGAACTGTACACCTGAGCAAAATCCAGCCTCCTTCAGGCCTAATTTTAATCTGTACTTAATTTAACAATAAACGACTATTTTCCCATATACTTGTTTATTGGTTGCATTAAATATGAGCTTTATCATCTATGAGGACAATAATTCTACTGTAATATTAAGTAAAAATTGAAATGATTTTCCATTGCGTATAATACCCAGTATTCTCATGACATGGAGTTGTGGTGATTATATTATTGTTTTTTTCACTATTAGAAGTTCATATATTTACCAGATTTTTACATCATTTGAGTATATGTTTGTTTGAAGGACATACAAAATGAACCAAAATAAGATGGTCAGTACTAGCGCCAGGAGATGTAGTTTAATGTTAAGACGTATTTTCAAGGATGAGATCCCTTCCATTAATCACTTTATGTGTCTTATTGTTTTATATGTTGTAACTAAGTCCTAATAGGTAGCATTCAGCTCTGGATTCACATGACATTAGAATTATGGCACAGTAATATTTACCTGTGAACTAGTTTTAATTATGAAATTCATTTATGAGCCACAATTTGTTTGCTCATATGGAAACAAACAAACAGACACGATCCATTTGGCCACCGTTCACTTCTATTTGTTAGCATGAGAATTAAAAATTTAATCAGTAATTCATAGATTAATCAATATATACCATACAAACCACCATCTTAGGTTCTATGAATTATGAAGCATGGTTTGTAGAAGCTCTGTAAGCAGAAAATTTGGTTTAGAATAAGAACTCAGTCTTTGTAATTACTTACAAATGGTACAATATAATTCCTTCTAATAGATGAGTAAAATTCCATTGTGTGTATATATATGTACATATATATACATAAATATATATACATATATGTATATATACACTATATATATATATATCACATTTTCTTCATCTGTTCATCTGCTAAGGGGCATCTGGGCTGATTCTATATCTTGACTATGGTAAATAGTGCTACAATGAACATGGTTGTTGTCTGCCAGGGAGAATAGCCCCTGCCCCCTTCCTCTTCACCTGCTTGAAACCAGTAATCATTTGAATGTCAATCACCTGACTGTGAGTGGGTCCCACAGGTGCCAGGCTCTGAGGTCACTTCTTCATCTGCTGAGATCACTTCCTGAACTGCCCTGGTCATGCCTCCCTCAGACAGTGAGAGGTTACCCAGCCATTACTTCTGCATCTGTTCTGGTTATGCCTCCTGCCTTTCCCTATATAATCAGGCCCAACAGGAGCCCATCTCTCTTTTTTCTCTTTTTCCTTCCCCTCTGTCTCTGCATGCCTCCATCTCTTGGGGCCAGTAGTTTGCTTCTTCCTCCAAATAAACTCTTTTTCAACCTGAACCATGTGCTGGTTTCCTTTCTGGTGAAACTTAAAATTGTGCTGATGGCTTTACTGTCACCTTATTTGTTTTCTGCTGGTAAATATTCAGAAGTGGGATTGCTGGGTCATAAGGTTACTATGTTACTCTTTTAAGGAACCTTCATACTGCTTTCAAGAGTGGTTGAAGTAAGCCAGACCCAGAGAAACAAAGGTTGATAGTTTCCCTCATTTGTGGTAGGTAAAGTGTGCCTGTAAGTCTATAAGTAAACACACTGGGTGGCATGCAAAATGGTTACAAATGAATTAACTGAACAATAGTAGAGACTCTCTGGAGAGCTCAAACAGTATAATCTTTTAGAAGGACTAGGTCAAAGCTCAATAAAATCAACTCCAGGAAAAGGGTACAGCCAAGAGTGAGGAAAGGTCCCAGAGGAGAGGGGTAGACAAATGATGGAAAGGAGGCCTGGGGAGAATGAAATCAAGAATTCATTGTCTATAGCACAAAACTTATAAAAAGTAAGGGGATCAGTGGGTCAACAGAGGATGGGAATGTTGAAAGTTCAGCACTCTTCAAGGTGTATCGTATTCACAAACTGCTTTATTACATGACAATTTCTTTATACAACAACTTCAAGATCCTTTCTAAAAAGTAAATAAAAAATTTAAAATGGAGTCATTTTCAAAAAAAAGGAATTAGAACTCAGTTTTTCTACATGTTTCCAAGAATGTTTCCTCCATACCATATTACTTACTATAACACCCATCCCTGTAGAACAGGAAGACACAAAGTACAAAGAAGAAAACTGCAGTTAAAATAAACAAGTGAAGACAACTGAAAAACAGCTGTAACAATTCTATGGATAATGAACTGCACTGAAGATTTGGAAAATTTAGAGATGGAAGCCATATAATCTATGATTCCATATACATGTATGGTTATATACATATAGATGATTTTTTTTCTCTTTTGGCTGGGAGCCCTTTTCTATCTAAAATGTAAACTCAGAGAGGTAGGGGCCATTTTTAGATTTTTCTGAATCCACATGCAATATACCGTGGCACAATTATTAAAAGTGTTTGTAGACTTATTGTTCATTTATTACCATTATTCATGTTTGTTTTTTTAAATAATGTTTTGTTGAGATTGGTCTGGAAATGAGGGGAAAAAAAGAGGAAAAATGAGGGGATATTTCTCATGTAAAATAAACGTGTTAAAATGAAACAGTCATGTTATCACTGTCTAATGTTAATAAAAATTAAAAAGACAAAATAGGAAGGTTTTCTAAGATATAACTGATTTCATTTTAAAACAGAATTTTCCTTAAATTGCACTATTACTAACTCTAACCTGAACATATCTAGCATTGTGTTTGTGTAAGGTATTACTTGTCTAACGCATAACCCAACTTCTCAATAATAATTGTATTATATTGTATTTTTACTATCAATGCTGAAAAATTCAGTTTCAGACATCCAAACTTGTTATCATTTTTATATTAATTATAATATCTTGTTATACTAGTAAACTATAATTTCATTAGTATTACAGTAAAATATTTACCAAGAGTACACATTTCTATATGATTTTCTATTAAAATATTCCATTTAGTAAGGATCACTCATTGATACAAGTGCTGGGAGGTGGAGAAGGATTACAAATTGAAGCCGATTCAGGCAAAATTAATGAAATCCTATACAGATAAACTGAGTTTGATGGCTTCTGTCTGTAATCACAGAAATGTTGCAGCCATCATAATGAGGATCATCGTCCAAGACATATTCTAGGAAAAATTGTGAGAATTTATTCCAAAATGACTAAAAGCAAAAGAACATTGGAGACTTGACTGTAGTAGTAAAGCATCTGCCTAGCAAATGTGAAGCTACAGTTTCAAAGTTAACCATCACCAAATACCTGTGTATATGAACAAAATTAATAAATTGGAAGTTCAATATATAATTTAGAAGATATTTGGTACTACAAGCAGGCAGAGTAGCACACATTTATAATCCCAGGACTTTGAGGCAAAGACAGAATTGAACATTTGAGGCCATACTTTGCTAACATAGCAAAATTCAAATGCATGTATTATTTTTTAGTTAAAATATATATAGAATTATATAAAATATTTATATAATTAGTCATGTAATTTTACTTAAGGAATAATTTATATTTAAGAATAAATTTTATGTACAAATGCATTCATTCTTGGCAGTTGAATAAATTTTGATAAATATGTGTGTCCTTGATATCCTTGGTATTTACAAGGGGTGTTTATTTCAGTATTTCTTTCTATTGTTTGACTTTTCTCCTGGCCTCAAGCCTGTTTCTTATGTTACAGCACTGAGTATCTGTGTTTTTATTTTAGAGAAGTTTATCCCACAGGCAGTTGAATTATGATCCATGATGGTAGACAGGCTTGAAGTAGTGTTTATTTCAGGAAACTTCACCTCTCCTGCTCTAGTGTGACTCTTTGGGTTCTCTGCTCAGTGCCTTAAGGCATTCAGGATGTCAAAGTATACTGGCTAAGTTAGAGCACTGGGAATGACTTAGCTCATAGCACTCTGTACTTTTTATCCTAGGCCCCATGGAGTTTCAGACTGTATGTGCACCGCTTATTATTGATCTTTTTCTCTGTATAGCTCTAATCAGCTGTAGTGCTCTGCCTTATACATTTAACTTACTCTACCTCTTCAAACACTAATCTGTGTTTCTTCTAATCTGTGAGGCCTCATGCTCTGCAACTAGAAAATACTTCCAGACAGAATGCTGAGATGATTAGAAGATCACGTTGTGTATTTGTTTTCTCCCAGGGATTACAGTTCAGCCCTGCCCTCTTGTCAATATTTGCAAACAATATTGTTGAAGTCTTTTCCCCAAGGCCCTTGATTTTTTTCCTATTGTTATTTTTTGTTTTGTTTTATCCCCATAGGAGGGAAAAATCTGGTTTCATTTATTTATTCATAGCTTGCAGCAGATGCTCAGCATTTTTTAAAAATTAAAAATGGGCATTTTATAAATATCCGTTTTCTTTCTCACTCTTTTTCTTTTCTTTCTTTCTTTTTTGGCCAATATTGGATCCTGAATTCAAGGCCTTGTGCTCTATTGGTGTGTTTGGAAGGCAGTCTACCTTGAACCATGCTTCTGGCTCTGATTTTTGTGTGTATGTGTGTGTGAAAATACCATATGGGGGGTTACAATTACATGGGCAAGATGAGTACATTTCTTATCAAGCATTGTTGCCTCCTCCTTTGTTTCCCCTTCCCATTCCTTCCCCCCCCCCCCAAAATTGTAAAGTTTATTTTTTGACCTAACAACTTGTACATCTCATTGTTGCAATAGGTCCACCTGTATCCCTATTTAAATGATTTGCTTTTTCCCTTGCCCTCCACAAATTATACCAACATCAAATATAGTGAAAGCCCAGATGCCCCTCAGTAAATGAATGGATCAAGAAAATGTGGTATATATACACAATGGAATTCTATGCCTCCATCAGAAAGAATGACATTGTCCCATTTGTTAGGAAATGGAAAGACTTGGAAAAAATTGTATTAAGTGAAGTAAGCCAGGCCCAAAGAAACATAGGTCCCATGGTTTCCCTTATTTGCAATAAGTAATATTTGTCTGACTCTGATTTTTGCTGGCTAATTTAGAAATAGAATCTATGGACTTTTCTGCCTGTGCTGTCCTCAAATTCTCTATGTCTCAATTTCTAGAGTATCTTGAATTATAAGTATGAGCCACTAGCACCCAACAAGATGAATAAATGTATGTATGTAATTTTTGCATCATTAGCTATAATATAGATTAAATTGAGCCATAAATTCAATAAGAAAAAAAATATGACCTGACAACTTCCATAATGTTTCACATTAATCATTTAAAAAATATACATTGTTGATGCAATCTTGCAAACTTCACAGTCCTCTCTGAAGTGTGAGTAAGCATGTATGAAAGCCCATACAAATGACAGAATGCCAAAAAAGAAAGTTGTGTTTGGTTAGGGTTATAGGTATGGTTCACAGAACTTTCAGGATTCCTTGTGGGTTCCTTTTCACATTGGGAGATGTATGCTTCTTCAGTCCCAAGAGTTCTTTGAAGTCTTATTTCTAAGAAATATCACATTTCTATCATATATTCTTAAGCATTGTAAGTTTAGCATGTTCTCTGTAAGGGGAATTCTTTAAAAATCGTTTATTAGCTATGTCTGGAAAACACCACAGTGAAGACAATTTTTTAACCTAATTTAAGTCAATACCTTCCTATATATTTGACCATGAGTCCTACTGGATCAATGCTTATGAATAGCCTAGTGAATCTAGTGGTCTATATCAATGTTTCTCAAATTTTAATTAGTACACAAAGAACTTGATGATCTTATTAAACACAGACTCTGATTTAGTAAGTCTCGAGCAGATTCTTAGATTTTGAAATTCTAGTAGGCTTCAGGTAAAATCCCTAATCATTGTTTCTAAGCTCTGTCTTTGAATGATAGTAAGGGTCTGTACAATTTGTTTGGAAATTTCTGGTGGACTCTGTACATAGCACAAAATACATTTGTCAGGTGAAGGAGTTTGACTATATTTTCTGATGCCAAGCTGGATCAGGAGTAAAACTCAAAATATCTCATCAATCTCAGCAACACCAATGCAGAAACTAGGCAAGGACAATGGTAAAAATAAGAATATAAAACAAACTCACTAATGAATATAGATGAAGTAACTGCATCATTTTATCAATATTTATCCATATTTTCAGAATCTTTGAAGAAGACCACAGGCAGAAATGGTTTTTCTATGCTTTGTTAAAAACAATCAAAAATAAAAATAAATGCTGTGTGCCAGTGTTTTATATCTGTATACTAGCTACTCAGGAGACTGAGATCGGAAGATCATGATTCAAAGCCAGCCCAGACAGAAAAGTCTATGAGACTTTTATCTCCAATTAACCACCAGAAAACCGAATGGTTCTGTGTCTCAAAGCTGACAGAGCACTAGCCTTAAGAGAAACAGCTCAAAGACAGTGTCGGGGCACTGATTCAAGTCTGACAAAAATAAAAGATGCATAATAAAAATAAAATAATTCTTATTGGCAAAAATGTTTCTCCTTGAAAAGTGAATGAGATAACTAAGCAGTATGATTTCCCCTTTAAAACTCAAATTCCAAAAAAAAAGTTATCTGTAGAGATAATTTTGTTCTGTGTTAATTTTGAGACAGAATCTTAATATATAGCCTAGGCTGGCTTTGAACCTATTATCCTACTTTTACCTCCCAAATTCTGAAACTATAGGCATATATCACTATTTCTTGCTCACCTACTTTTACTGGCATTATTATTTATATATTTAGTACCGAATTTTTTGAGTGCATAATAAAATATTTAACTTCTATAATTGTTCAATAGTTAACATGTTTTTGTTGATGTTTTAAAGTATTGTTAGGTCTTTGAATTTTTTCCTTCCAAAAAGTGAAGAAATGTGTAAGGATATAAATATAAATATCTAATCTTGACCAGGTAAGTCCTCAAAGGATGTACACTTAAGAAAAAGTATTTTATGAGCTACATAGTAGTCATGGTAACAAGAAGTTACACTGTTTTTAAAACTTCCTAAATTTTTCATGTGGAAAACTTTGTAGTTGTTAATAATTGCTATTTCCTCTAAAATGTCAAAAATGTTTCTGAGATGAGAAACAAATTTGTGGCTAAACTCAATGTTTTACATTAGGAAATCCACTTAACTTAAAAAATATAGAAAATATTTGTCATATGAAAACTGCCACATACTTAAGCTATACAGTTGGTAGTTTTGCACATATATATGTACCAGTTGGATGCCTACAATGAAAATTAGTTTGGACATCACTCTTTGACCTCTCTCTCTCTTTCTTTCTTTCTTCCTTTCTTCCTTCCTCTCTCCATCTCTTTCTTTCTCCTTTTATTTGTATTATATCTCAAAACATATTTTTTATTCCTTAGTGATATTCCATCACATCGATGCTACAATTTGTTTACCTAATTACCTGTGGAAAGATACTTGTGTTGTTTTCATCTTTGAGTTGTAATCATTTGGAGATAAGACTTTTTAAAATTCTCACTTTTCATTTCTTGATAGTTGAATTATCAGGTAGACATATATTCAAGTAAGGTACTGCCAGAAATTGCTTCCAAGATTGTTATATAATTTTATATTCCAACCAGCAATATATAGGAATTTCATTTCTTCTTCAGAGAAGGAAAACACTAAGCACTTGATATGGTAACTGATTTCATTTTGGACAGGGCTTGTAGTTATAGTAGTATTTCACTACTCTTACTTGCATTTTCTTTTCTTTTTTTTTTTTTTTTTTGGTCAGTCATGGCGCTTGAACTCTGGGACTAGGCACTGTCCCTTAGCTCTTCAGCTCAAGGCTAGCACTCTACCACTTGAGCCACAGCACCACTTGAAGCTTCTTCTATTTATGTGGTGCTGAGGAATCGAATACAGGGCCTCATGCATGTGAGGCAAGCACTCTACCACTGAGCCATATTCCCAGCCCTGCATTTTCATAATAATAGTGCTGTTGTGATTTTTCAGCTGGGCTTTGTAACCTGTATATCTTTGATGATATGTTTAGATTCTTGTGCCCATTTTATAATTGTTATTTTTAAATTATTTACCTTGGAAGATTTTTTTTTGTCACACTCATGATATAAGTCTTTTATCAGATACATCATTGCAAATATTTTATTTTGATATATAGCTCTATTCTCTTCCATTGAACTGTTTTTCAGTTTTGTTGACAATTCAGTCATGCTTACTGTAGCTTTACAATACATCTAAAATTATTGAAAGTTCTGCTGTTCTAGTTATTTGCATTTCATAAGAATTTCTGAAATGATTTATTAGTTTCTACATAGTGTTATCTAGAATTCCATTGGTAATATAAGGAATCTTATTTGTGAACTTAAGGAACTAGCATCTTAAAAATACTGATATTTCTAATCAATGATAAATACTGTAATAAAAAATAACAAACAGCATGCTGTTCTTTCTTTACTAAGGACATCATTAGTAACCTTTGGCTCTGTTTTACAGTTTTAGCATACAGATATTTCACATTTTATAGTTTTTGATTCTATTATGAAATGGTATTTTGTTCCAAAATTTGACTGTTTCTCCCCATTGTATATAAATGCTGTTTGTGGATTTTTGTTTTTTATTTTTGTTTTCTTGCTGGTATTAGGGGTTTATACACAAGGCTTCTTGCTAAACTTGCTTGCCTGGCTGGTACTTTACCACATAAGGTAAATCTCCACACTGACTTTTTGCTGATTAATCAAAGGCAGACTCCTTCAAACTTTTCTGCATGGGCTGGCTTAAAATTTCAGTTTTCTGGATCTCACCATCTTGAATAGCTAGAATTACTGTGTTTAGCCATTGGTGCCTGGTTTAGAAATGCATTTTTATAGTGATTTGAATTAATTTCTGTATTTATCATTTTAAAAAATTCATTTATATTTATAGAAAATACTTATTTATTTAGATTATCTAGAAATCCTGATATCTTATATATAAGATTGTTTTGTATTCTGTAATGTTACTAATGTACTCATTTGGTGTTCGATATTTTTAAATTAGAGTTGGGTTTCGTAGAAGTTTTACTATCACTATAGTACCAATCAGAAGTAACCTGGAAATGGTCTGTACAAATGGGAAGTAAGTATAACATAGATTATAAACATCTAGGATAATCTTAGCAGATGAGCAGAATAGCTCAATGGCTATATACAAAGAACCATAAAGATGATGCTAAGCAAACTGAACTCCAAGACATGTATACAAGAGGTTTCTCTTTGTTGATGTTCCCAATGTACTATGTGATTTCGTTTTTCTTTTGTGTTTCCCCAAATAAGGTTTATCCCCTGTTGTCACTGAATTTGATTTTTGTATCCTGGGTATTGTACATATGTTTATCTGAACTAGGGAAGGGAAGAGGAGCAACAAAATGGTGAGACAGGACAAAGGGGGAACCTGTGCAATAGCAGTTCTCACAAGACAAATGTTGGAAAAGATCTGTACAAATTGGTGGAGGATGGAGGAAGGAAAAAGAGAACAAATAGAGGAGGGGGTAACAAGTTAGACAAGAAATGTAATCACTACCTTACTTATATAACTGCAACCCCTCTGTACATCACCTTGACAATAAAATTAAAATAAAAAAATAGAATAAATTGAAGCTTTAGTTTGTTACTCATAAATTCAGGCCATGATCTGGACACCAGGTAGCTTATACTCACACTTGTAATCCTAGCTACACAGGAGGGTAAGATCTGAAGAAGGTAACTCAAAGCCATCCGGGTCTGGACATTCCATGAGATGCTTATTTTCATTTAACCACCCAAATCCTGAAGAGGTGGTGTGGTTCAAGTGGTATGAGCCTTGAGCAAACACTCAGGCCATGGGGTCAAGCTCCAGGACTGACACAAATCAGTGAGTCAATCAAACATACAATAAAAATCACACCATGGATTTTATTGTCCTAAGTAGGGCAGGTGTAAAAAAGTTTGTGTACTTTTTAAATTGAGTCAAATTGATTTAACACCTTAGCATTGTTCTGACAATTAAATGAAAGGACATGTGTAGTATTTTCAGATATATAACATTATCCATACATAAGTGGTTATTTCTGGTGATATTTCAATCTCTCATTTCAAACAGTAACATAATCTATGAAAATGTCTCACTTAATATGTTAAGGTTGGGGATTTGGGTATCCTGTGAAAAATTTTTAGTTTTTTTTGTCTGTTCACATTTAAATATAATCTTTAAATGGAAATCAAATTGCAATTTCCCCGGCTAGATAAAACAAATGTATTGGTTAGAGAGAGGTCTATTTACTGCAATAACCTGGATACTGTCATAATTATGTCATGTGTTGTATGTTTTTGATTATTTATATTTTTCTCACAACTTGAGAAAATAGGCTATTTAGTGTTGAATTGTAGTGTAATATAAATAAATCAAAATAAGATTTGCATTTTGTTCTAATCCATATTATTATTCTAACAGTTTAGTGAAATTTCTTCTCAATATTTTTAAAACAATTGGCTTTTTCTTCTTGGACTAGATTTTAATTGCTTTTTGTACAATTTATGAAAAACGATTACATTTTAAAATATGATTGCACATAATTATATCTTTGTTTCCTTGTCTTTGACAAACCTTTATATTTTAGAAGTAAAATAGGATTGCTTTAAACTTTATTAACTATACTTTCAAATATCAGTATGACTTTTTCCTGGTAAAGAAATAAAGGACTATTTAAGGCTCAAAGAAATTAATTTTGTTAGTTTGGAAATATTTTACTGAAAACACAAAGAATGTTAATGTTAACATATGTATAGTATTGACTGAATTATTTAGCTAGAAGTATAATAAGTAAAAACTACATCTATAATAAGCAGGATAAATGCTAATGCTTCTTATTTACTGCTACTTTTTGGTCTGTATGCTTATTGTCTATATTTCTTACCATTTTGGAAATCAAAGGGAATGATGGATCATAGTTGGGAAGGATTTGTATCTGAATGTTTCGACATCCCCTCAAATTAATCGATTGAAACTCACTCCCTTCAAAGTAATAGCAGTGGTTCTGTTCCTCTAAATATGATTTGTACCCTTATAAAAGACATCAGGGAGCATCCTGGCCCATGAAAGCCCTACCTTGTAAAGAGTCAACAAGAAGGTACCCAGAAATAAAGCTGAATGCAATCCATTACCAATCAGAGAATCTGTTCTTGCCTTAGTCATGGGTTCTAAGAAGACAACACTCTTCTCCTCTATGAATAGAAGAAATTTTCTTTTTCCACCATTGGTTGATCTCTGTCACTTGAGCCACACCTCAATTTCTAGCTTTTTGCTAGTTAATTGGAATAACAGTCTTTCTGGTTATCTGCCAGAACTGGCTTCACACCTTGATCTTCAGATCTCAGACTTTTAGATAGCTGAAATTATAGCTAAGGACCATCTGCACCTCAAAGTGCAAAATTATATTTCTGCCTGCGATAAGCCACCCCATTTATAATACTCTTTGGTATAGTAGTCCAAATGGATTAAGACAGGTACTTTCTATAATCACCCAGTAATAGACTGGCGTTATCTCTACCTTTATTTCATAATCCTTTTTGTACCATTTTCAAGATACTTATGAATTATTCTTCCACTCCCCCACCCCAGGATCTTCATGAATTGCTAACTAATGAAGAACATCACCCAACTGATTTTATAGAGATACAACAGAGGCATATTGACTTTAAAAGTGATAATGTATTAATAAAATTTATTCAACTTTAATAATTATTGAAATTTGATTGATTTAATTTGATTGCAGTTATTTTTGTAATGATTATTGAAATTTTACTGATTTAATCTGATTGCAGTTATTTCTTTTTTCTACATTTTTATTATAAAAATACTGTGCAGAGGGCTTACAGTTACATGAGCAAGGTAATGAGTACATTCCCATCTAACATTTTTGTTTCTTCCTTTGTTTTTCCTTTCCCTCCCACCTCCACAACTACTCCCTCCCCAAAGTTTTAAAGTTCATTTTCAATCTAGTGTCTTGTACATCTGATTGTTACAGTGGGTTAACCTGTATCTCCATTTAAGCATTTTGTTTTTTCCCTTCCCCTCCCCAAATTAGAGAAGTGTATATACAAGATGCAGGGCACTGACATCAAATACAGTGAAAACGGGGTTATACCATAGGGAAAGAACATACAAAGAAACAAAAAAAATCACATGGTACATTATAAATACATTAGAAACAATAGCAAGAAAGGAAAACAGTATTTGTGTCCCTATCTATATAACTTAGTGACTACATCTACAAGTTGTAGTAATAAGCAATTGCAATTATGTGAGTACTAGAAAATATATTTTTTTTATTTTTGCCATTTTTTGTGAAAACAAGAAGAGAAATTCCTATAATGTTCCAAATGGAACGCAGATGCCAATGAAAATGAAAAGATTTAGATTTAATCTTAATGATCAAGGAAAAATAGGAGATTATGGAGACTAGAAGAAATCAGTTTTGCTTAAATTAAGTATAAAATCTTACGTTTGTATTCGTTATCAGTGACCCCTCCATTGAATGGAGACAGTCTTAGTGTAAAATCCATTTGCATTGACAGTTCTGTTTTCTGCATTACAATTATTTCATTATCTAAAATGTAAAAAATATTTCATTCAATTCAGCTTAGTAGTGATCAAGCATTCACTGGTTCATAGGAAGATAACCATATGTCTTCTGACTGATAACAGCTTCAATGCAAATGCCTATTTAGTCTGAAATCTTAATGTTTTTGTAGGGTGAAAATACATCCTAGTTGCTCTGGAAGGAGTGTCCTATCAGTGTTTCCAGTATTGATTTGTATCACATACTCATACACTTACCAATCAAATGCATAAATTCAAAATGAGAACTTATGAAGAAAACTTCCGGTTTGGTTACTGTGTTAAAAGTGTGTCTTTGGTCTTCACTGGAAACCTTACACCTAGGAAGCCCCAGATTCTTAAGCAATATCGTTTGGTATGTAAAGAATTTGGGCAAATGTGTGAAAGTTTTATCATCATATTTTTATTGCTTACTATTCAACTTTTTAAGTAAAATGATTACATCGTTTGAAAATCAAAGAATACAAAGAGGTATAGAAGAAAAGATGGGCTCCTTGTGCCAGCCCTTTTCCCCAGCCCACAACACCATTTTATTTGATTTTCCCCCTAGATTCTCTCTTTATGTACAAACAAATACAAATGCATATTCTTACCTTCATTATAAACAAAAGTTAACCTATTAGTGACTGTATACATGCCCTGTGGTTTTCTTCTAGCAAAAACTGGTGATGAAATTTTTGTATTAATAAATAGAATAGTCTTTTTTAAGGAGCATGATACCTCTATTCACAGATACATTTATCAAGATCTATTTCCAGGTATTTTCTTTCTTTCAAATCATTTTGTCATTACAATCAATTTTGAAGCTTATATATTATTTAGTAATGCAATATATTAGCTGCAAGATAAGTTTCTGGATATAGGATTTTTGAGTCATAGTATACTGAAGTTTCATAGATATATACATACATATATATATAGCTAAATCGCTACTCTGTTACAATATCCATATTTATTATTTATACAAGAGTCTGCCTGTTTTCTCACAGTCAGACCATTTAAGTGTGTTGCCAAACTTTTATTTCTGTCAGTCAGTGGGTATCCAAATAATACATTGTTATAGCTTTCAATTGCATTTTCTCTGAGGTTGAATATTTTTAAAATGTTAGCTTTTTATAATGTAGGAAAATCTCTTGAATATAAAGACAAAGGTGATGCTTTTCTGAGTAAAAATCCAGCTGCTCAGGAAATAATAACAAGGGTTTAAAGATGGGATTACATCAAATTATAAAGCTTATGCCAGGTGCAATATAGAGTAAGAATGATAATAATAATAAATCCTTCAGAATAGAGGAAAATCTTTGCCAGTTATTTATTAGATAACTAAATAGAATGATTATCCAGAATGTATGAAGAGTTACAAAAATTCAGCCCCCAAAGAATAGATAATCCAGTTAATCAATGGGCAAATCAACAGTTCTTTAAAGAAGTATAAATGGATAGTAAATATAGGAAATGTCCAACATCTATAGATATAAAAGGAGTACAAATAAAACATCATAGAGATTCCATCTCACTTCAGAATGTCTATCATCAAGAAAATAAGCAACCATTATTGACAATGAAACATCTTGGTGGAAATGTAAATTAGTACAGCCTATATGGAAATAGTACAAAAGTTCCTTTAAAACCTACCTAGTACTAATATATGGTTCTGCAATTCAACATTATTGTTATTCTGGTCCTGGGGCTTGATCTCAGGGGCTGAGTGCTCTCCTGAGTTTTTGTGTTCAAGGCTAGCACTCTACCACTTTGAGCCACATCACCATTTCCTGCTTTTAAGTAGTTAATTGTAGATAAGAGGGTCAAGGGCTTTCTGGCCTGGGCTGCCTTTGGACCATCATCCCCAGGTCTCAGCTCCTTGGGTAGCTAGGATTACATGCATGAGCCAGAAACATACTCATTTTAAAGATTATTATTTATATCAACCAAAACTGACAATCACCCTAGGTTTCCATCAAATAATGAATGAATTGAGAAAATACCTTACATGTAAACAATGTAATATTATTCAGACATAGCAAAGAATGGAAATGGGTGCAACTAGAGATCATCTTAAGTAAAAAGGAAATGTGAGAAAGACAAATATTTCAAGTATATGTGGAATATAGTCTTTAGAATGAAAAAGAAGAATACAATAAAGGTTCTATTTGAGTGTGAGTATTCACTGAAGAGTGGAGGGCAAAAAAGAGAGTGTGAGATAGGTAAACATGGTACTTTATATAAGTATATGAAAATAGAATAATGACACCTTTTAAGAAGAGAGACAAGAAGTATTAAAGGAGAAAGACAGGATGAATTTGGTAGATGCACATTGTATGCGTGTATAGATAACAGCACAATGAAAACTTTTATTAGCATTTAACTAATGTATGCTAATAAAATATTTTTAAAAGATATGAAAGCAAATGTTGCTGATAAAATTTCCAAAAAGGGCCAGGCTTATCTTGGCTACTCATGAGATCTGAGGATGGAGGCTCAAAATCAGCTCAAGCAGGAAAGTTCATGAGAGTCTTCTCTCCAGTTAAACACCAAAACTGCTAGCCCCCAAGCTGTGGCTCAAGTGAAAGAGCAAGAGCCTTAGGCACAAAATCTCATGGACTCTGAGTTTTAAACACAGTTAAATCCCAAGCTCTGAGTTTAAGCCACAGGACTGCCACCAAAACAATCAAATAAATTTTGACATGTTTTATGGATGTTTGATTTTCCATCAACTTGTTTGGAAAGTTTCATTGAGTGTTTATTCAGGGGCGAGTGAGAAGAATTCTCCGACAACAAGTATATGTGTCCTAAGCACTTTTAAATTAAAAGATTTTGATATATATTCACATTTCTGGATTATTGCATTTTCCCTGAACTATTATAGGGTAATTGAAATTTTACACATGCACTTTAATTTGTTGAAATAAGGAGAAATAGAAAATTTTTGTTTCTAAATTAACATCATGTGTTCTATTCAAGTGCTTTGATTGGTTTTTGTTTCTAAATTTCTCACAGATATTTTCATCATTACATATGTATTTTACAAATTTTCACTTGTAGTAAACAGACTTATTTACATTAAGGTAACAGTAGGAAAGGAAGAAAATTATTACTCTCTACCACTCCCAGCACTTAACTGCAAGCATAATATTACATTTGAGACTTTTACATTGGGGTAGATTATTGCTTACATTGTATAGCTTTGCTTTCATTGTGACTTATCAGATTGCTTTGTTTATTCATCTTCCTTCTAGTTTGTTGTACTTACTAATTATTGTTAGGTTAATCATCAGAATCCAGGAAAGGGCATGTTAAAGAATATGTATAAATCTTCATTTCCTTACTAATTGAGTGATCATATGCATATTATAGCATTATAATATTTCTCTGAATTATACATCAGTGTAATTCCTTTCACCCATGCCTATATCTTCAAACTCTCATTAATCTCTTTGTAAGCATCTTTAAATATGGAGTATTTTCTGAGACATACATTGTATTGGACAGGAATTGAATAGCCATAGTGCCTCTCTCTTGAGGAAGAAAAGAAACTTGAGCTTGAGAAGGATGTACACTGACTATTCTTTGAAGAACGTTCATTGGATAAGAACTTGTAGGAAGTATATGAGAGAGAGACAAGAAAGAGAAAGAGAGAAACACAGAGAAACAGACAGAGACAGACAGACAGGCACACAGAGAGAGTCACAGAGAGAGACATAAAGAGAGAGATTACATAAGCTGATGGATTTGACTATCATCGTGTTATAAATATGCTCTCCAAGAACTGTTGGAATCACAACAATAGACAAGAAAATAAAGAATTGTCTCAGCAAGGCTAAATTTACTTCTGCAGAAGGATGAACCATCAGCCAAATATATGGCAAGCAAGCACACAGAACAGAGGCTGCTCCATTTTTATTTCTAATGCAGCAGGTCATAACTGCATTGACCCCAAGTTCACACTCATTTCCCAATTGACTAGTTTGATTAAAGTATAGTGTATTTATAAAAGGTGACCATTAGAAACAGTGAAATAAGACTAACAATACACAAGTAACCTCAAAACAGATACCAAACCCTCTGCTATTTCTTGAACAATCTAATGTGTGTGTTCTGACACATCCTGGAAAAATCCAGCTTAAGACAAATTACATTTCAAAATTCTTACTTATCCCAAAGCAGCTCCTCTTTCTCTTAACAAGAGCCTGGCCACCAGGTCAAAGCAGGAACTTTTAAACAAGGCTCTTTGATAGAAGAGACAGTTTTCCTCATTATAGTATGGAGCTTTGACAAATAGTAGTAAATTACAATTAGTACTACTAGTGCAATCTACCAAATATTTACACATTCCCCATTCCTTGTCGGGCACTTTTGGTTGGTCGTGGGGCTTGAACTCTGGGCCTGGGTGCTGTCCCTGTGCAATTCAGCTCAAGGCGAGCGCTCTACCACTTGAGCACAGCATCACTTTCGGTTTTCTGGTGGTTTATTGGAGATAAGAGTCTCGAGGACTTTTCTGCCTGGGCTGGCTTTGAACTGTGATCCTCACATCTCAGCCTCCTGAGTAGCTAGGATTACAGGCTTGAGCTACTGGCGCCCTACTGGGGCACATCTTTTTATCTTTTGTGGTTTAGTGTGTATTAGTAGTTCTAGACAATGTATTGATTCATGCCTGTCATCTCTGGTTTGGAGCCTCGAATGATTATGCAAACTTCCTCCCTCTCTATTTTCTTTGAGACTGTAATAGGCAATGCTGTGTATTACAATACACTTGTCCTTTAAATAACTATTATCTGATTGTATGAAAGTGCGGTGTGTTTATCAAGTGTTGTTTAATCAAGCATAATTCTATTTTGGCTAAGATAGAATGAAAGTAGTAAACAAGAGGAAAATAGATGAATGAGTATAGAAGTTTATCAATAGGGTTTGTAGTGAGCTTGCCTTTTGTGACCTTGAGAAATCCTGAATGTTTTGGTGTAATAGTGGTAAAAGGATGTATATGAGGAGACTACTGGTTGCAGATGGCTCACGCCTGTAATCCTAGCTACTTAGGAGGCTGAGATCTGAGGATCATGATTCAAAGCCAGCCTGGGCAAGAAAGTCTGTGGAACTCTTATCTCCAATTAACCACAAGAAACCCAGAAGTGAAGCTGTGGCTCAAGTGGTAGAGTGTTTGCCTTGAGCTGAATTGTTGAGAGACAGTGCCCAGGCCCAGAGTTCAAGCCTCACAACCAAAACAAACCAAAACAAAACAAAAAAATCCCCCCATACACTTAGTGTTAAAATCACTTATATAAATGAGTAAACTGACTGATGTTATAAAATCTAAACATACTTTCTTTTATTTCAATAAAACTGCCCATACTGTATTATCAGAAAGAGGAATTAATATAGTGTAAGTAAAAAGCAAAGAAAAAAATCTATAACTGCATTTATTGATTAGAATACACAGACCTATGGTATTTAGGATATGCAGGTTGTCTCTGAAAGTGAAGTCTTTTTATTGGATAGCAAGAACTACATTCATTTCATATTTCCTTTAATATAGTAATCTTTAATTTTTGTGGCAGATCTGTCACTTATTTCTAGATTTATTGCATTATTTTTCAAATCATTTGAAGTACCCTTCTAAGAAATAATCAGTGCATTTTAGATAAAGAAGAATATAGCATGGGGTGGTTTCATATGGTTCAACAATTAAATATATCTTGACACTTGTCAAAATAGCTGTTGTGGAATTGTATTAATATAGAATCTACTCAAGGTTAAGCATTTACAGTAAGTGTTTATTGCAGCAAACACTACAGTCAACTCCTTTGGGTCAAATCTACAGGTATTTAATTTCAGCAATTGCCATAATAGAGGCATTATGATAATGTCACAGGCTCTTGGGTGCACATGGAGTTTGAATGCTATTATTATGTCTTTCATTTTCCTCTCTTTTTAACCTTTGTCCATAATCCACACATTGCTTGGGAAAAGAAGACTATACCTACCTCTTTTTATTTGAACATTTGGAACTTAGTTTCAAAGGTTGAAGATAGTAAGATAAAACATAATGGAAAATTAGAGAGAGGAAGAATTTTCCACGTGTTTCAGATCTTTAAGCACAAGAGATTCATTGAAAGACTATGTACACTTCTGAGTCCTGACTTCAAAATTAATGAATGGCAAAGTGTTTTATATTTCCCACAGGAAAGCTTCCAGTCAGTTACCCTGTCACACCGTTTTGTTCCTTGATTTGTTATCATTATTGCAGAAGAGCATATTTTAATAGGTGATCATCTTTTAACAATAAATTAACAAGCATAATTACCATCAGCAGGATGCTTACAGGCTAAAACGCAAAGTCATATTCTTAGGAGAAAGCAGATAGAGAGAGAGAGAGAGAGAGAGAGAAAACAACTGATTAAGGGTTAGAAGAACTACACTGGTGTGGGTTTGCAGCAAAGAATATTCCTGAAGAAATCAGAAAAATATCTTATTTTAATTCAAAGTGTATGCACAATTGAAATAAAAGCAACACATACACATGTCACTGGATGTAGGAGAAGAACAAAGATAAGCAGTTGTAGTCAATGTTTTGAAGATCTGACATGTAAAATAGCTGTCTACAAACTAAATTCCAGAAACTTATATACACATGTGTGTGTGAAAAGAAAGTCTGTAAAATACTTTCATCTAGGCTATTTTTAAAATTTTTATAAAGATTACTTTATTGTTATTTTAAAGGTGATTACGATTACGTGAGTCAAGTTATGAGTACATTTCCTTTCGTAGTGTCTTCCTTTCCTTCACTCTCTCACAGTTACTTCCTCCTGTCTCTATCCATGAGTTTTATAGATCAGTGTCCAGTGAGCTCCACTGCTTGAATTCTGTACCCTCCCCCCTCCTGAAGATATGCACATGAATACACCATATATAGAGAAAAGAATACAGAATCAAAAATAAGAATTAACCAAAGAGATCTCCTTTTTCCCTATCTTGGAGTTCATTTTGAGATATATATATATATATCCACATAGGAATTGTGACTTTGTGTTTCTCTACTAAGAGTATCTTCTTTTGGTCTCACTGTGTGTGCATGTCTAGAATCCTGTATAATTTATCATATCCCAATGTATTTTTGGGTCTAATTTCCTTATATCAGAGAGAACATGCGCCATTTGTCTCTCAGAGTTTGACTTACTTCATGTAACATGATTTGTTCTAGTTCTAGCAATTTCCCCACAAATGGCATAATCTTATTGAATCTAAGAGCTGAGTAAAATTCCACATTATTTGGGTCCACTCATCTGTTTTTGGACATCTGGGTTGTTTCCATATCTTGGCTATTGTGAATATTGCATCAATAAACATGGATGTGAAGGTGTCTTTATCATATCCTGGCTCATGAAATTCAGAGTAGCTACCAAGGCGTGGTATGGCTGGGTCTACGTTTAGTTTTTTGAGGAACTTCCAGACTGTAGTCCAGAGCGGTTGTACTTGTTCACATTCCCCACACCCCCTGTCAATATTAATTGTTTGAATATACAATGCCAGCCATTCTAACTGGGATGATGTGGAATCTTAGAGTTGTTTTAATGTGCATTTCCTTCATGGCCAATCTTACCTCTTCTTCTGAGAAGTCTTTCCTTAGCTCCCTTAATCACTTACTGATTGGTTTATTAAATTTGATAGGGGTTCGTTTCTTGAGCTCCTGGTATATATTGGATATTAGACCTTTGTCTAATATATCGTCAGTGAAGATCTTTTCCCAATTGGTTGTCTGTCTTTCTAGTTTAGCAACTATGTCTTTAGCTGTACAGAAACTTTTTATTTTGATGTAGTGTCATTTGTCAAGTCTTTCTCCTCTCTGTTATGCCCCTGGGACTCTTTTCAAGAAGTTTCTACCTGTACCTATAAGTTCCAGTATTTCTCCTACTCTCTTTTGCAGAAATTTAAAAGTTTCAGACCTGACATTCAGAACTTGGATCTGCTTTGAATTGATATTAGTGCATGGTGACAAACAGGGCTCCACAGTTCTCTGCATTTTTGAGATGAAGTGTATACGTTATGGATTGATTAAATTAGGGTAATGTGCACATCCATTGCCTCATCATTTCTCATTTCTCATTGGTGAGAACATTCAACGTCCTCTCTTCTAGCCATTTTAAAAGGACCAATAAATTATTTTTAACTGTAGCCTGTAGTGCTATAGGGAACACTAGAAATTTTCCTTCTATTTGCCTGTAATTTTCTCTTTCTCCCTCATCTTCCCACTTTCTCCTAACCACTGTTCTGTTTATTTCTATGAGGTTAACTTTTTTGTCTCACATATAAGAGAAAAATTATATTCTTTCTGTGCTTAGGTAAACTTAAAAAGTAATTCTTTCTAGGCTCATCCATGTAGCAAATGACAGTAATTTATTCTTTTCATCGCTTAATAATACCCCACTTCATCTATCTATCTATCTATCTATCTATCTATCTATCTATCTATCTATCTATCTATCTATTCTCTATCATCTGTGTTTATTGTCATCGTTTATATCTATCTATTATAATCTGTCTCGAATATTTTCTTTAACATTCTCCCATTGATACTTAGGATAATTCCATATTTTGGCTATTATGAATCCTCCTGCAATAAAAATGGGCATACAGATACATTTTCAACATATTTATTTTCTCTCTTCAAATTATACACAGTAATGGGATCTATCAATGTGGTTATTGCCATATGTTGGCCAAGTACAAAGCAACAAATTGTCTTTTTAAATATGATATCTCAAAAATGTAGCATTTATTGATAGGAAATGGACTCATTACCTTACTCAGGTAACTATAACCCCTCTGTACAGTATCTTTACAATAAATGTAGCACTTAGCATCTAAAAGGTCAGTTAAATTGATACTATGCAATAATTTCCCTTTGACTTACAGTAAAACTATGAGTTCAAATACCCAAACAATTTAAGTTCACCTAGAAAAGGGACATTTTAGCTTTTATTCATTATGACTATTAATATTAGATAAAACATGAAATTGTTGCTTATTGAATGTCAACAAAACAGACACCACAATTATGTAATAAATAGAATGACTACATTCCTTTCAGAAAGGGTTCCTAAGCTTCTTGTGTGTTTCAGTTTTAACATCACAGCATCCTTGTACAACTGACAGAACCTCCCAAAACTTGAATGCCTTCATCAATAAAATGATCACAATCACCATACTCACCATTCCTTAGTCTTACTTGTTTTGCTTGTTAGTGTGCACAGTAGTTGAGATGATGCATGGATATTTGGCACTATGAGACAGGAAACAGTAAATGTAGTAAACGGTAACTGAAGCTATTGGAGTGAAAGGAAAAAAGAAAAAAAAAACAGGTCACCATTAGTGTCATATATTTTGCACAGTTGCTGTTGATCCCAAATCCAGAAAGATAAGCAGATTTCTACCTTCGACTAATACAATCAGAGCAACAATGACTGTGAGTAAGGAGAACACAAGCAAAAACAAAAAAAATTCATCAAGTGGAGACTGCCTGATTCAGCAGGCAATTTTAATTATCTCAAAGTTCTGAAGGAGATTGATGGACTAAGAACTTTGACTGATTCTCAGGAGATAGAGTAAGTGAAAGATACTCAATAATCATTTTGTTCCTTAATTTTGAGATAGACAAGGCTCTCCATGAGCCCTCCAAGTGGGCTTATGTGTTTTATTTTTTCCCCAGCCTTTATTATCTATGTTTCCTTGGACCTAAGAAAGGGAAAAGTTCAAATAGGGAATGATATGTGGATTGGCTGGACAAATAGGTAAGGACAGTCTGTGACAAATAAACCACAATAGAGTATGAAAGATTTAGCAACTCTTGGTTCTACAGTAATGAGTCAGTGTGAGCTGTCAGTATACCCATCTGACACAGTGTAATGAGTTCAGAGGTCTCCACTATTGACCTCACTGAAGGAAAAAGGATCTGATGCAACATGGGAAGGAAAACTTCTTACAAGGGCGCCTGATACTGGGATGAGTTAAATGGACCAAGATAGACAAAGCTTACCCTGATCTATCTATCTAAAGATTCCTCATAATACAACCTGTGTCCTTTTCTCTCTTCCCCAAACTTCAATCTTTGACACTCATGTGTTTCTACTACTTGTGTTAAAATGAAACGTTAGTATAGAATTCACATTCATTTTCAAAGAGCATTTCTCTTGAATGTTTTTGTTCAGTTGATTAGTTGGTTTCTGTAATTTAGTGTTTTTTAGTTTGTTTTCCAATTTTATTTTCTTCATTCCTCGTAGGCATACTTTGTCTGAAATATCAGCTTGTGGACTTTTCTACAATTACCATTATTTTTATTCTCACAGGTAAAATGATTTTAAACTCTTTACTGTTGTTTAATAATACTTTTAAGCTTGTTAGGAATCATACTTGTATGTAGAATTTTTTAATGAAATTTCAGCATACAATGAATATAACAATATAGGATATTCAAATCCTAATTATCTAAATTAACTAATTGAGAAATGTTATTGAGGGATTTATTATGAAGAAAGATGGCCTATAGATTGTCTTAACAATTGATAGAATTTTAATTTTGGAATGGAGCATTTCTTTTTTCTAATAACACCTTAAAAAGCAATTTTAAAGAAAGGAAGGAAAATCTGTATATGAGAAAGGATGGAGACACAATCAAGAATGATCCACATAATTCTGATAGCATGAAATTTTCCTGCTGAGCCTTTGTTTATCTTTAGGTAATTTATCAGATTTTTGAGTACATTTATTTGATATCATCTAAAGAGAATATTTGAAATGAGACATGAAGAAATAATTTTAGAGTAACAACATTTCTAATTTGTTTCCTAACAGACTTTTTGCTTGTTTCATTATTTATCTTGATGACAATGCTCTTAAAACATAAACATAACTGTCCCTGTAGTATCTATTATGATACTTTTCATTGCAAGACTGAATTGTGTAGCATTGTTCAATGCATTTAAGTGTAAGTAAATATGCTGTTAAAGAAGAAGGCAAATGAGAGCAAGAGCAAGTGAACAAGGAAGAAAGAGGAAAGAGAGAAAGAAATGAATTGTCAGCTTTGTTGTTTGTCATTTATCCACAACTCTAAACATGCAGTGTGATGATAAGTAAGCAGAAGTAGAATGTGTGTTATCACTATAATCAAATTTTCAAATTATCTTGGAGGCAAGTATATTTCTTTGATCTTGGCACAGGCTGATATCAGAATTCCTGTTTACTGTTAATTTTGTAATATTTCATATGCATAATGAGAGAATCTTAGGACAGAATCTGAGCCTAAACATGAATTTTACTTTCATCATATTCACCTTATACACAGAGCACAAACGTAATTTTATTCAACAGTTAAATGATTTTATGCAATGAAAACCTTTTGTAAAAATTCAATCATCACAAAACAAAGGTGTTTCTATCTCCTCTGTGTCAGACCTGTGGACAGTTATCATCACTGACAGCAAATTCACACAAGAGAATGATTATTTATTCATATATTAACAGTAAAAAGTATGAAATTTCATGTACACAGTGAAGTCTTTTTCCATAGGTTTACTGAATAGAACGTATTTTATGTGCCTAAGATTTTGATTTGGTCCATAAAACAAGATCAAGTTGTAGGTATAATCTTCCACTGTGGTGTCATTTTGTTGATCAGATCACAGCCTTTTTTTTTCTTAGATTGTTACATTCTTTAATAATATTATACTCAACATCACATTTCAGAACTCCTTAGTATTCTGCCTTTTCTTGTTTATGTGCATTGATTGATTGATTGATTTTTGCCTATACATTAATTCTACACTTTTACCTAGCATGTTTTTCTGTATCTACAGAGAGCACATTTCCAGTTGTCACACAGCCATCATGGCAATTTGTTAGTATATTAAATGATAACAGAATTATTTGAAATAGGACAATATGAAAATTGCCACCAGATACCCATAATTCTGAGAGGTGTAGCATGTTAAATAGTCATTGCTATCATAGTTTATGAAGTAGTTTATTGATTTCTTGATTATTCTGTGATATTTGCTTTCAGAGTATGGATATAGGAGTTTAACTGGTTTACTTGTTTCAGATTGCAGATAACTATTAAAATTTACTGACAAGTTTCTTCTTTATTGAATCAGCTGCCTTGGAGTGTAGTTTAAAAGGAAAACATATTTATCCATTTTTATCTTCTATATAGGTTGCATTGACATAATTATGGCCAATATTAAAACTTATTTTCTAAAACTTTAATCCATAAGAGGATATGCCAACAATCCCAGGGAAATGGATAGAGCATAGTATCCCCGAGTGAAGGTGTTCAGCATTACTTGCCCTGATTAATCTTCTAGCAGATTTTTTTCACCTCTTCGAATACTTTCTTTTCTGAACAGGAAAATAGAACTTGTTTCATGAGAGTTGTTGGGAGGATTTGAAAGCCCTATTGTCTTTGACCACAGGAGGATTTGTACGTCTTCTTTTCTGACAAATTCTCTCTGACATTTATTTGTTCTTAGTCCTTGAACTTTCCAAATATCATTGCAATGAGGAAGGCAACATATATTACAACCCAATTACCATGTATTTTTTTCTTTTCTTTTTTATTAACTAGTTACACAAACAGGTTTCAATTCAATATGTCAGTTTATGACTACACTGCATCTCAATCACTGTCTCCTCTTTTATTGTTCTTTTCCCACCTGTCACAACTCCACCGATCCCCCTCAAATTACCTGGTTCTATTTTCACATAAGTGCAGTGAATATATTATGATTGGCTTTGCCCACACTTCCTCATTCCATTCATCTTCCCTTCTTTGACCTCCTGTCCCCTCTCCCAAACACATGTTCCCACTTCATTTTGTTAAACTCCATGTTGTTCAAATGAGTTGCACCATTAGAATATTCCCTTGCTTTATACCATACATTAGTCAAATTATTCATGTTATCGTATGTGTTTACAGTTTAGATCTAACCTGGAACCTCAAAAAATGAGTGAAATGTTGTCATTCTGTGCTGTTCAGCATTATTGCCGCTTGGCTATTGAGTCAGACTAGTAACCGAAGAAGAGCCTAGAGTGGAAGTGTGGTGCCCACTAGTAGGTGTCTAGTCCTTTCCAGGACTATGCTCCAATTTAAATCAGAAATTCTGATTTAGCTGACCTAGAATGGAACATAGAATAGAGCTCTGTGTCTTCGCTGGAAATCGAGATGATTTGGGTAATAAAACAAGCCTGGGAAAGACAGAAACAAGTTTGAGTTGATAGATGTGAGCTAAATGCCCTTGCTAATTACCTTACTCTCAGGCTGTAAGCTTTATGAGCAAATGCTCCATGTCTCATTTTCTTTATTCCTGAAAGTAATCTCTAATAGCTCAATATTTAGCACTTAGCGTTGAGTTAATATGTTGAATAAAACAATAAACTGAACTCAGAGTAAATAAAGCCTGTAATTTATCCTAGAAATGTTACTTATTTAATTTTCTGAGTGGCCATTTGTAAATATTATTAAGCACAAAATCTTAATAAAGTGAAAGAAACTTGAAAAGAATTCAAGTAGAAATTAACTACAAGTACTTATGTTTAAAGAGTCTAGGCATGCATTCTGAATTAGTAAAACTAGAATAAAGTGCATTTGTTTTTACTTTAAATCATTTTCCAAGTATTTAGAGGTTTTTATTTTCATTGTCTTCCTCTCAAACCACATTTCAGTGGAAATTGTCACTTAATTAGTGCTAAGCTAAATTATATATGTAGAATTTATTTTTAAGATGAACTAAAAATGGTGGTTTTCTGCTTAGCCAAAGAAATTGTTCTTTCTTGATACCAGAAACTTAATTAGTTCTCTGAAGTGGTGGGTTGCTATTTATTTTTATCAATTAAGCAAAGATGCATACTGTCAGCATCCTGATAAAGGGAACTATAAAAATGCAAAATTTATTCATGGTAGTTTTTAATATTTTCAACAGAAGATTGTGTGTATGTTCTTAATAATAACAAAATCAGAAGCATTTCTATATGGGCAACAGAAGTCAATCAAAGAGAAAATAGGCTCACAGACATTTCTTGGTTATTTGTGTGAGTTATATATGGAATGTATATTGATGTGAGCCTAATTTCTTCTACAAATTAAAATTCATACATAAATATTTGTTTAGCATGTGGATGTACTTAGAGAAATTATCAAACCTTCATATGCTGCTGAAATTTGTGAAATTCTAAGGATAGCAAATGAAAGTGTAATATTTATTGCATAATGAGACACCTTTTGCAAACATGCTATTGTCATATGTCTGTGACAACCATGATCATGTCATCTCTGGCAGCTACGTGGGGATACATGGTAGCAGTACCATGCACCATGCTAATGATGCTTTATCTAGTCTAGTGTGACAAATAACTCCACTCGCCTTGTCACTGGTGACAGCTGAGACTTTTTGCATAGATGTCTTGACAGTGCTTGTATTAAACAGCCAGAGCCATACACTCCATTAAGTTTCTGTAAAATGAACTGTCTGCTTCTTGCTGTTTTGCTGATAGTGGCAGCAGTTGTAAGCTAATCCTCTCCGGTTGTGGATTGCTCGATTGACTGCTTGCACTCACGGGCAGGTACTAGATCTCATAACTTCAGGAGAGTGGCAAAAAAGTTGATAGCTGTGATAGGCAGTCCCTACCTAGGAGAAAACTGACTTTAAGTCATTGATGATTTCTATTCCCACACATAATCATTCACAGACTATTGGTACAAAAGACATGAACAGGAGCGAAAAGAGTGTGTGGAAAATGTCTACATGTGAGCATGTATATGTATGCATTCCTCAAGATGGGGAAATATATTTCTGAGAAAGTAAATGAGTATTCTGTATGTGTGTGTGTGTGTGTGTGTGAGAGAGAGAGAGAGAGAGAGAGAGAGAGAGAGAGAGAGAGAGAGAGAGAGAGAGAGAGAGAGAGAGAGAGAGAGAGGAGAGAGAGAGCATGCACCAGGATTATAGCTGGAATTCAGGGACTGACACTTTTGCTTGGCATTTCCGCTCTAAGCTGGCACTCTACCATTGATAAACACTACTTCCTGGACTATTTGATGGTTAAATGGAAATAAAAGTCTCACACACAAGTTAAATAGCTGATTTCTTTACATAGTGTACAATGAATTCTATGACTGCATTTGCTCACCCTTCTCCCCTCTATTCCTCCTCTTTGTCCAAGTCCCCTGAAACATATTTCCATGTCCTGGTTTTCATTTTGATAAACAATATGTCAGTTGTTCAGAGGAATTGCCCCTTTGTATTCTTCCACTAAGTGTAGTCAGCTGTGTGAAAGCATTGAGCTCTGTATGTTATCATGTCTAGTTGTATTTTAGATCTAGTTTCCACATAGGAGAGAAAATATGTGCTGTTTTGCCTCTCTGAGCCTGGCTAACTTGATTTAACATGATATTTGTGTTATATTTTAAGAAGTTGATGTATCATAGTATGCCTCAATAGTCAGTGTAAATGCATCGTGGTTGTTTTTTTTTTGTTTTGTTTTTCATGCATGTATTTTTAGTTACATAGATATTGGAATTAACTCCTGTGTTCTTGTCCCCAAAGTTTTCAGTCTTAAGCCTAGGGCTTAAATGATGAAGTCCACCTTTGGTTGTATACTAGGAATCCTTGGAGCATTGTTACTTCTGTCTTGGAGAATCTTTTTGGTTTAATGATGTTGACCTAAGGAAAATTTTTATTCAACTGTACTGGAGAAATTTTATGCTATAATAAGCTATTCTAGAAAATGGAGTGCAGTAACTTTTTAGACTACATAGTTAATAATTAAAAACATAGAAGCAGTAATTTTGCAAATAACTGAGTGTTCTGTAATAGTGCATTTACCTCACACAGGTGGCCATTTTTCTGCTGGAGGCCATTTTCCCAGGCAATTTTCCATAGAACAAGGAAAGTTGCCATTACTTTAGGAGAAAAGAAGGCTTTGATATATCAGAAAATGAGTTACCACAGGTTTGGCTGTAGATTAGTTGTAGAAAAACCTAGTAGATGAGATATGTTGTCTTGCATTTAAGAGAGACAACTAGGACTGATCTGCATTTTCAAACTAGAAAGATGTGTTGAGACAGTGTAGATAGTGCTGCACAAATCATTCTGCCCCACAATTTTTGCCAAATGGCTCACATCAACAAATTTAGTTATGGAAATAATTAATAGATATTTTTTCTCTTAGTTATCAAAGTAGATTGGGAGAGTGAGAAAATGCAGATTGATAGCCATAAGAGCAGTTTTACTGTGGATGAAAGGGTACTTTGGAAAAGTAAAGGTTTTTTTGGTTTTGTTTTTTTTATACATTGTCTTATGAGTATAAACAACTACAAGAGGGATGTTTTCTTTTCTCATAGGTCTGCCTATTTTGTATTACTTCTTAGTTTAGCAAATCTATGTCACCTATAACTGGTCTTTCCACCCTACATCTTGGCTTTGATTCCTGTTTTTTATATTTTTCTCTTTCTCTTTCTTCATCCACGCCTTTCATCAGTACTACTAACTACATCTGAAATCAGTCCTCCTTTTACAGATTTTGTGTCCTTTGATATTTAATTAAATTTGTTTGTAACAGATGCATTAAAACCTAAAACTGTGTAGTTTGATGTGTCTGATACTCAGATATATTCATAAAATGCAAAATGATTAAATCAGGTTTCTTCGTGGTAAAAACTTTGAATATTTTCCTTCTAGTTTTTGAAATGTGGAATTCATTATTTTAAATCTGTATTCACTATAGTGGGCAGGGGAACAGAACCTCTTGGTCCTATGTCGCTGCCACTTAACACCCATGGATCAACCTTCCTCATCCCTCCGTGGCAATCACTATTGTACTCTTATCTTTTATGAGATCAACTTTAATTTCTGTGCCTTATTTATTTCACTTGACATCACAATTCTCAAAAAGACAGTATTTCCTTTTTGATGGCTGAATAGAATTCCATTGTGTGTCTCCCTCAGTTTTCCTTATTAATGCATGCATTTGTGGGTATTGAAATTGTTTCTTGGCTATTTGTATGTGGATAGTGTTGTAGTGAACAGCAGAGTGCAAATGTCTCTTCAGATACTAATTTCCTTTGGGTATAGTTCCAGAAATTGGACCACTGTGTCTTTCAGGATTTCTCATTTCAATTCATACTGTTTTCCAAAACATCTGTATTAATTTTCATTTGTACCAACAGGGTGTGAGAGTTCCATTTCTCCAATATCCTTACCAGAATTTGTTTATAATAGCCATTATCATGAGAGAACAGTTATCTCGTTATGGTTTTGATTTGCATTTTCTTTATGATTAGGGGTGTTGATTTGTTTTTTGTTGTTGTTGTCGGTTGTGGGGCTTGAATTCTGGGCCTGGGTACTGTCCCTGAGCTCTTCAGCTCAAGGTGAACACTCTACCACTTGAGCCACAGTGCCACTTCGAGTTTTCTGGTGGTTAATTGGAGATAAGAATCTCACAGACTTTCCTGCCCATGCTGTCTTTGAAGTACAATCCTCAGATCTCAGCCTCCTGAGTAGCTAGGATTACATGTGAGCCACCTGTGCCTGGCAGTGTTGAATATTTTTATATCCTCATTGGCAATTGGCACGTCTTCTTTTGAGAACTGTCTATGGGAGTTTTAATATATTTTTTAAATTAAGAAAATACCTAAAATTGAACATGTGTGAGGCACTTAAATTTTAGTAATTGAGTAGCCATCTTATTTAATCAAATTATAGCTCTATAAACTATAACAAGCATGTAGATCAGATGGAAATTTTTATTGTACACTGGAATTATTCTCTGAAAGGTTAATCTTAAAGTATAGATATAAACCCAAAATATGTTACACTTAAAACAACTGCTTAATAATATGTATGAGTTACATGTCAATACAAGAAAATTTTCTATTTCCTTCCCACAACAAAATGTCCATTGGAATATTTATGAAGGACCTATTGTGCATATAGCACAGTAGTTGATGTTACAAATATATAGAAGAAATATTTTGTTAAATGTATATGGGTCAGATGGGAAATATAACATGAGCATTAATTTGAACTTTGGCTTTTACTAAGGAATTTATCTCAGTTCTTTAGATTACTTAGTTTACAATTAAGGAAGAAACAAAGCATAGACAAATACAGGGTACTACAATGGGAAGCTGAGACTAGATTGAAGAAATGTGACATGGAACCCTACTGTCATTTTTATGGGTTGTGTTCCATAAATCTCTTCTGTGCTCATCTTGAGTGGAAGGTAGTTGGTATTAAAACAGATGCCAATATCACAGGTGTTTCCTTATACCGTGTCTAGTGCTTCCAGGACAACCAGAAAGTAGGTGCTGTTGAGTATGCCAACAGCTAAGCGTTATACCAGGCTCAGCTGCTCTTGGAGTGGAAAAGTGAATTCCAGTGATTTGAGTATCATAATTTCTGGGGGAAAACATTTTCTTACCCCAAAAGAAATGTATCTGATTTTGATTTTGGGGTTTTTACATTTTTAGATAATAAGGTAAAACTTCAATGCATATACATTCACATATTTGTCTCTAATTACACACATTTGTACATGTATTATAGTTTTCATATTAAAATTCTAATACTCAAAATGGTCTGTAGTAAGCAAACACTATAAGTCTGAGGAAGGGTTAAATGAATACAATTTGGAAATGCTGAAACATTAACTTAGCCAAATTTTTCTAGGTATCAGATATTCTGACAGGACCTGAATATAAAGACAAAGAAGCATATTTCTTGTTTTGAAGTATTAAACCCAGTGGTAAAGTTGTTGCCTTAAAGCTTCTTTTATGGGAGGGAGGGTATAGTTGTGGAGATATAAGAGAAGGGATGATAGGGGAAAAACAAAGGAGGAGGCAACAATGCTTGATAAGAAATGTACTCATTACCTTGCTCATGTAACTGTAACCCCTCTGTACAGTATTTTCACAATAAAAAACATATTTTATAAAAATGTATTATTATGTCAAGTTATCTATATAAAGCATCTTGATCAATGCCAACCCTTCCGTTATTCTCCCCCATTTTAAGTTTTAACTATGTACATTTGATTGGCACAAAGTTGTCTAAGTATTAATTAACTTAAAATAGTTTCTGCATACTCATATAATTCAATGTGCTTAGCATTAATAAAGTAAAATATGCTCTCTTACCTATATATTTTTCAAAGGACAACAAGAAGGAGAATAGGAATCTTATGACAAATCTTTTTTACACTTAAGATTTTATTACAATATAAAATCAGGCATTTACAGATCAATTGTATAATCTAGCGTTAGAAACATATGGCAATAAACTAAAGTATACTTCATTGGGAAGAAGTTTCACAGAACATGGGATCAAGCTTATCTGTCGTTTTGATTTTGGGAAATAGTGACACAAACAAATATGATCTATGAAAATAATTTATTTGTTCAGTGTCCAAGGGAGATCACACTGGCATTATTAATTAGAATGACATCTACAGAAAAGATTCACTTCTGTGAGAAACAACAAGAAAGCCTGTAAATCATTGGAGGTTAAAATGAAATAGGCACCTTAGCAGGTAGAAGAATTTGGGTTGCCTTAGCAAAGATAATTTTAAAACTAGATGGCAAATGGATCTTGTTTCAACTTTTAAAATGTAATTTTTTAACAAAGAAATCAGTATACTTTTGAAGATCTATTCTAGTTATAATGTACAAACTCTGAAATAGGCATTATTATATGTAGGCTTTTGTGTAAGGGATCATAGTTAGCTGTTTTCATCTTCTTTGGTGATAAAAGAGGAAGAAAGCAGCTCAAGTGATAGAAAGAAGAAACTTGATAGGAAGAAATTCTTGGCAACGTTTTATCCAGAACTGCTACCTCAAAGGTGTGTAAACTTCTATTTCCAGAGGACTTTTCTGATTGCAATAGATAGAAGTTAATATGAAAGATTTAGTCACATTTTTTTGGAAGCAAAAATACAAAATGATTTCAAGATGAAAGCTCGATAAATCTGTGTTTTTATTACACTTTTGAAAGTGTGCTCTGTAAGTTGCTTGTTTACTTTTTAGTAAATTGTTGCATTTCCTAGAGAGAAGGTGCAATACACATTCCTATAAATTCCAGGATGCACTATAAAGAAGTACAAATGTTGGTGATCCCTCCCACTATTGGGTTTTAAACCTTTTATCATCCCCTCCCCTAGCGCTAATACAATACTCATGTCAAAGGAAGATTTCATTGACTATAACGTATTAGCACTTACAAAAACAAGTTCAGGGCTGAGTACAGTGTGGCTCAAGCATAGAATCCTAGATATTTGGGAGGTGTAGGATTGGGTAAATCTAGGTTGATGTCATCCCTGCAAAAGGTAGTAAGACTTCATCTTGAGTGATAAGCTGAGCATGTTGGTGAGTATTTGTAATCTGAGTTATGTGGGATACATAGGTAAGAAGGATAACTGTTTGAGGCCAGCTCTGGATAAATATATACTCAATATTATTTGAAAAATGAGTAAAGCCATAAAGAGCTAGGGATGTGGGTTAGGTGGTACAGTGACTACCTAGTAGGTGCCAGTTCAACTAAAAAATAAATCTCAGTTCTGCAAAAAAAAAAAGGAGGAGGTGAAGGGGATGGAGAAGGCAAAGAAAGAGAAGAAGAAGAGGAGGAAGAGAAGGTGGAGAAGGATGAGGTGGAAAAGGAGGCGGAGGAGGAGAAGTTGGGAAGGTGGAGGAGGAGGAAAAGAAAGAGAGAGAGAGAAAGAAAGAAAGAAAGAAAGGAAGGAAGGAAGGAAGGAAGGAGAGAAAGAAAGAGAAGGAGAAGATAGAAGAAAAGAAAGAATGTCAGAGAAAGAATAAGAGAGAGAAAGGAAGAAAGAAAGGGCTTTTTAGTCAAAGAAATTATTTCTTGCCTTGCCACTTGTAAGAATCTACCAGCCCAACAACAATTTTGGAATAATTCACTGAAACAAATCAAGTTGCATTTAGCATTTCTGCAGTGTTATGGATTAGTAAGTACATAGTTTGGGTCAATTTTATCAATCAATAATAATCAGATACCAGTTCAAAGTACCTTGAATGGCTGAATGTAATTCTTAAATATCTTCTCTCCTTCTACAATCAAACTAAATTTTTCCTAAGTATTATTTTGTTTATATGTACAACAGTAAAAACAGTTTTAAAAGTTAAAACCTATTTAAAGGCAAAAAAATTCAGGAGAAAGTTCCAAGAAGCCAAGAGAGGTGCACTAACTTTTCAGTTAGTGTGAAAGCAAAGGTAAAGATAGTTGTCAGAGTCACACAGCTGTTTCTGTATGTGTTTAGTGTTTATAGCTGCATCTTCCTTTTTTTTTCATTGGAAAATAAAATGGTGTTACAAAGCTCTAGATACCTAAATGTAAAAGATGGAAAGCAGGTCTCTTTTTTTCATGTAAACAAAAATCAAGTAAAAAATGGCTCAAAGGCCTTATTGTGAATGCTAGAATTTTGAAATTACTAGATGAAAACACAGGGGGACACTCTGAGACACTGGCAAAGAAAACGACTTCTTTAACTGGACTTTAAATCGTTCAGGGAATAGTATTAACAAATAGGATCACATGAAGTTAAAAAGCATTTGCAAGCTGGGTGCTGGTGGCTCACTCCTGTAATCCTACCTCAGGAGGCTGAGATCTGTGGATCACAGTTCAAAGCCAGCTGGCAGGAAAGTCCCTGAGATCTTATCTCCAATTACCAGTAGAAAACCGGAAGTGGTGCTGAGGCTCAAGTGTTAGAGCGCTTTCAGCTCAGGGACAGTACTTGGGCCCAGAGTTCAAGCCTCACGACTGAAAAAAAAAAGCATTTGCAAATCACAGGAAAGATTTACCTGAATAGAATATAGAATAGGAGAAAGAAGTATTTGCCTATTGGTCATTAATATCCAAAATATATAAAGAACTCATAAACAACACAATAATAATCCAGCCAATAAATGAACAGATAAAATGAATAGTTTCAAAATGAGAAATACAAGAGACCAATAAATATCTGATAACAAAAAATATTGAAGCTCTTTAATCATTAAGATCAAAGAAATGCAACTGAAAATGACATTTAGAATCTATTTCATTCCAGTTAATGGCTACCATCAACAAAACAGAATGAGGAGTTAGGAGTTCTTTGTATATTGTTAGTAAGAATGTAAATAAATGCAACCACTATATAAATCAATTTATCGTTTCTTCAAAAAATCGAAAATAGATCTACCATACAATCTAGTTATATAATTCATGGGCATGTATATCCAAAACAATCAAATTAGCTAATAGTATAAGATACAAGCACATCTCTGTGTATGTGTGTGATGTGTGTGTGTTACAGATACACACACACACAATGAAGCTTTACTCAGCCATAAATAGGAACAAAATTATATTGTTTTTAGGAATATGGATGGATCTGCAGATCATCATATTACACAAGTGAAACAGGAAAATATCTCATGTTTTCTGTCACGTGTTATTTGGCATTAGGAAGATCTTAGGAAAGGAAAAGAGGGGACTCATGAGAAGGGAAGGGTGATGGATGAGGATACAAAGGTGGAAAGTCATTGCTATAATTTGGGGAGGGGAAGGAAAAAACAAATTGTTTAAATAGGGATACAGGTGGACCCATTGCCACAATGAGATGTACAAGATGTTATGTCAAAAAATGAACTTTACAACTTTGGTGAGGGTGGGGGATGGAGGGGAGGAGATGGGAAGAGATGGGAAGGGGAAACAAAGGAGGAGGCAACAATACTTGATAAGAAATGTAGACATTTCCTTACTCATGTAATTTTAACCCCTCTGTATGGTACTTTCACAATAAAAAAGGTGGAAAGTATGATCTACTATGCTATATCCATGTATGGAAATATTAATATGAAATCTGTTATTTGCACAATTAGCATACATAATTTTAATGACAATCTTTAAGCATATATGAACTAGAAGCCTAAGATTTGTGCCTGAAATCCTAGCTACTCAGGAGGCTGTAATCTTCAGAATGAGGTTTGATGCCAGCCTGTGAAGAAAAATCTAAGAGTCTCTTATCTCCAAATAACCAGCAAAAAGTCAGAAGTGGAGGTGTGGCTCAAGTAGTAGAGTATCAGCCTTGAGCAAAAATGCCAAACAGTAGTCGAGTTGAAGCCTCAATACTGGCACATCAAAAATAAATATAAAAAACATAAATTAGTAATAATAAATACAATAAATAATAGCATCTGTTTCTCATTCTTTCTTTATAAATTAATTCAAAAGCAGTTGAAATCAATTTCCAAAATTGGCCTTTTTTTTTAATGGTCTGGCTGGCGTTGAAGCAGAAGCAATCTTTCATAGATATTAAAGTAAGATTTATGCCAATTTTTATCAGTAGGAGACAGATGGATGGATCACATTGTTTCTGTGCTCTCATTAGAGATGTTTGGTGAAATTCTTTAAATCCAAATATGTATTCTCTTTTAAGTGCTCTGAGTAGGGTTATCATTTATACATTTTATTTGAAATTAGTTTGAACAACCTTTCCAATCCCGGCATTCGAGTTTTTTTCAACTTTTGATTGTTGCCTTTCTATTGCTTTGTATTTACAGTTGTAAAGTTGATGCCAAATTTTGTAAAACATGTTCTCTTCCATGCTGAGCTCCACTATGCCAACAGTTTCCCTGGAGCACACACTTTCCTATTAAGCCCTGGAAAGGAGAACTGATAATGGAAATACTGGCAGCCCCTTCGACAACAGAGGTGCAAGCCTGTGTTTCTGTAATTAGGATTGTGATTAGAAATTAGAGATGTGGTTGGTCTTCAATTTCAAGCCATGAAACGGAGGGATTTGCCTGTGTGTCACTTTTGGCAGAAAGGAAATTGCAGTCATTGTAACTTCCTGAGTCTGGCCATAAAAAGAGTGTTGTTTGAATGTGTATTCCAACCAAGCACAGTAACTCTGCTTCCCTAATCTATTTGTAATCAAGCATGATTACTAAAAATATTTTAATATAATTATTTCCCTGGCTATCTTACTAATGTTTCATAGTTTTTATTATATCTCTGCCTTACCATTACCAGAGTTAAGTATTGTCACATCTATGATATAAAGCATAAACTAACAAAATAATAATAACCAGAATTTGCCCCATTTTCGTGGCATGATGCAAACTGTAGTGGATACTTTTCACTTATTTCTTTCTTAATTCTTATCCCTAGATACTGTTAAGATCCACATTTTGTAAGTATCATGTATCTGAAAATAAAAGAAGCCACATTGTTTACCATTGTGCTAACACTACCTACTACCCAGCAAGCAGCTCATTTAAATCAACATCAGTGCCCTAGTCATGCCATTATTCCATTCTCTTTAGTTTAGAAACTCTTGACACCTACCATGTCCCATGTGTAAAGCTCTGGGAATTAAAATATGGATGAGTTTATTCCTTACTCTTAAGAGGCTTATGGTATAAAACATAATGTTTCAGACCATGGGTACCAAAATAGGCACCAAGTCACTCCATATACCACAGCAAAAGCATGATGGTTCAGCTTTTTGAGAAACAAGAGCAATATTCATTAGGCATTAATTTACTGTCAATTAATATGTCTACATTATGTATGTGTATGTATATGTATGTGTGTATATATATATATATATATATATATATATGCACACACTTATACAGATATCTATGCCAAATAAATAAGACACATAATTTTCAGGTGGTTTAAACATAAACACTTGATAAACAGAATTATTATATAATAATTTGGCCTAGAATTTTGTGGAGTAAGTACTGTGGAATTCTGTGGAACAAGGTATGATGAATAGGGATTATTTGGTTTAGGATGAAACTTTGATACTTTTAAAAAATTTTTATTTTATTGTGAAGATGCTGTACAGAGGGGTTATAGTTATATGAGGAAAGTAATGAGAACATTTCTTGTTGAGCATTGTTACCCCTCCTTTTTTGTTCTCCAACTATCCCTTCCCTCCCCCACCTCCCTTACTCCTTGCCACCCCCGCCCCCCCCAGGTTATAAAGTTCATTTCCAGTGTAGTGTCTTCTGGGTATCATTGTTGCAACGGGTCATCCTATGTCCCTTTATTCAGCTTTTTGTTATTCCCCTTCCCCCCCAAACTGGACAAGTATAGTTGTTTTTAATGTACTATGTGATTGTTTTGTTTCCTTCGTATGTTCTTTCCCCTATAATATATCTCCTGTTGCCACTGTACATGATACTGGTACCCTGCATCTTGTATATACTTTGATACTTTTTATTAGAAAAATTTAAAGATTTCTCAAACAAGACTGAAGTGAGACATTCTAACAGGATCTCAGGGTTCAGAGGTACAAAAAGATATTGTGAAACTGAGCATGAATGTTAGAGCTAATGAATTACTCATAAAAATATTTAAATAATTTCATTTAAATGAGTCTAATTGGCCTCAGGATGATGGTCAATTTGAATTCAAATCCCAAAAGAGATTTAGGAAATAGGTCGAAGTGTGCTTTAAGTGAACTAATTGAATGCTTTAACTTATATCTAAATAATAGAAAATGTCATGGACTACCAATCATTAATTTAAACATAGTATTGTTTGATGCTTTGTTCTCCTGCCTTTAACCTTAAGCAAACTAAATGTACTGAATAGGAAAAGCACATTATTTTGTCACCTTGTGATTACAGCATTTCTGTAGCTGGGTAGAAAACCGTAAATCTGAGGGAGAGATGTTTTTGACAGTGTGATGTCTACACATTTCTAGTTTCCACTTGCTCAGAATTCAGAAATACCACAAGCTTTCCTTAGTAACTCGAGACCTACAGCATGCTGAAATTGCTAGCAACGTTCCTCTAGCTACTTTTTTTAAAATGAAAAGATGATTATGTGATGCTAAGAGGATTTGTTGACAGGAGAGAGAATTTTTATGAAAAAAGTCTGCTTTCTGGGGGAAAAGAAGAATCAAAGGAGGAAAAAGCAGTTACAGATTAGCAAGAGGACTTGCTCCCATTCTCTCTCAACTAAGACTTCTTGGTGCGTCTCTGATCACCAAGTGAGGAATAAGAAGATGTAAATGACTGATCAAGGATAACACATGTAGGAAAGCACTTTTCATGAAATTAATGATAATGGGAAGGTTTCTATAAGCATTTGTGTAGGGTATAGTGGTGGCATTATTGAAAACATCACTTTGACTAAGAGAAGATGATCTGAGCTCAACTCTAAGCCTACCTTTTTATTTAGAAATATAATCATGAGCTTGTTCTTAGCTCCATAAGCCTCTGCTTCCACAGCTAGCTAAGAAGGTTACAGGATGGAGTAACTGAGAAAATGAAGGCAAAAAATGTAGGTTAGAGCCTTGTGTTTAATACATGTGTTGTCATCAAGTGGTATTAACTGAAATCTGACCGACTCTAAGGAGAATTCAAATATTATAATTCTTTAGAAAGACCTTTGACTTGTCAAAGCTCTACAAAATAAGCACTGGGGGTGGGGCCAGGGTAGGATGTTCAAGGGGAGAGTAGTAGCTGAATGAAAGGGAGAAAGGATGGAGAATTCAGTTATACATTTATCTGAACTAGGGAAGGGAAGGGGAACAACAACACGATGAGAAAAAGGACAAGGTGGGAACCTAAGCAACAGTGATACTCACAAGACAATGTGTTGGAAATGATCTGTACAACTTGTGGGAGATTAGATTGGAGAGAAAGAGGGAGAAAAATGAAGGGGTAACAAGTTAGATAAGAACTGTAATCACTACTTATGTAACTCCTCTGTACATCATCACCTTGACAATAATTTTTTAAAAGAATTTATTGTGTATTCTAGTGAATCAAAAGAAGGGAAAGAATGGGTCCAAGGGAGGTGAAAATGTTGAAAGAGGTCAAAATGAAGATGCATTGTATTCATAGGCTACTCTGTTAAATAGCAATTCCTTTGTACAACTATTTAAAGATAAATAATAACACTTTTGAATGATGTTTGTTTATTTTATTAGACTGCCAGCCAGTTAAGATAGATTATTTGAAATGAATTGGTTAATTTAAAACACATAAAAGTAACTAACAGTTTGAATTGTCAAGATAATACTTTCAGAATTTTATTGCTAAAAGTTTATTTAAGGTATTGACTATGAATTGAATATTCAAATTAGTTTTTACTCTCCATAATATTCATACCATGACTATAAACAAAACCCAAAATATTAATAGCTGACTCTTATTTTTTTCTTTTGAGGAAATTTTCTGTTTTATTAGCATGGATATTACTTTTACAAATTGATTTTATTGTGATGTGCATATTCTATGCATACATAGAATAAATGGATCAAATTCACCCCTCCATTACTTTCAGTTATTATCCTTTTACCTTCCTTCTCTTCCTTTCCCTTCCCTTTACTTCCCTCCCCTCCCTTCCCCTCCACTTCCCTCTCTCTCCCTTACATTTCTTTCCTCCTTTTCCCTCTCTTCCTTCCCTCTTCCCTTCACTTTCCTTCTCTTTTTCTTCCCTTTTCCTTTTCCATTTCTCCTCCTCCTCATTATTGCTTTTCACTTTCCTTTTTCTCTTTTCTCTCTTTTTAATGGCAGTGATAATGATTGAAATAATGTCCTTGTATGTACTAAGCAACTGGTATACCACTTGAATCATGCTTCTAACTCTTTTTGCTATTCAGTTATTTTTGAAATAGCGCCTCACACTTTCTGCTGCAAGTTGGCCTCCAATTATGATCCTTTTTATTTTTTTTGTACAAACTTTATTGTAAAATTATGGGGTTACAAGGAGCTAATGAGTACATTTCCTATTGCACATTGTTGCCTCCTCCTTTGTTTTCCCCCTATCATCCCTTCCTTCCTATTGATCTTTTTATATATTTCTCCTATATCCCTGGAATTACAGATGAACAGCATCAAGTGCAGTTTGTTGTTTGAAATAGAGTGTTGCTTACTATTTGTTTCTGAGCCATGATCCTCCATCTCAGCCTCCCAGATCCTGGGATTTACATGTGTGACCAATGAACCCAGCTAGTTTTTGTTTCACAAATTTTCATATGAGTTATTACTTTATTTTCATGATGCATTAATATACATTGGTCCTACTCACCTTCTTGTTTGTTTCCTATCACTACCCTACTCTTACTGATTCTCACAAAGTCCTCTTTTTTACTCATTTTTCTGTGTAGGTCTAGTTACACACATGAGGACATTTTCTATTAGATGAATGAAACTGATCTCAGAAAATTCCAAGTGATACCTAAAATTTGAGCAAATATTTGGAAGGACGGATTTAAGCATAAAAAATTAGTTCTTTAATTTTTAATAGTAAAATGTAAACAAAGATAAATGCATTGTTTATTAAAGTATATTTTCTCTTGTAATAATTGTCAAGTGTAAGAATCTAGTTAATTGAGAAAAAGTTCATATGATAAATATTTTGCAGCTTCTAAAAATACTGGTTTGAAAGAGTATTTCATGACAAGAAATATTCACACTATGCATGTTGTAAAGTGATGTAATTACAAATACTGTTTATATAAATGCATTCACCTGCCACATGCAGACATTGCAATCAATGAACCAACATTATCTCTAATGTTGGTTCAGTCAGATTAAATTGGACATTTCTGGTAGCCTTTGTAATACCAGAGTGCGATGCATTTCTCTTTTATTTTTGATGGTGGAACAAACTTACTGCTCTGCTAGGTCTATAAAGGTGTTGCAATATAATTATGTGTATATAAGGCTTGATGCTGGAGAACAACCATAAATGATTCACGGTTTTATGTATTCACAGTGCTGTAACTCTCACCGGTATTTGCATTGCATTTCTCCCATTGCTTACAAATATGAAGTAGTATATTGTCACAGCAGCAACCTTACACATAATACACTTAGTGTAACTGCACTCAGTCACATTTGTTTGGGGAAACCACTTAGCAAGCCAATTCTGAAAGCATACCTTTATCATTAGGCAGTGCCACACCTGTGCAAATGCCACACCTGTGCACACTCCCCTCATTTCCTAAACACTGGAACATTGTCCCTAAAAATGTGAATGGGCTTGAGATGAACCACAGAATGGGTTGTTTAATCATTTATGCTCTTACATATTTCTCCAGACTTCTCTAATTAATTATGCATTTAGATATAAAACAAAAATAATTTTCAATTAACTCAAACATATATGTATACTACTAGATGGCTATCGCGATGTTTTAGTCTTGCTTTTATTTATTTTGTCAGATGTAGCTATTATGTACTATCAGTTTTGGTTTTACCAGCTGGGGTTTTTTAATCAACTGGCTTGCTTGCTCAGCTGGCACTCTACCACTTGAGCCATGCCTTCAGTTTGGTGTTTTGCTGTTTTATTTGAAGATACACTATGCTGGAATATTCTGCCTGTACTGTGTTTGAACCCCTGTCCTCTGATTCTCACTCTCCTGAGTAATTATGATGAGTAGCTAGCTCATTTTACTTGTTATTAAGAGAAAATTCAGTAATGGATAGAAGATCAAGATGCTAAAGTGAAATTTAAATTCAAACATACTTCCGAGTTGATATCCTCAATCATTCTGATTATTGTAATAGTTTCCATCTTTTGTTTGCTAATGCATGATCTTAAATCCACATTAAAGTCTTTTATTGGCTATAATGAAGTTCATCATATTTTTTTTTAGTTTATCTTTTCTTATTTTTCTATTTGTATGTTGATATTTTATCTACTGGTTTACAAAAGTTTTATTTTGTATTGATTTATAAAATATAAACTTTTATATCAAATAAGCTCAATTTTCCAAAATTTAGTGTCTTGTTTCTATTAAAAAGCTTACAAGGGGCTGGGAAGGTGGCTCAGTGGTAGAGCGCTTGCCTTTCATGCCTGAGGCCCTGGGTTCAATTCCCCAGCACCACATAAGCAAAAAGAAAAAAGCTGGAAGTGGCACTATGGCTCAAGTGGTAGAGTGCTAGCCTTGAGCTGAAGAGCTGAGGGACAGTGCCCAGGCCCAGAGTTCAGGCCCCACAACTGGACCGCCCCACCCCCCCCAAAAAATTACAAAATTTGCAATGGTGATATCAAGTTAATTTCCTGGTTATGGATGATATTTCTGAAGCCTTTATCAACAACAGTATATAAAATATTTCCTAACTCCTGGTATTTTAATGTCTTATTTTGAGAAATAAAATATTTTGTTTCTCCTCAACTTATTGGCTAAAATAAGTTTTATCTATTTATCTCTTAATATCCTATCTTTATACTGTGATAATTTTGTAGTGAAATAAAGGAAAAAATGTAATTATTTCATGAAAGTTTATAAAGATTTTATTTTTTATTTTTTTTCTTTACTGTTCCTTTACTTTTATTTTTTGCCAGTTATGGAGCTTGTACTCTGGGCCTGGGCTCTGTTCCTCAGCTCTTTAGCTAAAGGTGAATGCTCTACCACTGAGCCACAGCACCACTTCTGGTTTTCTGAGTGGTCTATTAGAGATAAGGGTCTCACAGAGTTTCCTTCCAGGGCTGGCTTTGAACCATAATCCTCAGATTTCAGCCTCCTGAGTAGCTGGAATTACAGGCATGGCTCATTTTTTTTTTTTAAATTAAATCCCCCAACAACAAATCCTCAAGAAACAACAGCCCAATAAATAAGTGGGCTAAAGACTTAAAGAGAAACTTCTCTGAAGAGGAAAGAAGGATGACCAATAGACACATGAAGAAATGCTCAGCCTCCCTAGTCATAAAAGAAATGCAAACCAAAACAACAATGAGATACCACCTCACCCCAGTTAGAATGGCTATAATCAAGAACTCTAATAACAACAGATGCTGGAGGGGATGTGGACAGAAGGGAACCTTACTGCATCCTTGGTGGGAGTGTAAACTTGTTCAACCACTTTGGAAAGTAGTATGGAGGTTCCTCAAAAGACTCCACATAGAGCTCCCCTATGACCCAGCAATCCCACTTGGGGCATTTACCCAAATGATCACAAACAAGACCATACTAAAGCTAGCAGCACAACTATGTTTATTGCAGCCTTATTTACCATAGCTAAGATATGGAACCAACCCAGATGCCCCTCAGTAGATGAATGGATTGAGAAAATGTGGTATATATACACAATGGAATTCTATGCCTCCATCAGAAAGAATGACATTGCCCTATTTGTTAGGAAATGGAAAGACTTGGAAAAAATTATATTAAGTGAAGTAAGCCCGGCCCAAAGAAACATAGGTCCCATGATTTCCCTTATTTGCAATAGCTAGTATATGTCAGAGACAAGAAGAAAAGGTCAGAGAAGTTGATGTTAGGTGAAATGAACCCCAAGATAAATGTTCAAATGTTTTTTTCTTTCATGCAATTGTTTCTAATATATTTGTAAGATGATTTCTTTGTTGCTTTGTATGTCCCTCCCCCACAGTATAACCCCTGCTTTCACTGTATTTGATGTTGGCATAATTTTTTAGAAGGGAAGGGAAAAAACAAATTGTTTGAATGGGGATACAGGTGTATCCACTGCAACAATGAGATGTACAACTCTTTATGTGGACAAACGAACTTTATAACTTTGGCGGGGGGAGATGGGAAGGGATGGGAAGGGGAAACAAAGGAGGAAGCAACAATGCTTGATAAGAAATGCACTCATTATCTTGCCCATGTAATTGTAACTCCTCTGTATGGTATTTTCACAATTTAAAAAATTTTGAGAAAAATAAGCATTCTTGTTTATTAAAATTTAAAAAAAGAACAACTTTTCATTCCCTGATACAATTTCTCTAATCACTAGAGATTGTTGATATACCAGCACTCTACTCCCTTGCTATCACAAAAATAATATAGAGATGAAGTGTACATTATATTTGTATTCAGAACATTGGGCATTTGTTTTTGATGTGGAAAGAAAGACTAGACACTTAGATGAGTTTTTTTAGGGTCTTAGTGAGTCTGTAGTTGATTAATGGAAGGGGTCTGACCGTTAGTTAATGTGCCTTTAGGGTGAGGGCTGAACAATTGCTGAGAGCAGTTTATCTCCAGCCCCAGCATCAATGGTTCAGAATAAAGAAAAAATAAACTTTATCACTTGTTTAAGCATTCCTTTGAACATTCCTTTCATTCTCTTGAGTAATCTTTTAGACATTGTACAGAAGATGTCTTAATTTGCACAATATATGGATGGTCTGAAAGAATTGCAGTCAGAATGCTGGCAATTTTATATTCTACTATAATACCTATATATATATATATAATATATATATATATGCACACATTTTTTATAAAAGATAATCACAAAAACAATCTTTCAGAAAGGTGTAGGCACACAGATTTTAAATCTGATGTGTTTATTTTATTTTTACTATTTCACTTATTTTATTTATTCATTTTTAACTTAAATTTTTTTGTAAAGGTGATGTACAGAGGGGTTACAGTTATATAAGTCAAGTAATGCGTGCATTTCATTTTGAACAATGGTAACCTCTCCCTCATTTTCTCCCACTTTTTCCCTTCCTGACACCCTTCTCCCCAAGTTGTAAAGTTCATTTCAACATAGTCATTAGCAAGTATGACTGTTGACACCCTTTGTTTCCTTTGGTTCCCCTTGGTTTACCCGTGGTTCCCCTTTCCCTCTCCTAATCAGATAAACTTATATAAAAGACAAAGGGTACAGAAATTATAAAGAGAAACAGTGACAACAGGGAATAAACCAAGGGGGGGGGGAGAAAGGAAAAATAAATAACTTTAAGCCATAAAATTTATAAAAAACAACAACAAAAAACTCTTAGTTCCATTGATTGGAGTTTGGTAAGCATCATTTTATATGGTCAAATGCACATAGTGATTGAGCTCTTGTGATCCTCTACTAACAATATTCTAGATATATTCCAGTTATTACAAATGAGGGAAACCAAGTAGCCTGTTTCTTTGGGTCTAGTGTAAATAATGCTGCAAAGAACATAGTTGTGCTGGCAGCTTTAGTGTGGCCTTGTTTGTGGTCATTTGGGTATTTACCCAATCCCATACCCAGGAATAGGATTGCTAGGATTCCCTTCATAGGGAAGGTCTATGTTTAGTCTTTTGAGGAATCTCCATACTGCTTTCCAGGTTAGTTGAACAAGTTTACATTTCTATCAAGAGTGTATTAGTAATATTCCCTTTGGCCACATTTCCACTAGCATCTGCTATTATTCTTTTTTTTCATAATGGCCATTCTACCCAGGGTTAGGTATAATCTCATGGGCTCCTTGGTCCAGGTCAAGACTTTCTAAATAGAGATACAGAAACACAACAAATCAAAGAATGGCTGGATAAATGGGATTACATTAAACTGAAGATTTTCTTCAGAGCAAAGGACATAGTTAAGAGGATTAGTAGAAAGTCCACAGATTGGAAGAAGACCTTTACTAGCTATATATAAGACAAGGGCCTTATATCCAAATATACTTAGAGCTCAAAAAATTAACCCCCCCCCAAAAAAAAACAAGTCCTCAAAGAAACAACAACTCCATCAATAAGTGGTCTAAATATATAGAGACTTCCAAAAGAAGAAATAAAATATTCAACATCTCTGGCCATGAAATAAATGCAAATCCAATGTTTTTATAACTCTGTTTACTAGGCTGTTACCTCCTTCAATGATTGTCATTAACCTCTTTGGTGAGATTTCCTTTTGGAGCTTAGGGTTCCCTTCTGTTACCTCCTGTACACCTGTGATATGGAGACCGGATGGCTCCTGTGCTTGCAATGCCAGTAATCAAGTAAAATATGGGGATTTTATTGTTTGCCTACTTAGGGGCTTGTACTCATGGACTAGGTTCTGTCCCTTAGCTTTTTCCATACAAAGCTAGCTCTACCACTTGAGCTATGCCTCCATTCTAGGTTTTCCTCTGGTATAAATGAAAAATCTTTGTAATGCTCACTTACTTAAAAACAAAACTACATATTTCTAAGACATATTGTTCATCATATATTTTCATTTTGTAGGTAAAAGTATCATTTGTGTTGGGCACTGGTAGCTCACTCCTGTAATCATAGCTACTTGGGAGGCTAAAATCTGGAGATCACTGTTCAAAGCTAGTCTGGACAGGAATGTCTGTGAGACTTATTACTAAAAAATACACCAAAAAGCTAGAAGTGAAGCTGTGGTTCAAACAGTAGAGCACTAGCCTTCAGCACAGAAAACCCAAGGACTATACCCAAGCCCCGAGTTGACCATCAAGCCCTAGGACCAACATAAAAAAATCACATTATTTAAATTACAAAATTCAGTGCCTTAGCTCTGAATTCAGTCACTACTTATTATTTAGTAGGTATTTTGCTCTATTGATATGATAAAAAGGATACCCCTTTATTCATTTGTTTTTACCTTTTGAGAAAATTTCACCATTATTTATATAATGTGAGAGATAAATTTTACAAATTTATTTAAAAATTAATGGTTCCCTATATAAATTTCTGCTAGGTTAATTCTCCCAGAATTCGTCCTTGTTTTCTTTATGCTGTTAATTTCCTGATCAAAAGGCAGGAATAGAAGAATGTAATTCACCACTTGTGTCATGTTTCACATTTCCTTTAGCAGCCTCTACAGAAACAGGTCAGTATAGTTGTGGGGTGGATAGGGTGAGGGATAGAAATTATTAACTTCATTGCTAAAGTAGTTCTGTGTTTGCTAAAGAATGTGTCAAACAGAAAAAAGAAGGCAGATCACATCACATGTTGAAATTTGTAGCCTATTTGTAGTATGGTAATATGATCTGTTACTTGTTTAACAATCAAGTAGCAACTAGGACTTCAGATGTCTTCCAGACAGAATCTTGATGGTAATTACAAAGTTTTCCAAGTTCCCTGGGTAAAGAGTTCATTCAACTTCTTTTCACCTACTTGGGGTGTTTGGATTTGTTTTTCAATCTGTGGAATGCTCACCACTCCAGCATGGCCAGCATGGTAGGGTTTTCTTTTATTTGACAAGGGAGGTTCTGTGAGTACTTGTTTACACTTCCCATAGGAACCTGGTGTATGTCTTTCATTGGTCAGATTTGTCATGGTTATATATTATTTACATATCTAGTCAGTGCCTCCAATTTGTGCTTTAGATTGTGAAAGAAAAGCATCATTTATATTCATAGGAATATAAAAATAGTGGCAATCAATAAATGTAAAGGTATTCAGCTATATTACAAATAAAATTCCACTCTTACAATGTGTCATATTATCACTGTACACTATAGAAGGGATTGAAAGAAAATAACCAGCAGGAAAAGAAGAAACTTCTAGATAACTGTGGTTTCTTTTACCCATTCCATGTTATTTTGAATTAAGATATTAACCTTGAACTAAATACGCTAGATAAATTTTTAGCAAAATTTATTCTTTCTGTTCTAACAAAATTCATTCTCTACATTGAGCTCCTCAAATGTTGTGTAATCTTTGCTTAGGCTCTAATGGTTATTTGAAATGCGTGAAAGAAAAAAATAAATGAAAATGAATGTGGACATTTCATATACCATGAAACAGAATCCCTTGACTTTACTTTCTAAAGGTACTAGAATAAGAAAGGTAAAAAGAGAAAGTAAACAAGACTTAAACATTGGAAAATGAAAGATACATATATTGTTTAGTGTGTGTTTTTATGGTGGGAATTTTAAAGATCTGTATGTAGTCAATGTTTTTCTCTCAGATAACATTCTCACATAAACGTAATGTGTATAATTTACTTGGTGTGGGCAAATATTTTGTGACATTCAGGCTACTTGGATAAGCTAAAAGTGGCTATGACAGCTGTAGACAACATCACTTTCCAGGGTAGTGCAGTGGTTTCCCTGCTCTGAAATCTCCTTCACCACCTAGGGGTGTCCATTCCAGAAAGCCAGCCCAGGCAGGTTCAAAGCCAGACTCTTATCTCCAACAAACACTAGAAAACTGGAAGTGACACTGTGGCTCAAGCGGTTAGAGCGCTCACCTCGAGCTGAAGAGCATGGGGACAGTGCCCAAGCCCAGAATTAAAGCCCCACCACCGACAAAAAAAAAAAAAAAAAAAAAGATATTGGAGAGATATATGCTCTTGTTATTACTTTTCAACCAATTCATAATTGAGTAAAAAATAGACAAGTCAGTAGAACAGTTAGACAAATTTTGATTGGGGTAATTCCTTTGCCTAGTAATGCAATAAATAGAGGTCTTTCACCTGTGGGGAGTGATGTCCATCAATTGGCCTGAACAGTCAAAATTCCTACTAATGTTTGTAAATCATATGAAATTTTCAGCTTTAGTTTCCTCAAAAAAATAGAATTCTATCTTAAAGCGTTTTTGTCAAGATTCAATACGTTCACAAAACCAATACAGTGTAGTAGCACTGAGTACTATAGACCTTGGAGCATTATGAATAATAACCAAGTTATCCAGTCATCATGGTGATTATATTCTAGTTTGGGGAGACTGCTATTAAAATATATCCATATATATATAGGTATATGTAGTTATACTATGCTTGAAATTAATAAAACAGATGTAATGAGAGGTGGAACAAGAGACTATACTGGGAAAGAGGGGTTACAATTTTGTCAGGTGAAATGAAAACTATTGTTGATGTAGTAATTTTGTGCGAAGGTCTAAGAAGGTGAGGAGAGGGACAATATTTCAGAGGGAAGACCTATCATGATGGTTCTTATAATGTTCCTTTTATTTTGAATTCAAGCATAGTGGTTCCAGTAGTAATTCTTTGGAAGCTAAGATTGGGAATGCAAGACTATCCTGAATGAGAGATACCCTGTTTGGGGTGAGGGTTGAGCACGGATTTTGTAGCTTTTCCCTATATTCAAAATAGCATGTGGCTGAGTTTTTATTGCTATTAATTAATTGCTTGTCTTGTGGCTTGTCATGTGAACACAATCCTCAAAGTGAAACACATTCTCAAAATCTTGTATTCAGAAACACAGCCTAATTATTTCAGGGATTTTTTTGAGAGCAACAAAAATGAGAAATATTAGAATAGGAACTGATTTTTAAAGAATTGATGCAGAGACTGATATGATCAAGTTTTATTTTGTTTACTAGTGTAACTTTTTTAAAAGCACTAAAAGCTTGTTTTATTAAACCTTATTATAGAACGAAAGCTAAAAATAGATGAGTCTAAAACATTGATTTTTTTATCCATCTTGAATTTCATGGGGCATCCAAAATGATGCATCTTTCCCTTCAAATATTTATCCATCACTTGCAGACAAGTAGTATATGAGGCAATAAATAACAGACAGCGGGAAGAGAAGAAAACAGGTTTTTAATGCCTTGTGCTTAAACTGTCACTCTGGCAGGAAGTAATAACTGAAGCCTGCATTATTTAAGAGAAGGTAATAGACTACTTCCTTTTAGAGGCAGATCACTTTGAGATCTGCTGCCTTCAACCTGAAGCCCACTTTTCCCCAGTGAAAGATCTGAGTTGTGAGATGCACTGTGATGTGATCCTCTACTGGGTCTGAATTCTTTTCACACTAGAAGTGATTCCATTGACGTTTCTGCCCGTCATTCATCATTAAATGAAGAATCTTGTGCCACTAGCAAGCTTTCCCATATGGGAAAACATGATGTGCATAACAGATAGCACAGACACAGATCCACAATGATGTGTACTTGACTCTTCTACTTATTAGCCATAGAATGCTGCAGGTATAAATTTCCTAATGTCCTTGGGTTCATTTTCTCTACTTGTAAAGTAGAAGTAATAATACTAACTTAATATTGTTGTCCATCAACTCAATTAATGTATGTCATGAACTGAACCTTTCTTCTTGTTGTTAAGAAATAAATGTTTTTGCTTGAAAGATGAGTGAAAAATCTTCAACAAGTTACAAAAATATGTAGATATTTAGCTGCTGAGCTACACGCAGACTAGAAAGTATCCGTTCTTATTTCCTCTATTCCTCATAAATTTATATGTATCACAAATATTTCTGGGAATACGGTACATTAGTTCCCTACACAGATCTTATGTTTCAGATGTCCAATTAAATATATATATATATACCAAGTATATAAAAGAGAACACATTTTGAGGCTCATACTGCTCTGCACAGTAATAGAGTTGTATGATGGAGGTTGGCCGTATTGGAGTGTCAAACTTAATATTGTGTGTGTGTGTGTGTGTGTGTGTGTGTGTGTGTGTGTGTGTATGTATACATATATGCATTCATTTCTATGTTTTAGTTGCATAAAGCTGAATTTTACTTGATTTCTTCTGTTAATGCCTTTTGCTTTTTCAAGTCATATTTACAAATAATACTGGCTTGTTGGAATACCTTGGTGATTCTTTATGAATAGGGTAGCAGAAATAATCTAAATTTGTAGTGTGTCTTCAAATTACTAAATATTAAATTGCTCATCTTTGTTTAAAATAAACACATGCTCAAATACATTAATAGTAGTATTTTCAAATAAAATCATTCTAACAGGGTGATGATTGAATTTCACACTTTCAAAGAGACTGTCTTTTATTGCCCTGTAGATGAAATTTAAATAATATCTGCTCTGTTTTTCTTATTAAAGTGCACAATATGAGCTTATTGCACTATTTTTATCACAATGACTGGATTTTAATGCTTTTTTCTCATGGCCTTCATTCAGGGAGTAATTATGGAGTGTCTAGTTGTTGGATAAACCAGAGAAATAATAAAAATGTGTAAGAAATGTTCTTCTTTTGTTAAGAAGCAGGACTTACTGAAGACCAATTTTATGATGTGATATCTCATTATTAATATAATAGAAGTACATACAGGCAGCTGAGGGAGAAAGGACCTTAAGTCTGGCTGGGATTGTCACGAGCAGTAAAGCCCATGAGGCTGGCAATGTAAGCCAAGGATGGCAGTGAGGATAAAGGACATGTCCTGTTCAGAGAATGCCATTCAGAAGAATCAGTGTGACACTGGATGGTGTTACAGAAGAAGATATAATCATGATCAATGAAGCAGAGGCAATAGAGATACAGATGACAAAACTGGAACAGGTACCTTCCCTTATCTACAATTTTGATTTCTCTTTTTCAACTGTGGTCATTTGTGGTCCAAAGACATCAATATGTGTCTTGTCTCCGTCAAGAGATAGTGAAAGCAAGTGACAGGAAAGACACACACTGAGAGAGACCGAGAGAAAGAGAGGGAACATGCACATGATTTTTATCATGGTATATTGTTACACTTGTTAATATTTGATTACTATTAGTTTTTGTCAATTATTGTACCTACTTTGCAAATTAACCTTTATCACAGGGATGTACATTTAGAAAAAATAGTATGCATAGCATGTTGTAACACTTGTGGTTTCAGTTATTCACAGAGACTATTGGAACAGACCCCTCATGGATGGGGGAACTTATAAAAACCTACTTTTGCACATTGCATATTAGCAGTATTCAAAAACAGTGGTGAAGGAATTTTTCTACATGAGTGAATTTTCTAATACACGGTAAGGAAAAGACATTTGATACATTTTTGTGAAAAATGTATTTCATTGTTTCTTTGCATCATTAAACAAAGTGTAAAGACATTTTGCCCCTCCCCCTCACACAGTGCTGTCTGCTTTACTTCTTTTAGACTTTTTGAAGTTGGTATAACTATCAAATATTAGCTTTACTTTCTGCTGTAACAATCATGTCTTCCTGGATTATTTAAACATCTAGAAAATCTTTCCCTTTCTTTTTAAATGTTTTGTGCTGGTACTGGGATTTGAACTCAGACTTCTTGCTTGGCTTTGTTTCCATTCGAGGCTGTATCACTTGAGCCACACCTGTACTTCTGATTTTTGTGGTTAATTGGAGGTAAGATCAAGGTTGTGTTTGAATGGAGACCTCAGACCCCAGTTAGATAGGTACAACTATAGGAGTGAACCATGAGCATCCATCTCTACTTTCTTCTTATAGATTGTTTGATTTTTAATAATTCTTTTTTTATTGTGAAAATACCATACAGAGGGGTTACAATTACATGGGCAAGGTAATGAGTACATTTTTAAAATTTAAACTATTTGTTTTTTCCCTTCCCCTCCACAAATTATACCAACACCAAATACAGTGAAAACAGGGGTTATACCATGGAGGAGGGACATACAAAGCAACAAAGAAATCATCTTATAAATATGTTAGAAACAATAGCAAGAAAGTAAAACCATTTGAGTCCTTATCTTGGGGTTCATTTCGCCTAACATCAACTTACCTGACCATTTCTGCTTGTCTCAGACATATACTAGTTATTGCAAATAAGGGAAATCATGGGACCTATGTTTCTTTGGGCCTGGCTTACTTCACTTAATATAATGTTTTCCAAGTCTTTCCATTTCCTAACAAATGGAACAATGTCATTCTTTCTGATGGAGGCATAGAATTCCATTGTGTATATAAAACCCATTTTCTTGATCCATTCATCTACTGAGGGGCATCTGGATTGGTTCCATATCTTAGCTATGGTAAATAATGCTGCAATAAACATAGTTGTGCTGGTAGCTTTAGTGTGGTCTTATTTGTGATCATTTGGGTAGATGACCAAAGTACATTTTAGCATTTCTCTCTCTTTTAGCAAAGGATCCTTGTCTTTGTTTCTGATAGCCATTCTTCCATGGGTTTCCTTTAAATAGTCAATGTTGGGGTTGGGGCCAACACTTTTTATCTAGTTCAAATGTTTATAATTTATTTTAAAAATGTAAATGTCTTTGATTTTTTAAATTTTATTGTCAAGGTATTGTACAGAGGGGTTACAGTTACCTAAGTAAGGTAATGAGTATATTTCTTGTTGAACATTGTTATCTCCTCCATTTTTTTCCTACTATCCCTTCCTTCACACCCTCCCCAACAAAAGTTGTAAAGTTAATTTCCAACATAGTGTCTTTTGAGTATCATTGTTGCATTGAATCATCCTTTATCCTTGTTTCACCGTTTTGTTATTCCCCTTCTCTTTCCAAATCTGATAAACATAAAAAAAGACACAGGGTACCAGAATCAAGGACAGTGATAACCAGAGATAAACCAAAGGAAAAAGAAAAATGAAATAAAATAAAAAGAAAGAACTTGATACAGTAAGTACACTGATGACAACAAGGTCAACAACCAAAAAAATGACCATGTCTTTGATTTTTTAATATATTTTTATTGCAAAAATAGTGTACATAGGGGTTACAGTTACACAGTTATATGAGTAAGGTAATGAATACATTTCCTATGGAACATTGTTATCTCCTTCTTTGTTTTTCCTCTACCATCCTTTTCCTCCCCACCTCCCCAACTCTCCCCCCAAGCAAAGTGGTAAAGTTCGTTTTCAACATAGTGTCTTGTACATCTCATTGTTACAATGGGTCATCATTTTGTTATTTCCCTTTTCCTCCCCAAATTAGAAAAATGTATATACAAGATGCAGGTCACCAGAATCAAATGTAGTGAAAACAGGGGTTATACCATGGGGGAAGAACATACAAAAGAAACAAAAAAAAGTCACATGGTACATTATGTAGCATCTTCCTGTGATAACTGATGCTGGCCTTGAACTCCAGACTATACCACCATGCCTGGCTTTCCATTTATTTTCTGATAATTTATGTTGTGTGTGATTCTATCATCAACTAATTATGGATAATTATAATACTCTTTACATTTTTTAGTTCCCTATATTAGTTGTTGAGTTCTTTTGTATTATGAGGCTTTCCATATCCTTAGGTGTAAAGGGAAATCAATCCAGGACTGAAGGTACAGGGAGCTATTGGTTCCAGGCAAGCATGACCAGTGTCCAGCTTTATACAGTGTCAGTGGCTTTTCAGATTTTCATTTTGAAAGAAGTATTAATTATATCACCATAAACAATAGAAATTGCCCTCTCATCCAGAGAAGTATGATTTAAATTGATAACAGCCCACATGCTAGACTGATCTTTGAACAAAGTTTATTTAAATGTATTTTTTGGCTCAGTATGTAGGGAGAAGGCAAAAATTACATATCTTAGTTTAGAGATTTCCAACAACTTTCACCTATGTATTTGCTAATAGACTTTTTTTTTGTTTTGGTTGGTTGTGGGACTTGAACTCTGGGCCTGGACATGGACATGTCCCTCAGCTCTTCAGCTCAAGGCTAGTGCTCTACCACTTGAGCCACAGTGCCACTTCCGGCTTTTTCAGTTTATGTGGTGCTGAAGAATTGAACCCAGGACCTCTTGCATGCGAGGCAAGCACTATACCACTGAGCCACCTTCCCAGTCCCTGATAATAGACTTTTGAAACACAATGACTCTTCCTACAGTTAAAATTTTAATATATAAACTGTTAATCATGTTTCATCATTGAGCTAGGTGCTGGTGGCTCAGTCCTGTCCTAGCTACTCAGGAGGCTGAAATATAAGAATCACAGTTCAAAGCCACCCCAGATAGGAAACTCTATGAGATGCTAATCAGTTAACCACTAAAAAAGCCAGAAGTGGAGCTGCAGCTCAAGTGTTAGAAAACTAGTCTTGGGCAAAATGATGCTGAGTGATACTACACTGGCCCTGAGTTTAAACTGGCACACACACACAAAAAGTGTCTTCATTTTAATTTCTATTGAAGAAGTTGGAAAAAAAGCATAGTAAATTACACAAATTTCTTGACTTTGAAATATTAAAATATTTCTATAAAATAGTTTAGGTTTGTGGCTGTATATTGCTTTTACAAATACTATTATTGAGTACATATAATCAGAATAAGAAGTCAGTTCCAAGTTCTTGGAAGGTAAAAGTATTGTAGTAGTATGTGTGTAGTTACATACAACAGTAAAATCACAGATGCCTAATGATTAGATCATGAACTTAACAGCAATTATAATAAGCAGAATATATGATAAAGAACACACAGACAGCCCAAATAACAAATGTCTACTTCCTTAAACTATTCTCTCAGATATTTGTCGCTGTAGCAAAACTTTTCCACTGGCTCATTTTGTAATATTCATGAATTTTTTCAGAATTAGACAAAGATTGATCATACAAGATTTCTGACTCAGACACCAATGATATGCAGTCACAATTTAAACTTCTTTGCAAGGAAGGTGATGTTTATGTGGCTCAAAGTGAGGACATAAATACAGCTTGATTCAAATTCTTATATGGGAGACCTTACCCTAATATGAAGATCTACAGAAGACCATGAATAGGGGCTAAAATTAAAAGACCATGAGGAGGACATTAAAAGAAAGAGCATTTCATCAGGCAGAGAGAGAGAGAGAGAAGTGAAAGGTGTCCAGGAATCTCCCTGTGCAGTCCTGATGTTATAAGTCTCTTGAAGAAGTATGTTCTAGCCATAACGAATTTAACTGAGGGTAATGCAAGCCCACACTGTGGAATACTTCAGGAATAATACACATGTAATCTCTAGCTAACGATTTTTCTTACTTTTAGAATGTACTTTCCTTTCTCTTTTCCATCTTCCTTTATTTCTTTGTTTCTTTCTATCTTTCCTCTCGCTTTATCACTTCTCCCCTCCCATCCCCTCCACTAAAGGAGCATGATGAGCACTCTGGCCTAGAGTTGTGACTAGAAGTCACCATGGGAATCTTTTTTGGCATCAGGAAGAACAAGAAGACCTACAATGCCTTCTTCTCATCCTGCCGGGCTCACAAGGACTGGAATAGAGAATAAGAAGATGCCTGGGCCATTCTCCAGCAGCTCCAGCTAACGGGCCACATTAATACAGTCTTGGTTACAGCAACCTGGCCCTTACTGGGTACTACATTAAAGCAGGATTAAATAGAGCAGAACACATCTCAGCCTCTTGCCATCTTGTGCTGTCTACTTAGATGTAACAAATTATTGAAATGCAGTGTGGTCATTTCAATGCCTACCTTAGCTGAGATTAGATTTTATCTAATTAACACTTGACTGAGCAGTTTGGACTTGGTTTTAATGCATCAAAGACTTTACTAATTAGTACTTTTTTATCTATGCTGTTGTTTCAATGATAAGAATGACATGCTTAGAGTTTATATTAAGAAAACGTGTGTGTGTGTGTGTGTGTGTGTGTGTGTACGCGCGCGCGCGCGCACGTGTGTGTATGCAAAAAATAGGTATGGAGAACAAGAAATGTCAGGACCTATGCTTAGGTAATTAGTAACATTTACTACTTAAAGAGTATTTTCTTCACCGAAAGGCAGGGTTCTAATGTCCTCTAAAATTTTTAAAGATATTTTCATAATATTTTCTTTCACATATATTTATTAGAAGATTTTTTTCAGCTTATACATTTTTGAGATAAGTACTTCATATGTTAAACAGGTGTATTTTTCAATATGACTTCAAAAATGATCATTTCAGCCATGTATGCTATGCCTGGAATATATAATTCATGCATGTATTAAGGGGAATTACAGTTCAGGATGGATTCATAATGATATTGCCATCAAATTTTATGGATCAATGGAGATTATTAGACTGTCTGCAATCATGCTGCTTTTATAAAGCCCCGAGGTATAAAATGAATACATTATTTCCTTTTGCTAACCACAAGGGTCTAGATAGTGGATGACAGATGAGTCAAGCTTTCATGTTATATTAGTTAGTGTGGAAAGTAATCTTAGACCTAAATGTGTATATTTTTTAATGGGAAAGTTAGAAGTGGGTATTTCAGCATCCCTGAAAAAATCAGTTTATCTGTCAGCATTGAGCTGAGACCCCATACCAAGTAAAATATAAAAGTGGTTCCCAGTCAGATTTCTCACCAGCATTATCAGGCAGGTAAAGAAAATTCTTGAGTAGAACAACAACAACAAAAAAAAAAACACTTCTGAATCTCTATGTTCTTGTGGTCCTAACTCTATGCTTTAAAATAAAACCAGGTGGAGAACCAATTGCTATAGATTATGTTAGGTTATATATAGTATTCAGTGGAAATGAAAATATAATACAAAACATAAATAAAATACAAAATGGGACAAGACATCTATCTTTTACTGTCTGTGGCTGAAGGAACACATGGAAATATGAAATGATACTTTCAATTCTAGCAAATGATGCATAGAGATTATGTAAGCAAAAAAAGATATATACATTCTAAGGGTTGAGCACAGTATGCTTTTTTTCTTCCTTTAGTTATTAAAAACTTGGAACAAAATATACATGGCCTAAATTTATACCCCTTTAAGCATTTTAGGTGTAGAGTTAAGTGACTAAAAGTGTGAACACCAGTCACAAAATTCAGTCATCTCCAGAATTATACTTTGTATAATGCCTTCAAGGTTCATGCATACTCTTTAGCATGTGTCAGAATTGTATTAATTTAAGGTTGAACAATATTTTGGTGTGTGTGTGTGTGTGTGTGTCTGTGTCTGTGACTGTGTCTGTGTCTGTGTGAGCACATTTTCTTTGTCTATAACCTACTGACTGATGAACATTTAGGTTGCCTCCATCTTTGGCTGTTGTGAATAACATTTCTCTGTGGACATAGTAGTTTTGAGTCGAGGCTGTATGTTCTTTTGGATTTGTTGGATCATGTGACAGTTCTGTTTAGTTTAGCAGGAAGTGTTTTGCTATTATCTCTTCCTTTCCATAACATACCCACTCTAGCAGAATGCGTGTTTTGGTCATTTTGCATCTTTCCTTTTAACGTCCTGAACTAGTGTGTTCACTAGTGAAGATACACCACAGAGGTTGCAGCATCATTACAGTTGCTGTTTACTTGCCATTTCCTTAGAGGCAGGTGGCTTACAACCCTAAATGTCAAATAAGATTCAAGAACGAATAAGTGAATTTGTCCATCACTCTTAAATTAGAATATTTCTATCACAAATACATTTGTGGATACAGTGGTTATGGTAATGTTGATGGCTTCTCCTAATAATTTTTCAATCTTACTTGAGTATCTCTATACATTGTTTTTTGTAAATTTCGTGTGATATACTTGATAATATTGAGCAATGTTGTAAACTCTGAACAGCTAGAGAAAAACAAAAACTATTCTGGATAACGATGAGAATAAAAAATTCTTAAAGATGGTTATGTCTGTGTAGGACCTAGAGCTATTTGATTTTTTTACATGAATTAATATTCACTTTTAGCATCTACTTCTTTTGTTTTTCTTCTGGTACCTGGCATTGAACTTAGGGCCTGGGGCTTTCTAAACTGTAACTACTGAAGCTACAACTCCACTCTGACTTTAGGCTAGTTTATTATAGATAGACTTTCATAAGCTTTTCTGTCTGGGATGGCTTGAAACTGTGATCCTTTGTAGGTAGGATTACAGGCATAAACCATCAGTGCCCAGCTCAGTACCCACTTCTTACTAAATACTAAATGTGTCATTTTGAACAATACTGACCTACCATGTATGTGTATTTAATAGAATTTAAAAATGAATCAATTTATGAGTGAATCAATTTATAACTATAGATTGAATCATAAAGATGTTTCACATATGTATATATATATATATATATATATTCTTGGTTCCTAAGTTTGGATCTTTTCAAGTTGAATAATTATAAAAGGAGAACCAAGATTTCTGGTCAACTCACTGTGTGTGTCTCGGGATTGAGTTTTAGAATTGTACTCTTATAAAATGTATAGTCTTATAAAATGTCACTAGTTTATACTTTTGTGAAGACTCTATCATATGACTCATAAAAATGACATATGACTCATAAAAATGATATTTACGACTAAAAGTACATATTTGGTCCTTGACTTAAACGTTATTCTTTCTTAACATAGGGATGTACAAAGTGTATTGAAAACATAAAAATGTTTTAACATGACAGGCTTTAATGATGTTGTACTTTCTTACAAGATACATCCATTATTGAAAATTTATGATTACTTGTAATATAATTCCATATAAAATTGTATGTATAGCCTGATTCTCTTTATCATCTCTGTATTTGGCCCAATTTATATATTTCATCTTTAACTTCTTCAGGTAAAAACAAACAAAACAAAAACAAGACAATTTCCCTAAAATACAAAAATAAATCAAACAAAAGAAAAACTTCTTACTTTATTTTTCACCTGAGCTTTAAGAACTATTTGTCATGAAATAGTTCTTGTGCTCAGGAACTGTTGTTCATAATGATCTATTCTTATGCCATCATTGAAGTCAGAGTTTTCATTTCCATTATTACCTGTGTTTATAATTAATTTTCATAGTAACCAACACAATTACTGCCTAGGCCTATTTTAGTTGAATATATGCAGCCTATTTCATTCTGCCTAAGAACAATCAAGGATAGGAGAAGGCAATGAAAATACATTAAGAAATAGTTTTCAGTATCTTATTCTAAATGTTCTTTGTGTTAAAACCGTAAACTGTAGTTACATAAATGCTTTAAAAAATAAGGCAATAAATCTGGCCTAATTTCTCCCATTGTTTGCAATGGAAAAATTATGACACTGAAAATGCTAAGTAATTTTATACAGTGATAGAGCTCAAACTGAAACATTTTTCTTCTCTATTTTTGATAGATTCTTTTTTTCTAAAATTAGGTTTCCATGTCCAGATCACACGAAAAGAACATATTCTAACTTCTAATCAGTTCCTAATCCAAAATTGAATTAATGACTTCTGGTCCCATCCTTATTTTAATTAATTAATTAATTAGGTTTTAGAACAAAATTTCCCTATGTTGCTAACACTGGCTTTAAACTTTTGATTCTCCTGCACCAGCCTAGGTGTTTCTTCTCTATTAATACAATTTAATTGAATTTTATCTTATTTTTGTTCCAATACCAGGGCATATTCTCAAAGCCTTCATTCCTTAGCCATTTTTTTCAAGGATAGAGCTCTACTCTTGGCCCACACCTCCACTTTTTGCTTTTAAGTATTTAACTGGCAATAAGAGTCTTAACAGCATCTCACAGATTTTCCTGCCTGGGTTGGCTTTGAACCACATCCTCAGATAATCAGCCTGTTGAGTAGCTAGGATTTCAAGAACGAGCCACTGGCACCCGACTCCCTTCTTCATATTAAATGATCACTTAAACTAAAAGGTTTTTTTTTTGTTGTTGTTGTTTTTTTTGAGTCCGGTCGTGGGGCCTGAACTCTGGACCTGGGCACTGTCCCTCAGCTCTTCAGCTCAAGGCTAGCGCTCTACCACTTGATCCACAGCGCCACTTCCGGCTTTTTTCTTTTTGCTTATGTGGTGCTGAGGAATCCAACGCAAGGCCTCAGGCATGCAAAGCAAGCGCTCTACCACTGAGCCACCTTCCCAGCCCAAACTAAACGTTTTGAAACAAAGCACTCTGATAATATAGAAATATTAACAAGTCATGTATTTAACAACTCAAACATCACAAAATTATTAAAAATTACTTATTACCTCAGTAGCCCACATCAGAAAGTGCATCAGGTCAATGGAGTCCCTCGCTAACCAACCTATGCAAGGAGTCTTCCATGAGCATTCCTGTCTTAGACTTAGTCACTTAGCCACACATAGTCACTGGCTAGAGTGCAACTGGAATGTTCAACCTCACACTCAAACTTCAGGAGGTCCACATGTCAGATAGGGTGATTCACCTGTGTGTGCCAAATAAACACACATGGTAAAGAACAGGGAAATATTTGTTATCTGGCAGTTACAGGATTACAGTACTTCAGTACCTCATCATCCATCTTCTGAAAGGTGGAAATTTGCCTTAAATGTTATAGATTATATATGCCCAAATGTAACAGTCTTGAGTCACAGGTGTGTTCAGAAGATGTCAAAGTTGGCCAGAGATAGCATCAAAGGTACCCTGAGAGTCCATTGTCTCAGAATTGTTCAGGTGTGACCTTGTTATATATGAGTTTTTGATGCCTGGCAAGTGGAACAGCCCTTCTTGGCTTCCAAGTGGGCAGCAGAAACTTCAAGAGACATTGGCTCAGGTTCAAGGGTATAGGTACAAAGTGCAAGCAGTTGGGGATGCCTAACCTTTATTGTGCTACCTACTAATTCCTGGGCCCAAATTAGGAGTCCTTGACCTTCAACCAGAGAGAGCTTTTAAATATCTCTTACAGGAGTACACTATGGCTGAGGCTGACAGTTGTGTTTCTCAGAGTTGGAGATGTGTGTCTTTAAATACTTTGTTGAGTGATACATCTGTGCCTTTGTGATTGACAGATTCCTTATATAACCTGGAAAACACCAACTCTAACTCTAAGGAAAACACCAACTCTAACTCTACTATGTATAACTAAGAACTTGTCCAAATTAAAAGAGGTCATTAATAGACTGGAAAGAAAAAGAAAGCATTGAAATAAAAGTATTCAGATTACAGAAATATATATAATCTTATATACCTTCAAGTAACACTCCACTTGAAAAATACCTACCAACTACTCTGAGAAGTTTAGCATGTGTTTATGAGTGTGAATATTTACATAGGCCTCACAGATCCTCTCTGTAATGTTTAGGACAATTTAATAGTCTGAATATTCACTTTGTTTGAATAATTCTGTTTGGAGTACTTCTCCTTGGCAGGTGCTATGTTCTTGTGTTTGTGATCTGCCTCAGAATTTAAGGAGAATATTGATTTACTATCTCACTGGTTTGTATGTGGTTGGCATTCCACATGCCAAATGATCCAAATATTTTCACCTTCCCTCAAGTTACTTAGTAGATTACTAAATCTGAAGAAAGCCCCTCCCCCACTTGCTTGCCCCCTGCCCAGGTCTCCCTTCTGTCTTTTTGAAGGATTTATATGACCCAAGCAATTTGTGCCATACTGGAACATTGCATTGGCTCAACCACAAGGCTAGCTCACAATTTTTCATTTTCCAAATATCAGCACCATTTTTCATTTCAAGGCAGACTATAAAGTCAGTCTTGTGGAAACTGTGTCCAGAGCTGGAACATTTAGGTAGTATTTCTCAGCAGATTTTGAAGGAAGAGAAAATTATATGTGGTTGATCCACAAATTAAAGGAAAAGGTTTTGGAATTATTATGAGGGTTGTATACATAATTTCTACCAATAGTATTGAAACAAATATCCTGTTATTGTAGAAGGAAAAAAATCCTAGATTTCCAAGGTAAAAAGCTCCTCTTAGATATGGAATATGATACCTGCACTTAGTATATGTTGCTAGTGGCTCCTTGGACCTTGGGTTCTTTCCTTAATCTCATTTTTTGGCTCCTTCAGGCTCTCATAATTTATATTTATATGATCAACACTTTGCAAAGCATCGAATTGCCTTTACTTTTTTTTCTTAGTAATAAAATGAGAATGAATATATACAGATATATAATTACTGGCTTACTACACATTTTTAAATTTTTATAAACAATGAGTTAAATTTTCAGAAGGAAATTTTATCAAAATTTATGAACTGCCAGAGGATATGCCCATTAAATGGTTTCAGCTTGGTAAGATTTTCTTTTTTAATTGTGTATGCATGGTCCCATAATATATATTTATACAAACATCTTTCTTTCCATATAAGTGATATATGAGAGTATATTAAATATGCTTTGAATATGAACCCAAATTTACCTCAGTTTTGTAAGCAGGGAGGGAAATTTATGTAATTTTGAAGCATGAAATTACATTTATAGACATATGTGTTACATGCTTACATATTTGGCTTACATTATAGATAAGTATGTTGTTTAAAATCTTGATGGGTTTTGGAATGTGACTTAGTAGAGTGCTTGCCTAGCATGCATGAAGGCCTGGGTTCCATTCCTCAGCACCATATAAACAGAAAAAGCTGGAAGTGGCATTGAAGCTCAAAGGGTATAACACAAGCCTTGAGCATAAAAAGCTCAGTACTCAAGCCCTGAGTTCAAGCCCCAAGACCAACAATAAACAAACAAACTAAATAAAATCTTGGTTAACAAAAACTGACTTCTTGGCTGTTTAGCATCACATTTCACCTATTCGTGTAGGTTAATTATCAAGATGATAGATCGTATTTATTATAAAAGGCTGTCAAACCACTGGAGAATAAGATGGGGGTTCAAATATACAAACATCACCTGTCATTGATGGCTTATGTAATCATAGCTGTAATCATAGCTACTCAGTGGTTGAGATCTGAGGATGTGGGCTCTAAGACTCTTATCTTCGAAGAACCAGTAAAAAGCTGGAAGTAATGTGTGATATAAGTAGTAGAGCACCAGTTTGAGGGCAAAGCTAAGCAAGAGCAAGAGGCTTTGAGTTCAAATCACAGTACCAGCACAAATATATTAAGGAAAAGCCAAAACATATGAATTTAGATTTTACATCTCTTCCAGCATGAAACTTTGATACAATACAATGAGGATATATTTGGATTACTTTAAATGTCTGATAAACTGAAATGAAAAACATTTATAATAAAATCACTGTACACAATCAGTGTATTTAACATGTTAAATATACAGAATATTCATGAACAAAAAATATAATACTCAATTATTTAATAGAATATTCATGAACTCATAAACATACAGAGTATACCTGTTTTCAATTTAGAATTGTCCTTTATAAAATGGCACTCCCATATCCTCCATCCATCAAAGCTAAAATATAAAACAGAATCCAAAATTCTTTCTCCTCCATACTAGTAGCCATTGTCCTGTTTTTTAGTGCTATAGATTGGATATGGCTTTCATTGAACTTTTTAAAAATAGAATCATACACTATATATGTTCTTGTATGTGGCCTTTGTGTGTGTGTGTGTGTGTGTGTGTGTGTGTGTGTGTGTGTGTGTGCTAGTCCTGGGTCTTGAATTCAAGTTCTGGGCACTATTCCTGAGCCCTTTTGCTTAAGGGTAGCACTCTACCACTTGAGACACAGCTCCAGTTCCAGCTTTATGGTGGCTAATTGGATATAAGAGTCTCACATACATTCCTGCCCAGGCTGGCTTTGAACTGTGATACTCAGATCTTAACTACTTGAGTAGCTAGGATTACAAGCATGAACTGGTGCCCTGCTTGTAGCTGGCTCTCTTACATCCAAAACTATGTTTTTCAGATTTGCAAAGTATTTCTGCTGGATTATTCCATTCATTTCATACATAAGTTACAAGTTTGGTTATCTGTAAACATATATCTTATTGACAATCTCCTAATGTTTTCTATGAATATCATTACTCTGAGTATTTGTGCACATGTCTGCTGGCAAACACTTCTATATATTCTAGAAGTATGTAGGGTTAATTTTCTGGGTTATATGGCATGCATATTTTTTCCTTTAGTAGACACCAGGTAGTTTTCTAAAGTGAGGCTTCAAATTTGAATACTGTGGAACAATGGATTATAATTTTATTAATAGCACTTCTTTATAAACAGTGATTTTGTTAGAAATTACATTTCAGGCATTAGGATAGATTAGCAATATTTTCTTTATTTGTTTCTCAACTTTTGATATGCCTATTGCACAATGGTAACAAGTTAACTTTTGTATCAGGGAAGCTAAATTTGATCTATGGATGTAAATTACAGAAGGAGATTCTTGCTCCCATGCAAAAGAATCATAAATACATTGAGATGCATGGTTTGATGTGCTTAGCATCCTTTAGACTGTGTGAAACCTAGCATTCCTCCTCACAGTCACCACACACTGGCTTGGATTGCTAGAACACTCCCTCTTTTCCATCACTTTCTGTCGATCCTCTTGGACAAGTTATTTACATTGTAAATAGATAATAAGTTAATTTTCACATATTGTTCTAAAACGCTGAATTGCAACTGCTGTGATCTATTCCCCAGTATTATTTTTTAAGGTGGAATTAAGTGCTATAATTAATGGGAAGCAGCTGTGTTCTCACAAGTAAAAGTATTCTCTAGACATATGCTATGTTTTACATTTTAAAATTATACCATGCTATGTAATAAGTCAAGAAGGCAACCAGGTTAATCTAGTCTAAATGGGGGTGGGAGTGGAGAGATGCTATTCTGGTATACCTCTAACTTCTAACTAATACTTTTGTCTGCAAAACAGTCTCTCCTGCCAGGACTTGGTTTCTCAGACTATGTTCTGACAGTCATTTCTATCAGGTACACTATTAAGGGTCATGCAATTAAATGTAAGAAGTAGAATATATAAGGTATTATTAGAGACCCGTTAATACAAAACGATGACATAGGCCATTCTAGGGAGATTTAATAAAATTGATCTTTAAAACAAAAAAAAAAGCAAATTAGTGTTTGCATTTATAATCACATTCATTTGTTGGGAGAAAGTTTGTAGTCTTAAAAATATATAACATATGATTTTAAAATAAGGTTATCTGACCTTATTTTCTATCTTTACCTTGAGAAACTGGTTTTAATATGTCTAGTTTAGCATGAAGAAAACATGAAGTTAAAGAAAATGCTGGTGAGGGTGGGAAGGGAGGTGAAGGGTAAACAAAGGAGGAGGCTGCAATGCTTGGTAAGAAATGTATGCAGCCGGGCGCTGGTGGCTCACGCCTGTAATCCTAGCTACTCAGGAGGCTGAGATCTGAGGATCGCGGTTCAAAGCCAGCCCGGGCAGGAGAGACCGTGAGACTCCTATCTCCAATAAACCACCAGAAAACCGGAAGTGGCGCTGTAGCTCAAGTGGTAGAGCGCTCGCCTTGAGCTGAAGAGCTGAGGGACAGCACCCAGGCCCAGAGTTCAAGCACCACGACCGACAAAAAAAAAAAAAAAAGAAATGTATGCATTGTCCTGCCCATGTAATTGTTACCCCTCTGTACAGTATGTTCACAAATAAAATAAAATAAAATTAAAAAAAAAAAAAAGAAATGGATTAAAAAAAAAAAAAAGAAAAGAAAATGCTGGTGTATTTGACTTAATGCTTACTACCTCAGCTCTAACTCAAATTCCATTATTTTTACTATTTTTGAACTTACATGTTATTTTATTTCAATTAATCTCTATAATTGAGATTCATATGACAAAATGAATGCTTGTGAGAATTATCAACTTCCTTTGAATCACATTTTTTGCTGTTTATACATTTTAAGGTCAGATCATCAGGAACAGACATCATTTTACTTCTTCCATTCTGATTTGAATTCCTGGGCTATGGATATAGCTCAGTGGTGAGTGCTTTAATAATATGTAGAAGGCCCTATGTTCAATCTCTAGCATCACACATGCAATGATTGCTTTTATTTCTTGTGTTGGCATAATTGCACTAAGTAGAATTTCTTGGGCTTGTTGAATAGAAGCAGTGAGAATGAGTATAATTCATACTCACTTATTTCTCTTTTTTTTAATACTTAAGTAGTTGTACAAAGGAGTTTCAATTTAACATGTAACTTGTGATTAATTTAATCTTGACCAATGTCATATCTTTTATTCTCTCATCTTTCAAATACCTATGTTACCAGTTCCATATTCACAAATATATATCAAATATTATGACTATAGTCACCATTTCTTTTTGGTCTAAGACCAATATTCAAACTCTTGCTCTGATGCGATACCTACTTAACCATATTTTTAGATCTGTGCTTACAATGAAAACCATAGGTTTCTTGTTTTTATTTTTGTTTTTCTGTGGTATGTTACTAATCTTTCCTGACAGTTACATATTGGCCCACTTTTTTATTTCTCCATTCTTTCTTTTAAGACAGAAAAATCAAATGAATCAAGTTCTTAAATAGGTTCTTGGCCAGGTTCTTGGCAAAGTACTACTTGGTAAGGGAGAGAAGCACACACAATTGTTCTATCTAGGAGTGCAAGAGAAATCTCAAATGTTTCCACTCCTGGCTCTCTATGCTTTTAAATGGGTATGGATTGAACCACATGAGATTGCCATAGTTTTAGATCTAAAAATAACAATATCATAATGTTTTCTATTTGCTCTGAACATTATCTTGAGTTATCTTTGCTCTCCATTTTCTATTGGAGTGATCTAACAGCTCTTCAAAATCACTCACCCTTTTATTTCCTGTATTCTCTCTCTCTCCCCCTTCTCTCTCTCTCTTTCCTTCCTTCCCTCCTTCCTTCCTTCCTTCCTTCCTTCCTTCCTTCTTTCTTTTTTTCTTTGTTTCTTTCTTTTTCTCTCTTTTGTCTTTGTGGAATTTGAACTCATGGCCAGGACACATACCCCTCTATTTTTTCTCAAGTCTAACATTATTCCTCTATAGCCACAGTTCCACTTTCAGCTTTTTTGTTGGCTACTGAGAGGAAGAATATTACAGACGTCTTTCCAGGCTGGCTTCAAACCCCAATTCTTAGATTTCAGACTCCTGATATAACTAAGAGTACAGGGGTGAGCCATCTGCACCTGGCTTGCTGTATACATTCAGTGGATGAAATAATCCCCTTAGAAGTTAGTTTATTCCAGGGATGATAGCACATCAAGATTGTGGGAAATACATAAATAAAATGAAACAATAGTCCTAATTAGTTTTTGCAAAAATAATTACCTACATTTTACTAGTTATTATCCTATGCATTCACCCTGCCCTGTACAACCACATGACCACTGTAGTCCTATGATTAACAAGGAAAACAGGAGAAGCTGTTTCTGTACCTAGCATAGTTAGTTTTTCAGACATTAAGGCAGAATGTTGACATGCTGATGTTTAAGACCAATGAGAAGTTGCTAGAAAGCAATATGAAATTTAAAAATAATCAAGGTGATTGCTAAAAATGGCAATTCTTAATATAGTCACTATTTATCAATGTCAACCTGTCATTTACTTTCCCTGTCTGAATCCAAGCTTTTCCCCTTCATGTTAAAATTCCTTAAGGAGGCACTCATACCTACAAACCTACACTGTTCAAGAGGCTGCGATCTGAGGCTCTGGGTTTGGTGCCATCCTGGCCAGGAATGTCAGTGAAAATTTTAATCTGCCATTAACCATCAAAGAGCTGGAAGTGGAATTGTAGCCCAAGTGGTAGAGTGCCACATTAACAAAAAGCTAATGGACAGCACCCAGACCCTTCATTCCATCCTGCCATTAATACAAACAGAAAAACAAAATTAAAAATGGGTAACCGAATAGGTCTTTGAGTAAAGATCAGCAGTAGTAAACTATACTTTTATTTAGGCAAACCAAGAACAGCAGGTGTGAGTCCAGTTTCGAGGCTCCAGGGTGCTTGAGAAATGATAAGAGGACACTGTGGCTCGTGAGGAAGGGAGAGCAAGGAAAGCAAAGAGGTCCTAGGACTCAGGGGTCACCTTCACTCTGTCAGTGCTCTGGCGTGTTCTCTGACTGAGATGGAAAACTTGTGAGCCTGTGAGTGGAGACAGGACACGCTGATGTGTACTTCACAGTGCTATGTGGATGAAAGTCACCAAAAAGGAAATCCATCAGGATTCATACTGAATGAAGGATGAGAGGAAAGGGGGCAGACTTCCATGCATGAGAAGCAGGCCAGCAGAGTATGCCGGTGGAGCCATTACAACCTACTTAACAGGGATTCTTCAAACCCTTTTCCAGACCCCCATCATGAAATATGTTTAGAAAGTGAGGGGCTGACAGGCAAAACACATCATCTCCTGCCTTCAAGGAGTTTCTACCTTAGCTATACCAGGTCCATAATGGAAATAGGAATGAGTCAGATGGGGCCTGAGAAAAAGTAATGTATACTTTAGCTTGTGGGAATATGAGACAGCTCCTAGATCAGATATGCTTGATTTGAGTCTTGAAAAGAATAATGGAAAATGGTCAGATTGTAAAGGTACCAAGCCAAGGGTCCAGAATATTTTTTTTGTATTATAGGTATATAAACCTACAGATAGGATAAAATTGAGCTTTAAAAATTTTTAATAGGCAATGTTCTGTATTTTACTCAGTATCATTCCTCTTTCTTCAGCCATATTCTTTTGTAGTCTTTTTATTCTGTTACATTTATTATAATACTGAAAGTATTTGATGAATATTAGTTTGCTTACAGAAAAAAATTCTCTTTAAATACCTTATCTGTCTTTCTATGTTTGTATGGGCAAAGTCAACCGGGAATTTCTTTTCCATGTTTCCCCTTCCTTTCCTGCTCCTTCATTTTTACTCTCTTCAACTTTGATTCTTTCTGCTCTCAGAAAGACCTGAGTGTAGAACTTAAATATGTTATTATTTATGCTTATAATTGACTTCATCTGTTACACTTTTTTTATTGTGAAAATACTGTACAGAGGGTTACAATTACATGAGCAAGGTAATGAATACATTTTTTTTTATTAATTATATATTTTTTGTGAACATACTGTACAGAGGAGTTACAATTACATGGACAGGATAATGCGTACATTTCTTATCAAGCATTGCAGCCTCCTCCTTTGTTTACCCTTCACATCCCTTCCCAGCCTCCCCCCCCACCCCCCCCACCCAATCCTCCCCTCCTCCTCCCCCCCCACCGCACCAACGTTGTAAAGCTCGTTTTTGACATGACAACTTGTACTTCTCATTGTTGCAACGGGTCCACCTGTATCCTTAAACGACTTGTTTTTCCCCATCTCCTCTACAAGTTATACTGACATCAAATATAGTGAAAGCAGGGGTTATACTGTGGGGGAGGGACATACAAAGCAACAAAGAAATATCTTATAAATATGCTAGAAACAATAGCAAGAAAGAAAAATCACTTGTGTGCTTAGCTTGGGGTTCATTTCGCCTAACATCAACTTATCTGACCATTTCTGCTTGTCTCAGACATATACTGGTTATTGCAAATAAGGGAAACCATGGGACCTATGTTTCTTTGGGCCTGGCTTACTTCGCTTAATATAATTTTTTCCAAGTCTTCCCATTTCCTAACAAATGGAGCAGGGTCATTCTTTCTGATGGAAGCATAGAATTCCATTGTGTATATATACCACATTTTCTTGATCCATTCATCTACTGAGCGGCATCTGGGTTTTAAACAAGATAAACATTCATTAACTCTCTAAAACACATTCTGAATGTTCTCACTAATTCTGTTTTCTGTGGCTGAAAATACAGGATAAAACCCCCCCACAAAAACCTTAGTAATGTTGTAGATTGTACACAGTATTGATATTGACTGAATGAAATTGGTTTTCAAAATACAGTTTCAATTTTGGTTTAACATTTTTCTGTTTTAATGATTTCTGCTCTGAATCTATAGAAAGTTATGCATTTGTTGGGATGTTACTAAGCTGCAATTCTTAAATATATAATGGGAACATCAAGAGATGATTTGTTCAGTAATAATTTTAGCAAAAATTATTCAATTTTTAAATTCTAATTATGTGAAGGGAGAAACACCCAAGGAAGCCCTGAGATAAGGATGATGAAGAAGAGGAGGCTGAGGAGGAGGAGGAGGAAGAGGAGGTGGAGTAGAAAGAGGAGGAAAAGGAGGGGGATAAGGAGGAGGATTTTTGCTGGTCCTTGGCCTTGAAGTCAGGACTCAGGCCTCCTCACACTGACCTTTCATTTTATCACCCAAGGCTGGTACTCTATTACTTGAGCCACACACATGCCCTGGCTTTTTCTGATTAAATGGAGATAAGAGTCTCATGAATTTATCTACCTGGGCTGGGTTTGAACTGTGATCCTCAGATCTCAATCCTTTGAGTAGCTAGTATTACAGAGGTGTGAGGAGAGACTCCCTCAGGTTATTCTTAGATGCAAACAGTTTTGCCCATGGCATTCCCACTGGAGTGCTGCCAGGAAAATAGGTTGACCCACCAAATCTTGCTCAATTTGCCATCCTCTCTTTTTTCCTAGGAAATCACCAGTGAAGGGGACAATGCTAATTAGGATGCTTTTTACGATAATTTTTTTCATTTTCAGAAATTGACATGTTTGCCACTTTCCATGTTAAATAAGTTTCCTCACTTAGTAACGTGGGCTGTGCTGAGGTAATTGTGTGCTTGCTGCAGATAGTTGACCATGGAGAAGACAAGTGCAAAAAGCAATTTTTGCAACAACCAACCAGAACACCCTGTTCCACTCCTAGTAAATTAATGGATTTAACCTTGCAGCTGTTAGCTGTGTTATTATGCAAATAGTCAGAGTAGTTTGAAAGCCAAGGGATTCTCTATAGAGAAAGTTGTTTCTTTCTTCTTGCAAATTCCAAGTGACTAGATAATTGACACATTGTGTAACCATGTTAAGGGAAGGAATACAAATATTTTCAGTAAACCTACTCAGTTCCATTTTATGTTACAATATTTACAGCAATTTACTGTAAGACCTTTGCTTAGAACAGTACTATTTAGCCCTGTAATGCTAGTTTCCACAGACAATCCCGTATGAAAAGAAAGAAAGATGAGAAATATTGCATGTGTTGTATCCTGATATTCTAATTCTAGAAAAAGCTGCCTTTTGTTTGAACTCCAGTGTAATGGTCTGGTCATATTGAATGAATTCAAAGCAATGCATTTGCATGCTAATCCATGGCAGGCAAGAGAACTGTGACTTAATTACTTGATCAAGTTGATAGCCACTTTGGTTTTTGAAACAGAACTTAGATTTATCCCACATCTAAAACACTTAGAGTTGAAGGGTTCACTCTTGGTAATTGATCATTTGTAACTATCAGTCAAAGTGCTCTTCACTGATGTTCCAGGCTATCTAATGAAATCTTTGAGGATTTAAAAAATACTTTAAACATAAACTCTATGAATAGGAAATGGTGGTTTCTGTCTGGTAAGACTTTAGTAAATCAATGAAAAAAAAGATAATTGATTCATCCGTTTTAATGAAAAATTTGCATAGATTAATTTTTGTTTTGTAATAACAGTATATACTTATAGTCTGCTTTATATTATGAATTAATATAAAAATTAAATATCTTTTAGATATATCCTTGTCATACACATGCACAAAATTTGAAATTGGAATGTTATTTGTCCTTTGATTTTTTTAATTTTTAATCTTAATGTAGCTGTATTAAGGAGTTCCGTTTAACAAAATAGTTTATGAATACAATGTATCTTGATTAATTTCACCATTTTCAACATTCTCATTTATCCCTCCCCTACCCATCCTTTTCCTCAGTCTTTTTAATTTTGTAGTAAATACCTTGAATTCTTGGCAGCATTCTCCTCTTCTACTCATTATTCTTCTACCCCACTCTCCTTGATCCTACCCCACCCCTTTCAAGCACCTGCTTCCTGGTGTTTATTTTGTTGAAGCTGAATTTTACCTTTCTAGGGAATTATTCTAAGGAATTATTCCAATGAATCTATCATATTTCAATTAATATGTCTGTAACCACTTGCTTACCCCCCCAGTGAATTTACATGTAAGTTTATAAGCTAATAATAGTTTCTACATATAAAACATGTATCCTGTGTCTCTAAACCTGATTTATTTCACTTAATTTTTTCAAGGTCTATGTCTTAAAAAGTGATATTATATCATTCTTCCTAATGGATGAATAAAATTTCATTGTTTATATGTACTACATTTTTATGAACCATTCATTCATTGAGAGGCATCTGGGTTGATTCCATACCTTGGCTATGGTGAATAGTACTGCAATGAACATGGTTGTATCATAGTTTATAATTGTTTATATTGTATCACAGTTTATAATATTTTGAATACCCATCTTTTCTTCATCATTAAGTAAAAGGCTTGACAAATTCATGAGACAATACAGATTTGTAGCATAATATAAGCAGAACAGATATAGAAACTTTAAATCACAAGGGAAATAGTATATTTTAATGATATTGGTCTATATTTCTTGTTTCAACTTTCATTAACCTTCATGAAGTAATATCATTCTCATATTTGCATCTCAAAAATTTTTAGAACTAAATAATTGTTTAAACTTTTTATCATATATAAAATTAATAAAGAAAAATTATTTATAAAATTAATAACAAGGGTGGTATTGAGACAGATGAGGGAGAATGATGGAGTGATATTAATCAAGATGCGTTTTATTCACAAGTTGATATGTTAAATTGAAAAATTTTGTGATACTACTTAGAGATAATAAAAAGAGTTAAAAACGAACTGGATTTTGAAGGTATAATAATGCTTTTGCTTTTCAAGACTCTGGCATATTTAAGTAGGTTCATCAAAGATTATGCTTCATGGTGTAGACATCACTGGTTTTCCTAGCTAGCTAGCTAGCTAGCTATTCAATCATGGTTTCCCTTGTATTTGAATGATATCCTGGGTACTTCTCTTTTCACTATTCCACTTGTTTCTGTCCATTGTTTCTCCTCTGTCATCTCTCTGTGATTTTCCCCAGAGATGCTATCCTGATTTGGGCTTTTATTATTACTTTCTTTTAACCTTTGTAGTTTGGCATATGTGTTAAACAATATAATGTTTAGGTTCATATGTTTTGTGACTTTGAAATAATGTAGAATCCTCTGACATGTTTCTTTCACTCAACATTTTGTCACTATGCCATTTATTTCATTACACGTAGCTGAGGCTAATTTTTTTTTTTTTTTTGGTGAGTCGTGGGGCTTGAACTCTGGGCCTAAGCATCATCCCTCAGCTCTTCGGCTCAAGGCATATGCTCTACCACTTGAGCCACAGTGCCACTTCTGGTTTTCTGATGGTTAATTGGAGATGAGAGTGTCACGGTTTTTCCTGCCCCAGCTGACTTTGAACCATGATCCTCAGATCTCAGCCTCCTGAGTAGCCACGGTGTCCAGCTGAGCTGCAGTTAATTTTTACAGTTGTTATTTTGCTGTTTGTGAACACACTATTATGAGTTTACTATGAATTTCGCATTTCTAATATTGTCAGTGCTTCTATGAACTTCCATATACATGAAAGATACTCTCTATTCATGATGGTTGTGTTCTATAAAATTTCTGAGAATACTGAATGAATTAATTTTCTATTTTTATCATAATTGTGAAGGTGATTTACAGAGAGTTATAATTACATAAGTCAGGTAATGAGTAGATTTCTTTTTGAACAGTGTCCCCCCTTCCTTCACTTTCTCCCAGTGCTTTCCTCCTGACATCCCGCACAAGTCACATAGTTCATTTCAACATAGTCTAGTGAATATCACTGTTGCATTTATTCATCTATGCTCCCATCATTTCTGTGTTCCCTGTTACCCTCCCCCAAACAGATAATCTCACATACAAGACAAAAAGTACAGAAAACAGAAGCAATTACAAAAGAGAAAAAAAAACAACAAAACAACCAAAGAACCCAACTATTGTTTCCATTTGTTGAAGTTCTATCTAATAATATCATTTTATATGATCATGTGCACATAGCTACTGAGCTTTTGTGATCCTTTCCTTTGGTCTTATTGTGTGAATAAATGTCTAGAATCCTGTATAATTTATCATGTCTAGTGCATTTTTTTTAACATTAAGTGTGTTTACTTGTAGATTTGTAGGCACATTTTAGTTACAACAAATGAGGAAATCATGCAACCTTTGTAACTTTTTCCATGTCTTTCTATTTCCTAATCAATGGTATAATATCATTCTTTTTAATGGAAGCATTGAATTCTTTTGTCTATAAATGACACAATTTCTTGATCCATTCATCTGCTGAGGGGGTCCATATTTTGGCTATGGTAAACAATCCTGTAATGAACTTGGTCAAGCTGGTAGCTTTAGTGTGGCCTGGTTTGTGTCTATTGGAAAAATTCCCTGTAGTGGAATTACTGGGTCACAGGTGAGTTCTCTGTTTATTCTTTTGAAAAACCCTCCCTCCATACTCCTTGAATAAATGAAGCCCCTAGAGGTAATATAGGCTTAAGGTCATTTGAACCTGTAATCACAAGTTTCATCAAAAAAAATCAATAGTATCCTTGAGAGTGTGTGTGCGTGCGTGCGTGCGTGCGTGTGTGTGTGTGTGTGTGTGTGTGTGTGTGTGTGTTAAATTTAAAGACATCTTATTTGATATATAGTGTTGATTCACTGCCATTGAATTCATGGCCAAACATAATAATTCTTGCCTGAATGAAGCTATCCACCATATATCACATGCCAGAAATTTTGTGCAAGTAGGAGCAAATGATGGTGGTGATGTTCAACCTCATTTCTATGGTTGGAGCTACATTAGAGAGCCAAAGCACACACACTCACACAAATGCACACATACACACAGATGAAAATACAAAAATGCTAGTAACTAGCTACTAAATAGACACAAAAGGATCTTTTGGTACTAGAATCAAACAACAAGGCAGAACATGACATAGTTCAACTTTAGCTGGTAATTTGAGATTCTTTGAGTATCACCCTACACAAACAAGTTTGCAAAAGATAGCAAAAGCACAACCAATATTGATTTTCGGGTTCCAAATAAATGTTTGTGGGTAAGCACCTTAAAGTATGAAACATGAAACATGAATAATGAGAATCAATTGCACATTTTTTTTGTTGTTGTTGTTCATGGGGCTTGAACTCTGGGCATAGGCGCTGTCCCTCAGTTCTTCAGCTCAAGACTAGTGCTCTGCAACTTGAGCCACAGTACCCCTTCCTGTTTCCTGGAGGTTTATTAGAGATAAGTGTCTCACAGACTTTTCCTGCCAGGGCTGGCTTTGAACCACAATCCTCAGATCTCACCCTTCTTAGTAGCTAGGATTACAGGTGTGAGCCACTGGCACCCAACTGGCACTTATTTTTTTGTACAGTGCTTTTCAAGGACAAACTTGGTAAGGCTCATTTGAAGAACTAGATAAGATATTCCCCTCCTGGCATACTAAGTTAATATAAGGTCTGGAATGGGACTTAGAATTTGTACTTTTCATTGACTGACTTTGGAGTGATGCTCATGACAATACTTCATAACATCTGTTTGAACTGGGGTTTGGTATCAAGAATCTGAGCTCAGTTAGCTTGTGTTTGCTTTTCTGGCTGATGTTCTATCACTTGAGCCATGTTTCCAGTCATCTTTTTGCTAGTTACTTTGCAGGTGGATTCTCTTGGAATTATATTCGCAGGATGACTTTCACTTTGAATCACGGCCCTCTTGATCTTAGCCTCCTGAGTAGTTAGGATTATATTCATGAACCAATGATGCCTGGCTTCATAGCTTACTAAAAATCTTAAAATTAAACTACCTGTTCTTAGTGCCAAGAATATGAATATATTTTTAAAATCTTGATAGAATTAGATGTTAATCTATCCCTTTACAAATAATGACTTTAAATATTTTAAATATTGCTCATGATTAATTTTAGTTCCCTGTGAAGAAATGCTGTATGTCTCTCAATTCACATTTGATAGGTTCTTCTGCCAGGAACAGGAGAATGCCATCCTGCTTAAAAGCAAATCTTACCCGGATTGAGGCTTCAGAGCCTATCCATCCCTTATGCAATGCTTCCTCAGTTCCTCCTGCAAATGGCCTCTCTTCCATTATTCTGTCTTTTAGCATTAGAAGAAGACTATGTGCAGAATGTTTCAGTTCTAAAGTTGAGGACAACCATTACCCTTGTGTTTGGAGTGTACTCCTTTGTGGGTTGTTTACCACTAGTTCCCAGTATCAGTTTATTCACTTTGATCTGAGTCAAAATTAGATGCAACATCAATCATATCAGTGTCAAATATTCATTCAAGTGAATGTTGTAATATCAAAAAAGAAAAGCACAGATGATAAGTACCTATGAGATATAAGAGCACACTTGAACAGTACACAATGGTAATTATATATCGTATCAAGTCTTGCTGCTAATTTTAGATCTTAGTACTGTTTTTGCTTTCTCTTATAATGTGTGTCATGAAACAGTCCTTTCTATTTTAAATTTTGTATTGTCACAGTTAAAATAATGTTCAAACTAGATATTAAATTTAGATTATATATGTATATAATTGTTCTAATACAATTACTTGGTTTAGTATACAAAATAAGCTAAAACTCCACTGAAATAAATTGCATCAGAGTGTCAAAATCGAGCCTGTCATAACCAGGTTATTTTCTATAGTTTTATCTACTTCATTTCACAACTTCATAGAAGCTAATGTTAGAATATTGAAGATGGAAAGAAAACTGAGAAAAACAAACTATAAAATGTACTAAAATATTATAAAACTTTTAGTTTTCTAGTATGGTAATGCTAGATAGAAAGATAGATAGATAGATAGATAGATAGATAGATAGATAGATAGATAGATAGATTGATAGATATTCTTTGTGTATATATGTAAATAATTTTTAGCCACTTAAGAATTCTGGAATCCTGTCTTGACAATATAAAGGAGAAGAAGGAAACATTAAAGTAACTTTGAAAAGTTGGTATGAATTAAGTGTGACATTTTTTTATTTCACTTTGATTCTAGAAGTGATCATCATTACATTATGCATACAATTTGAAGAGAACATGAGATGCCATTTTTTTCTTTTACAGTTTATGATACTAAGACTCTTTAAAATAGCTTAAGTTTCTAACATTGCATTAAGGAGATTTTACATAAAATTTTAGTTTCATTTCACTTTTAATGTAACTTTATTATGTCTCAATATATAGTACTTTCAATTTTTCTAACTCTGTCATGTACCTAATAATAATACTAATAAAAGAAATGTCATATCAGTCATGTGGCTTTTAAATGGTATGATCCTATGCCATGATCTTTTTATCTATATAGAACCAACATATTTTTCTCTCAAACCGTGAGGTCTTAGTGAAAAGCAGTGTTTTTTTATCTTTTTTTTTTTTTTTTTGGTCAGTACTGGGCTTGAACTCTGGGCCTGGGTGCTGTCCCTCAGCTCTTCACCTCAAGGCTAGCACTCTGCCACTTGAGCCATAGCACCACTTCTTGTTTTCTGGTGGTTAATTGGAGATAAGAGTCTCTCGGATGTTCCTGCCCCTACCCAGCTTTGAATGGTGATCCTCAGATCTCAGCCTCCTGAGTAGCTCAGATTACAGGCTTGAGCCACTGGCACCTGGCTAAAAGCAATATTTTTTACACAATTAAAAAAATTACTTAATTCTTTGAGAATTTATAGAAATTTAGGCAGACAACTAATAAATATTTTCATTTGATCCAAAGTATTATAGACTAACTCTTTTTAAAAAAGTGAATAGATGTCCAAAATTATTAGAAGAATAGCCTAAAACTCCTGTAAAATGTTTACAAATGTAAATGTCATTTGTAAGTTAAGCTCATCCATTCATTTAAAGTTTTTCCACAGATGCCTGTTAACCTTTATATAAAATTGAATTTAAGTTCTTCAATCTACTTTGAGTAATTACATGCAGTCAGAATGAATACCAATGAATTTCTTCAAAGTATTCAGACTTTTCATTTATCCCAAACATCCTTGCCTAGAAAAACGGGCTTTTATGCTTACTTCAGTAAATGGTAATCCAGTTAAATAGTGTTTCATTTTAATATTTTAAAACTAACATGACAGTTACTGAAGAGAAGTTCTGTTTGTGATGGTGTTCTATATGTGTTCTGTAATTTGCAGATAGTAGTTGGATATATGACAGGCATTTATTAATTAAATATGTGGCTCCTGTCAGGAGTTGATGGTTTATGCCTACAATCCTAGCTACTCTGGAGGCTGAGATTCAGAGTATAATAATTTGAAGGAAGCCTGGGCAGAAAAGTCTGCACAACTCCATCTTGAATCTACAAGCAAGAAGGAAAAGTAGCTCAAGTAGTAGAAATGACAGTTAAGTTGAAAACTTAGTATCATAAAAAATTAAAGTAAGACTCCTTATAATTTAAACCACATTCCTCATCAAAATTCTTAGGGAGCTGTGGATGGAAGATAATCTATTTGCTAAAATGAAGAACCTGACTCTAACTAACAAAGTATAAGTTTAACAATAAATCCTTGAGCAAACTCACAGGAGAAGTTCATGAAGAGACAAAGATTTGGATTTTTTTTAGTGTTATTTTCAGGTGATGTATACAGGGGTTACAGTTACATAAGTCAGATAATAAGTACATTTCTTTTTTGCTCTCTCCCAGTTTTCCCTTCCATTCCCCTCACCACAATTTGTATATTTCATTTTCAACATAGTGTCTAGTAAGTGTCACAGTTGCATTTGTTCACCTTTTGTCCCATAATTTCTGTGCCCCCTTACCTGCCCAAAGACATATAAACTAACAAAGAAAAGAAAAATGTTAGGAACAATAGCAAGAAAGAAAAAACAACTTGTGTCCCTATATTGGTGTTTATTTTGCTTAACATCAGCTTATCTGATCATATGTACATAGCTTTTGATCTTTTCTGCTTGACTCAGACATATACTAGTTATTGCAAATAAGGGAAAACATGGGGCCCATGTTTCTTTGGGCCTGGCTTACTTCACTTAATATAATTTTTCCCAGTCTTTCCATTTCCTAATAAATTGGATGTATGTATATACCATATTTTCTTGATCCATTCATCTACTGAGAGGCATCTGGTTGGTTATATATCTTAGCTACGGTAAATAATGCTGCAATATGTGATTTTTTTGTGTTTTTTTTTGTATGTTCCTTCCCCACGGTAAAACCCTTGTTTTCACTGTATATGAATATACATCTTGTATATACACTTCTCTAACTTGGGGAGAGGAAGGGAAAAACCAAAATGCTTAAACAGGGATACAGGTTGATGCATTGTAACAATGAGATGTACAAGACACTAAGTTGAAAAACGATATTTACAATTTAGGCAAGAAGGGGGAGGTAGTTGTGGATGTGGGATGGAAGGGATGGTAGGGGAAAATCAAAGGAGGAGGTAAAAATGCTTGATAGGAAATGTACTCATTACCTTGCTCATGTAACTGTAACCCCTCTGTACAGTATTTTTACAATAAAAAAGTATTAAAAACAGAAAACAAAAATGGCAAAAAAGAAAAAAATATAAAAGAACCTTGTTTCTGTTTCTTGGAGCTCAAAATATGCTGTTTTATATAATCATATGCACATAGCTGTGGAGCCTTTGTGATCCTCTCCTAAGAATTTTCTCCTTTGGTATCACTATGGGAAAGTCTACAGACCTTTATAATTCATCATTTCCAAGTGTATTTTTAAGATAAAGTTTTTTGTCATCTAAGCATTGTAGTAAATTGAATTGTAAGGCTGGGCACTGGTGGCTCACTCTGTCATTTTAGCTGCTCATGAGCAGAGATCTGAGGATCACAGTTTAAAGCAGCCATCCCAGGCAAGAAAGTCTGTGAGACCCTTATCTTGAATTAACCACCAAAAAGCTGGAAGTGGAGGTGGAGCACAAGTGGTAGAGTACTAACTGAGTAAAAAACAAAAAAAAGTTCAAGGACTGCACATGAGTTCAATTCCCAGGACCAGCATACGAAAACTGAATTGTGATAAGTGAATACCTCACCCCTGTATTGATTCTCCCAGGTCCCACTATCTAGTCTACAATTACAACTTAGGCTTTCTTTGTCTAACTTCACCCCCTTTCAGTGCATTTACATAAGACAGATAGAGAAATTAGTTTGGAAACTAGGTCAGCCACGTTTTTCTTAAATGGCCCTGTGGCTTCTCATCCAACTCAAAGCAAAGGCAGCCTTGCCTGGAAATGAAATATTTGTGATTCTTCCAACATAGTCTCCCAATCCTCTGCTCTTTCATTATTTCTCTCATCCTCTTTTGTCTTCCTGATCTCAGACCTCACTCCTCTTCTCAGAGTATATTTTTTTTGGGGGGAGGGTTCCAGTCGTGGGGCCTGAACTCTGGGCCTGGGCACTGTCCCTCAGCTCTTCACCTCAAGGCTAGCACTCTACCACTTGAACCACAGAGTCACTTCTGGCTTTTTTCTTTTTGCTTATGTGGTGCTGAGGAATCGAACCCAGGGCCTCATGCATGCAAGGCAAGCACTCTACCACTGAGCCACCTTCCCAGCCCCTCAGAGTATTTTGTAATTGCTAGTCCTTCCCATATCACACTTCCATCTCTGTGGATTGTGATTTCACTTTCTTAGGTGTCTATTCTTCCTTTAATACCAATGTTAAAAGATAGTCAGCTCACATGAAGAAATGCTCAACCTCCCTAGCCATAAAAGAAATGCAAATCAAAACAACATTGAGATACCACCTCACCCCAGTTAGAATGGCTAAAATCAAGAACTCTAATAACAACAGATGCTGGAGGGGATGTGGACACAAGGGAACCTTATTGCATTGTTGGTGGAAGTATAAACTTGTTCAACCACTTTGGAAAGTAGTATGGAGGTTCCTCAAAAGACTCCACATAGAGCTCCCCTGTGACCCAGCAGACCCACTTTTGGGCATTTACCCAAATGTTCACAAACAAGACCGCTCTAAAGCTACCAGCATGAGTATGTTTATTGCAGCACTATTTACTATAGCTAAGATATGGAACCAACCCAGATGCCCCTCAGTAGATGAATGGATCAAGAAAATGTGGTATATATACACAATGGAATTCTATGCCTCCATCAGGAAGAATGACATTGCCCCATTTGTTAGGAAATGGAAAGACTTGGAAAAAATTATATTAAGCGAAGTAAGCCAGGCCCAAAGAAACATAGGTCCCATGGTTTCCCTTATTTGCAATATCTAGTATATGTCTGAGTTAAGCAGAAAAGATCAGATAAAGTGATGTTAGGGAAATGAACATACGATATGTATTCAAATGTTTTTTTTCTTTCTTGAAATTGTTTCTAACACATAAGATTATTTCTTTGTTGCTTTGTATGTCCCTCCCCCACAGTATAACCCCTGCTTTCACTGTATTTAATGTCGGTATAATTTGTGGAGGGGAAGGGGAAAACAAATCGTTTAAATAGGGATACAGGTGGACCCATTGCAACAATGAGATATACAAGTCATTATGTCGAAAATGAACTTTACAACTTCGGTGGGGGGGGGGGGGAGGAAGAGAGGGGGGGAGTGGGGAGGGGGGAGGGAGGATGGGAAGGGGAAACAAAGGAGGAGGCTACAATGCATGATAAGAAATGTACTCATTATCTTGCCCATGTAATTATAACCCCTCTGTACAATATTTTCACAATAAAAAAAAAAAGATAGCTCAGTGCTAACATACATGCCTATAATTCTGGCTACTCATAGTTTAACATCACTCCAGACAAAAAGTTGGCAGGACCTCATTTTCACTAACTAAATAGGAATGGAGCTGAATGCCTATAATCCTAGAATTTGAGGCCACACCCAGGCAAAGCCATGAGAAACTTAATTAAAAATAACTAAAGCAAGAAAGGACTGAGGGTATGGTTCAAGTAGTAGACCACCTACGTAGCAATGGCCAGGCCCCAGGCTCAAACTTCAGTGACACAGAAAGAGATAGAAATAATAGAGGAAGAGGAAGAGAAACAGAGAGAGAGAGAGAGAGAGAGAGAGAGAGAGAGAGAGAGAGAGAGAGAGAGAGAGAGAGAGAGAGAAGAAAGAAAGAGTTCTATCCTATCCAATAATGCCTTATACCACTCACCCTAAATTCTATTTATGTATTTTCTTCCATTGGACTTAAAAACTGACTTATCCTATATTGACCTTTTTGTTTGTAATTTGTGCTGTGTTTCATCTTACTGGATTTACAGGTACTATACTCCCCTGAAAAACCTGTAGATACCAATAAGATAGAATGTGGTTGTATCCTAGGAAGTGTTAACAAGTGACTTTTTGGTGAAAAAGGATGGGGTTAAACAGAAAAAAATGCCATATATAATTAGGAAGTGATGTTTTCACATCTATTATTTTGCTTTAATATATTGTAAAACATTTAATCTACAGACTTATATTCGCACATACATTTAGTTGCAATAATGGAAGTGTTTAACCTCTGGTTTGCAAGATTCTTGAAAATGTAATTAGGTTACTTTCAGTATTTTGAAACCATATAAATCTAGCTTAAGAAAATTCCAGTGTTGGGAAAGAATACCTTAAAATCAGAGCAAGAACAAAGCTATTCATTATTGATGATGCTCATATCAACTAATCAATATTTCTTGGTCATCAACTACTACTGTACTTTTTCATGCATAAAATATTAGTATAGATCCCCAGATCTTGTAAAAAAAAAAAAGATCTTGAGTCTAACCTTCACCTTCAAAGAATTCTTTTAGATAACTGAATCAAAACGTATCTGCTTTGTCATCCTGGTTAATATTTAATATACGCTATTCAAAATCATGACAGTGCTTTAAGTCATCATGTATCCAAAAATGACTGGAAATATCCAGATGTGATTTTCTTAAATTATTTAAGCAGACCAATTGATTATTGGCCTTAATTTTCTAGAAAATGGTGAGCTCAGGACATAAGCAACAATTTCTTATCTATTATTAAAGCAACATGATCATGAATTGCCAAGCATCTTCTCTACCATGTATGATCTTAAAATCTATTGTGATATTTTCCCTTACATGCCTCACTTGCAAGCTTTTCCTCTCTAGAATTCTGTCAAAGATTTATAAAGTTTATGAGTTAAATTCACACAAGTTTGTGTACACTGTTGGTCTGGATTAAATTAAGCACATCTTGAACTGTAGCAAGCTTGTTTCTCTCTGCTATCAACTGATAAGTGTTTAGGGAACAGAAGCTAATTTTAATGTTAGCCTAAGCAAAATGTAATTAGGAAGGCAAATCGGCTGAGAAATTCCCCCAGCAGAACCCCCCCATTTGATTCCTGTGGTTTTAGTAGAAATAGCATTTTTATGTAATACAAGGGACAAAGACGTGAATGATGCTGTGAGCCTTTAATTTTGTTTGATTTCAGTTTTACCCCTAATTTGTTGCTCAGGGAGGCAGCATTGGAACCCTCCACTCCCATCATTTTGGCTATTGAATGTGCTTCTAAATCTACTTTATGTAACACAGTTTATTAAAATAACAAATCTAGGCTGTGAATGTTCTGGTATATATGTGTGCATATGCATGTGTGTGTGCATGTGTGCATATTGGCTTATGTGGTCTGTGTGCTCACCCATGGGTGCATATGTGTTCATATGAGGATATGCATGCAGATATGTGTGTAATCTGGGAGTACATGCATATTCATATTCTCTGCATGATTGTACAAGCATATGTTCACATTGGTTTGAGAGGATGAGTAGGGGTATGAGGTACGTGTTTGTGTGTGGGAGTTATGTGTGGGAGTTATGTGTGGGTTTAAGATATGATCTCTCTATGTAGTCTAGGCTGGCCTCAAACTCACAATATTTTTGGCTCAGTTTCTCTAGTGCTGGGATTATAGACATGTACCTACTACTAAAAGGACTAATAATTCTATTAAAAATAACCACTTCAGTCTAGGGATGTGGCTCAAGTGAAAGAGGTCTTGTTTAGCCCGTGTGAGACCCTGAGTTCAAAATACTGTACCAGTGAAAGAAAGGTATGTCACCAAATAATAACTTCCACTACCTCTGCAATTTATGAGTTCTTAGTGTATCCCACGAACTACAGTGTTTCAGTTTTAAGATTCAGTTTTGTAACAACTCTATGAGAATGATGCTGTTGTCTTGTCTCAGGTATTATGAGATTCACCCTCAAGACAGCTAATAAATGGGCCAGTTGGGATTTGGTATTTACCCACATTAAGCCAATTGAAGAATTCTGTAGGAGTCAAGATTTCCTCACAAAGAATGCTGGTGTTTTTTAATCATATGCTGTGAATCATAATGAGAGAGTAATATACACACATTAGTCACTGTTTGAAATTGTGTGTGAAAATAAATTTTGAGCTTTACTTTTAGTGTTACCACAGTATGAATTAAGCGTGAGATACTAACTCTGAAACCCAAATGGTTCAATGCTTAAAGCCATCTGTGAAATGTAGAGAATCTAACTCTGATTTTTCTGGCAGACTTACTGAACAGGTGATTATCTAATTAAATGGTCCTTAGCAAAGAAATTCTACTAATTTATTGAATTCTTTTCTAAAAGTTAAATGTTTACTGCAACTTTTCTCCTAAATTTAACCATTGTGTTTTCATTTTGCCTGCTAGGGGCAATTTTATTTTTTCCTTTAATACAATGAAATTTAAAATCCTAAATTATGGCACAGTCAATACCAGTCTTGGAGATTAAATCATTCTTGATTAAGAGACATATATTTGAACAAGGAAGAATCATAGCAAAACTTAGTCAGGACATCAGTTATTAATTTTAAGTTTTCCAGGGGAATGTAAAGATACTGAACATCTGCAGAACATCTGTGGGTACCATATAACCCTTCACCTGAAGTAGTTCAAGTTTAAACTCAGATCATGCTGTGTTCTTTCCTTGATATGGTATCATTACAAATTTGGAAAGTTCAATATGTTTGATTAAATATAAATGCCAGACATACATACAGTAATGTAGAACTTCCCAAAGGCTGGGGAAGTTATATAAGTAATTGTGGTTATTTAGGAATTATACAAAATAATTTTGTTTATTGTGTTAAGCATCTTATTTTTCAAACAACCAGGAAGTTTATCAGGGTATAGTAGTTTGATGTAATTGCCTAAAATATGGTACTGTTACCTATTTTGCATATACATTAAATAAGCTATGATGAAATAAAATTCTCCCTGCTTGGAATTTAAAATGTGATTTTGTAGTGTTGGATACATTCCCAGGTTGTCCATTAAAATCAGTTTTTAAGATTCTGTTTACTCTCTCAAAAAGAATGCCATACCCACTCATCTCCAGATTCTAGACAATTACTGCTTCTTTTTATTTTTTTCCTCCATAAAGCTGTTTTTTTTTTTTCTTGGAAATTTCATCTCAGTGTAATTAGGTGATAATGTAGTCTTTTGTGACTAGCATTCTTTTCTTATTTCCTTCCTTCCCTCCTTCCTTCCTTCCTCCTTTTTTTTGTCAGTCATCTTACCATTTTTTTCTTTTTCTTCCCTTCCCAACTCAGATAAACCTATATACAAGACACAGGGTACCAAAATCAAATTCAGTGACTACAGGGAATAAACCAAAGGAGGAAAAAAAAACAAAGAAAAAAATAACTTCACACCATACATTAAAACAACAACAACAAAGAAAAACCTTTTTTTTTCCATATCTTGGAGTTCATTTCACTGTGCATCACTTTATATAGTCCTATGTACATAGCTATTAAGCTATTGTGATCCTCTGCTGGAACAATCTTAGACATATACTAATTACAAATGAGGGAATCCATTCAGTCTTTGCTTCTTTGAGACTGGCCGGCCTACTTCACTTAATATGATTTTTTTCCATTCTTTCTATTTCCTTACAAATGGGGTAATGCCATTCTTTCTGATGGAAGCATAGAATTCCATTGTGTATGTATACCACATCTTCTTGATCCGTTCATCTGCTGAGGGGCATCTGGGTTGTTTCTGTATCTTAGTTATGGTAAATAATGCTGCAGTGAATATGGTTGTGCTGTTAGCTTTAGTGTTTGTGGTCATTTGGGTAAATGCCCAGGAGTGGGATTGCTGGGTCATAGGGGCACTCTCTGTTTAGTCTTTGAGGAACCTCCATACTGGTTTCCAGAGTGGTTGAACAAATTTACACTTCCACAGATAGTGTAATAGCATTTGCGACACTGTTCTTGAGGTCTTTAGCTTAAGGCCCACACTCTATTGCTTTGAGTCACAATGCCACTTCCCATGTTTGAGTGGTTAATTGGAAATAAGAGTCTCATGAGAACTTTTCTGTTGGCTTTCTTTCAATTGTGATCCTTAGATCTCAGACTCCTGAGTAGATAGGATTACAGGTGTGAGCCAACAGCACTTGGCTGTGACTAGCATTCCTGAAATATAATTGGTTTTAGGAACCATTTAAATTAGAGTATCTCTATTTCATTATTTTATAGTGCAATAGTTATTTATTTATTACCAATCCTGGAGCTTGAACTCAGCATCTGTGCTCTCTCTCTGAGTCTCTCTATGCTCAAGGTTAGCACTCCATCACTTGAGCCCCAGCAACACTTCTGGCTTTTTCTGAGTAGTTTATTAGAGATAAGTGTCTCACAGGGACTTTTCTGCTTAGACTGGTTACAAACTCTGATTTTCAGATCTCAGCCACTTTGAGAAGCTTGGATTACAGGAGTGAGCCACACAACACCTGCCTGGAATAGTTTTGTTTTGGTTGGGTACATTTAATTCATTTCTTTCTCATTTATTGTTTCAACTTTCTGTTATAATTATGACTAACAATGGTACACTTATGTACCAATTTTTATGTGAACACATTTTCATTTTTGTAGATTGTTAGAATGTGGGGATGAATTTTTGGATCATGTGGTAATTCTGAGTTTCATCAAGTGAGGAGATGTTAGATTTCACTGATGTAGATTCTTGGATTTAAGCAATGTTTCCAGATGTCAATCTTTGCATATTTTAGTCAACTTTTATTATGCTTCTGTGGTTAATTCTCTATTAGGATGGATGTGGAGTAGTGTATCATTGTGGTTTTAATTAAATATACACTCATGTTAGTGGTTTCTTCAAGAACACACTGATTGGCTGGGAATATGGCTTAGTGGTAGATTGCTTGCCTGGCATGCATGAAGCCTTGGGTTCTATTCTTCAGTACCACATACACAGTAAAAAATGGAAGTGGTGCTGTGGTTCAAGTGATAGAGGCCTAGCCTTGAGCAAAAGAAACTCAGGGACAGTGCCCAGGCCCTGAATTCAAGCCCGAGCAACTGGCAAAAACAAACAAACAAAAAACAAAACAAAACAAAGAACACACTGATCATGTGCATTTTCTGGGGCAGTGTATATTCTGATACATAGCCCATTTACTCATCACTCTACTATAGTTATATCATTTAGAAAATATTTGTGTATTATCTGGATATAAGTTTCTTATCAGATCTCTAACAATTTCACCATTTTTATGGGCATCATTTTACTTTTGTGATGATACTCATTGAACCACATTTTAAAAAAATCTTAATGGAATCATGTAGAGATTTTGCCCTTTGTTGTTAGGGCTTTTGGTGTCACATTTTAAAATGGTTTGCAAGGATATGGTAATTAACTCTTATACTTTCTCCAAAAGACTTATTGTTTAAGCTCTTAACATTTAGATCTGTGGTCAGTTTGGTCCAGCTATAATTTTGGTATAGCTGTCATTTTTTTTTTAATTTAATTTTATTTTATTTGAGAACATACTGTACAGAGGGGTTACAATTACATGGGCAGGATAATGCATACATTTCTTACCAAGCATTGCAGCCTCCTCCTTTGTTTACCCTTCACCTCCCTTCCCACCCTCCCCCCTCCCCCCCATCCAATCAAATCCCCCCTCCTCCCCCCCACTCCGACATTGTAAAGCTGGTTTTGACATGACATTTTGTACTTCTCATTGTTGCAACAGGTCCACCTGAATCCTTAAACGACTTGTTTGTCCCCGTCTCCTCCACATGTTATGCTGACATCAAATATAGTGAAAGCGGGGGTTACACTGTGGGGGAGGGACATACAAAGCAACAAAGAAATAATCTTATAAATGCGTTAGAAACACATGCATGAAAGAAACAAAAACATTAAAATACATATTTGAGGGTTCGTTTTCCTAACATCACATTATCTGACTTTTTCCGCTTGACTCATATCTATACTAGATATTGCAAATAAGGGAAACCATGGGACCTATGTTTCTTTGGGCCTGGCTTACTTCACTTAATATAATTTTTTTCAAGCCTTTCCATTTCCTAACAAATGGGGAAATGTCATTCTTTCTGATGGAGGCATAGAATTCCATTGTGTATATATACCACATTTTCTTGATCCATTCATCTACTGAGGGGCATCTGGGTTGGTTCCATATCTTGGCTATGGTAAATAATGCTGCAATAAACATAGTTGTGCTGGTTATAGCTGTCATTTTTATAGAGATGACATTGAATCTGCAAATCAATTAAAATATCATTTTACAATTTCATTTAAATATTGTGAATATAAATTTCACTCTATTTAGGTATCCTTCATTTTCTCTTAAAAGGAAATTATTCCCCTCCATTTGTAATTTATTGAGTATTTTATATATTAAAGGGGTTTGTTCAAGTGGCTTTTCTGTGTTGATTTGGATGATCATTTCTTTTGTCTATTTCAATTATAGGATATTGCATTAATTGATTTTTGCATGTAAAACAATCCTACATTTGTGGAATAAATATTACTTGATTTCATGTAAGAGGTGTTTTCTCCTCATCCCTATTACAATGTAATTGACAAAGCTAGTATATCTATAATAGCATATTATATTTTAATATAGGTATATATTGTGAAATGTTCACCCAATTAAGCTAATTGTCATATCCATGTCCTTATATTTTCTGTAGTATTTATGTGTGTGTGTGTGTGTGTGAGAGAGAGAGAGAGACAGAGAGAGATAGAGAGAGACTATATGTGTGTGATCAGAATTCTTAAAACTTCTTAGCAAATCCCATACAATATTATTAACGCAGTCACTAGAATTATCATTCAGCTTTCTGGGGACAGGAAAGCTGTAGCTTTCCTCTCTGTTTTTGGAATCATCCTTTCTTTTCCCATGAGTCTATCTATTTCTTTCACTCGTCTGGGAAAGCTAATTTTCTTTGGAAGGCCTTCAGACTCTGCTCCTTTATAATTTCCATCCATGTGTGGCTTTATCTTATCCAACTCTGACCCCACTTTTGCTCTACATTTCCCACTTTCCTCCTCTCCAGAGCTCATTGACAGAACCAGTGACCTAATTCAAAATCCCAGGTAGGGAGAATATAATTGGCTGATTTGTATAAGCTGTCTGCTACTGACAAATTACTATGGCTGAAAGGATGAAATCTGTGTTAGGTTGGGCTATTCCTATGAGAATTGTAGGTGAAACTTTTAAGATGAGGAAAGACACATTTGCATATCTATTATATGTTCTCTGGTAAACTCCTTGAGCGAGGAGATCACATGTCTTATTAATTTCTTTTTCCCCAGCACATTGAACTATTTTAGAATGAATATTTGAATAAAATAGCCTCTTCACTGTTAAGACAAGTTGAGCTGGTGCCTCTAGGGGCACTATTATTGACACAAATGAAAGATTCCAGGGCTTTCATTTGGATTTTTAGAATTTTTCCCCATCCTGGTGTTTCAATACATGTTTACATAGCAAATTATTCAAGTAAGTGTAAACATACTCAGGTCCACAAACTTTCATTATTATTTAATGTTAAAAATTTTCAAATCACTTCTATTAAGTATTAAACATTATAATATCATTATATGTTGTTATCCTACTCTATAATAGAATACCCAAACTCGTATATTTATGTACCAATTACTCAGTACCCACTAGTCAACCTTTCTACATCTGTTCCTTTCAGCATCTGTCGGAGCCACTGGTATTGACCATTCTTCTGCAACTTCTAGAATAGTAAAGTTTTTAGATTCTACATGACAGGATCATCCAGTATATACCTTCCTATGCCTAGCCTAATTCAACTCACATTATGACTTCTAGCTCCATAGTGTCAAAGTGTCAAAATTTCATACATTTTGTGGTTGAGTAGCATTGTGCTAGATGCATCCATATCACCTTTCTTTATCCAGTCATCGTTTGATGGAGAGGAGGGTGTTTCCCAGTCCTTGACCATTGTGAACAGGGCTACAATGAACATGGGAGTAGATTTTATTTCCACTAGATATATACATAATAGAATCATTTGATTATATGATAATTTCACCTTTATTTATTGAGAAAGGTCCATTACTGTTTTCCATAATAACTGCATTAATTTACATTCCCTGTAATAGTGTACAAGGGTTCCACTTTCTCTACATCTTTGCCAGTACTTTTTATTTACTTGTTGACTGATTGATTGATATTTACCATTTTATCTGTAATGAGGTGGAATCTTGTAGTTTTGAATTGTATTTCCTCACTTGTGATATGAATGTGTGTTTAGGTACCTGTTGGCCATTTATGTACTTGTTTTAAGAAAAATCTCTTAGGATTCTTGCCAATTTTTAACTAGGACAATTTTTTAAATTTTTATTTTATTGTAAAGATGCTCTATAGAGGGGTTGCAGTAACATGAGTAAGGCAATGAGTACATTTCTTGTCTAGTGTTCTTACCCCTTCCCTTGCTGTTCTCTGGAAGGATTTTTCCTACTGAATTCTTTTGAGATTTTTATTCTTGACAGCAATCCCTTGGCAGATGTATAGTATGTGTAGGTTTACTGTGTAGGTTTTCTCTTTACTTAGTGGATTGTTTCCTTTTCTGTGCAGAAGCTTTTCTCTTTGATATAATATGTTTGCCTGTTTTACATTTCCTGTTCTTTATGTATTATCTCCAAAAATATGTATCCATTCCAATATCATAAACCATGTCTGCTACATTTTTAATAAGTTTTTTATTGTGAAAATATGGTACAGAGGGTTTACACTTACATGAGCAAGTTAATGAGTACATTTCTTATTAAGCATTATCGCCTCCTCCTTTGTTTCCCCTTCCCATGCCTTCCTATCCCCATCTCCCCCACCCTCCCTCATCCCCCCAGCCAAAGTTGTACATCTCATTGTTTGTTGCAATGGGTCCGCCTGTATCCCTATTTAAACAATTTGTTTTTTTTCCTTTCCCCTCCACAAATTATACCATCTTCCAATAATTTTACATAGTTTGAAATCATATATAGTAGTGTTTACTTTGCCAATTTTTAGTTTTATTATGGTGCTAGGTTTTGACTCATAGCCTTGAGCTCTCATTTGGCTATTTTGCTTTAAACTGGCACTGTTTCACTCAAACAAGACATCTAGTTCAGGCTTTTTGTTGGTTAATTGGAGATAAGACTCCCGGACTCTCCTGACTAGGCTGATTTTAAACTATGATCTTCATATTTCATCCCTCCTCAGTTTTAGAAATGAAATCATTCCATGTCCATGAGTGGTAGGAACTTATTTGTATGTCTATTACCCCAAACATCTATTATTCCAATAAATTCTACCCAAACATCAATGACTTTCTCAAGATAACTAGAAAAGTACTCCTGTAGCCTATAGAATTACAGAAAAAATCCTGAATACCCAAAATAGACTTGAATTAAATGAAGAAAACCGGAGGAAGTATATGCCTTATTTTAATGCTCTCTTTTAGTAAATACCATCAAGGAAATATTTGCTTTGGAATGATGGTTAAAAAGCTGGAAATTGGATTTCTTTGATCAAATATTGAAGACATTCTGCAAACCAGAAAATGGAATACTAATGATCCTACTATCTATCCATTTTTGTAGATATATGAATCTCAAAACATTTTATTCGTGCCTTTTTACTAAATTTGCAAGATATACTGCTTAATATCTCTCTTGCCTATTGTTTCTCACTCCATCTGCCAACCAACTCCAAAGAGTTAATCTAGAGTTCATGAGTTATAAGTCAGCATTTTAGACTAAAAGCAAGAAACTTAAATCTATTTCACTACATTTATTAATGTATTTATACATTTAAGTATGGAAGCATGCAATACAAAAGATTTTTTAAAACATGAAATAATATTTTGTTCCTTAGTGCAGCATGTTTGTTAGGTAGAAGAAGGTACTTTCTAGGAACTTTCTTCAAGATAAATGAATTGAACATAATTTGCTAAAATATATGCTTGGAATAAAAATATGAATAACATAATATATTTTAATATGCATATTAGAAGAAAATGTAGTGAAAATAATTTTACTCATATCTATGTCTTTCTATCTATCATCTATCTATCTATCTATCTATCTATCTATCTAATTATAACTTGCTTGAAACCATCAATCGTCAATAGAAAGGAATTAGCAGATACTGCATCACAAAAAGGAAGCCAGGGGTTGATTTTTTTTTTTTTTTTTTTTTTTTTTTTTGTGGGGATTGAAGTCTGGGCCTGGGTGCTGTCTCTCAGGTCTTCAGCTCGAAGCTAGTGTTCTATCACTTGAGCCATAGCACCACTTCCGGTTTTCTGGTGGTTATTGGAGATAAGAATCTCAGGGACTTTCCTTCCTGGTCTGGCTTTGAGTCACAATCTTCAGAGCTCAACCTCCTGAGTAGCTGTGATTACAGGTATGAGCCACCAACGCCCAGTTAAGGCATTGATTTCCTTCTCTTTCTCCTGAACACAGGTCTGAAAACACTACGGTAAGCTCCAATTCTTTTTTTTATTATTATTATTGTTGTGAAAATACCGTACAGAGGGGTTACAATTACATGAGCAAGATAATGAGTACATTTCTTATCAATCATTGTTGCCTCCTCCTTTGTTTCCCCTTCTCATCCCTTCCCATCTCCCCCCCTCCCAACTCTCCCCACAGTTGTAAAGTTCGTTTTTTGACATAACCACTTTACGTCTCATTGTTGCAATGGGTCTACCTGTATCCTTATTTAAACGATTTGTTTTTTCCCTTCCCCTCCACAAATTATACCAACATCAAATACAGTGAAAACAGGGGTTATACCGTGGGGGAGGGACATACAAAGCAACAAAGAAATCATCTTATAAATATGTCAGACACAATTGCGAGAAAGAAAAAAAAATTGAGTCCTTATCTTGGGGTTCATTTCGCCTAACATCAACTTATCTGACCATTTCTGCTTGTCTCAGACATATACTAGTTATTGCAAATAAGGGAAACCATGGGACCTATGTTTCTTTGGGCCTGGCTTACTGCACTTAATGTAATTTTTTCCAAATCTTTCTATTTCCTAACAAATGGGGCAATGTCATTCTTTCTGATGGAGGCATAGAATTCCATTGTCTATACAAAACATATTTTCTTGATCCATTCATCTACTGAGGGGAATCTGGGTTGGTTCCATAGCTTAGCTATGGTAAATAATGCTGCAATAAACATAGTTGTGCTGGTAGCTTTTAGTATGGTCTTGTTTGAGATTGTTTGGGTAAATGCCCAAAAGTGGGATTGCTGGGTCATAGGGGAGCTCTATGTGGAGTGGAGTCTTTTGAGGAATTCCATACTACTTTCCAAAGTGGGAAGCTCTGATTCTTCCTGTTCCTGTTGTGCTTTTTTTTTGTTGTTGTTGTTGGCCACAGGGCTTGAACTCTGGGCCTGAAGCTGTCCCTCAGCTCTTCAGCTAAAGGCTAGCATCTTCCACTGAAGCTACAGCACCACTTCCAGTTGTGCTTTTTCTTGCATAATTTTTAGATATTTTACTTTCAGCTTCTCTGAGGAAAACAGAACCATGGAAAGCATTTTTGTTGAGATAAAAGAGAGAAAAATAATGAGGGTGCTTGATCACAATATGATTAAAATTTGAATAGATTCTAAAGCCATTATGTGGTCATGATTTATATTAGTAGAACCAAGGAAACATAAACAAGCAAGATACTGGTTCATGTCGAGGATTACAAGGTCTTCTGTTACCCAACCAGGAGTGAGAAGATGTGAGTCACAGCCACAGCAGTGCCACTTGCTGGCAATCAAAGACCACCGCCTGGCCTCTGTGCTTCACACACTCTGTCCTGGATAAATCAAAGCCTATTTCCCCAGAAATTCTTCTTCACAAATACATGGGAGACAGGGAATTTTAATAGAACTTTATTAGAGTTAACGGAAACTTCTTTCATATTCAAAGATACGTTTTTTGCTACTGTCCATGTTATTTGAGGTTTTCAGGCCCTTTAATTCACCCTAGACAGTGTCATTATCATTTTGTTCTTACCTGATTTCAACCTATGATGATAGTTTTGCTCTTTCCATTTTCCATATTAAAGAAATACAGCCAGTGGAAAACACTAACTCTGCTGAGTTCAGTTGACATTAACTTATGATTTTTAATGTAAATAGCTATTTGTCATTGTTTGAATATGTATGTTTTATTATGTGAATTATAACATAACTTTGAAAGGGAAATATGAGAATATTAAAATGGAAAGTTTTTGCAAATCTTATATTTTAATAATAAATTAACGAATTATACTTGCATAAATTCATGGAATACAAAGTGATGTTATGATTTATGAACATAGAGTGGCATAATTGAATCAACTAACTAATATATACATCACCTTAAATACTTGTCACTTTTTGTGATGAGAATATTTGTTGTGCTATACATTTCTGTCCTACTCACTAATATGGTTATGAAACACTGAATTTCTAACAAAAATATCAAGATATTTTAAAAATATTGTAACATACAGATTAATGTATTGGTAAAAAATTAGAGAAATTAATGTTTCTGCTTATATTGAAAAAGTGTGTTGTGGGATTGTTTGTGAGATGTAAGGATGGTTTACAAAATGTTTTTTATAAACAAATGAGTTTGTCCAAGCCTAATGTATAATCATATTATTATAGACATTAGAAATGACAAGAAATGTAGATTTCACTGTAAGCACTGAGATTACATGGTATTAATTAGTCTGTAATTGCAAGAGAATTCTGCAATGCTCAGTGTAAAGATGTGTACAGTTCCAGCAAGGGAGTTAGCCAGCCAGGGAAAATTCCATTGCTCTAAGGGACATTTAGAAATAGTTGAACAAATTGTAAGATACCAAAAGAACAATATTTCAGAGAATGCCTTGGGCTACATGTTCTGGAATTTATGGACCTTCCTTCATAACAAGGAATTTTTCAGCCTAAAATGCTCCCTAGATTCCTACTAAACAGCAGATTAACTTTGTATCACTCTTTGTCCATTTTATATTTTTCAATTAGTGTACACAAGTGACTTAATATTGAATAGAGATATGAAGTTAAAATATAAAGGAAGTGTGCTAGGAAACTTCATGAAAAGATATGGATCATTTTGAGGATAAAATAGAATTGGATTTTTATTAACTTGTGTATACATAGGTCATGAAGCTATGGCCGCTATTTTGCAGGAAGGAAAACCAAATACCTTTTCCAGAAGAATAGACAATGATAGCATCTGGGTAATTGTTGATCATCCTAGTACTGTGTGTGTGTGTGTGTGTGTGTGTGTGTGTGTGTGTGTGTGTGTGTGTGTGTGTGTGTGTGTGTAATGGGGCTTGAACTAATGCCTTTGCTTTCTCATCTGGCTTTTTCACTCAAGGTTGATACTTTACCACTTAAGCTATTCCTGTAATTCTCGATAATTTTTGCCAGTCCTTTGGGATTGAACTCAGGTTCTAGCATTGTCCCTGAATTTTTTGCTCAAAGCTAGCTCTCTACCACTTTAATGCCTAGCTCCAATTCCAGGTGATTAATTGGAGGTAAGAAGAATCCAACACTCTTTCCTTCCCCAGGCTGGCTTCAAACCATGATCCTCAGATCTCAGCATCTTGAGTAGCTAGCTAGGTATGAGCCACCAACATTGGCATAGTTCCAGATTTTTGTTGGTTAATTGAAGATAATCTATTTTGTCTGAATTTTGTTTGCACAGGCTGACATCAAACTGTAATTCTTAGCCTCATGAGAAGTTAAGATTACATGTATGAACCGAAAACTATCAATTCTTATTAAGTGAGGGTTAGACTTCGTTTGTAGGGAGATAGCTAAACTTTGATTCTTTAAGCCATTATTATTAGTATTTTCTAATATATATATATCTGAAAACACTTTTTTGAATACTTTTATTATCTTTAAGTAGTTGTATATAGTACTTGTCATTCAACAAAACAGTTTATGAACGAAGTGCCTCTTGATCAAGGCCATCTCTTCCAACATTATCACCCAACCCTCTCAGTGTACCCTTCCTCTCGCTTTTCTTAATTTTTTAAGATAGACAGATAGATAGATAGATAGATTATTTTTAGCAATTTGACAAGGCAGTTTGAGCTTGCTTGGCAGGTACTGTACATCTTTATCCATAATTCTAATCTTCCCTTTTCCTGGTTACTTTGGAGATGGAGTCTCATGGACTTTTCTGACTCAGATAGCTTCAAACTCTGGTCCTTATCTGTCTCCTGGTGATTAGTTGGGACTGAAGCGGTCAGCCACTAATACTTGGCAAATCTTAACTTCTTAAAAGAAATACTACACTATCTTCCAGGAATTGTACACTTTCCTCTCCCATTGGCAATGTGTAAATGTTTTTCATCCTCCACATCCACATTAGATAAAGCAAGTTCTTTTTAACCTTGTCAGTATAGAAGATAAGCAGAGGTATGTCATTGCCATTTAATTTTAATTTTTCTATTTGCTAGTGATATAATCATTTCTCCCATACTTATTTCTGTTTAAATGTCTGTTGAAATTATTCATTTCATTTCCCATTTTTGTGTGTGAGTCGCTACCAAGACTTTAACTCAGGGCCTTGAACTCTCATTTTGTCTTTTGTTGTAGTTGTTGTCATTGTTCTAGGCTGGTGCATTACCACACCTCCATTTCTGGCTGTTTGCTGGTTATTTGGAGATAGTTGTCTCACAAATTTTTATACCCAAGATAGACTCTCAGATCTTAACCTTCTAAATAGGTTAGATTATAAGGCATGAATCCTCCAGTGCCTGGCTTCATTGTTTTAGCAAGTATGAAATGTTGTACTTGAAACAGATATACAGGAAAAGAATACTGTTATTGCATTTTTCTATTCCTCTTTGCAATTTCTATCTCTTCAACATGAGTTAAATAAACATCTAACAATTTCCAAATAGTAGGATACAGTGCAATACAACACGAGTTTCTATACCTGATTTTAATCACCAGATACAAAAATAACCTATGAAAATCCAGGGAAATTGTTATGTTTCCTACTTGCTTATTTCTTTTTGTTTTTTCTTAATTCTCATACTGGGGCTCGAACTCAGGACCTCTCAAGGTTGTGAGTCTACCATTTAAGCCATATCTATGTCGGTATTTTTTTCTTTTTCTTTTGTTGTTCATTGTAATATTTATTTAGGAACTGCTTGAAGTTGGAACACAAAATTTGTTTGGGTTTTGGCTTTTAATCTTTCCCAGGATTAATTAACCCCATTAGCTGTAAAGATAAGGAAGTTAAAAAGAACATCACTGTAAGCAAGTCTAGCATTCTGTCATCATGCTTTATCTGCCATGTTGGGAGGCTGAGGCCTAAGGATTGATGTTCAAGTACAACCTGAGATATGTAATATGATTAAGACCAGCCTGTGCTGTATGAGAAAACCCTGTCTAAATGACAAAAACCCAAAGATACACATATACACCCAAGAAAGAATTGGTCAGATTTCAACAAGAGGGTAATAGGAATAGTTGTGATTAGTATAGTGAGGAGAATTTTTTCAAGAACAGCTTACTGACTACTTTCTGTATGAGAACAGACAAGTTAAAGTGTGCTTCAGATTTATATATGTGTGTGTATATATATGAGAAATTTATTATTGATGTTTATAAATTAGGGGTCTTAATTTCCTGGAAATGATAACCATCTGGAAATTGTAGAATTTAGAAATTGTAGATTTAGATATTATGTATGACCTGAAGAAATTTTAATACCATATTGAGGGGTTTTAGTTACCCATGATTATCCAAAGATATAATAATACCAAGGAAGTTATGATGCTTAACATAGTTCCATCAGAAAGAATGATATTATACCATTTATGAGAAAATAGAAAAACTGGGCTATGAAGGTGGCTCAGTGGTAGAGCACTTGCCTTGCATGCATGAGGCCCTGGGTTTGATTCCTCAGCACCACATAAGCAAAAAGAAAAAAGCCGGAAGTGGCGCTGTGGCTCAAGTGGTAGAGCACTAGCCTTGAGCTAAAGAGTTGAGGGACAGCGCCCAGGCCCAGAGTTCAGGCCCAATGACCGGACACTCCCCCCCCCCCCAAAAAAAAAAGAAAATAGAAAAACTTTGAAAAAATTATATTAAGTGATGGAAGCCAGACCCAAAGAAGCATAAGTTGTATGGTTTCCCTTATTTGTTGTAATTAGAATGTGACTATTAATCCACAAGTAAACACAATGGATGGTAAAAGATATAAAATTATAGTTGGACATGATAAATTAAACAGGACTCTAAACATTTACACAGAGAGACTAAAGGAGGATATTCTTAGGAGAGGATCACAAAGACTCAATAGCTATGTGTATATGATCATGTAAAATAATATTTATGGAAATAGACTCCAAGAAATGGAAACAAGAAGCTTTTTATTTTACTTTTTGTGTTTTTTTTCCCTTTTGCTGCTGTTTTTGGTTTGTGTACTTTTTGTCTTGTATGTCAGTTTATCTGTTTTGGGGAGGGTAAGAGGAAGTACAGAAATGGTGGGATAAAGGGTGAACTAATTCAGCAATGACACTCACTATACACTATGCGGAAAATGAACTATACAACTTATGGGGGAGGGTGATTGGGAGGGAAAAACTGAGAGAAAATGAGGGAAGATTAACACTGTTGAAAAAAAATGTACTCATTGCCTGACCTATGTAACTGTAACTCCTTTGTATATCACCTTTAAAATAAAAATAAATAAAATACAAAAATATAAATACAAAAAAAGAAAATAGAAATAATTTTCCCTCTTCTTTTTTTCTTTTTTTTTTTTTTTAATTGTGAAAATACCATACACAGGGGTTAGAATTACATGGGCAAGGTAATGAGTCCATTTCTTATCAAGCATTGTTGCCTCCTCCTTTGTTTCCCCTTCCCATACCCTCTCGCCCCAACCCCCCGCCCTGCCCCATGACAAAGTTGTAAAGTTCATTGATCTCTTGCTTCTTAAAGCAAGAGAAAATTTTAAGTCTGTGCATGTACTATGCTGAACTAAGTGTTCAGAATCTCTAGTCAGAAACTCACTGGAAAAGGTGATTTCACTTTATTTATATATTAGTTCAGAAAGCTAGAGGACACGGGCTTCAAGAAACCCATAATACTTACTCTAATGGAATGGGCTGGGAGATGTGAGGAATTTCACCTCCAGATCATTCACTCACTAATGTATACTTGCTTTTTTGGTTTTTGGTTTTTAAATGATTTGAAAATCTGTTCCAGTGCTTACATTGCTATGAAGTTGAGATCTTGGAAGAATAAACTACAGAAAGTAATAACTGTTCATAGCTTCTTGGTTTCTAAAATTTAAATGCAACATTCAAAAAGATTAGAATCAGAAAATATTCTACAGTATATTAATATGACAAGGCCATTCCAGTATAATGGAATGAATAATATTCACTTGAAGCAATAGGAGACTGCTCATTAGAAGTAATATATTTGTTTTTAATGTTTTAATTAGTATTTTCACATTTTAATTATAAATTCAAACAGCCAGATGTATTTATAAAACCAGAACAGTCATGCAGGAGATTAAATCAGGGAAAACCAAGGAGATACACACACACACACACACACACACACACACACACACACACACACATACACACATACACACACACAATGATGGGAAATGACCTGTCTTAATTTACTGTAATTAGTGGTATATTATGTACTTTTCTGATATGCAGGCATATAGATTTGAAGTACTAATGATTTGAACATTAAAGGAGATATTTAAAAATGCTGAAATAGAAAGCTCATTTTCCATGTTTCAGTTTTCAAACTAATGCTATTTTCCACTCTTTTGTTTCTTTTGCAGAATGATTTTTAAGGTAACTTACATTATTTGATTAAAATATATTTAAATTTCCTTTCAATGCTGAGAATTGAACCCAGGGCCTGACACATACTAAGCAAGTGCTCTGTCACTGACCTCCCTCCAGAGACTAGACATGTTTCTTTTTGTATAGAGTAGGGAAGATCTATTTTTTAATCATAACTTTTCAACAAAAGCTTATTTATTTCAGATTCCCCAGGCAAATTTCCTACATTCATAATACAAGATTATATGTGCTTACTATATATAACACATATGTATACATGTATGTATATATAGTGTATGTATATATGTGTGCATAATCAATATATTCATATTTAAACAGGGCCTCATCAGCAATACTGATTTCTGTGATACTGAATTAGTCATAGTAGATTTTAAGAAAAGTGAATTTTCCTTGGCTAGTGACAAGTGAGGACCTCAGAACTCTGGAGCACAAAAAAATTGTAGGTGCTATTGTTTGCTTGATGGAGGAGATGGCCATCTGGCAGTGAGAAACTTAAGAACTGAGAGACTTTCCTAGCTGATGATCAGCAAGGAAATAAGATGTGATTCCTACAAGCACAAAGAAATAAATCTTGATTCAGTTTCTTGGACTTCATTTCATAAATATTGTTTTATATGATCACATGCACGTAGCTATTGAGCCTTTGTGATCCATCCATTGTGGCAGGGTATGGGGGTGGCACGGAACAAATGAGACAAAGGGTGAATGAATACAGCAAAGGAATTCACTAGACACCATGTGGAAAATGAACTATAAAATTTGTCCATGAGTCAGGAGGGAAAAACTGAGAGAGTGAGGTAAGAGGTGATATGGTCCAAAAAGAAATGCACTAATTTCCTGACTTATGTAACTGTAACCCATCTTCTGCACATCACCTGTACAATAGCAATCAAATATTTTAAAAATAAATATATTTTGGCATAAAGTACATATTAAACATGGGTGTTCTGGGATCCAATTGTATTAGCTAAATACTGCCTGATTTTTATTGATTCTTCAATTTTAATTTAGATATTTCATCTTCTAAATGCCTCAGAAATGGGATGATCAAAAGCGCTAAAGTATATGTTAGTAAAATGTGCCTGAATATGCTGCCTATTGGTTTGATGTGGTCAAAAGAGACATTAATTGTGCTTCAATAGGGATATATATTAATATAATAAACTTAAAATAATTTTTTAAAATGAGATGAATCTTGCCTTCCAGATTCTTGCCAACATTTGTTGATGGGATGGATTTTCCTCCTAAATTTCTCAGAGAATATCTCTGTCTAGCCAGACTTTGCTTACAATCTCCTTATATTCTAAGTATGATTCACATGCTGGACTTGAACCAATGCAACAACAATCCTCACAAGACACTGTATTGGAAATGAACTTTACAATTGGTGTGTGTGGGGGGGGGGGGGGGGGATTCAAAGTGAGGGAAACCAGGAGAAAATGAGGGAGGGGTAACATTATTTGCTAAGAAATGTACTGATTTCCTTACTCATATAACTGTAACTCCTCTATACATTATCTTTACAATAATTTTTTTAATTGTGAAGATACTGTACAAAGGGGTTACAATTACATGGGCAAAGCAATGAGTGCATTTCTTATCAAGCATTGTTGCCTTCTCCTTTGTTTCCCCTTCCCATCCCTTCCCATCTCCCTCCTTCCCCCCTCCCCTGCCCCTGCGCCAACCAAAGTTGTAAAGTTCATTTTTGACATAACATCTTGTATATCTCATTGGTGCAATGGATCTACCTGTATCCCTATTTAAACAATTGTTTTTTTTCCTTCCCCTCCACAAATTATACCAACATCAAATACAGTGAAAACAGGAGTTATACTGTGGGGGAGGGACATACAAACAACAAAGAAATCATCTTATAAATATGTTAGACACAATAGCAAGAAAGAAAAAAATCATTTGAGTCCTTAACTTGGGGCTCATTTTGCCTAACATCAACTTATCTGATCATTTGTGCTTGTCTCAGACATATACTAGTTATTGCAAATAAGGGAAATCATGGGACCTATGTTTCTATGAAGTAAGCCTGGCTTACTTCACTTAATATAATTTTTTCCAAGTCTTTCCATTTCCTAATAAATGGGGCAATGTCATCTTTCTTTTTTTTCAAAGTGGTTAATAGAAATTTATTTAAAAATTGATGAGGTTTACAATTTCATATCCCAGGGAATCCAGACAGCCAGCTACCTGTAATAAAAACATACTTTAAGCCACATTTCTTGGTTTGAAGTTTGTTTCAAGTTGAATTGTCCTCAGAGAATGTGATTCTTTCTGATGGAGGCTTTTGGGCATTTACCCAAATGATCACAAACAAGACCATATTAAAGCTACCAGCACAACTATGTTTATTGCAGCATTATTTACCATAGCTAAGATATGGAAGCAACCCAGATGCCCCTCAGTAGAGGAATGGATCAAGAAATGTGGTATATAGACACAATGGAATCCTACAATAAAATTTTAAAAAGAAAAAAAAACTGTTAATTCGCAGATGCTAGATTTCTTTGGTAAAGAATAGAAAATGTTAAACTTGCAGCACCATAAAATCTTGAAATATTTGTATGAAACGGACAAAATGTATGTAAGATAAATTCACTGATAATTACAAAGCCTTGAAAGTATGGAGATTTCTAGATTAATGGAGAGATGGACTATTAATATATCAATTAAGATAGGAATTCAGCTCAAGTTTTCCAATATTAGATATATTCCCTAGGAACATCCCAGTCTGCTTTATTTTTTATTTTTAATATATTTTATTGCTATTGTCAAGGTGATGTACAGAGGGGTTATAGTTATGAAATTCAGGTAATGAGTGCATTTCTTTGTGAACCATGTCATCTCACTGTCTCCCAGTCTTCCCTCCCATACCCACACACAAATTATATATATTCCACATATTCCACAGTCAGCATTTACTACAGTGTATTTCAAATAGTTAAAACAACATCCAAAAATGTTTATGTTTTGATAAAAATTTAAGGATATCTAGTTATGATCAAAGTGAGGAAAATTCATCTTTTCTTACTTAGGACTTTCAGGAAATATATTTTATTTTTGTAAATTATTCAATTTTATTTAGTTATCTTTAAGTAATTGTACAAGGAGTAAGTCAACAAGGCGGTTCATGAACACAATGCCTTTCCTTCAATGGGGTTGTTTCAGTTCATGAATCAATGGTACCCTTTCACCATTCTCCCACATTTCTCTCAACCCCCTTCTCTCATTTTCTTACTTTAGTAGAGCATACATTCAAATTTATGATTTCATGCTCAGTCTCTTCATTCACCTACTCCCTTCCCCTTCACTACCTTCTTTGAGTACATATCCCCTGGTGTTTATTGTATTGGACTGGGAGTTAGCCTTTTTAAGGAGTTACAGCATTTGAACTCTCCCCTGAATCTACCATATTTCAGTTAATACATTTGAACTCTCCCCTGAATCTACCATATTTCAGTTAATACATTTATGTACACTAGGACACCACTCTGAATTATTGACTTATGTATTTATAAATTATTTCTCCATTGCACATATGTCAGAAAACAAGCATTGGTTGTCTCTCTGGGCCTGATTTATTTCACTTAACATGATTCCCCCCTAGTCCTTCCATTTCTTTGCAAATGATGTAATATCATTCCTTCTAGCTGCTTTTTTTGGTTGCATTTAATTATGCAGCAATAAAACTCTAATCCAGCCAGATAACTAAAAATTACAAGTGTAGAATAATCCTCAGATGGGGGTCTATAAGAATCCATTTCATCTTTGAGTCTCTCAAGATTCTGTATCTATGTTTTCTTTTGGGAACAGAACCTGGTTGCAGTTTAAAACCCATGTCTGCATCTTCTGGAGGTAAAGCTACATCATCCTGTCTACCCAGTCAGCCCCTTTGATGATTTACAGTGGTCCACCCAGTGACACAGAACATTGAAGTAAAGAAGTTATTTTAGTAGCCAAATTTTGAAAAGAACATTTTGTTGTAAGGTAAATCATCCCAGAAGCCACATTTTAAAATACAGAATATTGGAGTCTTTATTATACAGTTAGCAGGCTGCAGGCCTCCAGTTGTTACAAAGGCCTGTAGTACATTAATACACATAACACAGCTAGGAAATAAGCTATAGAGGAAAAAAAAAACAACGAAAACAATACCAACAAGCCAATTCAGCTCCAATGGAGAGCTGAATTGGGATGCCAAGACACTGGAGATGAGCCAGGAGATAGGACACAGGACAAGATCACAGAGACACACCTGTGGCATGGAGTCCTGGGAGCTAGGCTGGTCCAGGCCTAAATAGGTCGGCCCAGAGGGCAGATCCTCAGGAAATTCCCAGTCCCAGGCACTAGACTGACAGATTCAGTAACCTATCAGCCAAGTGCCTGCCTCTGTCGCTAGGGGTCTGGGCATGCCCATTACCTGGGAGTCAGGTGATGGGGGCAGGGGGTTTCCCTTCTCACAGCATGAAGACAAGATGCTAGACCCTACCATCTACCATGTGGCCAATATGGTGCAGGCCGGGCCTGATCTCCTTACTTTAACTTGAGTTAGATTATATTCAGTTCATACAGATTTCCTGCTCTCTGACAAACACCACACACTGCCCCCAACCTGTGAAGATAAAAACACTTCATATGCGGGTAGTATGATTATTATATTAACACATAGTAAAGACTGAAGATTTGTCCATCTTTCATTCTCACATATATTTTGGTTAATTACATCAAATATCCAGTTTTCTACTTCAAAGAAAGTACAGAAATATTTCCAATACTTGATCTTTCCCACTTTATTTATCTAGGAATGACATACTTCCAAAGAATGTTTAATTTAAAATAAAATCAAATGTGAGTACACCATAGTTTTCAATAGCAAACTTCATATCCCCATAAATTTGTAGACCATTTACCTTAATAGGTATTATATCCATACTATTTGTTTTTTATTTCTTAATAACACAAGTCTGGGTTTCCATTATTTTGATGTAAATACTATATTGCTCTATCTAATTCAGAATGTGGAACACTTCAGAATAAAAAAGGATTTTACAGCTCTAATTGACTTTTCTCTTACCCTTGTCCCCAGTCATATACCTATTATTAGCTAGGGTCTATGAGTTACTGATTCTTAATATAACCTTAAAAGTACTTTGAGATGTGCATTGGTCATAATGGTCTATTGATGGATTGTTCCAATCATTTCTAATAGGAACATCAGGGTCTGACTTGCCCCTCTTCTTAACCTGTCACAACGTTATGATAATACAGTTAGTCCTATATTGCTGGGTTTAACCAAAGATCAAAAATGCTTAGAGAAAAATGGTATCCATATGAAGACTCAATTTTCTTATCACTTTTCCTTAAGCCATGCATTAAAACACTTTCACAGTGTATATTAGGTATTATTAGATACTTAGGGATAATATAAAGTATACAGAAAGACGTACTTAGGTTATACATAGCTGAGGGTGTGGTTAATATGGTTGTGTGCCTGCCTAGCTGGCCCCTGAGTTAAAATCTCAGTTCCACCAAAAGAAAAAAAAAACTTACATGTAAATACCATGTCTTTTTATATAAAAGCTTGGAACATCTGTGGATTTTGCTATTCATGGCAGCCCTAACCAATATCTCACAAATACTAGGAGTTAATTTCAGTTTATAGCAAAAACTGGTCTTGATGCTTATTAGTCAATTGACTTAGCTATCTGACTATTAGCCAGAAAATTGATTAAAGATAAACCTTTCCAAAACACAAGTCATTTTGTAAACCATTCTTTTGTGTTTCACTGAGTGATACACACACAACCCATTTGCAATATCCCAGTTCTCTGAAGTATCACAGTATGCATTTTTGCAACCTGTTTATCATAGAGGATTGACCAGGAATTGTATAAAATCAGAAGTTATAGAGTTACAATTTTGAAACTATTTTATATCTTTGTGTCTTCCATGTTGCTGAGGGCTGATTAAAATGCTCAGTATTACTGATCAATTGAGAAAAAAATTCTTTCTCATATATTTTCATGAAACTAATCACTCAGTGGAGCTTTGCAAGCTCAGTATTTAAGACGGCATTCTCTCTGGACTAGGTGTTCTATCAGTCTGGTTGACAGGAGAACATATTAAATCTGCCCATCATTTTCACATAACAATCAGCAAAAGCTCAGTTTCAAGAAATTCTATGTATAATTCAGGATTAAGCCAGGTAGTTTCATAAGGATTGTCTCTTCTCCAGAGCTTTAATGATGGATGTGTTAGATGCATTGTAATGAAGTATCTAATATAACATATTACAGTATTTACTTTGGGTCTGGCATTGGGAGTAAGTTGAGAATCTTGTAGGTAAAGGTTTTCACACTACAGGAGACTTTATGAGAATCTGTTGTGAGCATTAATCTAAATTTCATTTCCAGGACAGTGATTTTCCTAAGCAAGTGGTTTGTTGTATTTTGAGTGGACTATGAATGTCATAATTCATCATGTTTCTTTCTTTCTTTTGATTTATAAAATTCTCAGCCTAATATTTAGTTCTAATATCATTAGTATTCGTCTTACTTTAAATATTTTTGTGAGAAGTCTATTCTGTAGCTTTGTAGTATGGAAGTAGAAGATGTTTTAGCCTCTGATTTTCTCTACCTTTATTTTCCTTTGCCTTCTACTTGTTTGTTTTTGTAATCTCATTGTGTTAAATATGTTTAACTAGTACATAATGGTTTACATGAAAAGAAAACAGCTTGCTGATGGTTTCTCTGGGAGTCTTCCCACTCATGGATCTAAAGTATAAACGTCTGCCTCATTACCTGGACAACTCACCCAACTGACTAAGTAACATATTGTATCTATTGTTTTCCATGTATGCTTTGCTTACTTCATATCTATGAAGGAGAACAGGTTTCATACATTTTTAATAATGAAGCCTTTCTACAGAGTTCCAAACAGAATGATAAAATAAGTCTAATACTCTAAATGAAAAGCCTATATCAGTAAAAGAGAAATTCATGCGTGTCATGTAGTTGTATACAAGCATGTATTAGATAAGTAGTGTTGACACATATTTTAAGTGCATTATAATAATGGATAATTTATTAATAGAGATACAGGCCACCTTGGAGGAAAAAAAGTAGCTGCCAGGACAAGGATCATTTAATAATAAAAGTAAAAGCTAGTCCTGGGTCCATCTAAATTCAAATCTCTGGGGATGATTTGAATGTGGTGCTAGGTTTTAAGATTATTATGTTGCTAGGTGTGATGGTTCGCATCTGTAATCTCAGCACTGGAGAAGCTGACGCACAAGTATTTGGAGTTCCAGCCTGCTGTGGGCTATATTGAAAGATCCTGTAGATAGATAAGTGATAGAGAGACAGACAGACAGATAGGTAGGTAGGTAGATAGATAGATAGATAGATAGATAGATAGATAGATAGATAGATAGATAGATAGATAGATAGATAGATAGATAGATAGATAGATAACATGTTACTGACAATCTATCAGCCTTGGGCTGGCTGTTCAGTATCTAAGTTATTGGTAAATAAGTCTTTATAGATGTATACCTATTTGACATATATTAATATTCTCCAAGACACAAACATAGGAAATAAGTGAGCTTTTAACATTGTGCTTTTCCCCCCAATTTTATGTTGATTTGATTTGGTAATATGAGATTGAAAATGACATTTTCCCCCTCAGTGCTCCCAAAACATAGACAGTTTAAAATAAATATCATCACTAGAATTGAGGTTTTGCTTCCTGAATGCTAATCTTAAAGTGTTTTATAAGAAGAAGGAGGACAGGTCTTTAAGTAGAAAGTACCCATCTTTCTGGTGACTTTTTTCTTTCTTTTTTTTTTTAATTGTGCCAATTCCCAGAGAGACTCATTAAAAGCTGAGATTGAGAGAAGTAATTAATTCAGGGAAGGTTGATATTGGTTTCATGCATCAGAGCTTTTTGGTTTGTCTACTGAAGTGTGACAATAATGCTGTGATGGCAAGTTAGAAGGAGAAAAAAAATGTGACAAGCCAGACTTTTGCTGTCCATCTAACAATATACAAATTCAATAACACTTTCTACTTGTAAGAAAACCCCATCTTAATTAGAAGAGGGTTAGAGGAAGATCAACCATTTAATCTTTCAGTTTAGTAGGCTAAAGAGACTCACAATAAAAAGTGCTTAAGATTTCAGATTTTTTTCTTTGCCCACAGTTCTAAAATATATTCTCAGGGTAATTACATCTTAAAGATCAATATTTCATGTATCATTAGCCACTGCCTCTTTCAACCAGCACAGAATTCTTATGACTTCCTTATGAAGTAATAAATATGTACGAAGGAATGAGATTTTAGAATATCTCTGTGGAAATTTAGAAAATTTTGTTCTCTGTGGGTTGATATGCCTATATTCACTTTAGAATTTGTTCAAGAACTCTTTTTATTTAAAATTTTTTAATTTTATCTTATTGTAAAAATGCTGTACACAGGGGTTACAGTTACACGAGTAAGGTAATGAGTACATTTCTTGTCGACCACTGTTACCATCTCCTTTATTGTTCTCTCATTATCCTCCCCCTCCCCATGTTGTAAAGTTCATTTTCAACATAGTGTCTTGTGGGTATCATTATTGCAGTGGGTCATCCTGTGTCCTTGTTTCAGCGTTTTGTTATTCCCCTTTCCCTCCCCAAATTAGACAAATGTATATACAAGATGCAGGGTCCATAGTCAAGTACAGTGACAACAGGGAGAACCCCAAGATCTGGACACAAGAGGTTTTTCTTTGTTCTTGTTGTTTTTAATGTACTAAGGACACTTTTTCTTACCTTTTCTGTAGTACTAAAAAAAATATGTGTAGCCAGGCCCTGGTGGTTCAAACCCGTAATCCTGGCTACTCAGATCTGAGGGTCATGGTTCAAAGCCAGCCCAGGCAGGAAAGTCCATGAGACTCTTATATCCAATTAACCACCAGAAAACTAGAAGTAGCATTGTGGCTCAAGTGGTAGAGTGCTAGCTGAAGAGCTGAGGGACAGCGCCTCTGTCCAGAATTCAAAAACAAACAAAATATGTGTGTGTGTGGGGGGGGGGTGTTGAAGGTAGGAGGTTCAGGATGGTGAATATGGTTGACATAGTTCATGTACATGTATGGTTAAGGAACAAGGAAACGAGACATTTAGGGGAAGAGAGAATGGAGAGGAAGGAGAATGACAGAAAGTTGATTCCAGTGTCTTGTGTACATAAATGGAAAATAAAAAAATGAAAAAAAAAACTTCTAGCATGCAATTATAAAATATAAATTCTTTAAAGTTCTCATCTATGCATATCACTGAAAAATTCACAACAGAAGATTCTATTTTGGACACTTTTCCACTTCCTTTATACTTTAATAAGTTATATTTTGTGGTCATTTGTGAAGAATGAAGTGCTCAAATGAGAATTTAGTTTTTACATTTACAATTCCAAAACCAAATCATAGAAACTTACAACCAAGACTCCACACTTTCATTATGAGTTTTGACACAGAGACAGAACCTGAGAGGGCATTGAATGGGAGAACTCAGGTGAAAAATCACCATAGCACTTAGAAGAAAGGGGCCTTATCAAGTTTTTATCTTTTGCCCTGGAAAACTGACATCATCCTTATAAGAATTTTCTTATAAGGACAGACAAGTTGTAGCAAATCAAGATGGTGAATTAAATGTTCCATCTAAATCAGTCTGTCTCTTCTTAAAGCAGCTGTCTTGCAATCACAGACCTTGTAGAACCTGCAGTCAGCACAGATGTTTGTAGAAGAAAACAACTGATGTGCTCTGAGGCAATAATGCTTAATGAAGTCTACAGATTGTAATAGGAAGATTCAGTGGGAGCAGTAAGAAGTGAGAAGGGGGAAATAATTGGGAAAAATAACCTTTTTAATTTCTCCTTGTGTCGATGGTTGGAGCTAGGGAAAAGTAACCATATGCATCTGAGAAATCTCTGACAATGTTGACCCACATGAAGAACACTTTAGAAAAGGGAACATGGGACAAACTCAGCAAGGACACTCAGTGTAGCTGTGGGATACAGGAAGTAGGAAATGAAACATGAGTCTAGGGGATAGGGAAAGATAGGAGGAGGAGAATAATGGAAGAATGATGCTTATATGGACATGTTAACTTGTAACCCCACTCTACATCCTAAGCTTAGAAAAAAATTAAACTTTAAAAAAAATGAAATAAAATTAAAGTTAAGGAAAATTTATATTCAGCAAGTGTCATTTAATGTAACATATCATTCATTAAGAATTAGTATAAAATATTAAAGCGGACTTCGTAAAATAGGTATTTTAGAAGTTGATATTTCTGCTGCTTCTCCTGAGTGACTCCAGAAAATTTAGTAGATCATGACATGAATTAGCTCCCTCTTAAAAATTTCATCCTCTTATTTTTACACTCCTAATTTGAAATTAGGTTATATTATAATTATGATCTTAACAGTAATTATCTTAATTTCTATAAACCTACATAATTTAATGCCTATGTGGTACATATTTACAAATTAGTTTCCTTGATTTTTAAATAAAGTACTTAGGAAAAGAGTTGCTTGAGGGATTAATGAAGACTTGAGATACAATAAATTTAGTAAAAATATATTTATATATATTATATATATCATGTTTGTATTAATTTTATATTATATTCTTAAAAAATGTTTATACCAAATATAGAAAGAAGCAACAATGTCCTCCTGACTTTGAGATGTTTACCACAATACTACATTTAGACAATAAAGTGTTGTGTTAATTCAATCTGACAAAAGAGACTGAATAGGAGGGTAATCTTATTAAAACCTATCACAAATTAATTTGCTTTATGACTGACAATGCAGACTTCAATTTTTTCTAACCAAAGGATTTCAGAGGACCCATTTGAAATGTCATTTGATGTTACTTTTATAAAGCACTGTGTTGTTTTATTATAGATTTCAATATATTTGTAAATTTTTTAAAGGAAGACACTATCTTAGACATTAATAAAACATCCTTTCCATTCAAAAGTAATAACTAATTGATTTTACATAATAAGAAATCAAATGTAAATGTATCTTATATGCATTACATATGATAATTTGAAGCATACAGTATGTATTTAGGCATAAAAAGATTAAGTCTATGTAGTGGATGTGCATAAAAATTATTTATGCACAAAGAAAGATATATATAGAAAAATGTTTTTTTAACTTGTATCCCATATTTAAATGTATATAGTATCATGTATTGTAAAGCTTGTGCAAAATAAAGCATTCTTTAAGGAAAGCAATGGAGAACTATAGCTTTGAACTCAATCGTGAGATGTTTATCGGCAGTGTTTCAATGGAAAAAACCAAACCAAACCAAAACCATCATTACAGAAGTGGGCACTGGGGATGTGGACGGGCAGCTGTTGCTCTTTAATTGTGACTAGATTAATAAAATGCAGTTTTTACAATTCATTTAAAATCTATCAGTAGGGAATATATTTTAGAGCCACTTTGGGTGTCTTTTGGTTAATAAATTCTTGCCTTTTGAGTGTAAGTATTTGGCTTCAAATCCCAGATACAAGTTTATTAAAAATTGTAATAGTTCTAAGAGACTATAAAATGAAATGAAGTGCACAGAATGTGTGTTTCTGGTGCTTGACTTTAAAATGATTTTTTACATGACTAATTTCAATATTTTCAACTTAAGCAGACTGTTGTTGAATTCAAATGATTATTAAATATTTAACCAGAATGGTTGAGGGAGAGTGGAATATATCATGCTTGAGTAACATTTCTTTCAATTTCTGGATACTGTTTTAGGTAAAAATGTTGATGTTATTAACATATTATACCATAATGAATCCAGTTATTTTTGTTATGGCACAGGATGCAGTTCAGAGATAAATTAAAAAACATTTATAGTAATTAATGAGAAAACAAGAATAAAATTATTCTGTTAAGAAATTTTTAAAAGGTGGTAAGATCACACGTTTTGTGTGTATATGTGTTTTGTGCAGGCATGTGTGCACATGTGCATGTGCATGCACATGCATGCACACTTGCACGTGTGTGTGTGTGTGTGTGTGTGTGTGTGTGTATGCCAGCAGTGTAGCATTCAGGCCACCTTGCTCTGGTTTAGCATTTTCTGCTTGAGTCTGGTGCTCTACCAGTTGAGCAACACCTTCACTTCCACATTTTTGCTACTTAATTGGAGGTAAGAGTCTCTCAGATTTGTCTGCCCTGGCTGGCTTCAAATCACCAGGTGTGAGACACTAGCACCTGGCTAATATACACATTAAAAAACAAGTCGTGGAACATGACATTATTCTATATGTAGCATTATTTGCAAGGTAGATTGGAAATCCCAAGTTTAATGTTTGGAAAATTATTTTGTAATAATGACAGTTTAATACATGTTCATAGAATCCATTGGTATATGCTAATATATTTAGTTATAATTTTTATTTTCAGTTCTAATTTTTAAAACCACATGATTAATTTGCTTTTAAAATAAAGAGTACTGAACATTGATTCATTAAATCAATTGAAAAAGTCTTTAGCTTTAGGTCACCTGTGGGATTTTAAAGACAAAGCAACTAGAAAATATGGCTAACCGATGTCATCTTTTAACCTGATTCATTTATTTTAGGTATAATATGTTTAATATATTTTATAAATATAAATAGAGGAAGAGCATAGAGGTGTGTGTGTGTGACACAAAATGGACAAAAATGCACTACTTTCTGAAAGTGTTGGAAAAACCATCATCTTTGATGTATTGCCTCCTCATTACTTTGTATTCTTGGTTAACTTAATTCACCCACTTTCTGAACCTATTTCCTATTCTATAAAATGGAATGTTCACTAAAACTTCCTGTGGACTTATGTTAATAATATATAGAGACTAGTTGAGGTTTGTGCACCTTATCCATTTGATATTTAATAAAAGGCCACTCGTTATTGGCATGTAATAGATAGAAGTTAGCAATAGGAAGAGACATGATGAACTTGAAGTATAACTTATAGGGGAGAATTCTAAGATTTTTGGTTAAATGAGCATGCAGAGATATATGTGTTTTCGAGGATAATGTTAAATAAAGTCTTTCCCATGGACACATGGCATGTTACTTGCTTAAAGATATGATGACTGCTTGAGGTATATACCATTTGACTCATAAGTTTTCAAGTGTTAGCAGAAATTGCCTTAAAACAATGAACATATTAGCCTAGTGCCAGTGGTGCATGCCCTTCATCCTAGCTACTCAGGAGGCTGAGAACTGAGGATCACAGTTTGAAGCTAGACTAGGCAGATAAATGCAAGAGATTCATCTTTAATGTAATTGGCAAAAATCTTAAAGTGGACGTGAGACTCAAGAGGCTTTGAGCCAAAAGCTAAGCAAGAGCCAGAGGCATTGATTTCATGCCTAGGTACCAGGACAATAAGCAAGCAAATAAACAAAATACCAAATCATTGGTCACACTGTTTGAATCTGACTCTCTCGCAGTGTATGATTTCTTTCTTTCATCTTTTTCTTTCTCTAAGACTCAATGTAGTCCCTGTGACACCAGTGATATGGAAGGACCTGAACTGAAATAGGAACACCTTCTCAAGGAAAAGATGAAACAGGCAACATTTCAGTTAAAATCTATTGAAACTCATTTATTTTGAAATTGGCATCCCTATAGCTGCAAGGCAAAGCTATTTCTTCCTCTGGATTTACTGAGAACTGTGTATCTAAATTTATGCTTCATGTTTTGTATTGAGTATAGATAGTTAAATGCTTTGGTATGCTCTAATGGATTATATGATAAGCATATGTACAATGTTGATATAATCTCTAGAAGTTGTAAGCTTATTTGAATAACTCAGTAAAAATATTGGTATAGTAATATGAAATCTGATGTTCATACACACACATAATATTGCATGTTCTTTTAGGAATAGACAAAGAATAAACCAAAATATTTGACTTCTGAAATAATATAAGTACATTTAGGACATTCACATTTATAAAACTCAATGCAAATCCTACAAAGTAAGAAACCCCCAAGATATGGACACAACAGGTTTTTTCTTTGTTGCTGTTGTTTTTAATTCACTATGTGACTTTTTTGTTTCCTTCTATATGTTCTTCCCCCTGTGCTATAACACCTGTTGTCACTGTATTTAATTCTCATCCCCTGAATTTTGTATATACATTTTTCTGATTTGGAGAGGGGAAGGGAAATAACAAGGATATAGGTTGACACATTGTTACAATAAGATGTACAAGATACTGGGAGGGGGGGAGGATTGGGTGGGGGAGGAGGGGGGAGGCTGGGAAGGGAGGTGAAGGGTAAAGACAGGAGGAGGCTGCAATGCTTGGTAAGAAATGTATGCATTATCTTGCCCATGTAATTGTAACCCCTCTGTACAGTATGTTCACAAATAAAATAAAATTAAAAAAAAGTAAAAAAAAAAAAGATGTACAAGATACTATATTGAAAATGAACTTTACAACTTCCCAGGTGGTGGGGGGGGGGGGGAAGGAGTTAGGGAGTTGGGGGAGTGAAGGGATAGTAGGGGAAAAACAAAGGAGGGGGTAACAATGCTGGATAGGAAATGTACTCTTTACCTTACTCATGTAAATGTAACCCTTCTGTACAGTATCTTTACAATAAAAAATAAAATAAAATCGTAAAAAAAAAGAAAATAGAATGAAAGGATGGAATTAAGGGAGATAGGGAGAATGTTGAAAGGGGTGACATTGATCAAGACACATTGTATTCATAAAGTGATTGTGGGAAGGTAACTCATTTGTACAACTACTTAAAGATACTAAAATATATTTTACAAAACAAAATATCACGTTTTAACTTCTCTGAAGACTAGTAGTATTTTACATTAGATTTGTGCATTTTATGTAGTAAATGTCCAATTAACATGTAATTACATTTTCTTTATCATGCCCATAAAGCTGATGATCTAGTGTTAGGGATCATCACCAGGAAATTATTAATAGAATGGTACCCATATTTTGGTCACTAAATGTCTACTAACATGGATTTCCAGTTCACTATGTATAAGTAGTAGAGTACATACAACAAATGGAAATAATCACATTTTTCTCCATGTTTCTTATAACTTACTATGTGAGAAGGGCCACATATAGTGATACATTGTTGTAATCCCAGTAACTTTCAAGACAGATGGATTGCAGTTTGAAAACAGTCTTGCAAAATGTTAGCAAGAGCCCGTCTCTAAAATTTGGACATGGTGGATCATGATTAGAATCCCAGCTATGCAGAGGATATAGATGGGAAGGTTGTAGTCCAGGGCAGGCACCAGTCAAAGACTGGAGAGCCTGCCTGGAAAATAACTATGACCAAATGGGTAGAGGCTATGCCCCAGGGAGCAGAGTGAGTGCCTAACAGCGGTAAGGTCCTGAGTTCCAATCCCAGTAACTGCTCAAAGAAAACAAAAAAACTAACAGTTAAGAATTTTGAGGGGGGGGGGTGTTAGTAGAACCACTTCATTCAAGTTCTCATTCTGGTGGGACCAAGAAGTTGATTTTTCAAAACACTCAGAGTTGATTAATAAGGCAGTTTTAGCATCCATTAAAGTGAAAGTCATTCTGGAAATCATGACTTTTTTTGGAACTGTAAGTTTTTAAATTTAATTTTATTGTCAAGGTGATGTACATTGGGGTTACAATTACATAAGTAAGGTAGTGAGAACATAAACACTTATAACTCTGTCATTTTACACATGGCCCATGTCAGGCTCTTCTGGTTTACTTCCCATGGCAGAAACCATCATCTATACTTTACTCAAAATAAGTCTTTGAGAGAATCTATTTGTTGGTGGGGGGGGGGCGGGGGCAGACAAGAATCTATAAATTATCTCATCAAACTTTTCCAATTAGCACCACAAAACAGAATCACATTTTAGGCTTAAAGTACCTAAATCTGGTTTAATTAGAAACTTTCCCTCTCATCTTACCTGATACTTCACCTTTCCTGAATATGGAAGACTGATTTAGTGGTTCACAATTACACTTTATTTGCATCTTTATAAGATGAATATGGGTCAGGACATAATTAAGCTCGAATGTTCATAAATTACGAACCAATTTTGAAATGTTCCCTTTAGGAGGTCAGAGAATCACAAAGGGCATCAAGGAGGCCTACTATGTATTTCAAACTAAATGTTAATATGATTGTTCCCAGAGAGTTGTTTTTTGTACACATATACCTGGCATATGTTCATGAGGAAACCACATCAATGTACACATTGGGAGAAATATTTTAGAAATGTGATCTGAAGTATCGTAACACTGGCTGGTTGGCACAAATCCTAAGAAAGCAATATCAGGCTACATTGCAGACAGTCATTTTAGATCAGTGGGGATGATCAATGATTTCCTTTTATTTTCAGGTGAATTTTTATTTATTTATTTTAAAATCATCTTATTTTCTTTGAGTAATTGTACAAAGGAGTTGCCAGTTTATGCATACAGTGCATCTTGATCAATGTCATTCCCTTCAACACTCTCACCCATTCTTCTAAACCAAGCCCTTCTTTTCCCTTAATTTTTTAGGAAATGCATTGGATTTTTCTCCGATTTCATAAAGAAGTTCATGAATACAATGCATCTTGATCTGTGTCATCCCTTTCAACATTTTCAACCCTTTGACCCACCCCTTCCCTTATTTTTCCCCCTTTATGTGTCTCCCCCTCTCCCTTGGGCTCCACTCCTCCACTGCTCCTCACAAGTGTCCATTTCCCAGTGCTTATTTTGTTGGGCTTTGACTTAGTCTTTCTTTTTTCTTTTTTTTTTTTTTTGCTTCCTCTTTTTTTTTTTTAATTTAATTTAATTTTATTTGAGAACATACTGTACAGAGGGGTTACAATTACATGGGCAGGATAATGCATACATTTCTTACCAAGCATTGCAGCCTCCTCCTTTGTTTACCCTTCACCTCCCTTCCCACCCTCCCCCCTCCCCCCCCCAATCATACCCCCCCTCCCCCCCCCACCGACATTGTAAAGCTGGTTTTGACATGACATTTTGTACTTCTCATTGTTGCAACAGTTCCACCTGAATCCTTAAACGACTTGTTTGTCCCCGTCTCCTCCACATGTTATACTGACATCAAATATAGTGAAAGCGGGGGTTACACTGTGGGGGAGGGACATACAAAGCAACAAAGAGATAATCTTATAAATGCGTTAGAAACACATGCATGAAAGAAACAAAAACATTAAAATACATATTTGAGGGTTCGTTTTCCTAAGATCACATTCTCTGACTTTTTCCGCTTGACTCATACCTATACTAGATATTGCAAATAAGGGAAACCATGGGACCTGTGTTTCTTTGGGCCTGGCTTACTTCACTTAATATAATTTTTTCCAAGCCTTTCCATTTCCTAACAAATGGGGAAATGTCATTCTTTCTGATGGAGGCATAGAATTCCATTGTGTATATATACCACATCTTCTTGATCCATTCATCTACTGAGGGGCATCTGGGTTGGTTCCATATCTTAGCTATGGTAAATAATGCTGCAATAAACATAGTTGTGCTGGTAGCTTTAGTGTGGCCTTGTTTGTGATCATTTGGGTAAATGCCCAAAAGTGGTATTGCTGGGTCATTGGGGAGCTCTATGTGGAGTCTTTTGAGGAACCTCCATACTGCTTTCCAAAGTGGTTGAACAAGTTTACATTCCCACCAACAATGAAGTAAGGTTCCTTTCTGTCCACATCCCCTCCAGCATCTGTTGTTGTTAGAGTTCTTGATTTTTGCTGTTCTAACTGGAGTGAAGTGATATCTCAATGTTGTTTTGATTTGCATTTCTTTTATGGCTAGGGATGTTGAACATTTCTTCATGTGTCTATTGGCCATCCTTCTTTCTTCTTCAGAGAAGCTTCTCTTTAAGTCTTTCACCCACTTACTTATTGGGCAGTTGTTTCTTTGAGGATTTGTTGTTGGGTGGTTTAATTTTTTGAGTTCCAAGTATATTTTAGATATGAGACCCTTGTCCATTGTATGGCTAGTAAAGATCTTCTCCCAGTTCGTGGGCTTTCTATTGATCTTGCTAGCTATGTCATTTGCCCTGCAGAAGCTCTGCAACCTTATACAATCCCATTTGTCCAACCTTTCTTTGATTTGTTGTGTTTCCGGGTCTCTATTCAGAAAATTTCGGCCTGAGCCAAGGAGACCCAGGGTTTCTCCTATTCCATCCTGTAATGTTTTCAGAGTGTCTGCTTTGAGTTCAAGGTCTTTGATCCATTTGGAGTTGATTCTGGTGCAGGGTGATATATAAGGATCTAGCTTTAGTTTTCTACAAGTAGTTAACCAGTTTTGCCAGCACCATTTACTGAAGAGGCTGTCTTTGTTCCATTCTATTGTTTTAGCTCCCTTATCGAAGATTAGATGGCTATAGGTCTGTAGGTTCATTTCTGGGTTTTCAATTCTATTCCATTGGTCCTGAGGTCTGTTCTTATGCCAATACCAAGCTGTTTTGATTACTATGGCTTTATAGTAGAGTTTGAAATTTGGTATTGATATTCCTCCAGCAGTGTTCTTTCCGTTGAGGAGTGTTTTTGCTATTCGGGGTCTTTTATTGTTCCATATGAATTTTTGGATTGCCTCTTCTATTTCCTTGAAGAATGAGGGTGGAATTTTGATAGGTATTGCGTTGAATTTGTAGATAGCCTTGGGAAGTATTGCCATTTTCATGATGTTAATCTTTCCAATCCAGGAGCATGGGAGGTTTTGCCATTTTTTAAGTTCTGTGTTGATTTCCTTTTTCAAGATTTTAAAGTTTTCATCATAGAGGTCCTTCACTTCTTTAGTTAAGTTAATTCCTAGGTATTTTATTTTTTGTGGGGCTATTACAAATGGAGTTGCTTTATTAATTTCAGCCACACTTTTCTCATTGTTGGCATACAGAAAAGCCATTGATTTTTGGGGGTTAATTTTATAACCTGCTACTTTGCCAAAGTTTTGAATCAGCTTGAGTAATTTGGGAGTGGAGTCTATGGGATTCTTTAAATACAAGATCATGTCATCTGCAAAGAGGGAGAGTTTTATTTCTTCTTTCCCTATTTGGATCCCCTTTATGTCTGCGTCTTGTCTTATTGCTGTAGCTAGGCATTCTAATACTAGATTGAAGAGAAGTGGAGAGAGTGGGCATCCTTGTCTTGTTCCTGAGTTAAGAGGAAATGGCTTTAGTTTTTCACCATTGAGTATAATGCTGGCTGTAGGTTTGTCATATACAGCCTTTATTGTATTGAGGAATGTTCCATGGATTCCTAATTTTTCCAAAACCTTCATCATAAAGGGGTGTTGGATCTTGTCGAATACTTTTTCTGCATCTATTGAGATAACCATGTGGTTCTTATTCTTGCTCCTGTTGATGTGATGAATAATATTAATTGATTTGCGTATATTGAACCAGCTTTGCATCCCTGAAATGAATCCTGTTTGATCGTGGTGTATGATTTTTTGGATGAATTGTTGAAGTCGGTTGGCCAAAATTTTGTTGAGAAGTTTTGCATCAATGTTCATCAAAGAAATGTGTCCATAGTTCTCTTTCTTTGATGAGTCCCTGCCTGGTTTTGGGATGAGGGTTATGATGGCTTCATAGAATGTGTTCGGTAGTGAGCTTTCTCTTTCAATTTCATTGAAGAGTTGGAGGAGAATTGGTGTGAGCTCTACTTTGAAGGCCTTGTAAAATTCCGCTGTAAAACCATCTGGTCCTGGACTTTTCTTAGCTGGGAGGTCTCTTATTGCTGTTTCTATTTCAATGCTTGATATGGGCCTGTTAAGATAGTTTAACTCATCTTGGTTTAGTTTTGGCATGTCAATATTTGCTAGGAAGAGGTCCATTTCTGTCAAGTTCTCAAACTTATTAGCATACAGTTTTGAGAAGTATTCCCTTATAATGTTCTGAATCTTGGTTGTTTCCGTGGTGATGTTTCCATTCTCATCTCTGAGTTTATTAATTTGGGTGTGTTCTCTTCTTTTTCTGATAAGATTTGCTAAGGGTCTGTCAATTTTGTTAAGTTTTTCGAAGAACCAACTCTTTGTTTTGTTGATTCTTTCTATAGTTTTTTTGGATTCTAATTCATTTAATTCTGATTTAATTTTGATTATTTCTTTCCGTCTACTGGATTGGGGTTTATCTTGCTGCTCTTTTTCAAGGAGGTTTAGATGTGTCATTAAATTGTTAGTTTCAGATCTCTCCAATTTGTTGATGTAGGAGCTCAGAGCTATAAACTTGCCTCTGAGTACTGCCTTTGCTGTGTCCCAGAGGAGCTGGTATTTTGTGTGTTCATTTTTGTTGAATAGCATGAACATTTGAATTTCCTTTCTAATCTCTTCCATGACCCACTCATGATTCAGCAGTGTGTTGTTCAGCCTCCATATGATACCGGACTTTCTTTGGTGGCTTTTGGTGTTGAGTTCTAATTTTATTCCCTTGTGGTCAGAGAGAATGCAAGGTATAACTTCAATGTTTCTGAATTTAGACAAGTTTGCTTTGTGGCCTAAAATGTGGTCTATTTTAGAAAACGTTCCATGTGCTGCTGAGAAAAACGTGTATTCTGATGCTGCTGGGTGAAATGTTCGATAAATGTCTGTTAAGTCTAGTTGATCTATGCAGCTGTTTAGATCTGTGGTTTCTCTGTTGAGTTTTTGCCAAGTTGATCTATCTAGTGGGGAGAGTGGTGTGTTAAAATCCCCAACAATTAATGTCTTTGGATCTATATGGGATTTGAGGGAAAGTAGTGTTTCTTTGATAAATTTGGGTGCTCCATTGTTTGGCGAATAGATATTTAGAATTGTAATATCCTCCTGAAGGAGAGATCCTTTAATTAGTATGTAGCGACCTTCTTTATCTCTTTTCACCAATTTTAATTTGAAGTCTATTTTATCTGATATTAGAATTGCAACTCCCGCCTGTTTATGCGGTCCGTTTGCTTGGTAGATTTTGTTCCAGCCTTTAACATTGAAAATGTGTTTGTTTTTACGGGCAAGATGTGACTCCTGCAGGCAGCAGATAGAAGGGTCTTGTTTTTTAATCCAACTAGACAGTCTATGTCGCTTAATTGGAGAGTTCAGTCCGTTAACGTTAAGAGATAGGACTGAGAGGTATTTGGGAGTTCCTGCCATGTTATCTACCTTCTTGGGGGCTGCGAAAACTGGGTTCTTCCTATGGTTCTTGGATTCTTAGTTTGGGTGCAGTTTCTTGGCCTTTATCGCGGTCTTGTTGGTTTTCTATGTGTAGGACATCTTTAAGAATCTTTTGTAGGGCTGGTTTGGTGGAGATGTATTGTTTCAATTTTTCTTTGCTGTGGAAGGTTTTTATTTGGCCTTCAGTTATGAAGGAGAGTTTAGCTGGATACAGTATTCTTGGTTGATAGTTGTTTGTTTTTAGGGCATAGCATACATCATTCCAGGCTCTTCTTGCTTTGATTGTCTCTGCTGAGAAATCTGAGGTGATTCTAATTGGTTTCCCTTTATAAGTGATTACCCTTTTCTCTCTGACAGCTTTAAGGATCTTTTCCTTGTTCTGAGTTGATCCTGTGTGGATTATAATGTGGCGGTGGGATGTCCTATTCTGGTCTGATCTATTTGGGGTTCTAAAGGCTTCTTGTATCTGGACAGGCCTATCTTTTTGCATGTTTGGGAAGTTCTCTGCTAGGATCCTGTTAAACAAATTTCCTAGACCATTAACTTCTGTTTCTAGGTGCTCCTCTACACCCATTATCCTTAGATTAGGCCTTCTGATGGTGTCTTCCAGGTGTTGGATAGATCTATCATATTTCTTGGACTTGTCTTGGATGGTTGTATGTTCTTTCTCTATTATATCTAGGCTGTCTTCAATCCCTGAGATTCGATCTTCTGCATGGTCTAACCTGCTGTCAAGACTCTCTACTTTGTTTTTTATCTCTTTTCCTTCTAGTTGGTCAGCTTTGATGGCTTCAAGTTCTTTGTTGAAGCTCTGTTTTAAGTCTTGTATGAATTTCTTTACTTCCTTAATTTGGTGTTCAGTGTTTGTCCTCAAATCGCTTAGTTGATTGGTTATGGTTTCTTTGGGCTCCCATTCCTTCTGTTGGGTTCCATTCAGCATTCCCTTTGTGGTCTCCCTGACTTCCTTCAGCTCTTTGTTAATGGATTCCATGAATGCCTTTAGTGATCTTTGTGTGTTCTCTACCTGGTCTCTCAATTCCTGTATTACTCTTTGATTAGCTTCCTCCCGTTCATGGGATTCCTGCAGATCTCTTTGAGTGTTCTCAGCCTGCTCACGCCATTCCTTCCTTTCTCTTTGAGTATTCTCAAGTTGTTCATGCAAATCCTGTATCAGTTTTTGAGTAGCTTCCTCACGCTTATGATATTCCTGTATAAACTTCTGGGATGCCTCCTCTCTCTCCCTATCACGCTCATACAGAGTCCTTTGTATGTTGTCAAACTTTTCATTTATCATGTTTGCCAGCAGTGTTTGTAGAGCTGTTTGGGAACTCTCCTCTGGATTATTCATTATCTCTTCTAACCCCTGATTATCAAGATTGGGAATTGAGATACCCGAATTTGCCATTTTTCTTGTGTTTTTCTGGCTTACTCTGCCCATTTGAGATGAAGATAGCACCAGTTTTGTGCTAGAACACTATCTTAAGGCAACCATCAACCAAAGTTTGCATTTGTACAGTCAATAGTCTACAGATACAATCTAGTTCAACAGATACATCTATTCGACATCAAACAACTATATGTTAAAGGGCTTCGAACCGCAGAGAAGAATTTGGAAAACCAGAAATTATTAGGGTTAGGGAGAGATGTGGGTAAAAATAGGAATAGATTGGTGTGGGGAGGCACAGGGAGAGTTAACTATGTCCTAGTCACAATGCAGGAAATAGGTTGGGTAGGATGCAAGTTGAGAGAGAGAGAAAAAGAAGAAAGGGAAAGGGGAATGAAAAGAGACCGGAAAAAAAATAGAAACGTAAAAATTAATGTTATTTTAGAGATTAAAAGACCATCTATTTATAGAGGAATATGAATATGTTGAGAGAAAGGGAGGGACATAGAGGAGATGTGAAAAACTTTAAAAAAATGCTTAAAATATTATATAGGTATAAAGAGGTAGTACTGCTATTAATGAATTTAAGTCTCAGTGGTTTTGAATTGAGTAATAAGTTTGTGGATTAAGTGTGTACACAATGGGGGATAGGGTCTACTGGTTAACTACGGGTTTATCTGAGGATGTGCAGGACAAGAGTTGAGTCACATAAAGAAGAACAAAGAGGAAAAGATGGAAAGATAGGAAAGTGATAAGAAAAGATCAGAAGTTCAGTAGAGCTAGACAAAAAACAAAAAGATAATTAAGAATGAAAGAAAAAGAGAAAGAAGACAAGAAAAGAAAGGAAAACACACATTCACGTATTCCTAAAATAAAAATTATAAGAGGAGAAAGAAAAAAAAAAGCTAATGGAAAACAATTATTTTTTCAGAAGAGGCAACAATTAAAGATTAATAAAAGTTTTAGAAAAGCAAAAAAAAAATTTTTTTATATATATAAGGTAACAAAAAACGAAAAAAAAAACAAAACAAAAAAAAGAAAAAACGAAAAGAAGAAGAAGAAGAAAAAAAAAGTTCTTTGATTTTTTTTTTTGGGGGGGAAGGGTGGGAAGAGTCCTGTATCTCCCTTTTGTCTGTAACCAGAGTCTGGTTGGAGTCTCTGGTCAGCTTGAGGTCCTGTGGCTTGATTGGTTTCTTAAGTCAGTTTGTTGGAACAGGCAGAAAAATGCTCTGCTTTACCCAAGATTTTGAGATCCCCCTCCCAGGTTAGTTTACTGGGAGGGTGATCTGCTTTGAGAATCACAAAAGAGGGGGATGCAGTGATGAGGCTAGGTTCTGGGTAGAGTTGAGGCCTTTCAACAAACAGTAGCTTTTCCCTGGGGCTATTTTGTGAAAAAAAACTCACAGCACCCAGCCTGGAGCCATTCTCAGGGTTTCTGTTTTTCAATTGATTGTGGTGGCTGCTAGAGGGAGGGGCAGCCTCTGGCTCTGGTTACCCGGTGAGGAGAGCCACTCCAATGGCTGGCGCCTGAGCTGGGTGACTTTTCCCTGGATGGAACTGAGTCTGTGAGGTCACTTCGCCGTTAAGTTCTTGTGACCTGCTAAATGACTCGTTTTATTCCAAGGCCTGAGCTGGAGCTAGCCGCTCCTCCGAGCTTTGTTGGTATCCAAGATGGAGATCACCGGTGCTGGGGGGGGAAGGGTGGCCTTCCCTCCTCTGCTCCCTGAGAAGGAGTGAGGAAGTCGGGCTTCTACTCACGCCGAGTCTTGGATCCCGGGTCGTCTCTGGTCTGCAAAGTGCAGGATGAAGTTGTCTGCTCCTTGTCGGTTCTTGCTGGTGTTGAGTAGAATCCGCTCGTCTGCTGCGTCTGGCTCCTTCGTCCCAGACTGTGTCTCAGGTGTGCCCCCCCCCCCCCCCCCCCCCCCCCCGGCGGTGGTCGCTACCGCGACCCTGCCGCCGCCGCAGCAGCTGCTGGCAGGCGCTCAGATGTGTCTGCTTGGCTTCCCCTCTCTTGACTACCTCTCTTGACTAACTCTCTTCCTGTGATGGCACACTTGGTGTGATTCTCTGGCTTGGGACTGTTCACTGGAACTCTGAAACTGTTTTCTATGCAAGAGCTTGTTCAGATTCCAGCTTCTCCTCCGCCATCTTCCCGGAACTCCTGACTTAGTCTTTCTATTTGTGTGCTTTATAGAGTTGATTACAATTTAGTTAATTCATTTATAACTACTTGCCTACCACCCTGTGCATTTACTTATAAATTCATAAGCACATTCTAATTATCACAAATAGGGAAACCAGGCGATCTTTGTTTCTCTGGGTCTGGCTTAATTCACTTGATAGAATTTTTTCAAAGTCTTTCCACTTTCTTATGAGTCTATGAGTAGTCCTGGGTGCCCTTTGCTTTTTTGCTCAAGGATAGTGCTTTACCACTTGAGCCACAGCTCTACTTCTGGATTTTTTAGAATTTAATTGGAGATAAGAGTCTAACAACATTTCCTTTCAGGGCTGGTTTTGAACTGTGATCCTTGGATCTTAGCCTCCTTAGAAGCTAAGATTATAGATGCGAGCCACTGGCACCAGTATATGATTTCTCTTTTTGAAAACTATATTTGTTTCCCAGCAGACAAATCTGAGAAGATCAATTTGAATGAAGTTGCTTCACAGAATGTTTATTTCTGTCCTCCAACTTCCTCTTGGCCACTTTATCTTCACATTCCTTTCTCTTTAAGTAACTATAGTCTAGTGTCTCCCCTCCTCAAATTACTAATCCTGAAGGACTTGAAGTCTCAGTGCTGTGCCAACTCATGCCCCAAATTATAGTGAAGTACTTGGCCACTGGTGGCTCATGCCAGCAATCTTAGCTACTCAGGAGGTTAACATCTAAGATTAATATATGAATGTAGCCTGGGCAGAAAAATTGGTGAGATTCTTATCTCCAATTAACCATTAAAAAGAAAGACATGGAGATGTGGCTCAAGTGGTAGAGTACCAGCCATGAGTGAAAAGGTCATAAAAAACCTTGTGGTCTTCATTTCAAGATCTCTCTCTCTCTCTCTCTCTCTCTCTCTCTCTCTCTCTCTCTCTCTTTCTCTCTCTCTCTCTCTCACACACACACACACACACACACTGAGAGATAATTTTGGTTAAAGAAGCATGTATATATTGGCATACACTTATTAAAATGCCCTATCATGTTTGGGACCCCTTCTCAATATATAGCTGTATGCAGCAAGTATACCTGTTGTCTTACACCATGTGGAAGGCTGAGCTATGGAGGATCCCAGTTCTAAACTAGCCCAGGCAGAAAGTCCTTGGGGTTTTGTCTCTGATGAGGGAAGCTGTATAGCATGGCACATGCTGATGATGCAAGGCTAATTTAGGCAGATAGTGGCTAAGGCATGCACCCAGGCAGAAATGAAATTCCATCCTAAAAGTTACTATTGAAAATACAGCTGGAGATGTAGCTCAGGAATACCGCACCTAGCAAGTGCCAGGCCCTGAATTCAAACCCCAGGTACCTAATGATGGTGCTGATAATGATGACAGTGGTATTTTAAGCCTGAGGTTTCTCATCCTGCTACCGCCCCAAGTCCTGGTGCATGGGAAAACAGATTCTGATATTTCTTCACCATGGATCCTGATACTTTCACCAATTTACTTAATAATTGTTTGTCTTGATTACTGAATCTTTTTGACACACTTTTCTTTTTTTTTTTGCTTTTTTCTCTTCCCAAATGGATTCTTTTTTCCAGTTGGCCCCAAATCTCTTTCCTGCTCAGAGTAATTGGCCTCAAGGTAGATCTTTGCCATATTTTCTGTCTTTTCCATCTATATTCTGTGAGCTACAATGAGGACACTGTTGCCTTACCTTTTCTGTCCCTTCATCACTGAAATCACCCTCCTAAGCCTTGCGTCAGGCCCTTTTTGTCTTCCTTCTCGGGATCTGGGTGTGCTCCTCAGGGTCCTGAGTAAGTTCTGATGAGTGGGCTGTCTGTTTCACTTACTGTTTCCACTATTCCTCTATTTCATGCTGTCATTATTTTATGTCTAGAGTTTTACAGAAGGTCGGTAAAGTTCCTGCTCTATTCATGCTGTCCCCTCTGATCCACAATTTGGGGAAAATGATCACATTGGAGAGTATGTATGTGATTTACATATCAACCAAATATTTGTTGTTTTCTATATCACTACTTTTTGTATCCTAGGTATAAATGAATAAAGAAAGTAATAAAACATTCTTGGCTAGACATTATATCCAATGCTTCTATTGAAGCTAGCAGGCATTAACTTCCTTATGCACTTAGCAGAGCTTGAGTAAGATGCTTTGCTAGACAGGACTAGTAAGTTTCTGGGTAAGGATTTGAACCCCAAAGATCTTTTTCTAATTGTACTTGAAAAAATCTTTTATGAGTCCTTTTATTAGTCCTTGACATAACCTGATGAGATGCTATAATTAATATAATTTTCCAACTTTACATATGAGGGGTAATCAACTGATTCACCCAAGGTCACAAATCTCATGTTAAAGTTGGTGTTGATACCCAAAGAGACATGTTCATAACTTGCATCTTGCATCTTTTTGAGAAATCTTATGAAGAAGCAATTATCCCTAAATCTATAGATGTAAATTTAAATTTATGGAATGCTGACAAGTGTGTTGGCATTATAAATAGGAAATCCAGAAATATAAAGTAGCATAATATTTTTATAGTAACTTGGTGGGTTGCCCAGAATGAACCAAGAACTTGACATATAGCGCTCAGCCCAGAGAACTGAGGCTAAGTCCCATTGGTATACTGAATGTATTCTATGGGGGAAAAAAGCTAGACTTCTTTTATTGTGGGTGAGAATAATCATTTATTTCTGTAGTCAATTGTACTAACTTACTGGGCTTTGCTGTTGTAGGAATAAGGTCAGTGGTATGAACCTTTCTCACTCTAGCTCTGAGATTTTCTAGACTGCTTTCCTAAATCTCCCAGCTGGACATAGAATGACAGCTTCCCTTTCAAGTGCTTACTTTATCACAGCACTTGGGCATTATTAGTGTGAGTTCATGAATACAAAGAAAAGCTTTATGAGGCAGATACCCTTGTAATTGCTCCTTATTTTTCAGATGTGAGAGGTGAGGCATGCTGAAGGTAGGTAACTTTCCTAAGGACAATGTAAATGAACAAAGCTTGGCCTTTATCCCAAACAGGGTGGAAACTACATAATTCACAAATATACAAACCCCAGAATGGGCAAGTTCCAAAAAGCATATATTTACATATTTCTTCATTTCGTATTTATTGATAGCCTACTCATTGTTAATTGCTGTGCTAATTCATTGCTGAATAGTCAAACATAATCTAATGTAAAGTTTATAAATATTCACATTACTTATGAACATACTTGTTTCATTGAATTTAAAATTATGACATTCAAATTTTGGTTTGGCCAGTTGATTATTTTGACCCCAACTCTGTCCACATGATTTGAAAAGAAATAAATATGGTATGAGTTGATACAATAGAAAACAGTGGGTATGAGGGCCAGACAGCTGTCTCTTCTTACCATAGCATGTGTGTGTATGTATATATGTGTGTGTGCACACATGCACACGCGCACACATGCACAAGCATATGCCCCAGCACAGGCACTTCATCTCCGAGCTTTAAGCTCTTTAAGCTCTTGTTTGAGTTGCTTGCTGATGGCTGGTGCTTGACCATTGAGCCATACCCTCACTTTGACAGTTAGCTGGATAACTGAATAGAGTCTCATTCTCATAGACTTTTCCTGGGCTGGCTCTGAACTAGAAAGCTTCTGGTCTTAGCCTCCTGAGTAGCTAGGATAACAGACATGAAGCATTGCTCCCCATTTTCAATATATGTGCAATCATGGTGGTTAAATGTTCAGAAGACTGGTAAAATAAAACAACCTTTATTTGGTATACCCTACCAGTATGGAATAATTCTTAATGAAATTTTAGCAACCATAGGCTTGTGTGTAAACTCAGATGATTCTAGTGAAGTAGGTTCAGCTAGAGGTTTATTCTAGAGGCGAATATATTCTAATGTTTAGTCCAATTTTCTACTCCTTAAAATTTCAGACTATTACTCTTAATTTGTGAAGCTTCTCAGCCTTTACTGCTTCATGGCATTTGTGACTTTCTACTCTACCCAGGTAGAGCAGAATAATTTCACCTCATAATTATTTGTGAGAGAAGCACCATCTCTATTCTCACATGGACTGTTTTCTTAAGGATAATTGTGGGTTGTGTTTTCTCCCCTTGTTGAGCCCCAGGCTTGAGCACTGTCCTTGAGTTTGTATACTTAAGACTACTGGTCTACCATTTGATCCACAGATCTGCTTCTGGCTTTTTGTTGGCTAAGTGGATAGGAGTCCATGAACTTTTCTCTCTGGACTGGCTTCAAAATGTGAGCCCCAGTTCTTAGCCTCCTGAGTAGCTAGGATTACAGACATGTGCTCCAGCACCCAGCTAAAGAATTGTGATTTTCCTTATTGAATTTGGTTCGTGTTATGTGGATCTGTGCCAAATTCTATTTTTATTAATCTGAGAGTTAATGTGTGAATTTTAAGTCTTTTTTATTAATCTGAGATTTAATGTGTGAATTTTAAGTCTTTATATCACAATTTCAATACACCATCTGAATCTGTAAAATCTCCAGTGTATATTTCCCAACTGTTCTACTACTCAGCAGGTCTCAACGTACTTCCTGTTTTCAAAGATATATGTCAAAATAAAAGAATTCTTAAACCTTTGTATAGGTTTTAGTCTTAATGAAACCTATGTGCCACTTTTCAGTAGAGAAGTAATGTTTATATCATTGTGTATTAAATATAATGATTTTTTAGGACTAGGATATAATGTAAACCTTTTGAGACCTGTCAACCAATATTATTCTTGTGGATTGATCATTTCTTTTCCTTTTTACATACAGACTCGTTAATAAATTAAATAATTTTACTCTATATTTTCTGACATAGCTCCTAAGCCTACCCAATTAGAATTTACTTATTGGGGGCTAGAAATTTAGTTCAATGGTATTTACCCATAATATGTAAAACATTGAATTTGGTTCCCAGTACACAAATGTTTTGTGTGTGTGTTTTTAATATACTGAGGCATGAGTTTTTCAAGAAGAAATAACTTTACTGTGCTCTTTCTATTTCCTTGATAATATTTTTGGTGTACTCCAACCCTTTTATATAATAACAAACTATTGGTGCTAGTCTGTGCTGTAGAGAGAAATGCTGAAGAAGGAAGACTTACTTTAAGTTCAACTATATGTTATTCTTGTGAAAATTATATACACACATCATAAAGTGTAATCATATTAGTGTTTTTTTTAATATAGAGAGTGCTAGCTAGTTACTTTCTTCCACAAGGTGTAGTAGTGATTACTCTGCTTCTGTTCACATGTGTTCATGGGAAATGTACTCTGGCCACATGTGACTTTGGGGATATGCATGTTGGAACAAATCCTTGATTAACAGAGTCTCACGCTGAGCTGCAGTGTCACTTTCCCCACATCCCTGCTGAGAATCACTGTGAAATAGTTTGTCTTGACAGGCAGTCTTATAAAACTTGGAGCTTGTCTGCTATATTGCTTTGATATTTCAATCTAGTTTGGGATAGATTTTACACTTTGGCACTTGAAGCATTGTCTTTCCTCTGGATATACAGCTACAGATGTAGCGATGTGAACATCACAGCATTCCTTCTCCATGGTGCTCTTTCACAGCAAATGAACTGTGTCATGTGTCATGAAAGGGGAAGCATAATTAATGTTTTTCATCACTAAGAATATCTGTGGGAACAGTGCACTTGCCATAGCCAAGACAAGGCAGTTAGGCAGCTTGTAATAAAAGATTGTTTCTTCATCTAATCTGTTGTTTCTCAAAATTTAATGTGCTTTTGAATCAGCTGGAATGTTGGTAAAAACTACTGCGGGATCCCCACTGCAGAGATCGTGATCTGCGATCTGGTGTAGGTCTGAAGCTTTGCATTTCTATCAAGTGCCTGAGTGATGTGGATGTTTCAGCTCCAAAAGGCCACACTGTCAGAATCACTAGATTGGACACTGTTATCGGACACAGTCCTTAATGCCGTGACTAGACCAAGAACAACTCTAATGCAGAAGCACCAATTTAACTTACTAGTTGGCAAACATTCTTGAATGGAACAAACAGCAAATACTTTAAGCTCATGGGCCACACAGTCTTTATTGTGACTACTCAATCAAAATATTATAGCAGAAGAGTAGCCAGCATCAATATACAAATGTGTGAGTATGGCTATCTCCAAGGAAGTTTTATTTATAAAACTTTGTGGCAGATTGAATTGGTCCATGGATCAAGTTAACCATTCTATAGTCTAATTTATCATTAAGAGATCTGTGTATTTCTCAGCACATAGAAGGCAGCCATTGTACTCCCAGCATATGAGCTGTGGGTGTACATAAGTATGTATCTTACTTACTACAATTTTCAAGAGATTAGAATTTAGTACTGTGTTGTGATCAAACCACTAGACAGAAATTACTGCCTAGGTGAAAACAGATTCCATGAGACAAGTCAGTGTTGGAAAAATCTAGGCAAAAGAGCAGAATAAGTATCAATTATACAGCAAGGGGAAAGAGAGAACATAGAGCTTTTCTGATGGACATTTTCTTTTGAAATATTGTAGCAATGAAGGAATGTTGAATCACAAAGGCCATGCACTAATATTTTTGTGCTAATGTATTATTTATATGTGGGTACCCCAATATATCTTAGGAATAATCTTTGACTCAAAAAGGCTCAAAAGTGGGCCAACTTAGTGAAAGTAACTCACACACCAAAAATGTGTATTTGGAGTTGATATTCTTTGCTAATGGTGTTCATTAATGAAGGCTAAACTAAAATGAAGTTTATTTGATTAATAATAACATTTTTGTTGATTCTTCCTCAGTAGGATGACTTGGAGAAAACTAACAAAAATTAGATAGTTATCATATGGAAACTGCACAAAAGGTTTGTTTAGAATAATACATTGACTCTTAGCACATGGCTAGTTGGAAGTAGCATTTTTAATGTGATAGTTTTTAAAAATTCAGAAAATTATGTATTCATAATTTCTGCTTGAATCAAGGCAACATCAGAATTAGATTTCAATATAGTTGTGTTATTTTTCTTCTTCTCATAGAAGAGCATATGATTTAACAGCCAGACACTGGTGGCTCATGACTATGATCCTAGCTACTCAGTAGATTGAGATTTGAAGATTAGGGTTCAAGGCCAGGCTAGATATGAAGTTTGTGATATTCTTATCCCCAACTAATCATCCAAAAGCTAGAACAGGAGCTGTGATTTAGGTGGTAGAGCAAGAAATACTTAGGGTCAATGTCTAGGCCCTGAGTTCAATCCCAAGGACTGGCGCATGCGCTAGTGCGTATTTCCGTGCCCGTGCGCACTTGCACGTGCATGCACACACACACACACACTCACATAAACACTAGAAAGAATAGAACAATAGGAAGGAAACATTTTCTATGTGAGAATTTTCAGATTTTCCATGTTCAAACATTGAATGTAGGATCTTGATGGTGTTATGAAATAAACCATTTTGGGTTCTGGTGGTGAGTGCAGATAAATATTTGAGTATACTAATTACTACATATTTCTACCTTTAAGACTCTTACTTTAGGGGATACTTGAAGGAACATAAGGAAATGATTTTAGGATGTTTTCATGAGGACTTAAAAATTACCTCTTTAATAATGCATGTTAGTACAACAGATTCATTTCATGCAGCAAATAGGCATTTGACTTTGGGGTTTAAGGAATAAAGGAATGGTGAAAGACATTGTGTTAGACAAGATGACATGGGATCTTTAGTCACCAACCTCCATCTGCACCATTTGTTTTTAATCAAATGCAGGGATTCAGATTATTACATGCCATCTTCCAGTTATATGCCAAGAGAAAAATACAGAAGAAAATCCTGTATGCCTTACTTAGTATTTCTTGCAATATCTCTGTGCACAAGCCCACCATTGGTTTTGGCTTCTTCCATATTGAAGGAGAACAGATAAGCACATTAGTTCTACCAATTCACCACACATTATCACACACTTTGGGCCATGAATAAATTTTTTAGGCATTAAAATAAAGACTGGGAATTGAGCAAAGCTCTTCAAATCCCTCACCCCCACCCCCATTCCATAGCATTTTTATTTCCCTACAAATGAGATATTCTTAACTATCTTGAATTGTGTGTGTGCACATATGTGTTTGTGTGTGTCCATATGTGTATCCATACTAGCAATTGATATCATTATTTCTTGAACTAAGAGTTTATTTAATGTATTCATTTGGTGTAACAAGATATCCTACCTGGTGTGACTTAAGAGAAAGAAATGCATTTTTCCTAGTTCTGGGGTAAGGAAATACAAGAATAAAGCACTTCTGGCACATTTCCTGGTGTTCTCTTGCAGGGTTACATGTTTGTAATGTGTTCACAATTGAGGTGGGATCGAGAGAGAGCTTTGGGAGAGGGAGGGGCTCAGGAAAGGGGGAGGAAGCAAGTGGAATGGAGGGAAAGGGAACAAGCTCTTTGGTCACTTATTTTGAAGTTACTAATCCCATCAGGATAACACACCCAAATGAGTTCATCTATAATTAATTATTTGCCAAAGGAACTTACTCCAAATAACAAACTATTGTAGGAATTTAAAGAGAGATACAAAAATAGCCCATAAAATTGGAGGATGAACAAATCCAGGATGGTTATAATTTATGCATTAATCTATTAGATTACTTTTATCAGAAGGCTCTGAAATTTGTGTTGAAAGAAAGGACTGGATGGCATTTCCAAATTAGTGATCCCTCAGAAAACCTACAGTGAATATTTTCTCTGACAGCAGAAGACATTTAACATAAAAATTCAGGAATATTTTACATTGTAATTTTGTACTCAAAGACTTTTTTGAAATATTATTATTTTCTATTATTTCAAGTTTGTGAAAGATATGAGATTTTGAAATGAGGGAGAACTATTCAGAAAAGCAAATGGAAAAGTAAACTAGTCCTTGAAATGGTGAGACTGGTTTTTTTTTGGGGGGAGGTCTGGTTGTGGGGCCTGGGCCTGGGTGCTGTCCCTCAGCTCTTCAGCTCAAGGCTAGCATTCTACCACTTGAGCCACAGAGCCACTTCTGGCTTTTTTTTTTTTGCTTATGTGGTGAGGAATCGAACCCAGAGTCTCATGCATGCAAGGCAAGTGCTCTACCACTGAGCCACCTTCCCAGCCCCTGGTGAGATTGTTTTACACACATTATATATTACTGTTTGTGGTCTCTGACTAAAGAAAATAAAATCAGCTTATTGGGCAAAAAGATCCTTAATTTCATAAAGTGAATTCTATTCTTCCATCAGAAAGAATGACATTGCCCCATTTGTTAGGAGATGAAAAGACCTGGAAAAAATTATATTAAGTGAAGTAAGCCATGCCCAAAGAAACATAGGTCCCATGGTTTCCCTTATTTGCAGTTAACTAGTATATGTCTGAGACAAGCAGAAACAGTCAAATAAGTTGATGTTAGGTGAAATGAACCCCAAGAGAAGTACTCAAATGTTTTTTTTGCTTTCTTGCAATTGTGTCTGACACATTTATAAGATGATTTCTTTGTTGTTTTGTATGACCCTCCCCCACGGTATAACCCTTGTTTTCACTGTATTTGATGTTAGTATAATTTGTGGAGGGGAAGGGAAAAAACAAATCGTTTAAATAGGGATACAGGTGGACCCATTGCAGCAATGAGATGTACAAGTTGTTATGTTGAAAAACGAACTTTACAACTTGGGGGGGGGGATGGGATAAGGGATCGATCAGAAGGGGAAACAAAAGGAGGGGGCTATATTGCTTGATAATAAATGTACTCATTATTTTGCCCATGTAATTGTAATCCCTCTGTATAGTATTTTCACAATTAAAAAAAAAAGAAAAAAAAGTAGATATCATAGAAATCAAACCAAGAACAATATTTACCAGAGTCTGATGGAGAATATCGGGGAGAGAGAAAGAGACAGAGAGAGCCAGACACAGAGACAGACAGGCAGACAGAGATAGAGAGAGAAAGGGGAAGATTAAGCACCCTGTATGTCAGATACTAGAATAAATACTAATTTGTTCTATTGCACAGCAAATTAATAAAATGATGACATAACATGTTATATAAAAGCTAGAAGAGATTATTTTGATTTTCTCCACAGGAAATGAGAAATGATTGAGAAAATAAATATGTTTGATCATTACATGATGTATAAATATACTGAAAATTCATGTTGGTAGCTAGTAAATATATACAGTTTGAAATATATACAATTTTAATGTGTCAAGTAAAAAATAAATAAATAAAAATGAGGAGAAAAATTTTCAACTTTGTATTTATGAAATGAAATACAAATTTAATGTCATTTAATTGTATTCAATTAAATTCAAATTGATTGGAATTTATTACTTCATATCATAAACTGTTAACATAAATGTAGAATAATCTTAGCATTAGAAGATATAATGTAAATGAGGAGGAAATATAACTCAAAAGGAAAGGGGAAAATAAATCCTAGATACTTACTACAGGAGGATTTTCCTTTAGGTTTAATCCAAGCAAAACACTAGCAAAACCTCAATTCAATGAAAAAGTTGGTTTTAGTGTTACATGTATGTAATCTCAGCAAGACAGGGGCACAGGTAGGAGCGTGGTAATGATAGCTGTCTGTGAGAAACAACCATAAAGCCTTATCTTCAAAATAACCATAGTGAAAGGTGGTAGACTACATGCCTAGAAACTACAGTGACCTGGGTTCAATCCCTGGTGCCATCACAAAAAACAAACAAACAAAACCAGATTCACTGCTAATGCTATATAATTCCATTAATTTATGGAGCTCCTGCTACGTATTAGACTCAGTGCTAGGCACACTGTATACTGCATACAGGCACACTGTTCTCAAATGAATTCTGCAATCCCTCTATTTCCATGTTAGGATACAGTGTTGAAGAGTTAAGAAAATACAGAAAGACACATACATGTTCAACCAAGAGCCAAATTTCCTGTCCTAGATCTAGTCTCATACCTATCTCTTCCTTTACTTTCCCTCTCTTTCCGAGGAGATAATAAATCACTTTGTGTCCAATTATGGGTCTTCCACTTTACCTTTTATTATGTTGTGTGTGTCACAGCCCACAAATGGGCTTTTCCAAGCAAATGATGCTTGCTGAACTAAGGTGCAAATGTAAACAAATGGGAAATGAAAGCAAGAGAGCAAAGTATTTGTGTGTTTGTCCAGACATCTGTCCTCAAGATGAAAAGGTGCATATGAAAATATCTTTATATATATTCTTGAGGTCCAAAATCCCTAATAGAATTTAAATCTATTTATAATAAAAAGATGTGATAAGCAACACTTAGAAAGTATAAAGTATAAAATTAAATTCAGGAGCCAACTGATGAATTGTCTTGTACAGCTCTGAATTGAAATTGATTACCTCTGTTTTGTGATTTATGAACAGGAAATGAGCTTTGACTGGCAGGCACCTGGCTGAAGAGCTGGGGCTTGGATCATCAGTCTCCTGAAACCTGCACAGACCCTCTGGTCGCACCGGGATCCATCAATTGAAGTAAGACATAATTATTTTAATTAGAATGCAAGACTTTTATTCTTGACTTGACTTTTAATTTGGTCACTTGACAACCTTCTGTCATGTACCTATTGCTATTAATTTTGAAAAAGAAATGTAATGAAAATACATTCTGAGGCCAAGTTTGTTGGATTCCAATTTCCATTCATCATTTATACATTTGAGACTACTTTCTATAGCATTAGTGTGTATGTGCATGTGTGTCTGTGTGTGTACATGAATACACCCAAATAATGTACCTCAAATTGGTATGATCTTTCTTTCTGTGTTTATCAAATTTTTTGTAAAATTGTAAGTCTAAACTAATGAAATTTGTTTAGATTTTTGTGAAGCTGAACCATATACTATATTCAAAAGCTATAGATATGTAATTTGTGACACACTGCAACATATCTGAACATTATTTCTCCTTTTCAAGTTCATCAAGATAGGGGCATATATAAATGAACTTCCACTTACCCATTAGAGTTTGACATCAGGTCTTAAGGAGAGTTTATATTCCTTCCTGGACCACTTGAGTTTGGGAGAGGGAGGATCTCATTGTAAGATTTACAGATATTTTATTTGGCCAGCATTGCTGTCATTGATGTATATGCTAGTCCAAGTTTACTGTACATAACATTTTATTTGGTGACAATAACTTGATGGCACACTACAGAACCAATATGTCCATCAGCATGCTTTTGTTGCTCAGATAGATCATTTAATCGTAACAATTCCCTTGCTTCCAAACTGAAGAGATTAGATTTCAGCAGGCCAAGTGACAGATTTATTTAGTTCCAATGATCAGGATGGAAGTTTATGAAATGTTTTAGGGGAAAAGCTGTGTTGTTTATAAAGTCATTCGGATCCAAACATTTCAACTGGACAAAGAAATAAGTTGGAGAGGGGCTAGGAACTTTTCCAGTTCAATTACATAACTACACAATTCTGTTAATATTAAAATGTGTACTATGGACTTGCATCAATTAAATCCAATCCTTTTCAATAATTAAAAACAAGTAGAATATGGTTCTAAATATGAATTTTAACAGAACAAGGGAGAAAAAATAGTTTTGTTTTATTTTGTTTGGCTGGTACCAGTGCTTGAACTCAGAGCCCTGTGACATTCTTGCTCAGCTATAAAATACTGGAATCATACCTCCAGCTAGCTTTTTGCTGAGTAATCTGAAATGATGTCTTCCAGATTTTCCACTCAGACTTGCTTAAAACAGTGAACTTCTATCTCAGCTTCCTAAATTGCCAGGGTTTTACAGGTGTGGGCAGAAAAAAAATATGACTTTGAAAGATATTCATCCATACTGCATGATTCATCAAACATTTCTTCTGAGCCATATCTAAATTTTTACTTATTTACTTAGAATGAGAACTTCAAGTTGAATCAGAGTCTAGCAATAGAAATTTAGCTTACTTTTCTCTCAGTTATCCTATGAACACGTAATGAAAGTATCAGGCTGTTTTGAGCTACTTGTATGATTCTTTCAGTGTTTCTTGTAAGTTCTTGTTCATTTTGCTTAACATCAATCAACATCTTAATTAAAATACTATTTTATATAGAATAAATAAAATTGACAGTTTAAATGTTATTTTGTAACGTAATTTTTATTTCCTTCAGCTATTTCTCTTGCTTTTCTTTATTTTACCTTTTTCAGAGCAATAAACATGTTCCTATTCATTTTTATCACCCATTACTGCCTCTCAAACCTGTATTTTAGCTAAAAATGGAAGTATATTTTATCAAGAGCTAATGGCAATTAGGCAGCAGGCCTAGAGGAAGTTGGGAAGGAGGCCAACTCAATATGTTCATTGGGTCTTGTCTATTTTCTTTGGCCCAATTTAAATCAGAATTTATGTTCACAAGGAAATGGAACCCAAGACAATAGTCGCATGCATTGTGGCAACAGTAAAGGGAAACCTGGAAGAGACTGGGATCTTTATGACAGCGGTTGGGCTCTCCCCAGTGTCTGCTTTTTTTTTTTTTTTTTGTCGCACACTTCATCATTTCAAATGCATTCACATTTACAGAGGAGTCAAACTATTTGAGGTGTGATCTGTTTGGAGAAGAGGCAAGGTGTCTGAAGTTTGATGTTTTTATTCCAAGTGTTTATTCCAAGTGGTAGTGAAAATAGTTACTACCTTTTAATATGAAATCCCGTGATTTTTGCCAGGAACTGGTGGCTCATGCTTGTAATCCTAGCCATTTAGGCGATTGAGATCTGAGGATAGCAGTTTGAAGCTAGCCCAGGCAGGAAAGTCTGCAAGACTCTTATCTCCAATAAACTACTCAGAAAAAGCCACAAGTGGCTCTGTGGTTCCAGTGGTACAACACTAGTCTTGAGTAGTCTTGAGTAAAAAGAAGCTCAGGGACAGAGACCAGGCCATGAAGTGGAGACTGACAATGGCGGCAAGGAGGGGGAGGAAGGGGGAGGGGGAGGGGAAAGACAAGGACAGGAGAGTTGGAAAGGGGAGGAGGAGGAGGGGGATGGGAAGGGAGGGAGGGGAAGGAGGAGAGGGGGGTGAAGAGTAGGAGGGGGAAGGGGAGGGGGGAGAGAGAAGAAGGAGGAATTGTCAGCCAGGAGCTGGAGGCTCATGCCTGTCATTCTAGTGATTCAGAAGGCTGAGACCTGAAGATGACACTTTGAAGCCAGCCTGGGCAGGAAAGTCCTTGAGTCTCTTATTTCTAGTTAATCACCAAAAGAGCCAGAGGTGGTATGAGTCAAGCGGAAAAGGTCAGATAATGTGATGTCAGGAAAATGAACCCTTAGATGTGTATTTTAATGTTTTTTTCTTTCATGCATGTGTTTCTAACACATTTATAAGATTATCTCTTTGTTGCTTTGTATGTCCCTCCCCCACAGTGTAACCCCCGCTTTCACTATATTTGATGTCAGTATAACTTGTGGAGGAGATGGGGAAAAACCAGTTGTTTAAGGATACAGGTGGACCTGTTGCAACAATGAGAAGTACAAGTTGTCATGTCCAAAACGAGCTTTACAACGTTGGTGGGGGGGGGGGGGGAGGGAAGGGGGGAGGGAAGGGGGGGAAGGGGGGGAAGGAGAAGGATTGGGAATGGGTGGGGGGGAGGGGGGAGGCTGGGAAGGATGTGAAGGGTAAACAAAGGAGGAGGCTGCAATGCTTGGTAAGAAATGTACGCATTATCCTGCCCATGTAACTGTAACTCCTCTGTACAGTATGTTCACAAATAAAATTAAATTAAATAAAAAAAAAAAAAAGAGCCAGAGGTGGAGCTGCTGCTGAAGTCGAAAAGTGCCGGCTTTGAGCAAAATAGCTCAGGATAGCAGTCAGGTCCTGAGTTCAAGCCTTAGGACCCCCCACGCCCACCCCACAACACATATACACAGAAGAAAACGGAAGGAAGGAAGGAAGGGAGGGAGGAAGGGAGGAAGGGAGGAAGGGAGGAAGGGAGGGAGGGAGGGAGGAAGGAAGGGAGGAAGGGAGGAAGGGAGGAAGGAAAGGGTTTTCATTAGATGTTACAGTCCAGCTATGTTCTAATGACTATTTGTTGTCTATTTCTTTGAGAGCCAAGTCAAAGTATAATTAATGAGACAGCAATGATGAAACTAATCAAAACTGATTAGATCTTTCATTGACTGCTATACATCTTGTATTGACTTGTAGTAACAACAACAAAAATATCACCACTTCCCTTTTTAAAATTTCTGTTATATTCTCTGAAGGCTCCACATTAATTTATAAAGTCATAACACAGATACACAGGTGTAAATCTGTTGGGAGTTAAGGTAGACCTATGTGAGAAGTCTTACTACTTTTCCTACTTTTATTTTTTGGTTTTCTTTTCTAGAATAAATTTATAAAAAATAAATTACAAGAATAATAAAGCACTTTCTTCATTCTAAGGAAAAGAAATTCATACATATTTATGTTTAATGCTTTGATGACATGGAGAGTGTATAGATAAGGTAGAAATAGAAACAAGCTAGCTCATTTAGGTTCTTCATACACTCAGAGTTAGTGACAAAACTTTATATTCTGCTCTGTAGATAACTGATTCCCATCATAAAAATAGAGTAATCCTGATATTGACATTGTGATAGTGGCTACCTCTCAGGTCTGTTCTCTATCAGTGGTTCCCAAAGGAAGAGTCCCCTGACTTGAATTCCTTCTGGGTCATGAAAATGCTCTAATATCTACTTAACATAACTTCACCTTTAGCATCTGACATTTAAATTTAAATGGATTTTAAATGAAGGGTTTAATTAAAATCAAATTGCCATTGTTGATAACTACCCAGAAAGCATGCACATGACTGACATGTTTTAAAAAGATGACAGTGAATGTAAGATTATTGTAACTCCTGTGTGAACATTGCAGTTGTTTAAAAAATGTGTATAAAATATTCTTATTATCAAAATCTAATTTAAAGTTTAATGATGCAGTAAAGTTGAGATGTTCACAAAGAAACCCACAATAATAACAGTAAAAATTTCACCCTAGCTTAGTACAATCTAACCAAAATGTTCTGGTCAATTAGATTTGATTGTGTTAAAAAGTGATATGCTGCAATAGTAATTAGGGATCACATGTTAGTGAGTGGCTGGATGTTGGGCTAGTTAGAACATTTTATGCAGCCTGAAATGCCACCCATTTTTGGGTCTTTTAAATCCATGGTATATTCAATTATTTTACTTTTATCTATTGTAGTATTTACTCTTCTTTAAAATTTTCCTTAAGAGGCAGCCTTTGCTTAGTGTCTAAAACAGATAAAATAAAATTAGCACAGTTAGATGATCTGATGGCAATAATTGAATGGGAACAGTTTCATAAGAATTCGGTTCTCTGTATTTCTGACTCAATAGATGTCAATGACAAATCTTATTAATATTCTAATTCTCATCCAAGGAATAAATTAAGAGAAAACTGATTACAAAAGACTTGATCTACTTTTTATTATCTGTCTAAGAATTCTTTCTCCACCAAATATAATTGCATCTGAACACTGGTTTATTATCTACTCATCATGAGATTCATTTTGCTAGGACTACTCACAATGTATTTCTTTAAGAAGAATTGTAATACAATTGTAATGATTTTGATGTGAGCTCTATTATGCATTTAACTAATATAAAACCTGTTCAAATATATTTAACTTTCATTGCGCTATTTCTGGTAGGAATGATAACTTTGTACTACTAGGACTTTTCCTTGAATGCAAAATTTTATTAAATTACTTTTTGTATTTTCTTGAGGAATGTATTCCTTTCCAAAGGCCAGCTTGTAATCATTGCATTTCAAATAATATAAAAGAAAAGAACAGCCTTCATATAGTGAAGAAAATGTTAGCCATTACAGTCCAAGTAATATTTTAAAGGAAAAATCCCAACTCATTAACAATGGCTTTATATGGATAAGTTATTAGCTGCCTCTTTCCTAATTTCTGAAGATTTTTGAAACCCTTTCAAGTAGTTCTTGATATAAATTTCAGAAATATCAACTTTTAATCATATTAATCATCTGGGCAGCAATTAATTTAGTCCTTTATGCTGGAAATTTTCTTTACTCAGGTGACCTCTGTTTCCTTATACAACTAGAATAAAACCATAACTTTTCTTTGAAAAAATTGACATATGGTCTTTTGCTAACTTGTACGATATGATTTTTCATACTTTTGTGTATTTGAAGTGCCTTCTTGACCTTCTAATTTTTATCACAAACTATCTCCACCTAATGATTTTTAAAAAAATATTCCCACCATATGGAGCATGTTAATGAAAAGAATTTAAATATATGGTTATGCACATATTTATTGCAGACAACAGACATTGTATAGGCTTAGTGAAGAAATGGAGACAAATATGCTACAGTATATTTCTTTAAGATATTTACTGCTCAGTAGAGATAAGAATAATTAAATATTATAATTATCCTGTGATATGATAATAAAATATGACTGTACAGAAAATATGACAAAGATAGAATGTTTCTAACTCACAATGATCTAGTTCTATTCCTTGACCATTTGGGGCTTCACATCTAAATGGTAGAGCGAGAGGCAAGACGGTGCTGTCATATCCTGCCAGATCCCAAACAGCTAACACAGCATAATTAATTACCAATAGACATATACAACTGCATTGTAACATTAAAAAGTAAAAAACAATCAGCTATATGAAATTATACCATATTACCTATTTTTCTTCTTCCTAATGCTCCCATTTAAATAGCACTGGATCTCAGTGAAAGTGGCAATAGGAAGGAATTAAAGGACCACTCATAATGTAACTACTCCTGCAGGTAAATTTGAGTATAATTATATAGTTGTGAACTCTATGTGTTCTGAGAATTTGGTTGTTTTCTTGGAACCGTATGCCTTTACATACCAAGAATCTATAATAGTGGATCAGACCATAGGAGATCTCTTCATACATTGGGTAGTGTGTATTTGGACACTTATTTTGTTCCCAACTATAAGACCCATGAGGTGTAGTTCACATTTACATAGTTACATGTCTGTCTTTTATGTATTATGTGTCTTTCATAATTTACTTTCTAATTGATTTATTTTCCCTAATGATTGTTCAGAACTTAGTGAGGAAGAATAAATATCAATATGAGCTGTGAATTTCTCTTTTCCTTATATTCTCTACATCTGTTTTAAAACTTCTCTTTTTATTCTGTTTATTAGAACTGGGGTTTGAACGCAAGCCCTTGGGTTGGCTAGGCTAGGTTTTGTACTACTGGAGCCATACACACAAGCTTTTCTGCTTTAGTTCTTTAATAGGTAAGATCTTGTGTTCTTTGTCACCAGCCTTAGACCATGATCCTCCTATCTTTCCCTCCTGTGTAGCTAAAATTCCAGGTGCACACCACTCTGATTTTGGCCATTGAATTAAAATTTTATGAGAATGTGGAAAGAGAGCAGAAATCAAGTAACAAGTAAACTAAATTGATTGATTACTTTAGTACATTTTTGTGACATAACCAATATATTTTAGTGAAAATATTGAGCTTCCTGTGTTTTGTTCATTTCCATAGCCCATATATATTCTGCTCATTGAATGCATAGCTATGTGTATAGTCAAAATCCTAGTTAGAGTAGAGCATAGCGTGACTTCTTTAGAGAATGAATCAGCTTTTTCTATTTTTAGTACCTAGTAGTAAGGATTTAGTATATGAAATGAAAAACTGCATAGTTTATATATGGCTCTAGTTATGCCTAAAGCAATTACATTTAAAATGTTTAATTGATATGTAAGAGCTAGCCTTTCTAAACAAAAATATCTGTGTGTTCATATTTATATCTTTCAATATCTATAATTCCATTGATAATATGTTGTTACATATGAATCTGCATGGCCAGTTTTTGACTGTTGAAATTGCTAGGCACTCACTTTGTTCATCGGTCTATTGTGTAGACAAAGGTTTTAAGCAAAATTCCTGCTGGGTTTATTGATCTATTTCTTCATAATTCCATACTAGGAAATCACACAATTCATGAACAGTCTAGGAGGGAAGAATTCACATCATAAATCAGCAGGAGACTGAAGTAGCTGTGTATTTAGCGGCCACACTAAGAACTCCAGTCTCGTCTACATTACCCAGAATGATGGTGAAACCCACAGTAAGACTTTCAAGCAAATCAAAATTACAGCTTTCTTGTTCTAAAATATAAATGTTTCTTTAAGGAATCATTTTGGTATTTGCCTAGGGCTGTTTTTCCCTTCTATTTGAATAGGCGCTGCAGTTTTTCTAAGTCCAAATGAGGTGATTAGCCAAGCAGTATTCAGTAATGTGCAGTCTTGCTTTCAAATGGATTTTTTCCTCCCCCACTTTATGGCTCTGCTGAGTGTCTGGACTTAGGTGGTACAATCTGGACTTAAGACAATGTCCTGCCGTTTTGACGTCACCTCTGCACCGGCTACGGGAATAATGATTTTTACCATTCATAACCTTTAACGAAATCATTATTTTTACAATGAACTTTTCGCAAAAGTTGCCCCAAAGCATGGCACCAAAGAGTATTAAACTGAGAAAGCTTGGGGCAGAAGTAAGATGAAACTATGAATTTCATCTTATCAGATTGTCCCAATTTGGTGCAGCCAGTACAGTTTTCTGTCACAGAGAGATAGGGAACCATTTTGCACTGAGGGAGAAGCACAAAAATTGCTGGTTGCATGCAACCGATACTGTGACAGCCAAACTGATCACTTTAGACACCTTAGCATGGTGGAGATAGGGGAGGGAGAGGCCTTGGCACAGAGCCCAGTGTATCTCCTGAGACCTCTCAGTCCTCTGTTTTTAATTGGTAAGAAAGTGCATGTTAGCTGGGGGTGATTTGTGCTTGCAGAACAAAGGGCACACTTCAGACGAGGGAGTTATCAGGATATCAGGATGTAGTTAAAAAAAATAGTCACACAGGATAGACTCACATCTTGTCTTTGGAAAGGATCACTGTGTAATGTCAAGGAATCCTGTGTTTTGTCTCATTTGGCTTAAACACGTGATAGCAGATAGAACATCTCAAACACTGGCGACTCTTTTCTCCTGGCATTGGACTTTGCCCACACAGTCATGGAATCATGACATTTGTACCCAGCCCTAGCTCCCATGGGACTCTACTCTCCCTAGAAAATGTGCCTCCACAGTGTTTTTTAAATAAAGCTGATACCCCAGGGAGATATGAAACAGCTGATTTGCTAATTCCTGATCTCACAGTTGTTTTGTGCTATTTGTTCTCGTGTCTCTTTGCTGAGCACAGGTTTGTCTTCACTCTTGGAGCCATTTCTTGACTAGGCTAATTTGGAAAACTCCACTTTTCAAGATTTCTGATGGGCCATTTTCTATATTTGCTGACACCTTTCAACAGAAAATAAGAACTCTCATTTCTGTGTTCCTATAATATTTCCAGTCTGTTTATTTTTTTACCATATTTTATAAAATAATTGAGTACATATGCTGCTTTTATTATTAGACTCCAAATTGCGAAGGCAACAAAGTTCTGCAATTGATACTGTTATTGTAATCTTTTATTAACTTTGCTAAGGAGAAGTAAGAAAATTTGGAGATCATTTGGCTTCCTTAAATGATGTCCAACTCAGAAAACAAATCAGACAGAGGAATTTAAGGAAAATTTCTCATTTTACATTAAAAGTTATGGAAAAGTTATGTATTTAAAAATATGGAAAAGGCCAAGTGCTGCTGCCTCATGCTTGCAATCTTAACTACTCAAGATGCTGAGATCTAAGAATCACAGTTCAAAACCAACCTGAGCAGATAAATTTGAGACACTCTCATCTCCAATTATCCAACAAAAGGCAGAAGTAGAGTTGTGACTCAAGTGGTAGAACTCCAGCAAAAAAGCCAAGCAAAAGTGAGAAGCCCTAGATTCAAGTCTCAGTCCTGACAGTGTGCATGCTTGTGTGTGCATACACACACACACACACACACAACCACGTGCAGAAGATTTTATTTATGCAGTGACATTGGGAACAAATGTAGGAATGGCATGGCCATAGCTGGCTGTAAGCAAAGCTGACATGTAACTGTTGAAAGGAATGGTTAAGCAGAAGCAGTGCTCTGTATAGAGGCTCAGCAAGAAGTTTGGGTAAGTAGACATAATATAGGGCCATATTTAAGGAAGAGGTTTTGTCATGTGAAATGTCTGCCTTCTCCTCTGACTTTTCCTGATCTTGTTTTCGTATAAAACATTCTACAAGTAAACATATGTGCCTCCTGGCATGTGTCTGTGTATGTATACCCTGGGGCTCACACATGCTCATGTGATCTATTCTGCTCTCCTACAAATCCCAGGAAAGATGATGCTCTCAAAGTGATGCTATAATTTCCTTTAAGTGTGTCCTGATACGGCAACACATCCTAAGTCTGGGGATAGTCCTATATCTGGTTTATAGAGAATGATTCAGGATTCATAGGTTATCTGGGATAGGTAGTACTCAATGAATGAGTCATTAGAAAATAAAAGATTTTAGTAAAACATTGGAGTCAGTAATTAAATTCAGTTTAAATTCTCCTCTGACCCCAGGAAATTGAGAGGTCTTTAAAACTCACAAGAGAGGTAGAAGGGACCAAAGAAATTAGAGAATGGCTACTACAATTCTTTGTAGCCCAGGACAAATAAGTAAGAAGGACATGGGCTATTTTGACTGGCAGTCACTCAGAACCCATGACAATTCACATGTGGGACAAGCCAGGACCTCAGTCTTGTATATTTCCATGGAATATTTCCATTTGAAGAAAAGAGTAAACTGTACTTTTTTAGTTTTTGCTTTTAGTATCTTTGCTTCTTCTTTCTTTTATTTTAATTTATTGTAAAGATTATTTTTTTTTTTTTTGGGTCCGGTCGTGGGGCCTGAACTCTGGGCCTGGGCGCTGTCCCTCAGCTCTTCAGCTCAAGGCTAGCGCTCTACCACTTGAGCCACAGCGCCACTTCCGGCTTTTTTCTTTTTGCTTATGTGGTGCTGAGGAATCGAACCCAGGGCCTCAGGCATGCAAGGCAAGCGCTTTACCACTGAGCCATCTTCCCAGCCCTTATTGTAAAGATTCTGTACAGAGGGGTTACAGTTCCATGATCGATCATGGTTACCTCTTCCCTTGTTATTGTCCTGTCCCCTGTTGTCCCACTATCCCTTCCCTCCTCCACCTTCCATCCTCCTCCTCCCAACGCCCCCCCCCCAAATTGTAAAGTTCATTTCCAATATACTGTCCTGTGGGTATCCTTGTTGTAATGGGTCATCCTGTGTGTCCTTGTTTCAGTGTTTTGTCATTCCCCTTCCCCTCCCCAGATTAGACAAATGTATATACAAGATGTATGTCGGTATAATTTGTGGAGGGGAAGGGGGAAAACAAATGGTTTAAATAGAGATACAGGTGGACCCATTGCAACAATGAGATGTACAAGTCGTTATGTCGAAAACGAACTTTACAACTTTGGTGCAGGGGCCGGGGAGGATTGGGTGGGGGGGGGCGGGGGGGGGGGGGGGAGGATGGGAAGGGATGGGAAGAGGAAACAAAGGAGGCTACAATGCTTGATAAGAAATGTACTCGTTATCTTGCCCATGTAATTGTAACCCCTCTGTACAGTATTTTCACAATAAAAAAAATCAAGTACGGTAACAACAGGGGATATGCCATAGGGGAAAGAACATATATAGGAAACAACAGCAGCTTCTTCTTTCAATGAAAAAAAAACCTTCCTGGGGTGTCGCATATTTCATCTTTTCAAGGAAGCAGACTGATCTGATGGGGAAAAAATACACAAGAGGTGTCATAATTTTGTGCCAACATTTTCTCACCTATTATCAATTACCTTTAGAGCATTTCAGATTCTAATAACACAGAAAACTAGCATGGATCCTGGGACAAAGTGAGTATCTCAATAATCATTCTTTCTGCCTCTATCACTGAATCCTTGAATTAAAAAGTGATCCATAACAGTCCAAAGAGTAAATGTGAGTAGAGTGGGGCATGAATACATCACAGGATGGTGGGAGAGGAATATCCGAGGTAAGCTCCTTTAAGGGAAGCTGCAGGCTTAGACTGTAGACACACACTGTTTAATCCAGTTTGGCCTTTGGCTGCCCTTGGAGTCACCTTCTGTCTTGGGATGGGCCAAGGGATGGCAAAAAGAAACCCATGTAAGAATAGAGCTTGAGATTTTTCTAGACCATGGTAAACCTTGAGGAAGTTTTATACCATTTAATAATTTAATGACCTCGAACTGTGGATAAATGCTCAGCCTGTGTAAAATGAGGCTTAACTCTATATTCATTTGGGTTATGAGATAATAGATTTTTTTCCATACTTAGTTTAATAACAGAAATTTAAACAACATTTTACAATAAAGTTGTTTCCTACTGGGTCTTATAAGCCTATATTCTTTATTTATGGCATATGTATGTCTGTAGTTTATAACAGGCTCCAGGAAAAAGTAAAACTTGTGTGTAAATAATTATGCCAGTAAATACTATTTAATTATGGCTGAAATGGTTTGAGCCAGGTATATTTTTATTTTGTTAGTAGAAGACGTGTTTCTCCTGAAATTTAATATTAACTGGAAAGTCTGTTTTGTCTTTGTGGGACAGTTATTTGTGTATTTGGCAGCTCAGAGTGGTCTACTATTTGCAGTTTTTTAAATAATGGCTTTGGTTAGTGCTGTGTTGATAATTTGCATTTGGATGGTTTATGTGGAATGAGTCAGATATTTTAAATGTTATATTTGTAGATGGAAAGGGAGATTATGTCTCTTTTTCCCAATTTGTATGAAAGATCCAGATATTTATTTTCCTGTGCAAACTCTTCCTGGGAGTTTTTAAGAGATGGAGTCATCATTTTCCCATGCAGAGCATATTGTTATGTTCTTTGATTATTTCAAATAGTTCAGATCTAAAAGTACTTGTGTTTTGTACATGAAGCACACACACACACACACATATTTTGGAGCTCTTGGAAAAAGAACATTAAAAGTAAAAGCTGGAATTAGGTGTATTACACATGTTGATAGCTTAGAGCTTCATTCAAGGTTAGTCTTTTTTTTTTTTTTTTTTGGGTCCGGTCGTGGGGCCTGAACTCTGGGACTGGGCGCTGTCTCTCAGCTCTTCAGCTCAAGGCTAGCGCTCTACCACTTGAGCCACAGCACCACTTCCGGCTTTTTTCTTTTTGCTTATGTGGTGCTGAGAAATTGAACCCAGGGCCTCTGGCATGCAAGGCAAGCGCTCTACCACTGAGCCACCTTCCCAGCCCTCAAGGTTAGTCTTTAATTCAAATAAATTTTATCTTTAGTGACTAGATATGTCGGTAGAAGTTAGAAGGTACTATAAGACCAAATGTAGTGAGATGATTCTTCTCCTGTGATATGGAATATAGTAATTATAACTTTTATTTGGCTGATGCTTTATAGTCTATAAACTATTTCATGGACATCTTATTTCAGCCACCCAAATCCCTCCTGTAAAGCACATAATGCACACAATAATTTTCTTGCCATTTTATATGCAAGAACCTGACGCCCTGAACCATGAAATGAAGCAAAACAGTGAATGAGATACACCACAGGAATTGTCATCCCAATATCTCCTCCTCTCCCCTTTTCTCTCCATACATGCTACCACTCTACCATCTTGATTGTTAGCTACAAAGGAGTCTTCCCATCAATGTGAAAATCCTGCAGAACTTTCTAATCCAGTAGTGAATTTTGCAGGTCAACCAATATTGAATATATTGGATTCACTCACACAGAGAAATGCTTCATTCATTCTGTAGGGAATTTAATAAGGACTCTGGACAATACAAATAAATGAATCTCAGATTTAGTGCGATTCTTTGACTTCATTTTAGATTTTTTTTCTTAAGTGGTGGACAATTTAATTTCTCACCTGTGATAATATCACCAAGAATAGGCAGTGGATATTTGTCAGGAAAGGTGGAGGAAAATGGAGTGGCCATGAGGTTGTTATGACTGCTTTGTGCGTGGCTCAGAAGAAACCATTTCTTGAATATCATCATTCATTCCTGTTTGCTTAGTTATTTTATTTTTTTCTATACTTTCAATTTTTTTCCCTTACAATTCTTTAAGTTTGTTAACGGAAGAATGGAGAGAATGCAAACCTTCTATATAATTCTTATATAATTCTTTGTAATTCTTAATGACTTCCATGTATCTACTTCCACCGATATTCTTCCTTTATCCTTTACATGCAACTTTCCCTTTTCCAATTTTAGGCTCAGCTTCTTTACACACTCGTGCATACAGCAGTCTGTCATCCAATCAAGGGTGTCATACTGTGTTGAATCCCTTCTGCGTCCAAAAGAAATGAGGGTCTCAAGTACATGGCACTGTATGAGAATCCATTTTCCAGTGCTTAGTATCAACCTTACCATGAAAATTGAATTGTTTATTTTTACTTGAAAAAAATGAATCTATTACTTAGATTCTCTATTTAAAACAATTTAATTTTTCTTCACATTAATGACAACTGGAAAAGTAACGTACATACAAAGTTTAACAGTGCCTGGAAAATACATATCAAGAAAATCTTAAATGTGGAATAAAATATGTTCGGGAATATCTGATAGACAAATGACCTATTAAAGTTCTACATTATATAAAGGTAAAAATGTTCTGGTTTCCATGTTCAAGAAGTAACTGTAGAGTCCTCTGCTGGTTTTATTACATTTATACATGGTCACATGTATCATGATTATCTGACACAGAGAGTAGAAAAGATCCTAATATATTGGAATTGTTTATTTGCTCTTTACAAGTAAATAGTGATTCATATTTTAGGAAGTTTCACATCTCTGAACTTCTGTGTTCAACATCCTCCCTTCTAACCTAGTCACATATATCATTTATTTTTGAAGTCCTATTGAATTTTGGCTCTTTTAATTAAAGTAAGCAAGTAAGCAATCTTTCTGAGGAAAATAAGCTATTTGGTTCCTCCTTTTACAGATATATTAGAAAAATTAAATGACTTCAAGGTCATTTATTACATAAAATGTACCTATGTCATTTAAAAGCCTTCTGATATGCAACACAGTAATTCAAAAATAAACTTCCTTTGATGATAGAGGGAAAGAGAATTTGAAGGAAAATAATTTGTTGTTCGGTATATTGTTAAAAAAAAGCACCTACTCCTGTGTTATTTTTCTCTTATTGTGAGATTTGTTTAATAAAAGAGAGAGTAGTAAGCTGAAAATACAGAGAAATATCCAGTGTTGAAAAATAATATTAAACTCTCCATTGCAAGCATTCGAAATGAAGTGTCCTTGTAACACAGGACAGGAGTTACCCTGCTCTTTGTAACACAGGACAGGAGTTACCCTGCTCCTTCTGCATCACACATATTCAAGTCGGTAAATGTGGAGGAGATCCCTCATAGGCTGCTGTGAGAATCCTGCCAGGTCCCATGATGCTTTGTTTTCTACTCAGATCTCCAAATAGTGACTCCAGCTTCAGTAAATTTCATGGAGAGATTATTGTCATGTGTCTGCTGGGTACAGAATCTGAAGAAGTTTGGCTGGCAATTTTGATATTTGGACAACTGTGATGTTTGGCCCTTGGTATTTATTCTTATAAATAAATACCTGGCGATACTCATAAGAGGGTACAAAAACTAGGTGTTTTGAGCACCAACGATAGTATACTATAGATGATCATGGGTGTTTTCTCCATTCCTTTGTGGGCTTTATGAAAGTGTGATGCAAAGTCAATTTGTTGTATTATACTGAATCTCTGAGGCTGATTTCTTAGAGCTTGGCAAGAAAAAGACACTTGAAATAAACATCACTTAAATGTGGAAGTCAGTTAATTGCTCACTCAGCTACCTACCAATTAGTCACTTATTGATGTAATTAACTGATGTACAGATAATTTAGGGTAAAGGAAAAAGAAGTCTTAGTTCAAGTGAAGACAGCCTAAAACTCAGATTAGTGATTAATTTCAATCCTGATAGGGAATCTTTATCCATGGACAAACGTGATTTCAGGTATAATTTTAGAAACTGACTGAGATTTAATGGAGCTGATGAAATGTGGGTCATTTTTATGCTACCTCCTCAAAAAGTCACATCAACTTTTTCTAGTTCCCTTTCCTTATTGATAAAATTAAAGCTCACAAAGTAATTGTAAAAAATAAATGACTAAGGATGCATAAAGTAATCATAGTAACAGTTCTCAATTTTTTTTTATCTTTTTATCGAGTGCTAGATACTCTACTGAGTAATTCAGATGTATTATATAATTTCTGTCTTCTCTATAACTCCTTACAAGACCATTTGGTTTCTTTTGTGCAGATTAGGACACTGAATTTTAGCTCTGATTCACCAATGGTAGTGTCTTAATGAAGTTTGGTCAATTTCAGGACTAAGTTTCTTTCAATATGGCTACTATGACATTATCATTTAAAATAGAACTAGATATCTGATCAATGATTACGTGAAATTCACTCCTATCTCTTACTCCTGAGCTGGAATTGGATCAGTCCCCACTATTTAAGGAAATAAAAGAGTACAAACAGATACTTAAAATGCAAAGTGTTCTTAAGTCAGACTTGGAGTCCTTTGATTTGCTCTAAAGCTCTAAGAAAAGTGGTGGGGTCTCAGCTCCTAGAATATTGAAACTTACTCTTGAAAAAATCAGATTGGTGGATACTGTCCATTGAATAACAACTACTAGATTTAATGTTTGCAGTAACGGTGCTGTTAATGAAAAACTCTTAATGCAACTGATTTAAAAATACAAGAATGTCTTTAACAGATCCTATTTTTAAATTATATTTAAGTAGTTGGACAAGAGGTCTCAGTTCATATCAATTTGTGAGCACAAGATCAATGCCTCTCCTTCTATAATTCTCCCGTGTATCCCAGTCATACCCATCTCCTCAAGTTACCTAGCTCTGTTTTCACATGTGTACATTTACAATTATGACTACGTTCTCCCAACATAATAGTTGATTGTACACTACTATAGATATTACATACATTGTAATATTTGATGCTTTTTGGTTTAACAGGGAAGGTGCAACTGATAGGTTGATTTAAGAACCTGGCCAAACAAATGGGTATCAGTGAGTCAGGACTGTAATCCTAGCCACTCAGGAGGCTGAGATCTGAGCATCATGGTCTGAAGCCACTCCAGCAGGAAACCCATGGTACTCTTATTGTTCATTTAACTACTAAAAAACCAGAAGTGGAACCAGAAGTGGCTCAAGTGATAGAGTGCCAGCCTTGAAATGAAAAACGAAGGGACAGTGTTGCTCAGGCCCTCAATTCAAGCCCCAGTATTGATATGTGTGTGTGCGTGTGTGTGTGTATGTGTTTGTGTGTGTGTGTGTGTGTGTGTGAGAGAGAGAGAGAGAGAGAGAGAGAGAGAAGAAGGAGGAGGAGGAGGAGGAGGAGGAGGAGGAGGAGGAGGAGGAGGAGGAGGAGGAGGAAGGAAGGGAAATAGGGAGGGAGAGAGGGAGAGAGAAAGAGAGAGAGTACATATATGTATAGCCATAGTTTCAGAGAAAGTTATACAAGGAGATTTACCTGTTCCTAGTCTTTCAATGTTTGAAGCCACATTTGAGTCTATTGTCATTATAGGTGTTAGATTGACTTTATTTTATTGAGGTCATTGATCTAGAGATTTGAATGTACCCTGAAGACATTCTTGAATTTAAATTTCTAATTCTGTTGGAGGCATCGAAGACTATAATTACTAATGCAATGAAATTGTAGGTTTTTAATGCATTGAATCAGATTATTAAGAGAGAAAATGTTGAAGTAGCATTTATCACAAACCCATTCTTGACTGCATCAGAAAAACTTCAGTGAATTTGCGTTGTATTGAGTGTTAATGGAGTAGAAAATGAAAAATATCCATAAAAATGGGCAAGTTGATGAAAATTGTAGGGCGAAAATGATTTGAAATTGGATTTTTAAAGGTCTATGCATCAGGATCTTTTTTTCTGGTTGGAAGACAAATGAAAAGTTAAAATCCAAAATTGTTTTAGAACCCTACTTTAGAGGTAAAGAAATGGAGCTAAATTTAATTAATCAGCTTTTTTTCCCTCTTAAATTAGAAAATTGAGAGGAAAAATGTGAAAATAAACAAATTCAAGGGAGAGAGTTGGGATGTAATCAGATCTAATCATTTTTTTTTAATGATCCAAAGTCTGGGAAAGGTTTAAAGAAACATGGAAGCAATTAGTGTCAAGTCTGTCCACTGGTTTTCTGTCTCTACTATTGCTACTTAAAAAAACAAATAGTATTTGAGACTAAGCACCAATATTCTATCATTTGCTGCATCCTATGTAGAATTACAAAATAACAATTATTTTCCAGAGGTCCACATTTAGATGATTTTACCTCTGTTCAGTTTTAACCAAGGAAACATTTGTGTAACCTATGCAGAACTTAGAAATGATAAGCAAACTTGCCATATGCCATACTGTGGTTAGGAGATCAAGATTGACAGTTCTCAGAGCTGAACATACAGAACACTGATCATTCATAAAGCCAGCTCCCAGGACCTTTCCATCTGGAAGATAGAGACCAGTTGGTAGTAGTTGGGGTAGAAGTAAGAGAAGGGGAGAAGTAAGACACATGATTAATCAGATCCCTTGTAGAGGATTTGTTACCATCTTTATCACATAACTAGGGGAAATACAATCTTAATTCAGATGAAATAGTGCCTAACTTTGTTTAGGAGAATTTAGAACTTATGCATGAACCTATTACCTCCTACCTCTCCCAAGTCTTTGTTTACTTATACACACACACACACACACACACACACACACACACACACACACACACACACAGAGTTTGATAGTTCACAAATGTATTACTGAAACCTAGTTAAGATACAAGTTCTATACCAAATGAAAAGTTATTTACACCATTGCAATTGGAAGTACATATATTTTAGAGACATAGTGAAATTTACTAATGTTCTGTACACTGCCAGTCGAGGTTTGTTTTATTACTGTGCACCTCTGTCCTCACCTTGCCACACGATGTAGATAAGGTGAGCAGTTTCCTGTGGTTTTGAGATTTTTGAAAAGTTACCATGTTTAATATAACAGCTAAAATTGTGATACAGGATTGAGCACAGCACCTGTTACATCTGCTTTTGGTTTTTGTTAATTGACAATAATGCTGAAAGGATTTACAATAAATCCTTGTTAGTGACTTTTGAATATAAGATGTAGAGCAGCCTTCTTGATAGTGCAACTTTTATGTGATTCAGTAAGATGCCATTTGAGAAATTGTTTATGTTGTTTTCTCTCAGTTGAATTTTCACACTGTATAACACCTGTGTTCCAAGGGGAGCATGCAAGCCTCAGCTAACAGCATGCTGGTGAAAGAAGTAATCAAGAGAGAGAAAAGGCCACTCAGGGCCTGTGCCCCACATTCTGCAAAAGTGACTGTTGCCAGCGTGAAAGATCGATACAAACCCTGGGAAGAGGACTCACATCTGTCTGCTCTTGCTATTATATCGCATAATCACACCTCAGCTGCTCTAAAGGCATCTTGTCCACAAATTGTCAGCTCTAAACATTTTTTAAAAACTATTTCCTGAAGGGTGCTGCTTTTTTTTGTAGTTGCCTAACTTTTTAGAAGTATTGGGGTTTTAACTCAGGGCCTGGTATTTCCTGGGCAAGTGCAATACCACTTAAACCATATTCCCAGCCCTTATTTGTCTCCGTTAGTTTTGGGATATGGTCTTGAGCTTTTACCTGGGCTGACCTGGACTGTTATCCTTCTATTTATGCCTCCCACATAGATAGGCAAGTAAACCACACTACACTCACACACTTTCACGCAGACTGGCCTTGTACTATGATCCTCCCAATCTCTGTCTCCATGTAGCTAGGATTACAGGTGTAAGCCACTGTATACTGCTGACACATGCTTCTTTATACTACTTTTTCTATAATCTGATTCCCATGTCATTATTCCATAAATACATTCATTTTTGGTTCTTACCTTTTTTGTTGGTTTGTTTTACAAAAATGAGACAATATATCATAATGCGGCCTTTGGTCTGTGCAGCACAGAATTTTTGAGGTGGTCCTTCAGAGGCAGACTTTTCAGTGTGTCATCATGGCTGCTGGCCTTGTGGATTTTAACTTGGTCTCTCATCTGACCATTGAGGGCCACTATTTTCTTCATCAAGTTGTAGAATCCATGATGTCAGAAACAAAATAAAGGAAAGTGACAAGTGATAATGTGGTACACACATTCTGTGCCAATAAGAAAGCTCCATATCTCACACTTTATTTTTCAGTAACAGTAATGAGCTTCTTCTTCAAAAGACCATGAGCAATCCTTTATCATATTCACATACTAGGCCATCTATTATTTTCATGGTTCTTCCTACCATTATCTTTGTTTAAGCACTAGCTGCACATTTTTTAATCTACTCAATCATTACAGTCCTTATTTTTTATTTATACAGCAAATATTATTTGAATGCCTACTTTGGTAAAGCTGTTGCTCTAGGTACTTGGAAAGAAAATAAAATTTTGGTCATTTGGAGCATTTATTCGAACAGGAGTTAAATAGCATAAAATATTGGTAACTGAGATATCTGAAATTTCTCCACTCTCTGGGGGTCTTTAAGCAGAACAGACACCCTGCTCACTCTACAAACCCTGGGAAAGATCCTCACCTTATTTTCCTTAACAGTGATGCTCTCTGGAATTGTGTGGTGTACAGCTTACGAATGTCTTGGTGCCAGCCCCTGTGTGGAGCAAAGTGTAGACAGACAGAGTCGCTGTCAATAGCTTCTTGAAAGTGAATGCACCTGAAATCGCTGAAGGGCTGAGTTTAAATTTAGCATAAATTAGTACTTCCATTCTTTTTTTTTGGGGGGGGGGTCCGGTTGTGAGGCCTGAACTCTGGCCCTGGGCACTGTCCCTCAGATCTTCGGCTCAAGGCTAGCGCTCTACCACTTGAGCCAAAGCGCCACTTCCGGCTTTTTTCTTTTTGCTTATGTGGTGCTGAGGAATTGAACCCAGGGCTTCAGGCATGCAAGGCAAGTGCTCTACCACTGAGCCACCTTCCCAGCCCAGAACTTCCATTCTTGTAATGGATTGAACTCTGAGTTGGATTCACTGAAGCACAAATATTTCCTCTACAAAGAATAAATATTAATAATAAAAATGAAAATCTTTCCATTTTCTCCTCATTTCTTTCAGCAATGCTATCCAAATGATATCATGGCTTGTTTTGCTTTCCAATATGAGATTCTACCAGTTCTCTTGGAACTTCGGCCTCATTTCCTTGAGTTACGTAAACTACCCAGTTGTTCAGGACACATCATCACCTAGATCTAATGTGGAAGTTATGAGGATTTCTGTCCTATTTTATTTTTTAAATTTTATTGTAAAGATGCTGTACAGAGCAGTTACAGTTACATGTGTAAGGCAATGGGTACATTTCTTGTTGAACATTGTTACCACCTCCTTTGTTGTTCTCCCACTATCCCTTCCCTCCTCCCTCTCCACCCACCGCCTCCCAAAGTTGTAAAGTTTATTTCCGACATAGTGTCCTATGAGTATCATTGTTGCAATGGGTCATCCTGTTTCCTTGTTTCAGCATTTTGGTGTTTCCCATCCCTTCCCAAAATCAGATAAATGTATATACAAGACACAAGGTACCACAATCAAAGACAATGATTGCCAGGGATAAACCAATGGAAAAAGAAAATGAAATAAAATATGAAGAAATAAGGTAAGGTACATAGGTGACAAGGTCAACAACCAAAAAAAAGAAAAAGAAAAAAGAAAGAGAAACACCTGCTGTTTCCATGTCTTGGAGTTTATTTCAATTAGCATCATTTTGTATGGTTATACGTACATAACTATTGAGCTATTATGATTCTTTGCCAGGACTATCGTATGCATGTACTAATTATTACAAATGAGGGAAACCATAGAGCCTATATTTCTTTGGATCTGACTTACTTCACTTAATATTTTTTTCCAAATCTTTGTATGTCCTCATGTAAGGGGCAATGTCATTCTTTCTGATAGGAACATAAAATTCCATTGTGTATATATACCACATTTTCTTGATCAGTTCACCTACGGAGGGGCATCTGGGTTGGTAACATATCTTAGCTATGGTAATAATGCTGCAGTGAACATAGTTGTGCTGGTAGCTTTAGTATGCCCTGGCTTTCTTAGTATGGATTTCTTGAAGACCATCAAACAGCACTATGGTGCACTAGCCATATAGAAAATGGGTCCAACAGATAGGATCTCGCCTATGTGACAGGGGCTGTGTGGCAGTTACACAGGCCAGCACAAACACTGATCCTGAGGCTTCGCCTATCGAGCCCAGTCCTCCCACTGGGACATGTTCACCAAATGCCCAAGCCCTTGCTTTCTCTTGGAGCTATTATATTGTGTTTTGAGTTTCTCAATTCTCCAAAAATGAATTTGGAATATCTGAACAAAGAATTCTTCAACCTTTTGTATATTTTTTGTTTCCCTTTAAGTTCCTAATGTAGAGTTATATGGATAAGCCAAAAATAGAGATTTCCTTCAAAAGTGAAAAACAAATGATTTGCCAGGGATCCAACATGGAAAAGTATGTGATTGCAATTTGGACTGACAAATGAAATGCAATAACTACCTCTACAGGAGGGATGTGAAGGTCTAAAGTACCAATAATATCCCTTTTCTGAAATTCTTGGTAACAAATATGTATCATGATCCCTAGTATTATGAATTTCTGAATACTGGATTATAGATACTTGGCTGATGTCTGTGGAAATATTCAAGAACTAAAAACAAAAACAACAAACGAAAACAAAAACAAAAAAGTCTTTCAAATCAGAAAAAAAAAGAAAGAAAACAAAGTTCTGGTCCCAGAATTTTCAGATAAAGGATGCTCAACATATATCAAATCTGTGACATTTGAATGTAGTTCAAATAACAGCTCCATCTATATATTGCACAAAGTGAGGTCACAGAGGCAGAGTTAGAAGTTTCAGTACACAAGAGGTTATCAACTCTGCCAAGTGACTATTTATACTGGTGCTTACAATTTCATGGTACTTGCTTTGAATTGGAAGATGATAAACTGTTTTAGAGAGGCAGCATTTCCGTCGGCAGGACATTCAGTGTGCAAAGTGTATTATAAACTCTTTTGTGGGGGAGCTCTCACAATTTAATGGTTAAGAAAATGGACCTTTGGGAGTGAGTTTATGCTTCAGTTCTTCTTACTCCTAATGAACTAGAAAAAGTAGCACTGACCCTGAACCTAGAGCTTTCCTTTATAAAATACTAAGTTTAGCATCTGACATAGGCATATCCCAGGAATTAAGTCAAATAAAGAATGACATTTTCTCCAGTGCTTTCACTGAATGAAGCGCCCAATCAGTTGTTGCTTTTATTGTGACTTAATTATTTGGCGATATAATTACCAGTTTAAAAAATCTAATTTCTTTTGAATTTTTCACCCTATATTTTATTCCTTGTTGTCATTGTATTTGATTTTGGTACTCTGGGTATTGTATATACATTTATCTGAATTAGGGAAGGGAAGGGGAACAACAAAATGGTGAGACAAAGGACAAAAGAGGAATCATGCAGCAGTGATACTCAAAGAGAAATATGTTGGAAATGATCTGTACAACTGGGCAGGGGAGTTGAGGGGAGGGGAAGTAGGAGAAAAATGAGGCGGGGGGTAACAAATTTGACTTATGTAACTGTAAATTACTTACTGCCTCACTTATGTAACTGTAACTCCTCTGTACCTCATCTTGATAATACAATTCAAAAAAAATTTAAAAACTCCTAATTTTCTCATAGAACAAAATAGTTCAATTACTGAACTTTTGTCTATGACTAGAAGAGATTACAGAATATGATTAAAGGTTGGAAGAAGTTTCTAGTCATTCAAAAGGTTTTAGTTTCTTTGTGGGAAGAATGATTTTCTAGTCTTTCTAATTATTATATCATGCTGATATAAAATTATACATTTGTTCAAGTTCTTTACTGTATTGTCATATAATTTAACTTTTGTATTTAACTTATTAAATAACCCATTTTTATTTTTAATTTTGTCTATATATTTTTAAAGTCTATATTGTATCTTCAATTAAGTGTTTTTAGCTTTTTTAAGAAATTGAGCATCTTCAGTTTTATTAATTTATCCCACAATTGTTTTTGTCTTTTCTTTAATGTTATACTAAATAGATCAATTTTGTTATGCTTATTTTAGGACAAAATCAACTAAAAAAATAAAGATGTGGAAGCAACTACATTTTCCTAGAATTACAATAAGGTCTTAGGTCTAATTACATATGAAGATTTCCTTTTATAAAATATTTATATTATTGGCCTGCCTATTAATTTATTTTTAACATTCCAAATAATTTTAAAATGGTAAAGTTTTATATTTGTCACAGACCAAGTAGAGTAATAGTACATTCTGAATATTTTTAACAATGTTTCATTGTAACATTTATTTATTTATTTATTCATGATTTGTGCAATTCAAATTCATGGGATTCAAATTCATGCGCTTCAATTTTATATTCAGGCACTTTACCTGTTGAGTCATGCCTCCCTATTTTTATGTTTTTATTATTTTTAAATATGGGCTGAATGTTGGTTATATTGAGTACTGTGATCATCCTGTTTATTCTTTCTGAGCAGCTTGGATAGCAGGGGCTAACTTCTTTTCACTGAGATGGAGTCTTTCATCCCAATCTCTTGAATAGCTAGGACTGAACATGTGAGCCATCACACCACACTTACACTTTTTCTGTAATTATTTTCAAATTTGTTTTACATTTCACCATGAAGAACTAACAATGAAAAGCCCAAAACAAATACAACTTAGAAATTTCTGCAGCCTCACTTTTTTCTTGGTAATACATTGTTTTATCTGACAGGCTTTCGTTTCACCCTAGAAAAACCTAGGACGAATTTTCTCTGATTTTTTTTTTTTTCAGGTAAGGGGTAGGTTTATTCATCATTCAGGCTGGCACCAGGCCATCTTGGTCCTCCACGCGGTGGGGAAAGGCCTGGGAAAGAGAACTGGGAAAGAGAGAGAAAGAGAGAGAGATGGGGAAAAGAGCTAAGAGAGAGCTAGAAAAGAGAGAAAATAGCTAGAAAAGAGAAGAGCTAGAGAAGAGCAGAGAGAGAGCTAGAAAAGAAAAGGGAGCTGGGAAACAGAAAAGAAGGAAAAAGCTGAGAGCTAGAAAAGAGCAGAGAGAGAGCAGAGAGGGCGTCTGATTTTTTATAATTAATTTTTTCAATCCTTGTCCTTAAAAGCTAATTCAAAAATAGCTAGCAGTCTCTGCTCCATGTATTCCATATCTAAGCCCTGTTTTTGGTTAACTTTTTTTAAAGTTAACTTTTTCCCAATAGCCAAATTTTAGATTTGTGATGCCTCCATATTTCTGTGTAACATAGTTGCTTGCTTATCTGTGAATATTAAAATATAAAATGCTACAATCTGTTTAATTCACTTCATGAATCTACTCATGAATTTTATTCTAGTGCATTAGTTTTACCTGTATCTTTAAGTTTTCACAGATTGAGTGGAGGTGTTCTTTTTATCCTGATTTTAGGCTACTTTGTGTATTCCAATTATTCATGTATATTCACATTTCCTCAACTAGAGGTCAAGTGTTTTAACTCTCATCTATATCAATACAATGCAACAGTTTTAGGCTCTTGGAATGTATTTACTTTAAAAGCTTTTAAGTCGGTGTTAATTGTGGGTGATTTAGAAAGATCTTTTCAATGATGGCATGAGGAGAAGAAACTACTAGAGTAACTGCTTTAAAAGAATAAGAGAACAAAACAGAATCTAGATTCATGAAGTGAACAAAACAGATTCATTTTCTGTGAACTCATATTTAAAGCAGAAATGATATGTTGCCGTGTCCATCTGAACACTTTTTAGCAAAATCAGACACTCCTGAAAACAGTTGTGTGGGAAGGAAAATGTGTAAATCACAGATCATCATGCCTCTGGTATATTCGAATCTGAGCTTAAAGGACCAGAAACTTAATGTTAAGCTTTCTCTGTTAGGCTTTCCTCTAGCCTGCAAATGTGGATTATGATCAGATCAGTAGTAAAAGAGAGATGTGGAATGATTTACTTTGATCAAAGTCAACAAATTTTAAGACATTAAGTTGGTGAAAAGAAAACTGCTTAGGTGTCTGAAAGGCCAAAATCTAATTCTATGTGAACATGGGTGATTCTGTTACTTCTCACCAATTATAGGTAAGATTGGGGATTATTTTGTAGATAAATCAGTTTCATGTGTTAAGAAAAAGCCAATTTGAAAAAATTAACCCATCTAGCAAATCAAGTTCATTAGGAATATATGAGTTATATTAAGAAATAATTTTCCCATTTCAATTCTCTATAGGAACTTAAAATTGTTTACACCTGTGATTTCAGTATTCCTTTTTAACATTTTTTTCAGTGTGTTATTTATAATGAAACTCTTATTTTGTTAAAAATCTAAGCTTGTATACCCTGCTGTTTCAGTGGTTTATCAAATAGAATTAATTACAAAATATATAGCCTGAATACTGAATTTCTTTTGGTGTTCAAATGTCATGTTTAATTTTACCTTAACACCGACTTAAAAGCTTTTAAAGTAAATACATTCCAAGAGCCTAAAACTGTTGCATTGTATTGATATAGATGAGAGTTAAAACACTTGACCTCTAGTTGAGGAAATGTGAATATACATGAATAATTGGAATACACAAAGTAGCCTAAAATCAGGATAAAAAGAACACCTCCACTCAATCTGTGAAAACTTAAAGATACAGGTAAAACTAATGCACTAGAATAAAATTCATGAGTTTCTATTGAATATAATATAAGATTCCACCTTGTACTCAGTGAGATGCTAATGACAGTTTGAGTCCTAAAGAAAGAAAAAAATAGAGTGATGTGCTGATTTGTGAGTATGAAATACGTGCTTTTGTTTAGGGTATTTTAGCCAGCATTCAGTAGGGTGGGAGAGATTTGGTGACTTAATATCCACAATTAAATATATGTATATCAGCACATCAGAATCTGCTCATGGGGATTTTTGTGGTTTACTCTGATGCTTAGATTGTACTCTGCACACTGAGTCAGACTACCTTTGGAAATAATATCTCTGTGGGTGATTTAGAAAGATCTTTTCAATGATGGCATGAGGAGAAGAAACTACTAGAGTAACTGCTTTAAAAGAATAAGAGAACAAAACAGAATTTTGGAGGGAATTTGGAAAGAACTGTAAATTTCCAGAGATATTTCCAGGCTATAGTTACCAACATTTTATGAGTGTTTAGAGAAATAGGGAAAAGACTATTTACTTGCTGTCTACATTCCACTTATCCAGGCTGCTTCCAATGCATGACAGGGAGCTGTTCAGGGAACATAGAGACAAATTTTTCTTTCTTAAAAAGCTCATTGCTTGGTGTTTTTCCCAGGGAGAATTTCATTTTTGTGATCATGGTTGTAGCTGTTGAACACTTTTCTGATATATAGCATAATATTAAACTTTTCCAAAACATAGAAATAAGTCAACAGACTAATCTGACTTTCTTCTGGAAGCCTTTGTCTTTAATCTTTCATATTTTATGTTACTAGAATGGGATGTTCCTCTTTGTTTCTACCTGAACGAAGTAGAAAATGATAATGTGGCATTAAAGAGAAATAGAAACATATTACACCCCCCAGAATTTTACTGCATCTTTCTTTGAATATTTGTACATTCAAGTTGAGTAGAGAAAATGATCATTAGTTTGCAGATTTTTTAATTGTGTATAATAGGAAGCTAATTGGTGTTTTCCTTAAAGAATGAAATTAAGGAAATGTGATTTGAAAAGTGGAGTGTTGCTAATCGCACAGACTCAAGTAGCAGAGACTATTGATTGAACAAAATAAGCAGTTTTGATTGTTTAAATGCTAGCTTTATTCTGAGAAACAAATTGAATGGTGGTAATACCTACATGACATACTACATAATAATTCTGACATAACTCTGGGCATACTTCTATAGATGAACTCATAAATTTCTGAAACCTTAGTTCTTCCTTCTGGTATTTGTGTAGTTGGATATATAAAATGGAATCACAGGTTAAGATAAAGTTGGGAATAAAAGAGATAAATTTATGAAAACAATTGTGGAAAAACTCTCTTTTATTAGTATTATCTGCTTATATAAAGTGCTGAAAGGCATTCTGACAGGCATTGGGCTCTGCTGTGCTATGAGAATAACTCCAAAAGAAGTAAAAGGAATTTAAGAGTAAGAGGAGGGGAGAAGGCCAGAGGCTGGTGGTTCACACCTGTAATCCTAGCTATGCAGGAGGCTGAAGACTGAATATTGCTGTTTGAAACTAGCACAGGTGGAAAAATGTGTGAGACTCTTTGTGTGTGTGTGTGTGTGTGTGTGAGAGAGAGAGAGAGAGAGAGAGAGAGAGAGAGAGAGAGAGAGAGAGAGAGAGAGACTCTTTTAACCAATTACCTAGCAAAAAGTCAAAAGTAGGTAGAGCACCAGACATGAACTCAGTGCTCAAGGCTCTGAGTTCAAGGCTCAGTACTAGAATAAAAATAAGACAGAGGGTATGAGGTATCAATGCAAGTCTCAGTAGACATGGAGGATTATATAAAGTAGAACAACCATATAGACAAGTTAATTGGTAGAATAGCATTAAGGCTGAGGATATTGTGAAAAATATAAGACATGGGACAAGTATGAAACTGCATGCATAGACCTAGGGTAACTGCAGGAGTACAGCAGAAGAAAGAGAACAACTGGAAAGAAAGGTTAGTCCTTGGAGGGCTCCTGCGGACTAGAGAGCTTCAGAGAAACTCCAAGTAAATTTGTGGTCAGCTAATGGGAAAAGGAAAAAAGAATTCTTGGAGTAGAGACCATGTACCTCAGGGAAAATGAACTTAGCTTCCTTTCTTTCATGAGTAACTAATTCAACAGGTGTGACTCATTCAGCATCACATTTGGAGGGCAGGCAATGTGAGGATGGTCTGTGAATTCTGCAAGAACTAAGGTCGAATTTCTGAGGAAATTCTTCCCCCAGGGATGATCATAGGAAAGGGAGGTTCCCGTATGCTTTTGCTGAGGGTGAACGAGGTAGGTGGGTTCTTTGTCTGTAATTCCACAGAAGTAGGCCATTCACAAGCAGGAGATGGGGAACAGTAAGTATTTGGAAAGGGAGTGGAATAATGAAAAGTGTACATTGGGAAGATGACAAGCCAAATAGTGCATTTCTCTGCTGTTAATGTTGGTGGACACATGAACGTATCTAGCGTTTATTTAATGTTCCTTTGAAATATTAAGTTTCTACTTATTGAACCTGGGGGATAATTGCCCATCTCATATAAATAAGAATTCCAAAGTTGTATGTAGAAGAAACAATGGGAAAGAAACAACAATAAGCTTTCTAGTCAACATTTAATAGCTTTTCAGAGTACCAGTGTCTTAAAAGATGAAGAATATATCTGAGTTTCTATGATTAAATAAGTTTCTATTAAGAAGGTGCAGCCAAGTGCCAGTAGCTTACCCCTGTAATCCTAACTACTCAGGATCCTGAGATCTGAGAATCGTGATGATAATCTGGCATGCGCAGGAAAATCCATGAGACTGTTATCTCCAGTTTACCACCAGAAAAATGGAAGTGATACTTTGGCTCAAAGTGGTAGAATGCTAGTCTTTGTTCTGTGTGTTGCCCAGTTGTGTGAAATTGCATCCATAGAAATAACACTAGCTGGCTTCTGTGTCATCTAAGTGATTCTCCCGAAGCACATCTATTTTTTCCCCACCAAATAATGAGGCATGTGCCATGTCTTAGTTCTACCATTTCTCTCTAACCCTCTTTCTCCATTTCTGGGGTCAGTTCAAATGCAAATCAGCCAGGTAGCTGCTGGAATAAACATCTACCCAACGAATTAAAGTCTGGATCTTTCATCAAGGGCATCCCACTTCTCTCAGTGACATCATCGTATTCTTCTGTTTGTTTCAAGGAAAACCATCAGCCTGTTTTTATAAACACATGCTTTTTATAGGGATGAGCTTCGATGATGATTCTGGACTCACAGAGAATCTACAGAAGAGGAGAGGTGGAGATTGGGTGCAGGGCCAGTTTAAGTTCTTCCTAGTGAATTTATACCTACCTTTTTGATGGCCCTGGACAATTTTCTTGGTGTAAAATGAGGAGTCTCACATGACATCAAGGTCCACATACATGTTTACGTACATATTCCCCTGTACCATTGATTCTGGACATCCTTGTTATCCTCATCATAAAAGTAAAGGCAACATAAGAGCACAGGCCTTCAGAGATCCTTCATCTTTTGCTTTGTCCAACATCATAGAAATACATCTCAAGTCAAATATAAATTCAATGACTTAACCAACTTGGTTCCAGTTGTCCCTGGGTTAGACTGCTCTGTGCCTAGGCCCTAAGAAATATTAGTAAAAGATGAAAATGTGACTTCCCAGGGCTGCATAAGATAAGTGTCAGATGTATGATCTGTTGAAGAAAACAGGAAAGCATATATGCTTTCACAGGTTATTGAGCTAGTTTTAAAGTGAATATTTAACTACTCATTGTATCCCCAAATGTATGTAACCATTATTATGCTCTAAGTTTACATTTTTTGTTCTCCTCACCGAATCCCAAATTCAGTAGCCATTATGACCCATCTCTCCATAACTTTCCTAGGAGTTAATAATATACGTTCTATGTCTAAAGTCTTGTCATGAGTGGAACAAATATATAGTCTTTTGTGACTGGTTTGTTTCACAAAACATGTTTTCAAGGTTTATCCATATTGTAGCATGTGTCTAGAGTTTATTAATTTTAGTGCTGAGTGCTATTTATATATAAATTACAGAATCTCTCTGTTGCAAGCCCATTTCTCCATGGAAAAATATTAGGGATGGGATTAAGCATACAATAATTTTATTAGCAATCCCATGGTAAGTAACTGCAAAAGGAAAAAAAAAAAAGAAAAAGGAAAAAGAAAAGAAAAATGATGTGTCATGGGACCGCCAGGCCATAGCACAGGGTTGTACACAGCAAAAATTGTCAGTTGAACAAGTCTTCCAGTGGACAAATACCCCTTTAACCTCTGCCTTCTGAGCTCAGGCATTTGTCAAGGATATTCCTGAGAATAAAGTGCCCTCAGCTGGAAACTTGAGACCTAAGCAGCCGGAGAGGCTGAGCAGCCCACTACATCCCAGTTGTCTGATGGAAAAATCATTCATCCAAGTTGTTCTGAGTGATATTCCCACATGGAATCTGACTGAGTGAAGGACCTAGCAAATGATGTGCTTTATCTGGACATGGACACCTAGGATGCTGGGGTGTAACATGGCACCATTGGGTGTTCATTGGCTCACTTGGGATGCTTGGCTGTAAACATGGCACCTTGCATAATCATTTTCTGTTTCTTTCCCTCAGCAGTTCTTTAAAGCAGGTTTCAACCACCTTCCTTTGGCAGTCAACTGTCGTTCAGATAAGAATCATTATGTATGAGGGAGTTTAATAAATACTGTTGATTGATAGACTGAGCCAAATCTCTCTCTGTCTCTCTCTGTCTCTCTCTCTGTCTCTCTCTCTCCCTGTCCCCCCCCCCCCCCGCCTCCCCCCCCCCCACACACACATTGAACTTGAAGTCTTTCTTTTGTGGCACTCAGTAAAAGGAGCCCTTACATCTTTTACTAATAACTCTCTACTGGAATTTCTGCTGGATTACAAATTGTAGATTGCCTGAGGCTGTTAGGTGATTTCCCAGTGATACTAAACCATAGTAGTGGCATCAGGCATAGAAAACATGGTTCTGTGAAATTCTCCCAGCATACTCAAAAATCTAATCCAGCACGGAATGGTGCTGGTCCACTTCTACCTTTTGGGTGCTCCAGGTGGCTTTGAACCTCGATCTTCATATCTCAGCCCCCTGAGGAGCTAGGATTAGAGGCGTGAGTCACCAGTACTGGAAAATGTGTGTGTTGTTGTTTTTAATTCTTTTTTTTTTTTTACTTCATTTGATGAATTGAAAAGCAAATTGGCTTCTTTTTATATAATTTATGGATTTTTATTAACCTTATGTGGTTGTACAAAGGTATTTCAATTCAACATGTCAACATCCCAGCTAAAATATCTATTGTATATATAAGAAACTCATGAAGCAACCCTTTGAGATCAGGTGTCAGCACAAAGAGTTCATAAACAAAACTAGATTACGAGACTGTGAATGATTAAAGAGTTAAAATATTGAAGAGATGTATGTATAGTTGAGTCTGCCCAGTCTTCACAGGAGACCCTTTCCCAATTTTACTTGGAAGATCAAGTGTGTGAGGTAGAAATACACAATTCCATTTCTTAGGGATAATAAAAATCAAATGTACTTCATAATAATCTTTTGTTCCGCTGAGGACTGTGACATATCCACTTTGGGAAAACAATGACTTGGCTCCTGTATTGCTCTGTTCTTTCTTCCTTGGTGAGTGGAATTATTTCCTCAATGACTGAAAGTTAAAGGAAATAAAAATGCAGTAAAGGTATTTCAACTTAGAACCTGCTCTGCCCAACAAGAAAATTTGTGCATCCATTCTTTCTGCAACTTTTTAACAATCCATTTCTTGTTATTTTGTAGAGTTGTTAGACAGAGGGGTTACAGGTAATGAATAGACTTCTCTTTGCACCATGTCTCCCTTCCCTTATCATCCCTGATTTTTCCCTTCTGTCCCCCACACATAATATATACAGTTCATTTTCCTTTCTGCAATTTGAACCCCTCCTTTCTCACACATACCTGTATATACATACAATGCTTTATTTCCATGACACAACAGTTTTCTTGTCCAACTTGACAGAAGTCTGTAGCAAAAATCAAACTAGTCAGGGAAAAATGCTTGTGGACTACAGTTGTATTAGAAATGGGGAAATGTGTCTTTTAAAAATGGAATGATACTGGCATTACCATGGTGTGACAGACACACAGTTTTCCAAACTGCTTTGTGAATGTATTCTATGTGCATAGGTGTACAGTGCTGGATATTAGGTTGTATGGCAACTAAAGAGACAATGCAATCTCCATGAGTTTAGAGGAAGGCTGAACCCTGTTCTCAGTACCATAGTCTAGGAATGCTTGTTAATCTTAAGTATCCCTTAGAATGCACTGCTTGAGAATTATCTTGTTTTATCAATGAGATATATACACCTGTATTTGAGTTAAAATTCCTCATCATGGAATCTGGCTTGAGGCATGTGGCCTCTATTATATAAATGAAGATAAAAGCCAGATGCTGATGTTTCATGCCTGTAATACTATTGAGGAGGCTGAGATCTGAGGCTCACCATTCAAAGTCAAACAGAGTACAAAAGGCTGTCATCTTCTTCTTCTTATTTTGATGGTGCAATGATGGAATCTTCAGCGAGAGAAATGTGGGATGTACAGATGGTGGGTGTGCAAATCAGGCTGGAGCAAGCAGACAATTTGCAGGTTTTTCAAGAAGTAGGAAAGGAATACTTCCCTCTCCTATTGATGGGAGTCTAAAGGAATATCATATGTTAATACAAATTTTTTTATTATTTAAATTTTTTATTGTGAAAATACTGTACAGAGGGGTTACAATTACATGGCAAGAATGAGTACATTTCTTATCAAGCATTGTAGCCTCCTCCTTTGTTTCCCCTTCCCATCCCCTCACCTCCCTCTTAACCTAACCCTCCCCCCGCCCACCAAAGTTGTAAAGTTCATTTTCGACATACAACTTGTACGTCTCATTGTTCAATGGGTCCACCTGTATCCCTATTTAAACGATTAATACAAAATTTTATGACATAGAAGATAGATCAAGTTCACGATTTCCTTTCTATTCTTTTAAGATGTTAGATGCACTTGAGCCAACTTGTCTGACAGTGTGGAAATAGTTATCCATTGTTTTTCAACTGTCAGCTGCTGTGTTGGGTTCACTGCTGTGAGCAGTTTACTTTTATTCAAGCTGTTAAGGTACTAGATCAAAAAAGAGGGTTTAAGCAGCAAATACGTGATACAGAAGAATAACACTACTCCTCACCAAGTACAAGGTTGTATTTCAATGGAGAATGTTCTCTGAGTGAAACACAGCTCAAAGGAAAGATAGAAAAAGAACTATTGTTATATATCTAGATAGATGAGTTTTGTTGATTTTAGTTGCACTTTTAAATACCTCTCTGGTGTTAAAATTAATTTTCATATTTGCATTGATACCAGACAAAAATGTTTTTAAAAAAAATCTCTGACTATATTAAATGTATATAAAAATTCTATTTAATTAATGCATATATGATAGCTTTTGTGAAGTACTACCATGTTAGATAATCATGTGGCTCGAGAGGGACATACGATTATCAGATATAAGATAAAGATACTTAGCTTCTCTTGACTGATTTTCTTTTATTTCCTTAGTTTACATGTATAGCATTCTCTTATGAATAAATGAACTAAACGTACATGCAGTTGATCATAAACTTTTGTAATGCTGTCGAATGGAGTCCATATTTTGTGTTTTATCAATAGTTTTAAAATTATGTCTTTCTCGTTATAATGAAATCATTGAAATGTGATGTTCATCAAAAAACCCTAACTGGGTGTGATGGCACACACCTGTTAGCCCAGCACTGGAGGGACTGAGGCAGGAGAATCAGGAGTTTGAGGTCAGCAGGAATGATTTAGGGAGAGATTTTGTCTCAGTAAATAAGAAGAACAAAACAAAGAGGAGGAAAAAGTGTTATGTTTCAATCATAATAATTTTTCCTCCTTTTTCCTCCTCTGTACTGTCATCCACATGAAAGTTATCCCTTCTTTTGCCCATTTGAGGTCCTTGGGGCCAAGAGTAGTGAGAGTACAATAATCAAGATTCAATTAGTATTTGTTGAATGAATTAATACAGGAATGTCTCCTTGTTTATTCTTATCATAGATTTTTAACTGCCTACCTCCTACTTCTTTTTCTATTGTTTTTTTTAAAAGAAATTAATTTGAAGTCAAATTTTTAGCTCCTAAATAGAAAAAAATACTCAGTATTACTGTAGTTATTATAATCCAGTCTGAATGATGTATGTATACAAGCACGATTTAAAGAAAAAAATTCATGGGCTGGGAAAGTGGTTCAGTGGTAGAGTGCTTGCCTTGCATGACTGAGGCCCTGGGTTCAATTCCTCAGCACCACATAAGCAAAAAGAAAAAAGCTGGAAGTGGCGCTGTGGCTCAAGAGGTAGAGCACTAGCCTTGAGCTGAAGATCTGAGGGACAGCGCCCAGGCCCAGAGTTCAGGCCCCATGACCGGACCCAAAGAAAAAAAAATTCATGAGGAGAAACACTGTGTTTTTTTAAATGTCCGTTTTAGATTGGTAGGTTTATATTTTATATTCTTAACAAAGGAATTAAAATGATTACTATCTGTTTATTAATTTCAGAAGAGAAGAATATCCTAAATCCCCAATAGACAAAAGTTCTATGATGGACACAATTAGAACTATAGCCTTTTATCCTCGCTGAAATAGCTCAGCTGGGAGAGTGTTAGACTGAAGAACTATAGCCTTTTCCTTTGTAAAACACAGAGAGAAAATACTCATTCGCATTCACTGGGCCTAAAGAATGAATGTTCACAAAACAGTCCAAATGAGGATGTTTCTGTTTCTATTTAAAGTGCATTTCAGGGCTGGGATGTAGCTCAGTGGCAAAGCGCTTGCCTAGCAAATGCAACGTCCTGGGTTCGATCCCCAGTACCAAAAAAGAAAAAACAAAAACAAAAACAAAATACAGTTAAAGTGCATTTCAAAGGTGGAAAGCAAGGTATGTTGACTATTTGTATTTATTTACTTATTTATCTTAAAGGGTCAAATAAATGACTATTTTTGCCATTATTCTCTTAAATTCAATTCCAGCTTTTTACTTCTGTAGATGAACAATTGTAATAACCCATTGCACAATGTTTCTGAAAAATTTATATGAGTGGTTAGTACATAATATGTTATATACTCTTTCCAAACACAGTCCCTCATGATAAATATATAGGTCATCTTAATTCTTTTATAATAATAATTACTATTCCTTTCTCAAAATTGACAGACTGTGTCTTGTCTTTTAAGTATGATTTTATCCAAAGTCACTGAACTTGATATTTTCTATTCAGAAAGGAAAGAATTGGAAGACACAGTTTTGGTCCTTTAGCCTGTGCCTCTTGAACTTGATTTCCTAGTGTTACATTTTAATTGAGAGAAGAGTATTATGTAAGTCTGAGAGTGGCACACAGAGTAATCCGTTCTGATTTCTTGACACATTTGTTTTGTCTTATGTTATTCAAAATCTTTTGAACAACTGTTTATGATTTCCTTATGAGATCCAAATATACGTTTTAATATAATTTTGTTTTCTTTTAGGTAGTTGTACAAAGGAATAGCCATTCAAAAGAACAATGTATGAACTCAGTGCCTCTTGATCAATGTTATCCCTTTTAATGTTCTAGTCCACCCACCCAAAAACTCTTCCCTCACTTTTCTTAATTTTAGGTTATGTATTGAGTGTTTTTGCCACTTAACAAGACAATTTATTCATACAATGCATCTTGAGCTGTGTCCTCCCTCAATATCTTCACTCTCTTCCACCCACCTCTTCCCTTATTTTTCTCTGTTCTTTGGCACTTACAATGCATTTTTGCCTGAATTATATTAATCTCCCCCAATTCATTGTTCTACCTCTCTCCTCTTTACCCCTTCCTCACAGGTATCCATTTCCTAGTATTCATTTTGTTGGGCTTTGACTTCAACTTTCTAAAAAATTATACTATTTACATTCTCGATAGGTTCAATTATACTTATATTAATTCATTTATACCCACTTGGGTGCCGTCCAGTGTGCTCACATCTAAATTTATAGGCACATTCTAGTTCCCAATAATTAGAGAAACTATGCCACCTGTGCTTCTTTGGATCCGGCTTACTTCACTTAACAAAATCTTCTCCAAGTCTTTCCATTTCCTCATGAATGGATGAGTAGAATTCCATATATATCTATATATATTCACACACACATACATATATATAGTATATACAATAAACATGGTTGTGGTGGTGGCCTTAGTGGGAATGCAAACTTGTTCAACCACTCTGGAAAGCAATATGGAGGGCACACAACACTAAACATAGAACTCCTCTATGGCCTAGCAATTCTACTTCTCACTATTTATCCAATAGATCACAAACCAAATGTAAATTTTGACTTGTTTTTCCCCTATATGTTACATGTTTACCAGGTTGGTTTGTCAGTCGACACTCCTTTTGCCTTATTTATTACAGTACATTTCACAACTAAGGACTGAAGGCCCAGGAATTAACATTTTAAAAGGTAGATTACTTGTGTTGTCTTTATAGCAATTGCTAGTTTGTCACTATACTGACTAGCTAGCTTATACCAATTAGCATATTATTGTTGTTGTTGTTAGTAACCATTAATTAATTAACTAGTTAGTTAACTTTTGTTTTTTATCTAAGTAATCATCTGCATCAAAACAATCACTCAGCAGTTCAAAATGAACTCTGCAATATTTGTTACTTGAAGCTGAATGGGTGGTTGGATGGGTGGATAGATGGATTTGATGGATGGATGGATGGATGGATAAAGCTATATGATCATATAGCCTTGGGATTTTTTTGGAGACTCAGAAATTAAAAAAGAAGGCTAAGGACTCAGAAATTAAAAAGAAGGCTAAGGACTTTTGTTAAATTCTCTGAGTATAAATTAAAACATACTGAGAGACTGAAAGATTCATCTTTCAACATCCTAACAAGAACAACTGGAAAAGGCCTTTACACAACAAGGAATATTATTGAAACAATCTGATGCTAATCAGGTTGACTTGGATGGTTTTTGTGTGATCCCTTGCTTAGCAAAAATCTTTATGGAAAAAAAATGCAAGTATGCTTGTTATTCTTGCGTGAAGTGGAGTATTTCCTTCTTCAGCCTTTCGTGTTTCTCTCAATGACAAGCAGCTCTGAGATAGTCCTGGTCTGCCCTTTTTGTCTAGAAAACGTTTGTGCTGGGGATGGATGAAAAATTTAGGGAAAGATAAGGCATATTGACAAGAAAAGTTCAGGAAAACTATAATGTTATGTTAATGTCACACGCCTTCTGGGTTTTGAAGAGGAGACAGGAGATTTGTTTGAAGGTTAGATGAAGGGTTATATTCAGCTATATAAGTTAAAGCCAAGAGATCACTCAGCTTTCCTCCTCATCCATCCCCTATGATGAACCTATTCATTTTTCTAATATTTTATAAGATAAAATAGGTATCCTGATGAGGTTAGAAGGTTGGACATACATGTCTTTGTGTTAGTTACATTGTGTAGCGATGAAGTAACATCTGTAGGGGTGAGATCCTGATTTAGTTCTTTAGATAGGTTGAAAATTTTTAGTTTCTCCTTCCAAACTGACAAAATATTTCACAAGTAAAGGAATTATTGAAAGTGTAATGAAAACATGATAGCCAAGAATGCATAAATTCAACTGTTTTGTTTATATTCCTAGATGCTGCAAAGCTAAATTATTGGATTTCCTTATTGTTTTGACAGAGCCATGCTACAAAGTATCCTAATACTTCTGTGATGGTGTTGAGAAACAGAGCTAGAAGCAGAAAGTCTAGAAGATGTGAAATAAGTCTTAATTAACACAGGGTTTTGCCAGGAATTCACTTTGCTCTCATGCTGAAGATTGTTGTTTAATTAGTTATATTTAACTTTTATGTTATTCAACAGAAGGAAACTTATTATCACATACATGTTGAGAGATACATATTTATAAACATAAAAGCACTCTGCATCCACTGTCATGTAATAGGGCACATAATTTTTTGTTTTACTATTATGACTTTATTTGAAAATATTTAAAATAATCACATAATACTCTAAAGTTCTCCATTTTCCATCCAAATTTTTACTTTGTGTGTGTGTGTGTGTGTATGTGTGTGTGTGTGTTGACTGGTCCTAGGTTTGACCTCAGGGCCTTAAGCTTTTTAGGTGAAGGCTAGTATTTACCAAGTAGGCCACAGCTTCACTTTTGGAATTTTTAATGCTTAGTTAGAGATAAGAATCTCATAGTCTTTCTTGCATGGCTGGCTTCGAACTGTGATCCTTAGATTTCAGCCTCCTGAGTAGCTAGTGTTACAGGGGTGAACCACTGATGCCTGTCTGATTTTTCCTTTTTTTTAACCTTAGGAAAGAAATAAGATTACATACATGCATGTGATTTTGCTGGTGTAATTCAGGTGTACTTGTCTTAAAAGTCCAATTATATCATGTGAAGACAAATATGCAGAGCAGCTCACCCTTTGCTTGAGTAACTAAGATCTCCTCTTATTTATTTATGTATTTATTTATTTATTTTTGTTTCATGGGCCATAACACTTATTTACATGGAGTTACTGTTGATCTAATTACTATATTCCATGTTACAAAACATTTAGGAAAATGATAGAAAAATGTACACTAAACGTATTGAAGATGTGCAAACAAATTTAGCAGTCATATTGGAAATTGGTAATAATGAACAGAAAGCATCAGAACTAGTTAGTAAGCAATTTGAGCACATCGCAGGCTCACCACATGTGAAAGGTCTCAGGGTAGAGCATGACAGTTTCCCTGACCACTTCCTATCAGTCAGACCAAAAGTGGTAAATTCTTTATGCTTAAGTACAGATTTCTATATTCAACTTAGAGAAGAACCCTTTAACTCTGAATTTCTAAATGAGGCATCTGTGTGGCATGAATCTTGTTGTCAGTAACCCTGTTCTAGCAATTAATTACACACTACATTTCATGTTTCTTGATGTGCTGCCTGTGTAATTATTTAACTCCTCTCTTGTCTCTAGTTCCATGTGGAGAATATCACAAGCAAATGGTTGTGGCATGGAATAAAACGTCCATATATGTCTCTAACTATATGTACATATGTATGTATATATTATGCATTGAATATAATTTTATATTTTTATATATGTTTTACATATGTTTTATGTATGTATCTGTAATAGTGGGCGCTTAACTCAATACAACATTTAAATATAGCAAATTTTATGGCATTTGAGAAATTCTGGATATCTTAGTACTATGAAATGCTATAGGGCTCTATTATATGCACAAAAGATAATTGTGTAATTATGAGAAAGTATATAGCAGATAAGAGACAAACAAAACAAAAAGAATTGAAAAAGAAAACCTATGGACTTGTAAAAATTATTTGGGAGAAGCATCCAATATCAAATCCAACTCACTATCCAGATTTTTGATGACTAAAATATAAGGTTATGTCCTTAAGGTATGCTGGTTCCATTGCTTTGAAACTAGCTCAGGCATTTTGGGCACCTTAATATAGAACATTATATTCTGAAGCTTTTGAGGCCTTAGAATTGTTTATCACTACACAAAGAAACTCTTCTCAACTTGTGTTATCTGTGATGAATCTAATTCTTTCAACTTCTAAACTGATCTGGAGAAATGTGTATTATTTCTACAGGTAAGTGAAGAATATGTAAAATAATAGCCCAGTAGAGACATTGTATTTGAATACTCACTACGGTAAAAAGTTGACTTATTACATATTTTCATGAGCAAAAATATGTTGTTGAGACAGAAAAGATGTAAATGGAGATAATAGTAAAGAAGGATTGGTATAACAATAAGAATGTGACATTAGAGTCAAACTAGAAATGTGGATAAAAAGGCGATCATTATAAATGATTACATCAGGAAATCAGCAAATACTAATTTGAAATAAGTTTGTGCTTTCTCAGCTCAAGCAATTCAGACAGAGCTCACTAAACAAAATTGCAGACTAAGAATTATTGGGCAACTTTAGTTTGCATCTGTATTTTTGAAATATGCTCAACTATATTTTTGAAGCTGTGCTTTTTTGAAATAAAGGAAAGAGGGACATTAATTACAAAGGGGGAATAAATCTTGGTCAGTTTTCACAGTGATCAAGCTCAGTGTCAAAATGTTGTACATATGGTGAAAATTCATGTGTTTTCAGTAGCTTTTATACATTTTACCTAAGTAATTGTCTCCATCAGAATAGAAAAAATGTAGGTTTGGTTGGTTAATAATTCAGTATTTCAGAATCAACTTTAGAGTATTTGTTACTTGAGGGTGGGTGCATGGATGGATGGTTAATAGATACATATGATAGCTTTGTTTTTCAAAGACACTAACCAAAAAAGGATTAAGGTTTTTGTTAAGTTTTCAGAATTGGGGATTTCTCCTTTAACTTCCTAAGTGGATCAACTGGACAGTGTGAGAACTTGTGAGTCAAAGGATGCTCAGTAGAACTTGCTATTACTCAGCAATACAGCAATTGGACATAATGAGAAATGACATTATTAGATAGTACTAATGATAAAATAAATCTATTTTATTAGTGGAAAGACACAAGAAGGGATACATGTTAGTTTTCTTGGGCTGCCACAAATCGACAGATCAAACAACAGAAATTGGCTTTCTTGTAGTCGTGGAAGCTGGAAGTCCATGAGCTAGCATAAGGTTTTATTGTTTGTTTGTTTGTTTTCCTGAGGCCTTTCTCCTTCTGAGGGACATCATCTTCATTTTCTATCTTTGTGTGTGTATGTGTCTGTGACTGTGTATGTGTGTGTGTGTGTGTGTGTGTGTGTGTGTGTGTGTATGTCCCCCTCCACATGCACATCCATGTGCATGCACATACCACTACTGGGGCATGAACTCAGGGCCTTGTGGTCTTGTTTGGCATTTTTTGCTCAAAGATGGCACTCTAACACTTGAGACATACATGTGCTGCTAGCTTTGGTTGGTTAATAATTGTATCTGGCAGATCCTTGTCTACTTGGCTGGGTTTGAACTGAGATCTTCAGATAACAGCCTCCTGAGTGGCTAGGCTTAAAGGCATAAGCCACTGACTGAATCCAGGGTCTCACAAATGCATCAAGTGCCTATGACTTGAGCCACACCTCAGTTTTTGCTTTTGCTTTTGCTTTTGAGATAGAGTCTCACTAAATGTACACAGACTTGGCTTAATTGTGATCCCCCTGTCTCTACCTCCCTCATCACTGTGATCAGTGATAATCTGCACCCAGACCCAATGCTAGAGGTGACCTTGCTGTGTCCTCACACAGGCCTTCCTCAGAATGCATTTCTTCACCTTCTCTTGTAAGTCCATGCCCAGTCTAGCTGCCCCACTTTACTTGAATCACTTTGAACTTCCATTCGCCAGTTACTTTCTGAAATACAGGGGTTAGGAATTCAACATGAATATGGGGGAGATAAAATTCACATTGTAATGGGATTCGAACAAGGAAACTGAGGCTCTAGATTGTTTATGTTGTGAAGACCCTAAAACTGAGGTTCAAGGAAACATGGAGCTAATTGTGATCCACCTGCTTAGGCATCACAGCTTGTTGCCTGAATTAGAAACTATGTAACTGTGAGAAAAAAAAAAACAACTTGAAAAGTGTAGCAACTTAGAGAGGATATATTTACTTTGGCTCATGGTTTCAGAGGTTTTTGTCTATGCTTTTTTCATTTGGTTTCAGACAGACACAGAGACAGAGAATCAGAGAGACAGGGAGCCCAAACAAGTAACCGTGTTCTTGGTTGTCACATAATAGGCCGTTGGTAGGCAGAAGTTTGTGTCTCAGAGAACAGAAAAGGTCATCAAATGACAAACAAGTCTTCAATACATTGTTGGAATCAATTTGACAATATTTTATCTTCTGCTGCTGAAAAATATTATAATAAAAAAGTTTTCATTATTTGTACTGTCTCATTTATTGTATCTATAATCAATAATCCATGGACAGAAACCCCACAATTTGGAGGAAGCATAATTTCAATGACATACTTAGGGGATTGGCCTATGGGACTTGCTTCATCTGAAATAATTCCTTTCCCTTCTCTCCAGAATGTGCTTTGGTAAAAGCAAAACAGAAAAATAAATTGAAATGTGCATAAGAAACACATTATACCTAATAGAATTAATGACTTAAAAATTCTAATCAAGTATATTACTGATTTATAAATTTAAGTCCTTGGCCGGGTGCCAGTGGCTCACACCTGTAATCCTAGTTACACAGGAGGCTGAGATCTGAGGATTAGGATCACCTTTCAAAGCCAGCCTGGGCAGGAAAGTCCGTGAAATTCTTATCTGTGATAAGCCACCAGAAAACCAGAAGTGGTGCTGTAGCCCAACTGATAGAGCTCTTACCTTGAGCTGAAAAGCTGAGGGACAGCACTCAGGCCCAGAGATCAAGCCCCATGACTGACTAAAAAAATTAAAAAAAAATAAGTCTTTGAGTACCCAATATAATAATGTGTAGCAAATGGAAACTCCAAAGCATGTTGGAAAATTTTAAGAATACAGTTATATCCTCAAGTTTATATCTATTTACTGCAGTTTTATATTATAATTATTTACATATTGACTTTGGAATTGAAGTTGCTGCAGTAAGTTTATAGAGAAATAGTGAAACAGAAGAGATGAAATGTACTTTCATCTATGACTTAAGTTTCACGGGTTATTGTTTAGGGTTTATGAACTTGAGAGTTCTTTCTAAGAAAGTTATTTCTTAAAGAAAATTGTGTTTAACCACAAAGTATTGTACACTGCACCATGCAACTTCTTTGCATGGAAATATTACTGTTTCTTTTCATGGAAATATTACTGTTACCTAACATCTGGTGTCTTGAAACCTTTCTAGGAAAAGTTCTCATGAACTGCATTCAGCATCCATTGAAGTTCTGGGTAGGCAGAACTGTGTGGTTGGCCACATTTTCCAGATAGTCAGCTGGGCCTCTACCTTTCTAACTGGTGTGTTTGAATATTTGTATTTCCCTAACATAATACATCACAATCCTACCTCCCAAGACTAGTATGGTGATATGTGGCTTTTGGGAGTGGATCAAGTAGAGAAGTTCTAATGAATGAGCTGAGCGTCATTACAAAATTGGTCACAAAAGACTCTCCATCTTCAACACATTAAGAAGCCATCTATGAAGGAAATTGACCTTTTCTAGACCTAGACTCTGCATGTGTCTCAAGCTTAGCTTTCACACCTCTAGAATCATGAGGAATAAATGTCTCCTCTTCATAAGCCACCTATTTTGTGGTGGTCCCCTAAATGACTAAGACAATAACATATATAGAGAATTCCCTAGCATTCTGTTGTATGAATAGAGCAAATACTTCATCAGAGCATAGGATTAAAAAGTATGTCACTTCACCAAATTTTAATGAACCCTAGATTTTTGAAGATATTATGAATATTTGATATCCTCTTATTATATGTGTGAATATGTGCTTCAGGATTTTTGAAAAAATATTGAACAGTAAGATTCACTTATCCAAGCTCTATAGAGTTCAAAAGTCTTTGTTCAGTTTATAGGAATATTGTGCACTTTCCGTTTGGCCCATAAATATTTGTTGAATGAAATACATGTGGTGACTATGATGCTGTCTGTTTTTGTTATAGGCCAGACTAATTTTATATTGTTTTCGATTCAGGGACTACCTTGAAACTAGATAAGGCCTTACCATAAGGTCATGATCGTTTGTCACTGTGTAATTTCAACACTAAGTAAAAATGAAGGAACACTCCACCCATGTTTACTTTGTGTCCTGCACTTCTGAGTCATCCCATCCAGTTCCATGATGCTTACATAGATGGAAAGATGTCTTCCATTCATTCATTCCCTTTATTTCCAGCATGGTGTGGTGGAGACAGAACTGCCTCCACTGTCCTCAGGCCTCCATTTGAAAGCTCCTTACCATTCAGCAACAAAGCAAATACCAACATACAGAATGGCCTACAGCTGATTCAACATTTTTCACTCTTTCATAACCTGCTTTGGTTTGGCCTTTTCTTATATTTTTAAAAGAAAACAGGCTCTATCTCTTGTACAATTATGTGTCAATCATTTAGAAACATTAATGGTGCTAGTATTGGATTATGCTATGGCTCTGTTTCTTTCAATTTCCAGTCAGCTATCGTTATAAGCAAAATGTCTTCTCCGTATAGAATTTAAATATGTTTTATTGTCCGTTTTTTGTTGTTGATTGTGGGGCTTGAAGTCAGGGCTTGGGCATGTCTCAGAGCCTCCCTGTGCTAAAGGCTACGTTGTACCACTTGAGCCACAACACCACTTCCTGGTTTGGAGTAGTTAACCAGAAATAAGAGTCTCATGGGGACCTTTCTAGCTGGACTGGCTTTGAACCGCGATCCTCAGCTCTCAATTTCCAGAGTAGCTAGAATTACAGGCATGAGCCACCAGTGCCAGGTTAACAGCGTTTTGTAGAGTTTGGCAACATACTGTTTCCTTCCTTCCTTCCCTTCCTTCTTTCCTTCCTTCCTTCCTTCCTTCCTTCTTGCCTTCCTTCCTTCCTTCCTTCCTCCCTCCCTCCCTCCCTCTTTCTTTCTTTCTTTCTTTCTTTCTTTCTTTCTTTCTTTCTTTCTTTCTTTCTTTCTTTCTTTCTTTCTTTCTCTCTTTCTCTCTTTCTTTCTCTCTTTCTCTCTTTCTCTCTTTCTCTACTCAGTAGTTTCGATTCATTGTGATGCGTTTGCATATCAATAGCAACATGCTTAGACATAATAGTTTCACTCAGTTTATTTAAGCACTTCAAATACCATCAATACCAATAACGGACTCCTAGGCCTATCCTACTAAGCATGCCCCACACCCAGGGAAGCTCATGTGGAAGTCGTGGGGAGTCGTCCCAGGGTGTCCTCCAGGCTGTTCTGAGTCACTGCAGGGAGAAGAGGCTGCCTTGCCAGGGCGGATCCAGCGGAGGGTCGGTCCCACGTGGTCACCTCCTGGGGAGGCCGTCTCCCTGTGTCTCTGCTGCTCTGGGTTTTTATATGCTTTAGGCTGGCCCTTCCTTTCTGGCCATGTTTGATTACCAGGGCTGTCTTGGTGACAGTTTAGCTTCTGGTCAGGTCTGGTTATGGTTGAGGGCAGAGCTGGCTTGTCTCTGGCTGACTCTGGTTATGGATGAGGGCTGGTTGCGTTGGTGGTGGCTCTGCAGGCTTTCTGGGTGTGTTCTTATCTACCCATTCCTTAGTTCTAACTTCTAACTCCAAACTCCTCATTTTACATCGTAACATTTCATATTATTTCACAGCACACATACATTCAACATATTTTTATTTAATAGTTCAATATTCAATATCATGTCAATATTTAATAATGCTCTCACTGTGTCAGTATTCAATAACAAAGTATGTCAGTACATGCTATGTCAGTATTCAATAACACACTGTGTCAATATTCATAATATTCACTACATTCATATAAGAAAAAATAATCTAACTTTTTATTAAATATGTCATTGAATTAATAAAGGTTTATTTTAAATTAGTGGTATCTCCTCATTTATAAGGTATTCACAAAATATATTAACTACATACAAACTTGATGCATTGTGATGACTTTAGAGGAATAAATAATATCTCAATTGAATTATCTTACTATGATCATTAATGAAATAGAATTATTTATTTGGGAGTAATATGAGTTACCATAGAAACTATATATTATACTTTTAAATTAGTTATTGAGCTTATTATATAAATATGTACATATGTGTGCAAACATATATATATATATAGTGTGTATATCTGTCTCTCTCTATACATATAGAGAACCAGACACATTTTATATATAGTACATATGCACATAATATATGTATTTATACATATATATCATGTGTATGTGTGTATATATGTATTGATACATATATATTGAGAACTAATCTACATAGTTATAGACATATCTCTATAATATAGTGTATATATAATATTGCTAGATATCTATTGATAGATATATTTATAGTCATTATACACAAATACATATATGATGAGCTTTATGTTCAAATATCTTTTAGTGTACAAGTTAATTAGAAACTATGTGACCTAGACACAAATTGATACTTTAGGGAAAGGAAGGGGAACAACAGAATGGTAAGACAAAGGATAAGGGAGAACCAATGCAACAGTGATATTCACAAGACTATGCTGGAAATGGTCTATACATACAGGGACATGGAGGTTGGCAGAGAGCAGAAGAGTGAGGGAGGGATAGCAAGTTCAACAAGAAATGTACTTATCACATTATTTATGTAACTGTAACCTCTCTCTACAGCGCCTTGGCAACACAAATAAGTAAATAAATAAATAAAATTAGAAAAGAATTTCATTTACATAAGTCCTATTGGGCATTTGTTTGGAATAAGTGAACAGTAATTTTGCAAGAGATATTATGTATTGGGCATCACTGCAGCTGCTTAGTGGTAATAAGATGCAAATTATCATCGGTACTGTAGTTAGATGCCTGTGCATTGGTTCTTTTTATGTGCAGTAAGTTGTGTGATAATCCTGAATTAATCCTTCTAAACCCTTTGGCTACTTTATAAAATATGCTACATATAAATATAGATAGTTCTTCAATATAATTATGAAACATAGCAGAATCAAAGTCTAAGTGTTATTGAAACTATCATTAAGACAAATTATTAGTATTGTTAGCTTTCTCATAAAGAGAGCCATATTTAAGTAAATATGCCAACTAAGAAATGCTTATATGTTTTGAAGAAACGCTTATAATAGTCCTGAGATTTTTTTTCAGATATTGTCACATGAAACACAAGATTACACAATCTAACTGGCTACTTTTATATCAATAAAGAATTGATTTGAATTGGCTAGTATGGGAGATACACTTGAGCCTATTCAGATTCAGAACACTATTCTGAGAAATTATTTGGTTTAACAATTGCTTTCCTTTTGTAAGAAAGAAGAATAACGCTGGAAAATGTCTAATGTCTCATAGCATTTATCCTAATGCAATCATAGTTGCTGAGCAACTGGAGAATTGTGAGAAGTCCAAGCCACAGAGCAGGAAGAAGCTGGTGTTTTCATAGTTGTGGATTTCTCTTCTCTTCAGAAGGAATATGTAGAAAAGCTTGCTTTCATGAGACTTGTATATATGTTTAATACTTGATGAAAAACAGGTCTTCTGTCTTTTAGTATTTACTCAGTGAATAATGTTAAATAGTAATTTCACTTTATTCTTTCCTTAATTTTAGAAGTACAAAGTTAGGTTTACAAAATAGGATTATTGGCTCTGAAAAAAATAAATAAATATAAAAAAATTATTGGCTCTGTGAATCCAAGCCAACATATGATTAGTCATATATTTATCACTTACATTTTGCCCCTATAAATAAAGTACACAGATTTTAGTGATAAGAGAGAAATGTGAATATTCCATATTCGTTGATAATTAGCTGTAAGAAACTGATAACAGTTCCTTTTCAGGAATATTTAGTTATTGATGTCAAAATTTTAGCATTAAAATCGTGTTCTGCATACATATTATCAAATGGCAGGGACCATATTTCTTCACATGCATTACATAGCATACTACATAAAACTTTATATTAAAATTATTTTTATATTGGTTATTACAAAATTATTGCATGTCTTGGTTGTTGAGAAGTATTGTGGCTCTTAGAATTTTAGTATTGATATAATATATTATTAATATTTATTATTTACGTCTCCCTCCATCTAGTGAATTATTACTTACTGGGAAATGAATATAATAGTGTCTAGAAGGCCACATTTCTTGTGTGAAATTTTGGGTCAAGAAAAACTAAGCAATGAACTTGCATAGACCACATTTTAAGTCACAAAGCAAACATGTCCAAATTCAGAAACATTGAAGTTATACCTTGCATTCTCTCAGACCACAAAATAGATTTTTTATAATGGTGTATTTTGCATTTTTATGTGCTGTATTAATTTTTGTGTTATACAATTAGTACATTCCCAAGATGGTATACAAGGCCAAGAAAAATGTTACCTATCTCTAATTTGGTTCATGAATTGGTGTTTGAATGATTAATGCTAATATAAGCATGTAAAATCACATCATTGCCTCCAATGAATACTTTCACTTGTAAATATTTAAGGGTGAACCAATTTAGCAGCAATACTCCCTAGACACTGTGTTGGAAATGAACTATACAACTTGGGGGAAGGAAGGTCAGAAGGGGAAAATCTGGGAGAAAATGAAGGAGGGGGGTGACACTTAAAAAATGTACTCATTAACTGACACATGTAATGTAACCCCTCTGTACTTCATCTTTTCCATAAAAATATTCTTATTCATGTAAAATATTTCCTATCACATTTTCAAAGATGCGATTACACTTTGCTAGAAATTTTCTTGATAAAGTTTTGTTTCAAAGTGTCTGTGCACCCCTATTATATTTATCATTTGAAAATACATCAAGATACTGATGTTTATTATCTTCAAAGTAAATTTGCAATTGTTTGTGAGCCATTTTCAATGAAATTTAGGATGTGAACAGTTCCTTTCTGATATTGCCTCTCCCTTTCAGCACTTAATTATCATTCCTCTCCTTGGTACAAGTCTATCTCATTGCTGAGAACACAGGAAAACAATAGCATCAGGGTCCTTCATTTCATGAGTTTGCAGTACAGTGTGGAACCAAGCACTGAACAAATGGTACATAAATAAATATATACCTACTATTCATGGTAACTACTGTAAATAATGCCTAGGATAGCAGCCATTGAAATGAATTAAATCTGAATGAATACTATAGATTTGGTAAAAATTGCTTATCATCCAGAATTTCCCTATTGTTGCCCTTAAATTATTAAACATATGTATGTAGTATATATATATATGTAAATATACCATTTAAATATAAAAACACAATGTGATACATGACATAGGATACATCATATGATATATGGTATGTGACTTGTATGTTTATATTTTCCATACATACTTATGTATATATGTGTGACTGCTGTGCAGTGCTCTCTAGAAGGCCTTTGACTTACATTGAATTAGAAAAAAGAAAAAATTAAGAAAATTATAGGTAAAAGTCACCACTTTCATTTAAAAAATAATGCTAACATTTACGAAGTAAAATAGAACAAATGGAAAATCCTAAAATACTGCTGTTTCCTTGAAAAATTTGCTTATTATCAAAATTTAATCTGAACAGTTTCTGGTGGCTCATACCTGCAATCCTAGCTAAATAGGAGGCTGAGATCTGAGGATCATGGTTCAGAGCCAACACAGAAAATTCAATGAAACTCTTAGCTCCAATTAACCAGCAAAATGGTGAAAGTGGACATATGTCTCAATTAATAGAATTTAGTGCAAAATCTTGAGTTCAAGCTCTAGTACTTGTACAAAAAATAATCTTAAAAATAATTCATATGTGATATATGTACGCAATGGAATTCTACTCATTCACCACAAAGAGAGAAATTGTTCCATTGGAAAGGAAATGAAAGACTTGGAAAAAAGATTAAACGAAGTAAGCCAGCCCCAGAAAAACATAGGCTGCATGGTTTTCCTCCTTTGTGGTAGCTAGAATGCACCTATAAATCTATCAGCAAACACACTGGGTGGTAACAAGGGGTAACATATTAATGGACTAAAGTATAGGAAATTCTGTGGAGAACACAAATACTATAATTCTTTAAAAGGACTAAGTCAAAGCCCAACCAAACAAGTACCAGAAAATGGGTGCTTGCAGGAGAGGAGGGTGGGGCCAGAAGGAGAAAGACAGACGAATGAGGAGGGGAAAGTTGGGAGAATGCAGACAAGAATTCATTGTATCCACTACATGATTGAAAAATATAAGGGAAATGGTGGGCTGAAGGGTGAGGAGGATATTGAGATGATGACAGAGTTGCTGCATTGTACACATAAATTGCTTTGCCACATGGCAAAATATTCAATAAATAAACTCAAATTAGGATAAGACAGGGCAAGGGTACATTGGGAAGGGTGAATGAGAACGTTGAAAGGAGTGGCATTGATCAAGATGAACTATATTCATAAGTTGCTTTGGGAAATTGCAACTCCTTTGTACAACTACTTACAGATAATAAAAGTATGCAAAAATATTTAATAGATTCTGATAGTGTGAAAATTAAGCAAGATACGCTGCTCATTTAATTTGACAGGCTCCAAATTCTGTATTTTATAGAATATCATCTTTCTTCTTTTCCCTCTATTCTCTTAGATACTGGTAGGAAAGAAGCTGTATCCCAGAAGGTTCCTTAGTTTCTCTAAATTATGGAGATTAGCTTTTTCTTGTTTGTTAGCTTGGTTTAGTGCAGCACCTTTGCATCTGACATCTTCCTTGATGCTCAAAATTACCTGGATCATCTAGGCATACAAACAGAAACCTTTGGCACTATTTATGTTATCTTATTAACTTCTGATACATATCACTGCTTCTCTTGTTTCAGTAGTAAGATGTCATGTTTAACATTTCAGGAATTAATATGTATTAGCTTGAGTCTATTTTGTGAAGTCTCCAAGGTGCTAGATATAAAATATATTAAAAAATACTGTACTCACTAATTTTCCTTAGGCATTTTGTCCTGAAAGTTTAGTGCTGGTGGCACATACCTGCAATCTCAGTTACTTGTGAAGCTAAGCCTGGAAGAAAAATTCATGAGACTATATCTTGAAAATAGCAAAAGCAGAATAAGGCTAGAGGGATGGCTCTAAAGGGTAGAATGCCAGCCTCGTAAGCATGAGGCGCTGTGCACAAGCCCCAGTACCATAAAAATAAAATATAATTTAAAAAACTTATTAATTAAATAGAGACCACTGCCTACAGATGACTAAATGAAATATTTCATCAAAATATTTCATCATTGATTACATTCCAAATTTGAAATAAATGTGAATATGAGACAACTCTATGGAAGAAAATATTTGATTTCAATTAGGTAATGATTTAAGTGATAGTACATCTTAGCCTACATTAGTCTGAATATTGAATATTAGATAAGCAATTGCCTAGAGGACTAATATTCTCCTTAAAACAAGCTAGGGGAGCCAGGTTCTGACTAATCTATATTGGGTTTGATAAGTAAACTGTTTGTAACTATTTGCAAGTATTTTCTCTGACTCTGTAGTAGCAGCAATTCATTGTTGTAAAAATTTCTAGTTTGAAATAGTTGTTTGAGAATAACCACAGTGTTACTTCCTTATGGGATAATGAGGCAGTAACTAAAACCCTTTCTGTTTCTTAGCACTAACCTCTTCCCAAAGTTGGTCCTAATGTGGTGTTTAGCATATAGAACATTTGTGTAGCAGTGTGCTTAGCTTCAATATCTATAGAAAGGAGGGAAAGAAGGAGGATTCAGCCCTGAGAGAAGTCAAACACTTCTCCATTTTGGTAATTGCCTCAGCCCAAGATCATAGACAGATGCAGAGCTGCAGTGGCTCCTGCAGTGGTCCTCTGAAGGGCAGTCCGAAGGTGTGAAACACCCAAGGGCATCACTTGTACTCCATGGGCTTTGCAACTAAATCTAATTGCTAAAAGATAGCAGTTGAAGACTGCCGGGTGCCCTCAGGCTGAGACAATAGGACAATAAATCTTGGAGAAGGATCTGGGAAGTATGACACCAATTTAATAATTGTGTAAATTCTGTGTGGAAAACAATCTTTATATTCATTTTACAAAGAGCAAAAGTAAAAGTTGTCCCGTTGCACAAGAGGAATGGCTTGATAAAAGACTTGAAGCTGTGATTCACTGGTTTTAGAGTCTTGTACTTGCCTTAGTACTTTGGAGTCCTTTTCAGAAAGACACTAGTTTTCTTCAAGCTTTTATATCCAAATATCTCTACACTGATTTTACTGTTAGTAATTTACTTAGTCCTTTTATTTGGTATTACGGTTTATGGTGTATTTGTCAAATATATTCTGATCAGTGAAGATGAGTGAATTTTTGTAATCATCTGGTAGATAAGGTAGGAGAAAGAGCTTTGTTTCATGATCGATTAGTGACCAGTCACTACGGTGACTAGGTAATGACACAGTCACAAGGTGATCTGGAGTTTGGATGCCATCATTTATTAAGAATGTGATTGAGCCTGTTAATTCTAACTACTCAGGAAAACAAGATCTGAGGATCATGGTTCAAAGCCACCAAGGGCCAAAAGTCTTATCTCTTGAAACTCTTATCTCCAATTAACAAACAAAACCCCAAAAGTAGAGGTGTGATGCAAGTGGAAGAGCACTAGTCATAAGTAAAAGGATGAAAAGAGAGTTAATTCAAGTGCCAGGACCAGCAACCAACACCCCTCCCTCGCCTCACCCCCCCCCACACCCCTCCAAACACACACAGAAAAGAAATGAAAAGGTATGTCATTATGTAATTTAGTGCTTCAGCCTTTTTTAGAAGAGTTGAAATTTTATTAGTTCATACTCAGTATTTTATGAAGTGCTACTTTAATTGAATAGGAATGTATCTCCTTACATCAGCACTTTTGCTACCCTACTCTTACTTCATGAATACCATCATGGTCAGCCTTTGATATATGCAACTTCTTTTACTTCACAAAATGCATATAGAACTTGCACAATGAAGTGAAAAAGCCATTGATAACTCTGTTGCCTGGGACTTGCCTTTGCTAGTAATAGGTTCTGGTTCTTGCTCATAGAATCACTCAACTGTGTCGAGTTGGAGCAAAAGGATAATAGCCACAGCACTTCATCAGATACAGCCTTCACTGAGCGCAAAATTTAATTTGTGCTAAAATAGTCTTTTTTTCTGTTTTACTGTTTCCTTATATGTAGTTTTCTTTTGTAATTTGCTTGTTGACATGTTGCCATGCAAATGATTTCAGGAGGGCTTTCTTCTATGATTGTGTAGTTTGAAAGTTTATGGGAATTTTTCAAATACTACAAGTAGAAATTAATGGAACAGGACGTTTGGATGATAAATATAACTATTTTCCATCATGTGTATAACCTAGTTTGTGTGGTATTTACATTGTTTGTAGTTTTATTTAAATGGGAATATAAGTAGCTACTGAGATTTGAAACTTTCACATTCAGATACATCCTAGTAAAAAATTTTTTAAAAAAAGAAAGAGAATTACGTTTTCTGTTCCCTTAAAGGTGAAAAGAATTATTTGACTTTTATTTCCACTGTCACACACACACACACACACACACACACACACACACAAACATATCAGAGTGAAATACATAGTAGTTGCAAAATGCATGCATACTACAAAGCTTAAATTAAATTACTGCATGGTTTCTTATAAAAAATAGAATTTTAGGGGCTGGGAAGGTGGCTCAGTGGTAGAGCACTTGCCTTGCATGCCTGAGGCCCTGGGTTCGATTCCTCAGCACCACATAAGCAAAAAGAAAAAAAGCTGGAAGTGGTGCTGTGGCTCAAAAAGCCGGAGTGGCTCAAGTGGTAGAGCGCTAGCCTTGAGCTGAAGAGCTGAGGGACAGCGCTCAGGCCCAGAGTTCAGGCCCCACGACCAGACCCCTCCCAAAAAAATAGAATGTTAATTTTTTTCTATTAAAAATACTTGGAATTTGACTTTCATATTGTCATATTAACCTTAAAAATATAGGATTTACCCCAAATTTATGAGGTGTTATAATTGTGGAAACCTATCAATGATAAATTAGTAATTTTGTATTTTGGTCTATTAAATATTAATAAGAGGTACCATTAGCTATGAGTATATTCACTATGAAGAAGTATCAATTATGAAAGAACAAAATAGGATATATTCCTTGTCCACAATGTAAACATTGACATTTATTATACCATTAAAATCTTCTCTATAGTATACCACTTCCTTACACTGTGTTACATGGCTCTTTGGTTATATTAGATGCAAGTGGTAAAATGAGCAAAGAATAAAGAAAGCTAGCCTTCTATGAATGTGCATTTCAGCGGGAGTTAAAGTATGGCCTGGAGATGCCTAGAGTAGACATATGAAAATCTATGAGCTAGACATTGCACTTAATATATATTGCATCAAAGAAATGATAAAATGGTACTAAAAGTAACTCAGTAAAGCATCTACTTTTATTTAACATAGTAAACGGAATATGCTAAATTTCTGTCCACCCAGCAATCTACCTATATTTTTAATACCTATATTATCCACATTTTTTCCCTAGTGGGTTATTTTCTGTAGAGAGGCAATATCTCTGACTGTTTAATGAAAGATTTTTAGAAGTAGCATTTATTTTAAAGAAGACTTTACAACCAACTTTCAGGCCATTGTATTTATTCTTTGAAAAAAAAAGTGTATTCTAGGGGCAAGGATCATCAGTTGAAATCCTACTACCACCTCCCCATAAAAAAGTTTTATTAAAAATTTATATGTACCTATATACCTCTAGATTTATGTAATGCAATCCTAAGATTGAATTCATCATCTTCGAGTCATACGAAATAGTTTTATAAGTCATATTTTAACCACAATTAACAAAGGTACAGCTTTCTTTATGCCTTTTCTTACTGATATTATGTAATTATGCAATTTTATCTTCTTTTCTCTAAACTGTACACTTACCTAATAGAGCCACGATAATTTTGGGCAGCATATTGAATAAGTATTTTGTAGAAATAAATTGCTCAAGGGTTTAGGAAATGTTCATCATAAACCTGAAGCAGGTAGCAAAGCAAAATAGGCAGCATAGTATTTAGTCAGGTATGAAAGAGTGACCCATTTGCATCAGGAGCATACTGAACTGTATCCTTTTCGTTTTAGTAGTGAAAATATAGAAGCAAGATTTTATATTTTAGAAAGAACCATTTTACTTTATGGAAGTATAACAGAAAGATAGAGACAAGGAAATATCTGTACCTTGCTATCCTATATAGCATGGCAAGTTCCCGAGTTTCTGTCTTCCTGACATTATATGCTGACATTATAGAGGAGTAGTGTTTTTCAATAGCACAGTATAAAGCTTTACAAACCATGAGCCTTCTATAGTGTAATTTCCAAATGCTTATATAAAACTGATGAAAAGGTGCAGACAAGCCTTGGTAATGACTTGTCCCATACGAAGTGTATTTGCAGCATCATATTTGAAGAGGAGCCATATGCAAATAGACTCCCCTCAAAAAGCACTGGAAAATAGATGAGGAGAGGTTGGTCCTGGGGCAAAATCTCAGGGCATGGGTGCTATCCTTTTGTTGCTTTAGTGTTTTTCCACTTGGGCCACAGCTCCCTTTCTGCTCTGGGGCGGTTAAATGGAAATAAGAGTTTCCTGGACATTCCTACTCAGGTTGACTTCAAGTCATGACATTCAGGTCTCAGCCTCTTGAGTAGCATGGAGTACAGGTGAGAGCCACTTGTTGCCAGGCTTTAAATGGAAATTTTTTTTTTGTCTATAAATTGACTTGGTTGCACCTGGATATTACTTAAGTAGAATTTAACCTAATTGACATTTTTGACATTGTCAACTAAATTTATGACACCTTACTTTCCTAAAAACATTTTTCTTGAGTCTATTTGTATAATCATATCTAGTTCCAATCTCTTACTTTTTTTTTTTTTTTTTTTTGGTCAGTCATGGGGCCTGAACTCTGGGGCTGGGTGCTGTCCCTCAGCTCTTCAGCTCAAGGCCAGCACTCTACCACTTGAGCCACAGCGCCACTTCAAAGTTTTTCTGCTTATGTGGTGCTGAGGAATTGAACCCAGGGCCTCATGCATGCAAGGCAAGCACTCTACCACTGAGCCACCTTTTCAGCCCTATCTCTTACATTTTGAAAATTCTAACTGAATAAGTCTTTACCTGTCTAATAAAAATAAGCCTATTGTAAGATATTTGAATTCTCAAACTTTTTGAAAATGATAAGTAGTATGAGTGTTTATGAGGTTAAAAACTACACAGGTGTTTATGGCATTAAGTTATTACAAATGCCCCTATCCTTATACATACATGCATCTCATCCATTTTGTATGTATTACAATCAGAGGTATTTCTTAGAAAGTTTAGTGAAAATGAGCATTTTCTGGCCGAAGAAGAAAGCTGACAACTATCTGTTTTGGTGAAATTTTGAGGAAAAAGAAAAATCAGTATGTATATATATCTATATATATATGTATGGTGTGTGATTTTTATATAATTTTACATATTTGGGGTTATCGTGTTAGCAATTTCATGAAATGTAAGAAAAGGATTTGTGGCTTTTATTGAAGCCAGAGCTTTAAGACAACAGAATTCCACATGAAATTGAATAAGCAGGAATTTCAAATGCTTGGTTGATATGAGTCCTGTTTCCCTTTTTCTTTCCAATGTCTTGGTTTAGATTATTGGGCAATTCAGTTCAGAATGAACATTAAGAAGATACTACAGCTAAATGAAAGATACATATTTCTTAATATTTGAATAATATATTTTGGAGGAATAATAATCAGTATATCTATTAGAAGCTATTATTTAAAATCCATAACAAGCTGTAGGCCGGTGGCTCATGCCTGTAATCCTAGCTATTCAGGAAGCTGAGAGCTGAAGATTGTGGTTTAAAGCCAGCCAGGACAGGAAAGTCCCTGAGACTCTTATCTCCAATAAAACACCAGAAAACCAGAAGTGGTTCTGTGCTTCACGTGGTAGAGTGCTAGTCCTGAGCTGAAAGCTGAGGGACAGTGCCCAGACCCAGAGTTCAAGCCCTGAGACCAACAAAAATAAATAAATAAATAAATAAATAAATTCCACAACCGTAAAATTATTACTTTTAATAATTTAATTTCATTTTTAAAATCATTTTTACATTTTATTACATTTAAGCAGGTGTACAAAGGTGTTGCCATTTACCAAGTAGTAATACATCTTGATCACTGTTACCCCTTTCAACATTCTCACCCATACCTTCATTACTCACTCTTTCCCTTACTCTTCTTAATTTTATAGAACATACATTAAATTCTTGACTGAGTTCTCCTCCTCTTCATTCATCTCCCCTTTCCCCTTGACCCCATCCCATCTCTTTCAATTACCTGCTTCCTGCTGTTTCTTTTGTTAAACTTTTACACTGTTTTTATAAGGAACTCCACTATTTGAGTTCTCCTCTGAATCTACCAGTTATTCATTTCCAATTAAAATATGTTTATATCCTAGCACACTACTCAACATATCTACTTATAAGTTTATAAGCTAAAGCTAACTCCACATTAAAGGGAATGCATGCATTTGTTGTCTCTGTGGGCCTGACTTACTTCACTTAATATAATTTTTCTAAGTCTTTCCATTTCTTTACAAGTGAAACAATAATATTGTGGCATATATACACATTCTATTGGACTCCAATAGAGTAAATTCCATGTGTTTGTCTATTCAGGAGTCTCTGTGATGATTAGATATCTTGACTATGGTGAGTGGTGCTACAATAGACATGGTTGTGCTGATGGTTTTAATATATCCTGAGAGAGGCCAAGGCCTCTCTCTCAATTTTTTCAATCAAGATTAACTTTCTACTATTTGAGTCACAGATCTGCTTCCAGCTATTGGTGGTTAATTGGACATAAGAGCCTCATAGACTTTCTTGCCCAGGCTAGCTTTGAACCACTATGCCTAGATCTCAGCCTCCTGAGTAGTTGGGATTACAGATCAGATGTAAGCCACCAGTACATGGTAATTAATGCTTTCTAAAATATAATTGATTTACATATAAAGATTCCATTTTGCAGATTTATGAGTACATTAAAATTATATATTATATATACTAGATTATCCAAAGAAATCAAATAAAATGACAAAATCATCGACAATTCTCAATAATGTCTTATATTTACTGAATTATTTATTTTGTTATAGGGAACCTGTCAGAATTACTCCAAAAATACTTTACATGAAATTATAAAATGATCTTTGTCAGAGCTCTTTAAAGTCAAAATTGAGAGAAGTATATTGTAATAAAATTAAAGAAAATATTTTCCAAAAGAAGATTAAACATATTGTATTCCAGTCTTCAAATCATTCATTTAAGCCTTTGATTTTTTATAAGGGTGGATGTTAGCTCATTTTAAACCCCTAATTTGCCTCCATTGCCAATCAGCATTTCAGAATTATTTTCTAATTTTCAAACATCATTGTTGTTTAAAATTAAAATTATCCTAAAACACACATTTGTTTTCAGATTATTGAAAATGGCTTCATATACTTCTATATACTCACTTTATGCCACAGAACACTCACGATTGCATTTTGCACTTCAAAATGTAAACCCTGGGCTTCTTTCATCTGATAGCCATTTCAGATTAGTCATCGATTTGCCTCTGTTGTCAGTGCTAGGTTGCAGGCTCTCGAAAGACACAGACTGTATGCTGTGTTATATGTCTTTACAACACTGTGTCCTCTGAAATGCCAAGATCCCTGAGGTTGTTTAATAAGAATCACTTGGATTGATTTTCATCTTTGCAACCAATAGCGAAGACAGGTGACTTTTTCTCTGACTTTAGGATGGTCAAACATTTTTTTGAGGGGTGATTAGGAACCATATCTGGAGCTTCCAAGTCTGATGCTGAGCCTATGAACTTAATGTAGGGTTTTCTCTGTCACTATAGAGATGAATATGATATTGATCTCTGTGAGAGGGCCTGGCCACTAACATAAACTATCTTATGCTAGCTAGACTTGTCTTTGAAATCATATTTATATGTTCGTTTATATGTATGTATGTACATATACATGTATATGTACATATACATATATCTGTACATGTATATGCTAGGCCACCTTTTCCTTGACTCTTCTATTATCCCCTTCATGTGTCCCACATGTTCGTTGTCTATGCCCTGGAACTTGTATGCTGTATTTCAGGAACCCCTTGGAGATTCTTCTCAAAAGTTTCTTTGTGGTTGTCCGTATAAAGATTATAGAGAGAAATGTGCATGTTTACACAAACTCACAAAGAAGCTCTGGATCTATGGACTTGAGTACTGAGTTTTACAAGATCTGAACTTCCTGTTGATGTCTGTGAGGGTTGCTGAAGGGCAGACAGGAATATAGGAATTAGAGGCAAATCCTGATTTCCTGCTTCAAACTGAGCAGCTCCATCCACATCTTTTCTTTTAACATTACAGCTTTTAAAGGCTTGGTTTTTTTTCATTTTTGTTTTTACTAGACATTTTTAATATTTATTTTATAGGCTAAATTTTTATTGAATTACAGAAAAGGAAAACTAATGTATAAAAACTGAAAATTACTATGACCTGTTGCTCCAGACATAGGACTTCTCAGAGACAATCTTTTTTCTGACCAGCTTAACTGCTTCACTAATGAGAGTTCACAATTGTTTGCTAGTTTATAGCACTTACAATAAGAAACTAAATGAAACATTATTCATTTCTCAAAATATATTAATATTACACAATATATAAATGGTACTGATACTTAAGTTATTGCACTCCTCAATTCAGCCTACAGATTTTCTTTTTAAAAAAAGATCTTAAGGAAAACTTCCATTAACAATACAATGTTTATCTATGTTATATTACATTTGCTGTATATGTTCTATGTGTCAAAGTCAGTACTTTTAAATGCTTAATATATCACATTACACCTGCAGCAATCCTTTGAGTGCGCAGAAATTATCTCAGTATCTCATAAGAAGATTGTCTTTTAGTCTTCAAAGTAACAAATGTAGAGGTAGCCATACTATTAAGCTAGATATTAGAAATGTGTACACTTTAATGTGACTAATTTAATTGCTGTGTAATTAAGATTATAAAGAGCCAATTGCTTAATTGTGAGGAACAAAAACAAACTCAATAATGCACAATTGTGCCAGGCACCGGTGGCTCATGCCTGTAATCCTAGCTACTCAGGAGGCTGAGATCTGATGATCACAGTTCAAAGCCAGCCCAGGCAGGAAAGTCCATGAGACTCTTATCTCCAATAAACCACTAAAAAAAAACAGAAGTGGTGCTGTGCCTCAAATGCTAGAGCGCCCGCCTTGAGCTGAAGAGCTGAGGGACAGCACCCAAGCCTAGAGTTCAAGCCCCATGACCAATCAAAAAAAAAAAAAAGAATGCACAATTGTCACAATGGAGAAAAGTTCATTAACATAAAATTCTTAAGGGTTTGCCTATGCTAATTATAATAATAATAATAGCCAACGCCATACAGGTTATGTATATGTATGGGTTAACAGTGTAATATATGGACCAGTGAACTAATATGCCCTCATGAATTAATTTATTCCTCATAAAGGAGTTTCGAGTGAAAGTTTTATGTAGACTCATTGGCATTATCATTAGACAATGGGCAATTACTAAATAAGCGATGAAAAAATTTGAAGCCAAAACTGTAGACATTCAGTTTACCAGAGCTGGACACTAGTGTGGCTCACATCTGTAATCCTAGCTATTCAGAAAGCTGATATATGAGGATCCTGTTTCAAAGCCAGTCCAGGCAGAGAAGTATGTCTTATTTTCATCTAGCCACCAAAAAAGCATAAGGCTTGAGTGAAAAAGCTAAGGGACAGTGCCCATGCCCTGAGTCAAGCCCCAATATTGGCACACAAACACAAAAAATGTGTTAGACAATTGATTTATTTAAAAGGGTTTAAAGTATTTCCTATATTATATATGTATGTATTTAAATGTAGTATATTTTTTTAAACTTGTCTTCTTTGCATATTCACTTTCATTACAAATTTTACATTTATAATTTGGGGCTATTTTTAGAAAATCTTCTCTCACAAATTATATGAATTTTAGTTCCCTCAAGTAGCTGGATTTCTGCCTATACCTACTTTCAAATTCTCTAACAGCAGTTAGGCCTTTGGTCTGTTTTGTTTTTTCCCTAGGTAGAAATACTCAGGTGTTTTCCAATATGATTGTGATTTCTAGATTGTTTATGGACAATCACTGGCTCATGGTTCTTTAGTTCATTAGCTTTTTTACAAATTATAAATGTGTAGTCTTGAGGATATGTGCTGTAAATGAAAGTACACTTTCACTGAGTAAAATCAGTATCTATTTGGTATCAGACTTCCATTGGTTTGCATCAGATATTTTCAGCTGTTCATGCGATTAGGCTATATATTTTACCTTTGATTTAAGATCCCATTCCTTCATCTATAAATGTGTACATGATAATATTTCACACAAGTTTAGGGGCATAACAAATATAGTCACCTAACACGGTACTTGGTATGTTATGATTAATTTGGTAATGTTTGCTCTTCCTTTTATCTTTATCTGAACAGGAATGCGTACTCTGTTCTGTAGCTTTCAGAAATACTGGAGAAGGGTTTGATTATAGTATTTAAATGTGAACTGGTTTTGCAAATGATGAAAGGTTTGTTTTCCCCTGGTGAGTTTAGCAAACAGATTGATCAAATGAAACAGTAACCACTCAAGTCAGGCTAGGCTAGGCCTGAAGGGATTTCAGCAATTACACAGCATTCTGAAGGTTCCCAGAGGGCCTAATAGTTATCTACTGACTCTAGAAACTAATGACAGAACTTCTGGTGCTTCTCTGGGCCTTCTGTGTTCCATACTGATCAGGGAGTCAATTATCTGGAAGAAACATAGGAGGCATTGTTTGGAATAATTTATTTGCTTATAGGTTAATTGTTCAAATGGATAATTATCAACAGCATTATTTCTGACAGGGTCAATAAGGGTCATAACCTTTCTAACACCTTAATAGTGAAAAAACAGCCACAGAGGCAATTGATAAGAGTTAATAGATACTTTGAGAAGCACGGAAATGAGTTAGAAATGAGCCACTCATGGTTAAGGTCAGCTAGAATAATAAAGATAATACTAATACTAAATAATATGCATACCTAAATTACTACCTTAGATGTTCATGTTCTCATAACCCATAGATATCAAAGCCAAATAATATACAAGTAAAATGAGAAAAATAAGGCAAGTGGTGGACTAGATACAGAGAAATTACAGACACAAACATACTTGCAGAATGCAAATATAACAGTACATAAGAGCAGAAAGAGACAGAATGGGGAGACAAGAAAAAGTATGGTGAACTCATCAGTGAGTGACTATTAAGTGGCTATCCCTAACTGAAATGCTGTTCTCTACTGGGTAATTTTTGCCTTGTGGAAATACTAGCTCATTTTCTTTTTCCTGACAAAACTAGAGATCTTGAACTATATGGAAATCACCTAATATTCAAATATCCAACTAGCTGATATCCAACACCAACTTCTGGGCCAGATAAACAGTTTGCCAGTGTTCACACGACATATGTTTAGACATTTAAAACTCCTGTCTGCAAATGATCTGCATCCCTATTAGGGGCCTGGAAGATCTTATAGGTCACTCAGAGACGTGAGGGACTCAGCTGAGCTAGGTCATGAATGATATATGAATATCATAAGCATATGGTACTTTGTACAATTGGATATACTTTGCTGTGGTATGTGTAGGTGCATCTTTGCTGCAGGAAAATACCTATGCACAGGTCTAGAGAAGATGACTTGTTCTAGGGTAGATGTTCAATCTAGACACCCATTGGAGAAATACTGGTGTCCTAGGGAGAGAATGATGGTTAAAATTGTTGGAGAAAATGTGGAATCCCTTATTGTGTTTTGTTTTCTTCTGGCATTTGAATTGTGTTTTCCCTTAAAATGTACTTAATCGATTTTTTCTTCACAGTGGAATGCATTTTTTCCCACAAATAAATAGAAGGCAAAAAAAAAAGAAAAAAAGATTTTAAAAAATTACACACAGAATGCCTCTGTATTCTTCTAATTTCCCCTTGATTATGATTTTAGGTATATAAAAAGTCAGTTGTGCTAAAGATGTTTAATGTATTTAAAAATTAAAATACATAATATCTAAATTTAAAATACTTAATATTTAAATCAAATATTTAATATGTACCAGTTTTATGTTATCAACATGGATATAACTTAATACCAGTTTGTTTTTATTCCCAAATCTCTGGATATTCCAAGTTTTGTTTTAGGGTTTGCAAAACTGGGGGAAATGAACTTTTTCTTGGAAAAAGAAAAGACAAAAAAGAAAGAAAGAAAAAGGTATGGTCTTTTATCTCATTTTGAGCTCCCAATTAAAATGTTCCATTTGAAGGATTTTTGTCAACTAGAATTCTTGTTAAGCAAATACTTTATATATTCTTTGTGGGAACATAAGGCTACGATATTCCTCAAGGAGAAATTTGCAAAAGACCACTGAACCCGAATATATGGTCACATACGTGATTAGTCACATATATCATTTTAATACTGTCAACGATAGATTGTTCCAGGAATATTAAATACAAAGGGTTGCATTTGTCAATAGATTTTATTCTTATCGTTTAAAAAATGAACTAGTGTTTTTAACATCTTTAACCAAGATCATGGATTTATAGTAGAAAAAGTTATATAGTTGGTATAGAAGAGCAATTTCTTCTCATATACACTGTTCCTATTTATCATATAGAAAGAAAAAGCAATGTCTCTGTAACACAAGTTTTTATTTCTGTACATCTCAGAATCTGTCCTTTTGTTTCTCTTTTGTTCTCATAGTAAGCAAGCATAAATTTGAAAAATATCTGTAAAATATAATTACAAATCTATTCTTAGCCTCATCTATAAGCCAAATGGACTAATTCTTCCCATTTAAAAAGTGTATTTTGGGGCTGGGAAGGTGGCTCAGTGGTCGAGTGCTTGCCTTGCATGCATGAGGCCATGGGTTCAATTCTTCAGCACCACATAAGCAGAAAAAGCAGAAAAAAACCACTTGGCACTGTGGCTCAAGTGGTAGAGTGCTGGCCTAGAGCTGAAGAGCTGAGGGACAGCACCCAGGCCCTGAGTTCAGGCCCCATGACCAGCAAAAAAAAAAAAGTGTATTTTTATTCTTGAGAATCTAGGTTACATTGGGATAACGATTGTACTCTTGAATGGGTCAAATTTAGTTTTATAAAGTAGTTTATTGATTACACATCATTGTAGTTATAATTGTATATAATTATTTTAGTTATGTGTCATTAGTTTGCACTTATACTATCCATCACCTGAAAATGCCATTACCTTATGATATCTGTTACCTTAAAATTACTATGGTGGGAAAATACTATAGTAAAAGATGTGTATATCACATTTAATATTTCAACTGAAATACCAGTAGATATAAGGGATTGTTATTTTATGTTGTATTTAATAAATTCTAGAACAAAGACATTCTAATGTAAGCATGTATGAGGTTGTCCATGTTACCAATAGCATGGAACTGATCATTTTCTCTGCCAAAATATTTCTGAAGTATATTGTCAAAATACTGTACAACATCAAGTTAAGCAAACTGTTAAAATATGCACTAAGTAAATATTACATTCTAAATGTTCAGAAGAATATAACTGGTTTCTTGGTTAATTATATTTTTTGAATTATAAGCATCTATTTGTAGATACTTACAATAGTTTATATAACAAAAATGGTTTATATAACAAACACTGAAAATGACAAGGTGATGTATCCATATATACATGCAATGTTATTTGACCAAATTCTCACCCTGAATTACTCTCTTATTCCTTTACACTTCTCTATTTTAATGGCTTTTATTACTCTATTTACACACATGCATATTAAGTTTCTCTACCATGGTTGTCCTCCCCCCTTCACCCTCATTTTTCATCTTCTTCCTACTGCAGATTCTCTCCCACAATCCCTTTTTTACATTCATGTCTTTTTCTTATGTCTAGCTGAGAAAACATAAGGGAAAACATGACATTTGCTTTTCTCAATCTGGCTTCTTTCACTTAACCTGATGGTCTCATTCCATCTATTTACCTGTACACAACATAATTTCACTCATTTTGATTCATTGGCCAATGGTCACATAGGCTGATTTGAGAGCTTGGCTCCTGTGAACAGTGCTTCTATAAATATGGGTGTAGAGGTCTGTCTATTATGTATGTTGACTGACAGCCTCTGGATATATTATCACAGGATATTATCACAGGATCACTAGGTCTTCCCAGACCTCTGTACTCACTTTAAGTGCAGATTGTCATTAATTTGCATTCCCAACAAAAATATCTAATTGTTCCTTTCCCCTCCATGTTCCTCCTCATCGTTTGTTTTGTCTTCTGAGTGAAACAAGCCATTCTATCTTATGTGAACTGATATCACAATTTCATTTTGGTTTGTATTTCCTTTATGGAAAAAGATGTTAAAGATTTTCTTTATGTATTTATTTACCCTTGTGTTTCTTCTAAGAACCACGTGTTTAATTTAAGCAGGAAGTGTCTGTATCCTGATACAAAAGGGTCAGTTAAAGACAAAGACTAAATTCTCAGAAGTGACTGATTACTTCCAGTTTCAGTTCACTCTTGCAAATCAGCTTCATTATTCTCTTCTGTATTCTCTGTTCTTTATTCTAGAGAATAGTTGTTCTCTAAGCTCTTGTCCTAGATAAATATGATAATACACATATCTTCTAATCTGACACGTTAAAATCCTCCTTAATTTTCTTCTAGTCTCATATAAAAGCTGAAGTTACACATACATACTTACTATCAATCATATCTGTAGAATAACCTCTGTTACATAGGATGCAGTGCTCTACCGTTTTGGATTTATAGATAAGAGACAAACATTGTGATTTAGGAAAATGATCCAAAACTATGTGTGATTAAAATTTGTAAATTTTGAAATAGAAATAAGACAAGGCTAGTAATCATTACAATAATATTTGTTGAAAGCCCACTATGATCAGAACCTGCATTATAATATCAGTGTCATCCTTGTGTTAAAGAAGAATCATCCAGAGAGAAAATCTATTTTGCTCAGAGATAGGGAAAAAAATCTATGGCTATACCTAAATACACATTTCTGCAATCTTGAAGTCCATTTAAAAGTATATCAACAGAAAGATACTTTTTTGTAATTATAATAGAAAATATACTCAAAATGTTTTGTGCATTATTAGCATCTATATTCTGATTCATTTCTACTCCTACTATGTTGATAGTTCCATCCGTATATCTGTACATCTGTGCCATTTCTATCACTGTCCTTCCATTATAAGTGATGGAGTAAGCTTTCAGGATATTTTGGTTAAAATTTGATAGTGGCAAATTCTAGAATATTTTTTGTACAATGTTTACATTTTCTCTGTTCATATTTTTAAACTCCTGTATCTTATCTCTATCATAGGATGAAAACATTTGCTTCCCAATTTTATAAAGAAAGATGAAGGTCAAGTTTTATTCGTATTTTGCTAGCTCTTTGGACAAAGACTTTTTTTCCTTAGGTGGCTTCTAGTCTGCATTCTTCCACAGCTGAAGCATATTTTTCCCACTGTTCTCTTTTTATAACTAAAACCTACCAAATCAACATGGAAACCAAGACACTTCTATTATTCTCTGTAGACATATGGGTTATAAACCTCAAGCTGTGCAATAGCCTCTGAGTGACAGTTATCATCTTACACTTCCCTCATAAATAGGACAACTAAGTTTATACCTTTTAAAATTGCAGCAGTTTTTTTCCTCCGAGTTCTTGTTTTACTTAATTCATCTTAAAGTTTATAAAGCTTTTCTTATCAACTGATATTATTAGATAATGATATTACTTACTCATAAACTGTTAAATGGTAACTCTTTTGTGCAGCCACTTAAAGACAATAATATTAATATGAGAAAAATAGATGAATAAAGTCAACATAGAATTTACTGATAAAGGTTTTAAGCAAACTTGTATGAATATTCTCAATGATATAAAGGCAAATACAGAACTAATGAGAAGATAATGGAATATAAAAATGATGGCACCCCCCCAAAAAATGATGACACCATCAACCTAGATGCCCCTCAATGAACGAATAGATCAAGAAAATGTGGTATATATACACAATGGAATTCTTCTCCACCAGAAAGATTAATATTGTACCATTGATAAGGAAATTATAAGACTTGGATGACATTATATTAAGCAAAGTAAAGGTAGACACAAAGAAACATAGATTGCATGGCTTCCCTCATTTGTGATAACTAGAATGTGCCTATAAAACTACAAGGAAACCCACTGGATGGTAAAAGACAAAAAAATACCCTTGGACATAATAAATGATACAGGTCTTTAGACATTCACACAGAGAGACAAAAGGAGGTTATTTTTAGGAGAGATCACAAAGGCCCAATAGCTATGTGCATATGATCATGTAAAATAATATTTATCCAAATGAACTACAAGAAATGGAAAGAAGTGGTTTTTCTTTGTTTTTGTTTTCTTTAAACATTTGTCTTTGTTTTCTTTGTTTTTGTTTTCTTTAAACATTTGTCTTGTTTGATAGTTTATCAGTCTTTGGAAGACTAAAATGGGGTGGGCACAGGGAAATGGTGGAACAAAAGGTGAACAATTACAGCAGTGATACTTACTAGACACTATGTTGAAAATGAACTACACAACTATACAACTTGAGAGGGAGATCAAGAAAATTGAGAGAGTGGGAAGGAAGAGTTGACAATGTTCAAAAATAAATGTACTTATTACCTAACCCATGTAACTGTAACCCCTCTGTATATCTGTATATCACCTTTATAATAAAAAGATATTACAATTTTCTCTCTCTATATTATATATGTGTGTGTGTATATACATATATATATGCATATATCTTCACAGAAGAGAAAAGATAGACCACAGGGGAGAATAGGAGAGAGCACTGTTTCCAGGGGTTGCCACAGAAAGGGGAGATGGTTTGCAGGACTTATTCTCTCACTTGCAACCTCTATGCTTGTTTTGTTCCCTCTCTAATTTTTAAGTAAGTCATTTCAGTTCTCTAGGTCTCATTTTTTTCATTTTCAGAAGTAATAAATTATAAAAAATGATATCTAAAATGATAAAAACGTGAAGAAGCTGGGCACCAGAGGCTCATGCCTGTAATCCTAGCTACTCAGCAGGCTGAGATCTGAGGAGTGAGGTTCAAAGCCAGCCTAAGGCAGGAAAGTCCATGAGACTCTTATCTCCAATTAACCACCAGGAAACCAGAAGTAGCATGGTGGCTCAAAGTGGTAGAGCTGTTGCCTTGAGCCAAAGAGCTTAGGGACAGCTCCCAGGCCCAGAATTTAAGCCCCACAACTGACAAAATACAGTACAGTACAACACAACACAATACAATAAATACAATACAATACAATATAGTACAATGATCTTGTAGAATCAATGGATCTTGTATAAATGAAAATTAAAAGATCTTAAGTTAAAGATTCAGTCCGTGACATCCAGAGTAAAATAAATATTGTCAGAAACCAGCAGTCAACTGAAAGTCAAACAAGAGAAACAGCAAGCTTCAATGTGGAAAGAAACAAAATGAAAACAATTCATGATTATACTGATCTAGTAGATATCTTTCTACCTTCCTGTCTATCAATCATCTGTTTATCTATGCCATTTATCATTTATCTGTTTATCTACCTAAAATATGTATGGTAAGAATATCTGTGATTAAAAAAAGACTGACAGAAGGAAAGATAAAATATTTGTGTGTGTGTGTGTTTGTGTGTGTGTGTGTGTGTGTGTGTGTGTATGTGTGTGTGTGTATGTGCTGGTCCTGAGGTTTAAACTCAGGTCCTGGGTGCTTGTCCCTGAGCTTCATTTTGCTCAGGACTAGCATTCTACCACCACAGCTGCAGCAGTCCTTTTAACTTTTTAATAATTTCCTATTTGATCTTGCTTTGAACTGTGATCTCAGATCTCAGTCTCTTGAGTTGTTAGGATTACAGGCATGAGCCACTGGGACCCAGCTAAAACTAAATATTTGAACATAGAATTATATGGCATAATTTCTCAGAATTTGGTAAACTCTGTCAACTGACAGATCAGGAAACTACCTAAGCAAAACTGTGCCAAGCCACATCAGAAATATTATCAAATTGACTCAAAAAGAGAAGACAAAAGATACATGATATCTAGAAGATTAAAAATGAGAATTATCATTATTTCTTCTAAGAAACTAAGCCAGATCACAGGGGAACCATATATAAAATACTGAAAAAAATTCATGGCAGCGTAGAAATTCTATGGGCATTGAAATTAGCTTTCAATAATGAAAACTAAAAGATTTTTACAGACAAAAGCTGAGAGAATTCTTTATCAGCAGTCAAGAACAACATGAAATACTCAAGGGTGCATTTCAGGCAAAAGGAAAATGAAACTTGGAAACTACACAAAAGGACAAAAAAGATAAAAATGATAAACATTCAGGCAAATAAAGTAAAATGTTTTCCTGGTTTTTAAGTAGTTAAAATATAATTTACCTTACATTGTTCAATAAGAAATGTACTCATTATCTTACTCATATAACTGTAACCCCTCTATACAGTATCTTTACAATAAAAAATAAGGAATGAAAAATACTAATACCTCATTTCACCCTGTGTCCCATGAACATGTTGTTTTGCAATAAATCTTTACCTCTTAAATATATATATATATATATATATATATATATTATTCACTGTTTCAAGCAAAAATAAGAGCCATATATTATGATACATTACAGCATAGTTGTCAGTAAATGTTTTATATCAGGGCTGCAGAGGAGAGGAGAGGAAAATGGCAGCATACTACTGTAAAGTTACTTATGTGTGAAATTATGTGTTATTTCAAGGTACGTTATGATAATTTTTGAAATATTACAAAGCCTCACAACAAGAAAAAAGAAGAGTGAAGGCAAATCTGAACATTAATATTACTCCACAAAAGGAAAAAAGGAAGATAAAAAGACAAATGTACAGAAAATAAGTAGTAAAATGGTATAATTAAGTCTGGTTAGGTTGACAATGACACAAAGTTTATATTCCACAGGTAGTAGGAAAGAGTGCTAGCTCTTATTTAAACAAAAAAAAAAACATGTGTTAGTGTAGTCTGTGAAATGGATGGACATTTTAAACATAAAGAAATAATGTGAGCATGAACATAATCCTATAATGCTACCATGTAAATAATAGCTGATGATTATAATTTTCAAAACCTGGTAAGTATCTACCTATTCTAAGCAACACACCTTCAAAAAAGATACAGATTTCTACCATTAGCTATGAATTGACTGATACCATCTTAGAATTGGTAGACATTCAAAATATATTCAAGTATTAGGAACTACTTTATTATCAGTGCAGTCAGATGATGTTGGAAAAATATTTTAAGGATATATATTGTCAAAAGAAGGAAAGAGAAACATTATTGACTGTTTGATAGGAAAAGTGAATTTCAATTTATAAAACATCCCACAAACAAAATTCCAGATACAAATAGCTTCCCTGACAAATTTTATCAAACATTAAAGAAAACAATACCAGTTCTACACAAATCTCAGAAAATAAATGAAGAGGAATAACTTACATATTAATATTATAAAACCAATACTGCCCAATGCCCAAAGTAGAAAAGTAAAAGTTTACTAAAAGCAATAGCCTAGCATTCTCAATAACTCATACATAAGTGTTACTAACAAGATATTATTAAATTGAATATAGAATTATATAAAAGCACATATATCCTAACAATAGCAGCTTTATTTAATATTTGAAAATCAATACGTACAATTTACTATAATAGAGAACAAATGGCCATTTACTATAAAGGAAATGATTGTATCATGTAATCACCTTTAAAACAATGAACATACATTTGACAAAATTTAATAGGAATTTATCCTACAAACACACAACAGAATGAGGAATTCTGACTGATGAGATTGAACTTAAAAGAACTGGAAAGCAATGTATTGAGATCTGCATATATTCACATTTATAGAGCCAGAGAGCAGAAGGTCAATTTTTATGGACTCTGAGAAGAGAAATCTGTTAATTGTTTTTTTTTAAGGTTTAGAATATTTTATTAGAATACTTAAGGTTTAGAATAATTTTGCAAGATAAAAATATTCTAGTGAGACCAGGCGATGGTGGCTCACACCTATAAACTCAGGAGGCTGAGGACTGAGGATTGTGGTTCAAAGCCAATCTCATCAGGAAAGTCCATGAGACTCATTTGATTTCAAAAACAAAAAGCTGGAATTGGGGCTGTGACTAGTGGCAAAGTGCTAAACTTGAGCAATAGGGACCCAGGGATAGCACACAGGCCCATAGTTCAAGCCCCAGGACTGAAAAAAGAAAAAACAAATGTTGTCTCCTTTTTGTATTTTTTTCTTTTAATTTTATTTTCTTGTAAAGATACTGTACAGGGAGGTTACAGTTACTTCAGTAAGGTAATGGATACATTTCTCGTCAGGCATTGTTACCCCTCCTTTTTTTAACTATGGCAAAATAATATTTTTTTAAATAATTCAGTCTTATTTCTTTCCAAAATTTAATTGGGTAGAAGTTTAAAATATAAAACTTCTAGAAGAAAACATAGGTGAATATTTTCATTTGGGGTTAATAATATTTTTATCAGATCGGACAGAACATAAATAAAACACTAGATAAATTGTACTTCATCAAATTATAAACTTCCTCCAACAGACATAATCATGACTCTTAGCATTTACTCAGACCTATACCCTTGGAGAGCATATATACAGTGCTTTTATGACACAAAGGATTTATACTTAGTACATAAAGAACTCATATTTGGACATTTAAAAAAAATCCAGTAAAGACATCATGTGAATAACGAATAGGCATTTGTATAAATGCTCCTCATTATTAGGTACTAGAGAAATGGTGAAACGTAGGATAATAACCAGCTTTACATTTGTATAACTAAGTTTTTCTTGGATCAAGTGATTTCTGAATTTAAGCATTGGGAACGACCAAACAGAACAGTTTGAGTATGCTTAAATAGTAGTAAACGTTTGTATTATATCTATATCTTTCTACCTTTATATTGTGAAATTTGAATAAAGTGGGAGAAAAGCTCTACTGACTTTGTTATTTATAAAAACAAACAACAAAACAAAACAAAACTGGGCTGTGCTGGGTGTTGATGGCTCAAGACTGTAATCCTAGCTACTGAGGAGGCTGAGATCTGAGGATTGAGATTGAAAGCCAGACAGAGCGGGAAAGTCCCGGACATTCTTATCTCCAATTTACTTGCAAAAAGCTGGGAGAGGAACTGTGGTTTAACTAAAGGTGTTAATCTTCAGTCTGACTTCAAGCCCCAGTAACAGTACACACACACACACACACACACACACACACACACACACCACGCATGCACTCACACATGCACCAAGGATGCGGTTCAGGGATAGATCACTACTCTAGCATGCACATGACCCTGGATTTGATCCCCAGCACTAAGGGGTTTCATGGTCATCTATTTAGATGCTTCACAAGATCGGAGGAAAACAAAGGAAGCGCTATTGTGTGGACAACAGTTACCTAGAAACATTTTTTAAAAGACACTGACTTGTTACTTGGACCCACAGGGTTCCGAAATCATGTCAAAGCCTGCCACCCATCTCTGCCTTTGGTTGCATCTTTCTCCTTTACTGCAGCTGACATCTGACTAAGGGAAGAGAGCCAGTTAATCCTTCCCAGTGTCTAAAGAAGGCAGAAGATAAGAACGTAACTGAGGTGCGTGAGTCTATTCCCAAGCCCCACTCCCTGCATCCCAAAAAGTCCCTGACAATCTCGGATTATTGTCCTCAATTGAGTCACTTAGGATTCTAGAAAGAGAAGACACATGGAAGATCTCCCTGGAGGAGGCTGCCGGGAAGCTGCCTTGTCCTCTCTCATGACAAAGACTTCTTCACTCTTCCTTGCAGAATCAGAATGGAGATCATGATCAGCAAGACCACATCTTGCTTAATTAGCCATATCTCTTTCTTCTTGCCCCAGTTCTTCAATTTGAATGTAATGGTCAGCCAAGCATGCTGGTTCATGCCTGTAATCTCCACTACTTGAGAAGAAGAGGCAGAAAAATCATGGGTTTAGGCAAGCTCTGAGGGCAAAAGTAGTAATAGTCTGCCTCAAAACAGAAATTATATTTTCTGCCTATGTGTCTCTGTATCTATCTATGAGTATGTTTTTACATCTATGTATCTAGCTAGCTAGGTAGAGCTAGATATAGACAAAGATATAATTATAGAGAAGATATGGATATAGATACTTTCTTTAAATTTTATTGTAAAGGTGACATTCAGAGGGCAGCGAAGTTACAGTTACATAACTAAGGTAATGAACAAGGACTGGGAGACTGGCTCAAATAATATAAAGCCTCACATACCTAAGGTCTGGACTACTGAGCACTATTAAAAAATATAGCAAAACAAAACCTACATGTCATGTCACTTCTTTGAAGATTGGCTGAAATGCTTACATTCCATCTTCATAAAATTCCCCTTTGGATGAAATCTTCCCTGCCTTTTTTTTTCTATTGCTTTTGCTTGTTTTATCTGAGGTGATAGCTGAACTGGGCCTGAGTTGGGTCTCTGTCCTAGGACTCTAGTATTACAAGGATTATTAGAAAGTTCATAACTCATCTGAAATCTTTCAGATTCTATATTTAAAAACAAATTGGCTCCCAGCGAATCTGTCAATGTCTGAAATCATGAAGTCCAGAATTGATGATGTCATAAAATTACCCTTAAGTTACAAAGTGGAAAATTCTTTTTAAATGTAACTTCAATGATTAAATTTCCTTTCAAGGTTTTTTTTTTATGTATTCTAGTATTTTACACTTTTATCTTTGGTGAAACTTAAGGATTTTTTTTCCATTTCATTAAAGGCTAATAGGAGTAATCCTACCTCAGTTAATTTGTTCACACTACTGAACATTTTTAAATCACTTAATTTCAGATTGGTCATCAATAGTGAAGAAAACAATATTTCTAATTTCTTAGAAATTAGCAGTTCTCTCAAACTTGCAAACTAGTAATATAGAAGAGATTTTAAGGATGAGAGGAGCAGGAATAATTTTATGACTCCTTTCCTTAATTTCATTATGAAGCATTTGAAGGAAAGGAAATTATCTTGCTTTTCATTAATTCATCATGAAGCATCATTAAGTGGTTATGAATCTGGCATATCTAAACCTATGAAGGTATGCTTTGAAAGTAGAACAGGCAGAGCCCAGGTTAGCTTTGCATAATTTCTGAGATATTAATAAAATAAAAAATAGAAATTAACTGAAGCATTAAGCTATAGAAAGACTAAAGGTTTTGCAAGAGATATGTGAGCTGGGTGAAGATAGTTCACATCTGTAATCCTAGCTACTTAGGAGGCTGAGGCCTGGAGGATACCGGTCTGAAAATAGCCAAGACAGGGAAGTTTTTGAGACTCTCTTCTCTAGTTAACCAGCAAAATGCCTAACTGGATGCATGATTTAAGTGATAGAGTGCAAAGCACTTGAACAAGAAATCCAAACAAAAGTAGGAATCCCTGTGTTCAAGTCCTAGTAAGAAGAGATGTAAGGGATATTTAAAAAACAAAAACAAAAAAAACCCACATGCATTTAAAGCTACTACACTACTGGCATTTGTCTCTGTTTTTATATTTATTCATTCTTAAACCCTCTCACACATTGTGACACCTTCATTGTATGGAGGTGAGGGCAGACAATATTTTCCATCAGCATTCAGGGATTCTTTTGTTTTTTTTTTAGATATCATCAATTTTTCCTATTATCTTGAAATATTTATCTAGGAAAGCTACATCTGTCTATCTGCCTGTCTGTCTATCTCTCTCTCTCTCTCCCTCTCGCTCCCCATCTGGTAAATCTGATCACTATGGGAAAGACAGCAGCCATTTGAGTTTAGAGGAAAGTCTATATTTTAAGTACTAGTTACTTGGAGGAAGGTTGAGGACTTTAATCCTCCATCTCCTATGCTCTAACAATGCCGGCTGACTGGTAGTCAGCAGGAAAAGTCAAAGTGGCACTTGCAGAAAGAAAATATTCTCAGTGGAAAGTAGTGGTCCATTATGATGTTGAAGAAAAGTAATTGTCCTGGAATCACTTTCTAGGAAAGCATGTTATATCACTTTAACTTTGTTAAAAAGGATGAAGAAAGAAGTTCAGAGCATGGGTGGGTGAGAAAGAAAAAGTAATTTTAAAACTAAGGGAAAACAAATCAGGCAAAATGAAATACTCCCTTTTCTTTCATTTCTTGTGATTAATTTATAACTCTTGGCATTCACTTTTGTTCATACTTCATGAATTGAAAGAAAAGCATTTAGTGTTTATTAAGCAAGTCACTGTTAGAATCTTAGTGTGTTTATTTTGGACATGTTCTCCTATTAGTAATATCTGAAGATGTTAAAGGAGACCATGGTAGTTAGAGAATTGTCTGTCCTGGAACATGTGGTTTATCTTCAGTTACTATTTGCCAAATTTTCATGTCACGGTTGACAGTAATTGTTTTTCCTCCTGTCATTGTTGTTTTCTGAGGCTACCCAGTGGAAGCCAGAAAATATTTCACTTTTTGGTAGGAATGTATCTAATTGCAAGGCATGATAAATCTGTATTAGATCATTCTGAATCATGAAATTGAAACTTCTGATTTATGATCAGTAATCTTATTTCAGGGTGTTTGTGAAAATAAGTTTATGCTAATAACAGATTCAAGCATTTGATTATATTTTTTATGTTTTATTTTTTATTTTGTTTTTTATTATTTTTTTGGTCCGGTCATGGGGCCTAAACTCTGGGCCTGGGCGCAGCTCAAGGCTAGTGCTCTACCACTTTAGCCCCAGCGCCACTTCTGGCTTTTTTCTTTTTGCTTATGTGGTGCTGAGGAATCGAACCCAGGCCTCATGCATGTGAGGCAAGCGCTCTACCACTGAGCCACTTTCCCAGCCCCAATTATATTTTTTAAATGACCAAATAAAATCATCCTCTCATCTTGATGTTTTAGAAGTCTCTAAATTTTAAAATGTGTCCTAAATTTTTCAAGTTGACTATTTTACCCTTTTATGCTTGCATCAGACAATTAACATTTTTTTCTTTGTGATTTAAGGGAATTTTTAAAAATTCTGTTGAATAATTAATCATTATATGTAACTAGCCGTGTGTATGTGTATGTGTGTGCATGCATGTGTGCACACGCCTCCTGGAGTTACACTTTTTTTTCATAATTATAATGTTAGACTTTTAAATTTTACTTAGTAGTTTTCTTCTTTCTGATGATACTTGAGTGACCATCACAGTTCATTCTTTTATTGGGAATAAAAGATGCATTAAGAAATTATTTTTCTTACATGTCAAATACTTTGGTACTACTAGTACATGTTTAATCTTGACACCATCAATAAATTTACACTGATAAAGCTGAGATAGTTAATAAGTGAATATTCATCAAGAATGTTTTAGCACTGAAGCAGTTGTTCCATGGAATCATCAAATGAGCATCTATCCCTGGGGGTTTGTGGCTCATTGCTTTAATCCTAGCTATTCAGAAGGTTGAGATCTGAAGATCCCAGTTTGAAGCCAGCATGGATAGAAAAGTCCATGAGACTTTATCTCCAATTAATAAACAAAAACCTACAAGTGGAAATGTGACTCAAGTGCTAGAGCAGCAGTCCTGAAATAAAAATCCAAGTGGAATTGTGAAGCTTTGAGTTTAAATTCCAATATCGACACACCAATGTATATTGTGATGACAAGTGTGTGTTTAATGTCTTGTTACATAGTTCTTCCAGAATCTTCTGTTCTCAGAAGCAAATCACCATGCTTTGTATTCCAACCTGGCACCAACGTGTGTCTGTGGTTAGTAGATTAGTAGATGAGTCACTTTATTTCTTAATCATGTGAACTTGCCTGCAAACCATCAGCAATTGTTAAACAACTCTTGGTGTCTGTGGGTGTATTTGTTAGAATATAATTTGTATAGCGGTTTGACTTCCTTATTTAATAAAAAACTGCAGTGCAAAGATCATCAAAATGACAATATTCTCCTTGCCATTAATTCCAACTTAACCGTGTTTTCTTTTTCATTGGATACTCCTGAGTATAGAAAGGGTTACCTTCTTTAAATTATTTTAAGATTTCTTTATGCTATTTGATGGGGGAAGAAAGTGGTAGACAGTCAAGAGTTTCATTGTATTCAAAGGATAGGTTTTACTTCCCCCTTGCCCCCAGTCAATCCTAATTAAGACTCATTGAGTAGGTCTTTTGTGTATATGTGTTGGGATAGTATCTAAGTTTGAATGCAAGGCCTCAACTTGTTGGCTTTTTTTTCTCAAACCTAGTGCTTTGCCACTTGAGCCAATTTCAAACCTTTCCAACCTGACATTTTTTCTAATTAATTGCAGGTGGAGTCTCATAGACTTTTCTATTCTGGCTGACTTTGAACATTAATTCTTCAGGTCTCAGATACTTTAGTAGCTAGGGTTATAGGCAGGGGACACTGGTAAGTTTTTATATATTTATATTTATAGTAAAGTAAATATGATGATGTCTATATATATAATTGGCTACTTAGAATTAATGCCAACTATGGTTGCAGGTATTACAGAAGCCCTGATAGAACTGAGATGTTACTGAGGATTAAGATTCAATTGGAAGGATGACCATGACATCCATTTCATCCATAGATAGGATGTGATTGCTATTTTTTAAGAAGATCATGTAGGTAGACAGCAGGAGTGAGAGGAGGATGTGTTTTATTTGAGGAGATAGGTTTAGCCTTCACCTCTTAAAAATGTAAAGTCAAGAGAATGTATCCCAATGAAATTTAGTACATATTGCCTAGGTTTGTAGGTCTTTTTCTTTTCTCCACCAAATTAATATATTTATATTAATTGTGTGGGGGGGGGCAGGAAAATGAGAGTATCGGCAAAGTTTACTTGAAAGAAGAAACAAAGGAAAAAGCCTCTTAGATATGAGGGGTCTGGTATAAGATCCCAAACCAGAGGAACCATAAGAGCTGTTTCCATTTAAGATTCAGATTTGTTGTCTCAATCTAACAAAGAATTAAAGGAAAAGAAACAAGAAGATAATGCAAGAAGTTGAGGGCTTTATCATGTTATTTATTGTTCATTTATTCATTATTTATTTTATCATTCATTTGTTTATTCATTTATTTATTTATTAATATTTACTTTGCCTCAGAGACCCTAGGAAAAGGAGGGCATGTCTTCTACCCCAGATCCCTGTCTCTTCCTGTACTACTACCAACACAGTTCTAAATCTCTCTAACCTTCAGGCTACGGGGGATGTAAGGAAAGACCCAAGGATAAATCACAGATTTAAGTTTCAAACAGCTGGGTGAATGGTAATACTCAGATCCAGAAGAGATAAGGTAGAACACATTGGGGACCATTTTCTTAAACATCAGGGAATATTCTTTTATCTCTACTCATTCTGTCATAGTATGCAGCTAGCTTGTCACTGCTCTTCCTATATCCTGAACACACAGACATCTCAATTATGATAGGACTCACAAAGAACTTAGCGTCTATGAGAACACACAGCCTCAACCTAGGAATTCTCAGCTACAAATAACCAACAAAAGTTCCAACTTCAAATGCATTTTATTCTAGAACACTTGATGAAATATCCAGCTACAATACCATACAGTTCATGATATCAGGTTGTTAGCTTTGTCATTGTTATAGTTTTGAGAATCTAGTTAAACCAAGAAAGGGAAATTTTTCAAGCAGGCTTCATTTAGGAAATATTGTTTGATACTGATTCTCAACATTTGAAAATATGTTCCTGGATAGCAATTGGAAATGAATGTGGTGAGTGAGATAGGTTAAGTTCAAAGAGCCAAGTACCATAGCTTTTCAGGTGTCTGTGGAATGTAGGCCTGAAGTGGTAGTGGTGGTGGTGGTGGTGGTGATGATGATGATGATGATGATAAAAATAATAATGGGACCTAAGTCCCTAAGAAGGTAGCCTGGGGATGTCAGTGGAGAAGGCAGGGGAATGAAAGATATTGGATGTACATATATAAGACATCATAATGCAACTTGTCAGACTCAGACAAAGTATTGAGGAGAGAAGAGAGCATGGAACTACATTGCAACGAGTTACCTTTATCAAAAATGTACTGTATGAGTGCCTCTATGGAACTGTCCCAGCAAAACCCTCTCATATTATTAATGTATGCTACTTCAAAAGCAAAATTAAAAATAAAAGGGAAAGCTTTTCCCATTTTTGGTGAGCCAAGGAGATTAGGGATTTAAGTGAAGGAAATGTTGAGAAACTGTTGAAATCATGTTGAACATTTAAATATTAACTCAATCTAATTATTTTCCAAACATTTGTTTAACTGCTTTGGAAATGGGGAGAACACTGGGATTGTTGGAATGACTAAAATTGCCCGAGCTGTCTGTCTTACTCTAAAATACAGGAAGTACCAGGAGAGCACTTACTGCAAAGGAAAGCCTGGCCCTCTCTCTAATCTTGGCAACTGTAATCTCTTCAACCTGCTAGGTAGCTGAGCATGAATTTGCCCTCCAGCTCATTGGAGTTTTGGCAGAAATCTGTACAGATTTGACTTCCACTGTAAGGAAGTGGAGAAGTTTACAGTTAGAGTTCTATTCTTTCCTTCCCACAATCCTTTCCCATCTTTCTTTCCATGACATTCATGGTTTAAAGCTAGGGTTTTATTCAAGTCCTTGTTCCCATGTTTTAGGCTTTTATTGAGAATACAAGTTGCAGATGTGTATTATTAGACATATTTGACATTTTATACATAGACTCCCATGTTCCATTAACATGAGATGTCCATGTTCAGACCTGTGATGACCTGTTTTACAGTGCTTCTCAAATGTTCCTACTTATCTTCTTGAAAATCAGAACTAAATAAGAATGATCACTTCAATAACAGCCTTCACTCCAGCTTAACTTACAATAGCTGTTTTCTTCTTGGATCGTTTCTAGGCAGAACCTTCAACTTGGAAGATAAATGATAGTATTTATTATACTTTCTTTGTGGGCTCTTTAGGATTAGATGGTGACCATATATATTGTTTTCCATGATGCTATTTGTGTTGTTTAAAAACACCTTCAGTAATTTTTATGTAAACCATTCAAGAACCAAACTAAGCCACATAGATTCTCTCTGGCCCTTTGAAGATTCAGATTTTTTTCTTGATAACTTTAAAATTATATCATTCTCCTTTTCACCATCTAGTGAAGCTATTCTGGCCCATGCTTTTTGTTGTATGTGTATGTGTGCACATAAAATATTACTTTTTTCTCTTTCACTTATTTTGTTTTAACACTTTTAGAATTCTTGTAATTATTCTCATTCTTATATCCTTGTTCTTAGGTCTTTCTCGGATGACTAAATCTAGAAACTTTTATCTTTTCACTTTCAAATTTTATTTTTTTTTTCTTTTGGAATAGCTTCAATCTTTCCTTCTTTTAAATCCCTTTGTTCCCTTCTTTATATTCATTTTTACAATATGTAGTGAAGGCATAATATGTACTAGGCACTGCAGGATACTGGTGATAGGGACAAAAGTAATTAGGCAATACTTAAAACATGATGAGAATATGATATGAAGAAAGGCTTAGAATTACTACTACTACTATTATTATTATTTTATAATTACGTATTTTTTTGCCAGTCTTGGGCTTGAACTCTGGGCCTCAACACTATTCCTGAGTTCCTTTGCTCTAGGGAACCACTATACCATTTGAGCCACAGCACCACTTCCTGCTTTTTCTGTGATTAATTGGAAATAAGAGTCTCACTGACTTTTCTGCAAGGGGCTGGCTTCAAAACACAATCCTCAGATCTCAGCCTTCCGAGTAAGTAGGATTACAGGCATGAGCCACTGGTGCCTGGCTAAGGCTTAACATTATTAAGGATATCTAAAAGCAGTGATACGGGCCTTAATCCAGACAGGGCTCCAGAGAAAATATTGTATAAAAGTTAAGCAAAAGGGAGGTGAATAAACTATCAAGGCATGTATAAATTCTATCTGGGTATGGTTCAAATTTCTTTTCTGCAAGAAACTTTTTAAGCATACACAAATGAAGCATGTATAAATGGAAGAGAGAATAGAAAAGCACATGTGCCTGGTAGTTTAAGAACATTGCAAGTGGTTTTAGTATAACTGAATGTATATTTATGTTCTTTTCTGGGCATCTAGAGAAACTCTTCTGGTTTCTGGTGTTTATGTCTTATGCTTTTTTTCCCTTGGCTCAAGAATACAACTTCCGTACTCTATTGCCATTAGAACTTTCAACACGCCATAATTCACAATTCTGCCAGTAGATAATGGTATTTTGTTATAGTTAGTGACTAATTTTAGGTGCCTGCTGAAAGTATGTAAATACATTTCCAAGTCTGACATAATGAGAATTGACAAGCATTTGCTCCTCTTTTAGAGGAGCAATATCAAAATGATATTGTAGTGTTTTATTGGCAAGCATTCTGTTTCAGGTACTTTTGGTAAAGTATGTTGCATGGTATAGATGTTCACATGTGGCATTGTACTAAGCAAAGCAGTGTTATAATCTAGAAAGGATGTCAAGCTGGATTATAATTCAGAAGTTCCTGTGGATGTAATATGAAGTGATTCTTGGTAATATGGGCTCCAGTTTCCATATTACACATGAGAAAACTGAAAATCAGAGAGGCAGTAAATGAAAAAGAAAATTCTAAATTGTAAATTTCTTTTTCTTTTGTGGGACAGAATCTCCCTTTGTAACTCAGGCTGGCTTTGTGTTGATTTGTAGTGCCATGCTGGTCTGAAATAGGCAATATTCTTGCTTCAGTCTCCAAGCGCTAGTATTATAAGCATGAGCGGATACGTACTAAGTATTGGATAATTTTGCATTTGTTCTAATTTTAGGCACTTTGGATAATAGTCATTCTACCCGCTTACCAATTCTGTTGCCTACATAATTAATGTTATCAATGGTTTCCATTAACTAGCATATTTGGTGTACAGATTATTTAAAAACGAAAAAAGAAAAAGGAAAAATTTTGAGTTGAGATATATAGATACATAATATTTTGTGGGGATATGTATAGATGTCTGTATGCATAAGTGTGCATATGGTTCTAAGAATATTTGTGCGTATGAATGTGCGTATTCATTCCATATATAAGCATATGTGCACGTGGCACATATACACATAGGTGTGTATATCTGTGTGTGCTTTTGTTTTCTTTTCCATTTGCACAACCAAAACCAAAAGGTAAGGAATTCTAGAGGAAGAAAGTGGAGATTCTCTTTAATTACAGGTATCTAATGGGTCACAAACACAGCAATCACCATCGTTTTGTGAGCTCTTTCTTACATATCTTTAACTCACAGTTCATCTTGCTAGAGAATATTTTGTTTCAGAAACAAGTTAATCAAAGCAAACATTTATAAGTTTCCTATTGTCAAAACACAATGAAATATCAGTATTCTAGTCTACAAATAAAATATTTATGGCCTTCAAGATTGGGCTGAGTAATTCTTTTGACATCTTCCAGTTACAGAGGAAGTAGTTACCTGCTGGTATTTCAAATACTTGAAGACAGAGGCAGGAAGACCATGAGCTTCATATGAGGAGGTCAGGAGGGGAGTGGAAGAACAGGGAAAGTAGGGGAGAGGAGAGGAAAGAAAGGAGAGGAGAGGATCTTTTAGTTAATAGGTAGTATGACGGGGGCTGGGAAGGTGGCTCAGTGGTAGAGTGCTTGCCTTGCATGCTCGAGGCCCTGGGTTTGATTCCTCAGCACCACATAAGCAAAAAGAAAAAAGCTGGAAGTGGCACTGTGGCTCAAGTTGTAGAGTGCTAGCCTTGAGCTGAAGAGCTGAGGTGTCCCAGAGTTCAGGCCCCACGACCGGACCCAAAAAAAAAAAAATAGTATCACGGATATCAGAAATTTTTCAGCCACATCAGTGCTCCAGTCCCTTTACTTACTAGAAAAAGAAAAGGAAGAGGAAGAGAAAGAGGAAAAGGAAGAGGAGGAAGCACAAACATCTCAATTTTATGTTTAATATCTATTATTCACAATATTTAGCACAGTTATACATTATTGGTTTTGTTTTCCATGTTAATCTTCTGCAATATATATTATTCTACCTTTTAGCTTAAAAATGGAATCTCAAGAATGTTCTATTCCTTCTTTAGAGTTTATTCTCTTATAATCTTTCAGTAGTTTGTACAAAGTAGTTCCAATTTAACATGTCAGTTTATGAATACAATGCATCTTTTATAGTTACAGAGAAATAAATAGACACTCAAATGTCTGTCTTTATACCACTGCACACAACAGACTCTCTGGCTGTTCCTCCTTTCCTATATTAAAAAAACAATCATGGATCCTGCATAATTTATTCAATTTTAATTTATTTCTTTAAGAAAAGTAGATTGAGAACAAAAAATTGAAATAAAAATAGTAAAAAGAACCCTGGCTCTGAACCATGGCACGTTGTTAACACAGAATTTGTTTCATAGAAACATGCAAATAGTGTTTCTGGACTGAAGTGAAAAAGTACAGAGTTAAAAGTTAATATCAAAACTGAAACAAAGCCATATTGTGGAGGCTCACATTAAGAGCAGGACACTGGATCCAAGGATGTGATCTCACTTCATAGTAAAACAGGTCCTGCAGCCCAGGTAACTCAGGAAGCAGAATGGTAATTATTCACAGAAGAGAGCAGGCAGTGTACTGTTTCAGTACTACAGTAGAAAGTCAGAAGGTCACAAAGCTTGCAGGGTAAATGACACAACCCGACACTGCTGGGCTTCGTTTACAAAGAAATAATAAGATGGGAGAGAATGAAGCCAGTTCACCTAACACATCTTTACAAGGTAAGCACCAACAGTCTCTGAAATGTTCACAATCAGAAATTAAAGCACTGATGTTAATTCTGTGTGTGTGAGTGTGTGTGTGTGTGTGTGTGTGAGAGAGAGAGCGAACACATCTGTGTTTCTGCGTGGGTACATACATTCACGTGCATGTGCCCTGCCACTATTTTTAGGTGTTCTCTGAGGAGTGGAAAAGAGGTTGGAATTGTTGATCTAGAAAAAACAGCTTGTCTTAAAAAAATAACCCAACCAACAGAATCACAAATGTGGCAGAAAGTAGACTTAAACCTTTTGCCCTCCAAAGTAATGCTGGGGAGATGGTGCAATCAGCTGTCCGTGGATTTCCCATGTTGGACGTTTTCCATTGTTGCTTTAATATTGACTTTTTGGGGGAGCTCTAGCTGTGAAATTTATACTTGTAAGAAAGTGTTGCTATCTCTGGGCTTTACAAGCTAATTATGCCTGTGATTAATATCACTACACATTGAAGGGTAGAGAGAGCACAGGCTGGGGAACTTCTTAGTTGAGGTGGTGTGGTTTCTTTTACAGATCCCAATTCACCAGGTACCTTTGTCCTTTGAAGGGACTAGTTTGTTGACACTGGCCTCCCTAGGCATCCACATTTCAGCTTGTTGTTTGGAAAAAAAATACAAAGTTCCCTCTTGATGAGTGACAACATTTCTTTCTTAAAGAAAGAAAAATAGAAAATGGGGCAATGCTTAGGTATGGCCATAATTTCCAGAAGTCAGAACTCTTATGAACTATTTATTTCCTTTATAAATAAAAATTGGGATCAAGTCTATTTTTAAATGTACTTGGTAATAAGGAAGATATATATCTGATAATTACGACATTGTGTTCTCATGAAATATAGTGTAACACAAAGAAACGGCCCAGTTTCCCATTCAATTCAAGTAGTTAAAAATACAATCACACTTTAAAAACCTGACACATGTGAGTAGTCATCTACAGACGTATATCATGGTCCCTAAAGTATTTCATACTCTTGATATTTCTATTTCTTTCCTTAATCTTCACAGCACTGTTTTAAAAAATCTTTTTTTTATTCCCGTATGTTCCTTAAATCTTTTTAAAATATATAAAATATTTTTAAAATTCATCTAATAATTTTTACGAAAGAAAAACCCTAAAAGAGGTGACACTGATCGAAATGCATTGTGTTCATAAACTGTTCAGTTATATGGCTGTGTCTATATATACATATATGTATACATATAAATATGTATACATATGGGTACAATATACACACATGTATACATATATTTAAAGTTCATCCATGTAAAAAAGGAAAGAAATAATTAAAACCAGAAAATAAAAGACTTACTTATCATAATTCTGAGAATAATTTGTGTGTTATGAACCAAATGATAGCATGCTCAATTGCAATATATCTTAATTATCTCTAGTAGTTTTTCCTGGGCAAAGCATGTGAGAAATATGTAGGTTGTCAGAATTGCATACGTGATGATAGATTTGTATGAAAGATATGTGATTGCTTGCTAATATAGTGACTGACATGTCCCGTTACACATCTGTGTTCATGGACTGAAATAAAGCAAAGTATTACATAGATACATAGATATATTTCCTCTTTACTTGCCATTTTTATTTTCTCATTTTTCTGAGCAATTTTATGCATCTTACACTTCTGGTGATATGCTATACTGGGTAAAGACAGCTCTATCTCCTACTTATACCTATGTATATAAAACAATTATATCCAGAATTATTAGCATATATCAGAAATGTATGTACAGATTTAATTTAAAACAATTTTTTTGGTCGATCATAGAGCTTGAATTCTGGGCCTAGGTGCTATCCTCAGCTCTCAGCTCAAGGCTAACACTCTACCACTTGAGCCACAGCGCCACTTCCTGTTTTCTGGTTTATTGGAGATAAAAGTCTCATGGACTTTCCTGCCTGGGCTGGCTTTGAGCCGTGATCCTCAGATCTCAGCCTCCTGAGTAGCTAGGATTACAAGCGTGAGCCACCAGCCTACAGCTTGTTGTGCATTTAAAATAATAGCTTCTGATAGATATATTGAGTATTATTCCTACAAAATATATTACTCAAATATTAGGAAATGTGTATCTTTCATTTAGTTGTAGTATCTTCTTAATGTTCATTCTGAACTGAATTGTCCAATAATCTGAAAACATTTTTCGATAAGGAGTTCATTTTCTTTCCTGATCTTTTCTGAGTTGAGATACATCCTAGGTAGATCCACAAATAGTTCAGAGTTGTACCTCCATTCCAGATGAATTTGCAGTAAGATTCTTAATAGAACCTGTGAGTCAAATGAAGTTGAAGGCACTTCAATTGTTGATTTTAAATTTTGTTTAATATTTCTTTAAATCATAATGGAATTAAATATAATGGGGATAATTTGCAGCTTTATTTGTATGTGTGAATGTAAGATATTTTGATATGTTTTGTTACTAAATTATAAAACAAATCAAATATCCTGGACTTTTCCTTTTGAGAGTACCCAAACACTACTGGGCTGTCTGCAAAATATTCTGTCCTGTATCTGAGCCTGAGTTTCAAAATGATCAAAGTCAATTAAAAGGTCTTGAAATCTTTAGTTTCACCAGTGATGTAACTATTTTTTGTAAAAAAAAAAAATTAAAAAAAAGGAAATTATCTGAAGATTGTTCATTAAGACTGTTCAAGTGAATAACCTTTGGTCAAAATTACAGTAAGACACATGTTCTGTTTTATATGTTAAATATATGGTTGACTGTCGAGTGATTTGGCAATGAAGATATTGTATTTTTGTTTGAATATCATCAAGAGTAGCACAGGAATTCCATTGTGTGCTTTGAATACTGATTTTCTAATGCTACGCATAGATGCTATTTAAATTCACTCTGGTTGGCATTTAGAGGGTGTTGAATGTGTGGCTCACAAATTTATTTGTTGAAAACACTTCAGTGGGCCTGGAAGGTAGAGCTTCTAGAGAGGTATTTAGCTCATGAGCTTTAAATGGACTCATGAAAAGGGCTATTGGGAGTTGGGTTGCTCTCTCTTGCCCATCTGCTTTGTGCCATGTGAAGACACAGCTGTCTTTGAGATCTACTTTTTTTTCCCCCAGTGAAAGTGAAGTTGAACTAAGGTTATCTTCAACTTGATGTGAACAGATCTCAATTATCTTTTCAAATGTCGAAAGCAAGCTCTTACTGGGCAATGGTAGCCCACTCTTAGAATCCTAGCTACTCCAGGAGGTTGAGATCTGAGGATCTTGGTTCAAAGGCAGCTGGGGCAGAAAAGTCTATGAGACTCTTATCTCTAGTTAACTACCAAAAAGCCAGAACTAGAGTTGTGGTTCAGCGATAGAGTGCTAGACTTGTGCACAAAAGCTCAGGGACTGCACCCAGGCCCCTGGACTAGTAAATAAATAAATATTTATGTAAATAAATAAATAAATATTTTTGCATATATAAATGCATAAATAAATAAATAGGAAAAAGCAAGTTCTCTCAGTTTCCATGTAAAAGTAACGTTATAGAGTATTTAATATATTATACATGCAAGCTTATAAAAGTCTCACCATTATAAAATAAATTCTGGAGCATAGGATAGAATGCAAATAACTTTTCCTAATCTTTGAAAATATGAATCAAAGATAAATAATATGACATAAGGAATAGGGATAAGTACCATCTCTGCATTATTTGCTGAGAAGAGGAAGAATTATCTCTTTGTATAACATGCAAACTCTTGGTGCCCTACCATTTGGTGACAGTAGAGAAGACCATGGCTTGACTGATGAAAGGGTGACCATTTCGTCCTTTGCAGACAACAAATTTACTAGAACTTGCTTTTCTTAGGCCACAGTTGGGCACATAAAGGATTTTTATCTCTTTTCTGCCAGGATGATAAGCATTTTCAATTCTTCCTGGTGTCTTTGTAACAGACAGGAATGTTCTTAGAATTGTGAAAGAGGAAAATAATTTATGACTAGCCAGCAACTGAGTCTTTCCTACCTCAGGAACTCATTCCTCAGAAACACAGTTCCTATGAACTTTGTGGTTTTCTTTCTCTCCTTTCATTCTTGATCTAAAATGTTCAAGGCTATTCATTTCTTGGTAAATAAGAGTATATAGTAATTTTATTTGATGTTTATAGAACAACACGTATTTCTAAATATTTACAAGCTGGAGCAACCTTGTAAGGGAAGATTTTCTTGAATTAGGGTGAGGTTGTCTTCTTTGTGCTATTCATCATCTACATTGACTAGTTCCATAGGCTGATAGCAGTTGTGTTGGTGGCTTTCACCACTGTCCATTACAGATTTTCTCTTTTGTATACCTTATTTCTTCCCTGTTCTTTTTTTTTTTTTTTAATTTTTATTCGTTGGTCATGGGACTGAACTCGGCCTGGGCGCTGTCCCTCAGCTCTTCAGCTTAAGGCTAGCACTCTACCACTTGAGCCACAGTGCCACTTCCGGGTTTTCTGCTTATGTGGTGCTGAGGAATTGAATCCAAGGCCTCATGGATGCATTGCAAGCACTTACCACTAAGCTACTTTCCCAGACTTCTTCCCTGAATGGGGTGTCACAAGAAGGAAAAAGTATAGTAGAATATTAACACATTCTAGCTAGAAAAAGGCCTAACGAGTCTAGAGTCCATGTTTGGCTTTGCTGAGCAGTAAACACATTGTACAAAGTTAAGAATATCTCCCTTGGTTTCACAGAAGCAATTGTCAGAATCCAGGTCTCCACCCTACCTGGCCAGAGCCAGTTAGGTAATTTCATGGGTGAATTTGGCATACTATTTTTTAAGAGGCATTTGCTTTCTGTTTTCATAAGGGAAAAACCAGTGTAACACATGCCTTCTCTCCTGACACTGTTTAGTTTCTGCATTTGTAACCTTGAAAGTATTGGCTAATTTTCAGTGAGGCTGTTGTAGTCTATTCAGGCCCCAGTTCTCTTGACTGCATTAAAAATTACATTAGTTTTATAAAACATTTACTTACCTTTAATTATAACCAGAAGACAGACATCAGTTGAAAGTCTGTAGAGTAACTCCCTTGATAATTTTTTAAGGGAATATGAACTTTTGGTTTTTGCTCATAGAAATAAAATAATCTAGGCAGGAAGGTGCCTTAGTGTCTGTGCTTCTAAGTTACAGCCTGAGGGGAGCAGTACTGGAGAGAGACTCTAACCTGTTATACTGGTTTGAGGTGCATGTTTACCTTCTGTGGTGGGAAAAATACCTCTGCATTCATCATTGTAAACCATGCTTGTGAGTGCCCTGAAATCTTTTAAAGAGGACTTACTAGTTTCTCTGCCTTTGCAACTTATAGAACTTTAGCAGCAGTTTTTGAATTAACACACGTGTAAACCGCTCTGGAATAACGTCTCTGTCTTCTACTGCTCCTTAGTATTAGATTTTGAGCACTGGAGACCTGAGACACTTTTCAGAGAAATTTCCAGAAGCTTTGCTGGAGAGGTAAATAGAAGTCTTATAACCTATGAACAAAATCCAGTGTTTTTGGAGTGATTAGGATTGCTACGAATACCAAGGCATGAAATCTCAGGTGAATCTGAGTTACACAAAGATGCAGGAGACCTTGGCTTTTCTCAGGTGCAGGGAAAGCAGATCAGGAGATGAAATTTGAAGTGAAAGGTGAGAAATAGCTAATGAGCTCAACAAAACTGAGCTAAGAAGTGCTTTTTGTGTTCCTTTTCCTTTTCAATGGAAATAGGTCTTCTGCCTTATTAGAAACAGAATGACAAGCAGTGTATTAAACAGAATATGAGATAAAGCTGTACTTGCATGGTACTTAGTTAAAACTTGCTGCTGGGGAAAAGCCAATACTCAATCACTTTGAAATATACAGTTTGTTCTTGGACTTTCACATATTCTGAAAGGCATGCTTTAATCCCCTTTGATTTAAATACTGGTTTATTGCACTGAAAGTGTTTCAAAGGGGAGTATTGTTTCACTTAAAATCACTATAAAATTATGAAAAGATGAAGCACACCTAAAAAATGCTGTGATCACTTAAACATTGTTATTAATAATGCAATTAAAATATTTCTATGTATTTAAAAGATTGGATCTGTCTTTGGATCTTATTCCCTTTCCTTATAGGAATGAACAAAGGCTTCAGTAATCATCTGATGATTATATGGGTAAAAACACCATATAATTATTACATTGTAAGCTATTCTGTGGATTTGAGGAGAGAGGTTATATAGATTTAAATAATTGAGTACATCAGTAAGCCAATGTTTTTTTTTCTTTAATCACCATTTATTTGGGAGAGGATTATTAACCAAGCATGTACTTATTATTAGAAAGCATCACACTTGATACATAAGTAAAAGAAAAATAGGCAGCTGACAAGTTTGCAAAGAAAATGTCATTAGGATAAAAATACATAAAGGACATTAAGCTTCACTTGATCCCTTGAGTTTCTAATCTCTCCTCAGGAAAGTGCGTGCACACAGCTGGATTTGACAGGGCTGTTTTGTTGCTCTGCTGATAGATGTGTCTAACCTCTCTACAACTGAACACTTCAGAAGGTGCTTTTCATAAATGCTTTCAGTAATTTATACTGAAAAGCAATCTACTTCTCCTCTTTAAACCTGTGATCAGTGGAATGCAGGTTGGATACTATGTTCCCCAAAATGAGTGTGACTTTGACAGATATAAAATCCTTTCTACTGAAAAATCCAAAAAGGAAATGCCTTGAAAAAAAAATCAACCACCCAATTTAATGTACGCCATCACAGAAGGCAAAAGTTGTGCTTGTGGACCTGTTAAAACAAGACCTTGGGCTTTGCTGGTGACTTGGGACCCAGTTGAATGTTTGACTAAAAAATGATTTCATCTCGAGGTCTACTGAAGCTCTGTAATGCCCTTGTTTTCTCTAACATGACTTCCTTTGAAAACAGAACAGAAGAAGCAGCAAGGACCAAAGATTCATTGTATTTATTTTCCGCTTTTTTCATGTACTTCTAATGAAATCAGAGACAGGTATCATGTTCCATTAAGTTACTGGTAAGTCTTGAACAATTTTTCCTCACATCACATTGCTCAGTATCTCACATGCAGAAATCCAATCTTCCACAAAAAGTGGGATTACTTCCTTTCCTGCTTATTTTTGGTACTTGTATAACTACATATAGGTTGCTAAGAAATTGCAGATTTATCTAACAATCGTTTCAAAGAAGAAGGATGATTTCAATAGACTTTGTCAACATTGTGAATTCGAGTAAGTAGCCAAAAGGAAGAAGTTTTTCCTTACCAAAAGCACTTCAGATGGAAAGTCTACAAAAAATATATACCAAAGGAAGAAGTTTTTCCTTACCAAAAGCACTTCAGATGGAAAGTCTACAAAAAATATATACCTATATATTTCATGTTGCATTTTCTTCTGTCAATGAAAACAAAACAGAGGATTTTGCAAAGCAATTTTACATCACAATAGACTACAAACAAGAAAACTTAGTAGAAAATATGGCTAACATTATAATGACAGTAAAAATTGACATTAAAAAAAGGAGTGCCAAAATATCCTCAGTCACCTCTACTGGTCACAAGTCTATTTTTAAAGTCCCTAGCAGTCAAGATTAACAAGTGTTCAAACAGTTTAAAAATATACCAGTTATTAGAGAGATGCTTGTATTTATTGATTGGATATGGTGATAAAAATTAGAATTATATGCATACATGACACAGTTCTTATTAGAAAAGTTTGTTAGACAACACTGAGAAGTGAAGTTCAGAGAGTAATAGGAAAAAGGGAACTAATATTATTTAATTAACCTCAAAATCTTTAACTGGATGATTTTCTGTTGTGCACTATCCAACAAGAATTTTCTATAACACATATGTAGAAAAATAATAAAGCATAAAATAAAAGTGGGAGTAAGAAGAGAAGATAAAAATAATTAAATATTGCAGACAAACTAGGTGGCTGAGATCTAGAGTTATAATCTGAAGTTAGTCTAGGCAGAGAAGTCTATAAGATTCAGTCACCAAAATAACCAGAAAAAGCAGGGTTGGAAGCATGAATCATGTGGTATAGTGACCATTGAGCAAATAAATGAGTAAGCAGAGACCCTGAGTTCATACCACAGTACTACTTGTACCCCCAAAAAATGGAAAGGGAAAAAGGGAGGAAGGAAGGAAGGAAGGAAGGAACAAACGAACGAACGAATGAACGAATGAACGAACTAAGGAAGGCAGACTTTGGCTGGCTATGTTGTTCTGTGGTGGACATTTACCTAGCCAGAAAGCAGTGTTGTGTTTGATCCTCAGAATCTTCTAACTAAAAAACAAAAATAATAATTTTTGAAACTTTTTTAAGACCTATGTATTTTAATTACTTAAATATTCATACTATTGAAATTTTATAACAAAGATATATTATTTAAAATATTGTAATATATTACTGAAGTCTTTGTCCCAGAGTCTTTGTTGTACATTCTATATTTTGTAGCTGGTGCTCATTCATTTTGGCCAATGAAAACCTTCATCCTTCATACATTCTCTATCTCTGATATTTGGGATATGGTTGAAGAGAGAATAAGATATAAAGATGAGCAAACTGATACTGATGATGAAGCCATTCATTTATGTAATTTATGACATTCAAACACAAAGAGCTAATGCTATCACTTCAAACTTTGTATTTTCCATATAGGTAATTACCCACAGTATAACCCTGTTTTCACTGTATTTGATGCTGATATAATTTGGGGAGGGGAAGGAAAAACACAAATTGTTTAAATAGGGATACAGGTGGACCTATTGCAACAATGAGATGTACAAGACGTTATGTCGAAAAACGAACTTTACAGCTTTGGTGCATGGTGGGCCAGGGGAAAATGGGATGGGAAGGGGAAACAAAGGAGGAGGCAACAATGCTTGATAAGAAATGTACTCATTACCTTTTCCTTTAATTGTAACCCCTCTATATGGTATTTTCACAATAAAAAAAGAAAAAAAAGAATTTGGGGAATGAAAAGAAGAAATTTAACTAAAAAATAATATGTTGCTCATTCTTTTATTTTATATATTTTAAGGATTACATTTATGTCTTTTCCAGTTTATCATTTCACCCATATGGGTTTCTTTTGGGCAGCATTTTTTTTCTACATTAGAAAACATATGCTATTGCTTATATTTCTAGGAACTAGTAATTACTAATGTTATGTATAAATGTATAAAATAGTGTTATATGGTTTAGTAACACATTCTGCAGTAATATGGATAGTAGAATGTTCAATAATGTCCATATAAATTTTGCATTTATCTAAGTTGCTAGTTATATAGACTGTGGAAAGAACCAGAAAACTGGGTAGTAATTTAAGACAGAATTGCACTATAAATTGAGTCTCACAAAAACAAGTATTCTCTCTTCTTCCAATAAACATAACTTGTGAATCCCTTCAGTGTACTGGTTGTGTCCTTTCGTTTGTTTCTGTCATTCAATTATCAGAAGAAATATCTCAATGCTAAATGGTCTAACTTCCAAAGCTAAAGCAGTGACTCTCTATCTTAAGTGATTGTCATTCTTTGTCTCAACCTGGGACATTTTCCCTTCTTTTTGCCCATTTTGTCATTGCAGATTTCTCTGCGTTAATATGTTCTCCTTCTGTGATAAAGGACCATCACTAGCATGCTGATTACTTTATTCTTTTTGCCAAGGACTAAAGCATTTAGCTATGTTTTCAACAAGTATGAATTTAATATGCTTAGAAAGAGCAAACATAAAATGCATATTATTATTCCTATGTGTGTATGCAATTTTCATTTATTCAAACATGAAAATTAGTTGAGCATAAAGTAGCGGTACTTAACATGATTAGTACAAAAACAAATAGCATGTGAGTCTTAACTAAACAAAAAAACATCGGCAAATAAACACTGTTTTGAAACTGAAAGGCCTTTTCCTACAATAGTCATAGGTGATAGAGTCTTTTTATTCTAAGAGACTGGAGATTGCAATTAGTGCTTTGTAATTCAATATTAGAGAATTTGTTTCTTACTTACTTTAGCTGTCTGGTGCAGGGATTCAGGCTGGAGTTCCTAAGATGAGTTCTCAGAGACTCTTAAATATGAACAAGCAAGGGGAAAATAAAGCACAAGGGCTGCTAGGTTTATAAAGACAATTCAATGGAAGACCAGCAGAGGCTAATTATTGGCAGGGATTCAAACATGATGCTAAAACACTAGGTTTTGATGGTTGGCTGAGCATGTAAGTTAATATCTATAAAAGTTCTTTGAAATAAACTTAAGTTGTTCTTTTCACAAACAAGAAAATTCCCTTGAAATCAAGGAGTGAATGAAGCAACTTCACTTTACTTCATATTATTTGATTTGACTTAATTTGATTCCATCTTTTAGTGCTGGGAATCAAACTCAGTGTCTTATACATACTAGATAAATCACTATGTGACTGAGCTATATACTCAGTACAAACTTAACTTTTAAAAAAATAGGAAGAGCAGCTTTCTTTCTCTTTCTACAAGGAGGAAGAGTGAGTGCAATGCAAATCTGTGGAGTTAGAAAAAGAATAGATGATGGAGCTCCTGTCAAGTAGCCTATGTCATTGAAATAATGATGAATTTATTCATAGCCACATAGGAGGTTCATTGTAGGGTATTGATTCCATAAAAACTAAATGAAAGAATTGGCCAGCAGTAGCAATTGTAATGAAGTTAGCCAAGAGACTCTGTCAGGGAATGAGGGAAAGTGGAAAAAATTGTAGATGATTGATTTTACACAGATACTCTGTAGAAGTGTGTGTGTGTGTGTGTGTGTGTGTGTGCGCACGCGCGCGTGTGCGTGCACACGCACACATGACTACTCATGTGCGTGTGTGCTTGTGTATTAATGGTTCTTCTGCATATTTAGCTAGATAGATGTATCCTGAATTTTATCCAGAACAGTACATGACATGAGTACACCTAACTTCTTGGACAACAATGTAACACTGGATTTCATAGTATGTAACTTTTTTATACGGTACCTTCCCATCTCTTTAACATAAGAAAAATGTCATGTGTATACTATCCAAACACCATGAATGTGACAGACCTATAGCATCCATAACTACTAACTATGTAAAGAAAGGGAAATAAGTTTGGAAGCAATGTTTATGTACTCAAAGGTTTATTTTTGAGATGGTAACTGTGGCTTGAACTTGGCCTGGGCACTGTTCCTTAAGTCTTTTACTCATGCTGGTGCTCTACTATGTGAGCCGCAACTGTACTTCTGTCTTTTGCTGGTTAACTGGAGAAAAGAGTCTCATGGACTTTTTTGTCTAGAATACCTTTAAACCACAGTCCTCATATCTCAGCCTCCTGAGTAGCTAGGATTAGCTTGAACCACCAGATCATGGCCAATGAAAGGCTTTAAAACCCATGATAATTAGCAATTAATGACAAGGTTTATACCAGTGTCATGGTTAATGATAATGAAAGAAGCAAGCAATGTAATTAAAACTAAATGCCAGTAAGGGGAGGAATTAGAATAAAAAACCAAGATACATTTGACTCCATTTACCACTATTGTTTCCAAGTGTACAATGTTTAAAAGTTATTATTAGAAAACTGTTATAACCAATTAGAGTCTTTCAAGCATTTGCCTTTTACATCCATTTGGGAAGATTTCTGATTATCTGATTTTATTACAGAAAAGAATAATATTCTCAGCAGTCCATTCCATCATTCAGTATCTGTTTTTCTGTGAATAATGAATTTTATAAAATTTCTTTGATTTTCACATACTAGAAACACTATTTTTCTCTTTGAATGCATCATAATTTGTCTTGTCCTAGCTCCCTCATAAACTTCTGACATGCCCGTTATACATACATTCATAGAATTATTGTTGACAGGGACAAATTTGTGGAGTAGTTCAAATGGGTTCTACTGAATTCAAGAATGTTTTTAACCATTAGCCTTCAGTTTGAAGCTTTATGTAAAATACAAACACAGACTGGTAATATACGTAATACAATGCTATGAAGCACAGATTTACCTCTTTAGAAATTTTGAAACTTTAAAGAACTTTTGAAACAATTGATGTCTTCCTAATGTGAAAGATACTTCCTCTTCAGTGTTCTTAACAAATTATATGTATGAGCCATAAACACCTTCATATTATCCATAAACATAATAAAAATGTTACACCACGTAACTTTGACTTAGTCAATAATTCTGGACTAGCCTTAGGGTTTGAAGGGAAATTTATTCCTGTTACACATTTTAATTGTGCTATAAACTTAGGGAAATAGCTATTGATCTTCAGTATCTGGCATCAGAATGTTGTTTCCTTCTTGTTCTGCAGCCAGACAAATTTTGCCATAAAGAGTTCCAGAGAAACCAAAGATTGGATATATATAACAAGCAATATTTTGTTGTTGTATGTGAATAATTTAAATGTTAGGACACAATGATTCTTCAGCAATCTGGAAGCTCGCATTTGAGGTAAGAAATTAGAGACTTGTTCTAAATAAATGATATTTTCTGATGATACTTTTGAGGATAAAAGGATAAGACCTAAGAAGGAAATCTTTTTACAGTTATATAATTTAAACTTTCCTCCTTTTTCTCCTCCTCCTTCTCCTTCTCTTCCCCTTCCCCTTCTTCTATTAAGTTACTTCTTTACCCTGGTCTTCCTTCTCCTCTTTTTTCTTTTTCCTCCTACTTCTTCACCTCTCCTCTTTTTTTCACCTGCTTGCTCCTCCTCCCACACAACCTTGTTCCTTTTCCTTTTGAGAAGGAAAAGCTGGCCTCAGGCTCAATCCCCTCAGCCTGCCTGTTGATGGGAGAGTAGGTGTGTGCCACCACGCCCACATTGTGCTTTAAGGTGCTTGAAAACTTGTCCAGTGCAGTGAAGATTATGGTAATAAATTCAAAATTTCACATTTTTTGTTTTTGATTAAGCCAATGTATGATAGCAATGATGAAAGACTGTGATGTGAATAAAAATATTAATACGAATGTTAATAAGAATAAATATTATTTGCTTCACTTTTATTAAGGAGGTGATGAGTGTTCCTAGAATAAGTTCAGATAAATGTAAGATTCACATCCATTTCAGGAGAATGGTCCTCTACTGCTGCAGTTAAGTGACTTGCTCAGAATTTTGTAGGAACAAAGTGGCAGAATCAGGATTCAAACCCAAGTCTGTCTGGCTCACATAACCATGCCGTCCTTAAATAACAATATGCTTCTTCAGTTATCCCTTCAACAAACTGAAAACTAAAATTGAGAGCATTTAACTGAGATTTATACTGAAATTTAAATGTACCATTTTTAGTATTCTTCATTCGTTCATTTGCCTATTGTATTAGTCAGGTTTCCATTACTAAGGAAATACTTGAGATAATCATCTGATAAGGAGAGAAGTCATTTGGGAGGGAGACAACACTATGGGGGGGTGGGTGGAAGTTAGAGAAAGTTGCCTACCTTCGCACACAGGAAAGACACAAAAGAGAGAACAATGCTTCACAATTCTCGCAAGATCTCCAACTAGGCCTTATTTCTTAGGTTTCCAACCACCTGCAAAAGCACCAAGCAGAACTCAGAATGTTTACACATGAACCTTTGGAGGAACAGTCTTAACATCCATTCAAAAAATAGTCAAGAGAGATTGTGGAAAGTATCAGATTCTCTTCATGAATTTGCTCCAAGGGGAGGACTGAATATCTGTGTGAGTACTTCACATGCCAAGCTGAAACACTTCCATAAAAGAGGAGAAAGCAGTGGCGTGGTTGCTGGCTCTACCTGCCTAACTGAAAGGTGGCACTGCAGAGAGTGCACAACCAGACGTTTAAGAATATATACCTTGACAAAACACGTGCAATATGATGACAGGCATTGTAGGATGACTTCTCAATGGCTGGTATTGCTGTCAGTGGTCCCAGGAGATTATAGTTGGGCCTTGGGTGTGAGGGGCAATCTATTTTTATATAAAAAACATCATTGAGGAGATGAATCCTCAAGGAATAAGAACTTTCACTGAGAAGCTGCACATAAACGAAGGATGTTGGAACACAAGTTAAATATTTTACTACTCTGATATTTTTCAAATGTCCTAATTTATAAGAGTAGATGAGTAAGTATGTCTCCATGTGATTTTTTTCTTGACTGCTGAACATCTTATTCAGTTGCCATGAAGACAGTAAGAACGGGTTTGTTAAAATTCATGTTGGAGAAAAAAAAAGTAATCCAATATAGTCCAATTCATTGTAAGAACACATTTAACCCTTGTTATCAATCTTATACTTGTAGGATGTCTGATTAACCCTAAAAAAAATTAATGAAATGTGAGTGTCGATTCATTGCTCACTAATAATCAAAAACAATTTAGATGATGGATAATATAATTTTTGCAATGCCCACAAGTATTTTAATAGAAATTAGGAATGATGTGGACTTCCAGATCACTTTCAAAGGCCACTAATTAACAGACTCAGATTAAGAATTTCTGCATCTCATGTACATTTTTAAATAAATTTTGCTAGATTGTGAACATAAACTCAACCAAAAATTGTGTAATTCAGATGCCACACATATTCTCCTGCAAATATATATTTATTGTATTCCAGAGAAACAGAAATATGCCTTTTATTTTCTAAAAAAGTGTTGTTCCTTAATTTATGACTAACAGAGCTATAATTTTCAGTATAGACATCATGATGAATTTTCAACACTCTTTCCTTAAAAGCAATTTAAAATTAAAGTAATATAAAATTAAATGTATTGCCACTAAGCACTAAAGCAAATTGTTCCATGTCTATTTTTCATTTACAAAGACCATAGAAATTAAATATGAGAATAACATCTATATTTCTAATATAGAAATAAATGGTTTCAAGACATGAAAACATTTTGTAGTGCTTTCATTCATATATTATTTTTAAAATTTCTGACAACCAATAAAATATTTCAACCATATTTATTTTATCATATATAATATATCATACAAAGTTGTCACATATGAACACATATAAATAACACAAAAAATCTTGTACACTAGAAAAATTTTTGAGTTTTCTGTTTATGTGTGCCAGTACCGGGGCTTGAACTCAGAGACTTGGTGCTTTCCTTTGCTTTTTCACTCAAGGCTGGCACTCTATCCCTTGAGCCACAGCTCCAATTTGACCTTTTGGATGGTTAATTGACAAAAAAGGGTCTCACAGACTTTCCTGCCTTGGCTGGCTTTGAAGCATGATCCTCAAATCGCTGCCACTTTAATAGCTAGGATTACAATGAGCCACTGGCGTGGTGCCAGAATAATAAATTTGCACATAAACACTAAAAAAGAGTCACAACTTTTTGTTTTTGTGTATAATAGAAAGAATCCAAGTAAACTTTTAGCTCTTTAAGGCTGTATTAGAGCAAAATAATGAGGGAGAATGAATCCATTTAAAACATTGTGGAAAGGGTGAAAGTTTTAATGTTCCTTCACCCTTCACTTTATTTCCAACATTTTCCTTCATTCATGACTTTCATGACTCTAGTCCCTTTCTTCTTGGACCCTACCCCAGTTTAACCATCTTATAATGCTTACACATAAAATGACACATTTAAATTCTTTGGAATAAATTGCTCTGAACTATTTCTGATGGTAGAATCTAGTCCAAGTGGGAGTGACATTTTGTGTGATTTATTTTCCTGCTTTGTGTTGTTAATAAATAAAATGTATTGTATTGTATTGTATTGTATGTCAGGATTTGAAAGTTACTGAGACACCAGCATGCCACATTTCTCAACTTCCCATTTTTATTGCCTGATTTTTTTCCACCTAAATCAGTTCTATGGTTCTATTAATGATTTAATAACTTTCCCAGTGGCATTTTAATGCCACCTATTGAGAGACTACCAGAAAAGAGGGGGCTCAGACACAGGAATGCCTTGTGTTGTCTTAGTTGGAGTACCACAGCCAAAATGTCATAGATTGAGTGGCTTAAACAACAGGTATTTATTGCTTAGGATCTGAGGTCTGGGGAATCCAAGCTGGAGGCACTGGCAGATTTAGGTCAGGGTGACAGTTCTGTTTCTAGCATGACAGTAGTCATCTTTTTGCTTGGTCTTCACATAGACCAAGAGAAAACTGAGGTTTTTCTTCCTTTGCTTATAAAGCCACTAAGCTTTTTCTGGGATGCTTCTACGCCCATAAGCTCACATAGACCTAATTACCCCCAAAAGAACTCACCTCCAAACACCACCATTTATGCCAGCCAGGGAAAAAAAAACTGTACTTAAATTTGTAAAAATACTGAGTTTGGAGGGGATACAGACATTTCATACAGTATATGGCTTCAAGAATCTACTTAGTGTCTGTCAAATAAATTTTTGTATTTTCATCCAAGATGTAGATATTACACCTTCTCCTTTCTCCACAAAATTTCATATCTCAGTAATTTAGTACAATAGCTAGCCCATTCATGGAGTTGGTCAGCATATTTCTGAGATTGATGAAACTGTATCCTCTGTTGTGTATGACTGAGGCAGCTGGACATGAATAACCATATGAGATAGAAATTTCATCACTCTACACAGTTCACAACTCTGCCAGTATCAAACATCCAGAGAAAACTCCTCATGTTGCCCCTAAACCCAACAGCAATCAAAACAAAAAGTATCATTTTCAATACAGTTTAAGAAACTTTGTGTTTTTGTTGTGTCTGTGCCAGTACTGAACCTTGAACTAGAATTTTTAAAAAATCTTAAATAGAAATTTTTATTATAAAGATACTGTACAGAGGGGTTACAGTTATATGAGCAAAGTAATGAGTACATTTCATATAGAGCATTTTTACCCCCTCCTTTGTTTTTCTCCTACCATCCCTTTCCACCCCACCTCCCCAACTTACTCTCCCTGCAAATTTGTAAAGTTCATTTTCAACATAGTGTCTGTACATCTCATTGTTACAATGTGTCAACCTGTACCTTAATTTCAGCATTTTGTTATTTCCCTTCCCCTCCCCAAATTAGAAAAATGTAAATACATGATGCAGGACACTGGAATCAAATACAGTGATAACAGGGGTTGTACCATGGGGGAAGAATATACAAAGAGACAAAAATCTCACATAGTACATTGTAAATATATTTAAAAGAGCAACAAAAAAGATAAAATATCTTATGTACCTAACTTCGGGTTCATTTCGCTTAGCATCAGGTTATATGGTCATGTGTACATAGCTTTTGACCTCTTCTGTTTATTCTAGAAATATACTAATTATTGGAGATAAGGGAAACCATAGGACCTGTGTTTCTTTGAGTGTGACTAATTCACTTAATATGATTTTTTTCCAAGTCCATTCCCTAATAAGTGGGACCGTGTCATTCTTTCTGATGAAGGCATAGAATTCCATTGTGTATATATACCACATTTTCTTCATCCATTCATCTACTAAGGGGCATCTGGGTTGGTTCCATATCTTAGCTATGGTAAATAATGCTGCAATAAACATAGTTGTGCTGGTAGCTTTAGTATGGCCTTGTTTGTGATCGTTTGGGTAAATGCCTAAGAGTGGGATTGCTGGGTCATAGGGGAGCTCTATGTGGAGTCTTTTAAGGAATCCCCATACTGCTTTCCACAGTAGTTGAACAAGTTTACATTTCCACCAGCAATGCAGTGGGGTTCCCTTTTGGCCACATCCCTTCCACCATCTATTAGATTTCTTGATTATAGCCATTTTAGCTGTGGTGAGGTGGAATCTCAATGTTGTTTGATTTGCATTTCTTTTATGACTAAAGAAGTTGAGTCATTTCTTTGTGCGTCTATTGGCCATTCTTGTTTTCTATTCAGAGAAGTCTCTCTTTAAGTCTTTAGTCTAGAAACACAACAAATCAAAGAAAGGTTGGACAAATGGGATTGCATGAAGCTGCAGAGCTTCTGCATGCCAAAGGACATAGCAAGCAAGATCAATAGAAAGCCCATTGATTGGAGGAAGATCTTCACTAGCCATACAACTGATAAGGGTCTCATATCTAAAATATATTTAGAACTCAAAAAATTAAATCCCCCAACAACAACAACTGTCTGATTAATAAATGGGCTAAAGACTTAAAGAGAGACTTCTCTAAAGTGGAATATATTTTAAAAGTAGCTTTCGTTCTTTCTTTCTCTCTCTCTCTCTCTCTCTCTTTTGTCCCTCAACTCGTCAGCTCAAGGCTAACGCTCTACCACTTGAACCACAGTGCCACTTCTGGCTTTTTTTTTTCTGCTTATGTGGTGCTGAGGAATCGAACCCAGGGCTTCATGCATGCAAGGCAAGCACTCTACCACTGAGCCACCTTCCCAGCCCTCATTTGAACTATCTCACCCAAGGCTGGTGCTGTATCACTTGAGCCACAGTTCCACTTTCAGAGTTTTGGTGGTTAAACGGGGATGAGTCTCATGGACATTCCTGTTCAGATTGGATTTTAACCTGAATCATCAGATCTCAGCCAACTGAGGGATTACAGGTAAGAGCCATGAGTGCTCAACTAGTGTTTTAATTTTTTAAATTTTCATTAGCATTTATTAATTGTACAAAGGGGATTCATTGTAACATTTCCATGCATGGATGTATGATGGGTTTTATTGTAAAGGTGATGTACAGAAGGGTTACAGTTACAAAGGTCAGGTAATGAGTGCGTTTCTTTTGAACAGCATCACCCCTTACCTCATTTTCTCCCAGGTTTTTCCCTCCCAACCTCCCCTTCACTTCAAGTTGTCCAGTTCATTTCTAACATGCACTTTACCCCTATATCACTCTCCCTTATCCTTACTGTCCCCTTATTAAGAGGAGATTTTATTGTTCTACTCTGATATATGCCTATGGACCACATTCCCTTCATTCAGCTTGTGTGCTCAGCCTTCTCTCCTCCCAGGGATCCTGGCCTGAGTACAGTCTGTTATACTTTCCCATGAATTTTGGTGTACATTAATTATTCCAGGGGGATTACTGTGATGTTTTGAATTTACATATATTATATTTTGGCATCACTACATGCTGGAGTACTGGCCAGACAAGAATGAGACTTAGAGTTCAAAGCAAGTTTTCCCATAAGACAATACAGATTTGATTTTTTAGAGTTTATATGACAATCATTTCTACTCTGAATTATAAAAACATTTTCTTTCCATGGATAAGGCCATAACTGACGACATCTCTACTTAAAGTGATTAAAGATATGAAATAGAGTAGGGATTAGACTTTTTAAGTAAAATTTTAAGGGGTAAGTATATGACTAACAGATGGTTGCAGCAAGTCAAGAGATTTTAGTTAAATTTAAGGAAGAAAGTTTGCATAATTTAAATTGTCTTTTTTCTTATAAGAAAACAGTAGGCATTTACTCTCTGAAATAGTAAATTCATTATAATTTAGCATTATCTGAATACCTCCTTGAGATGATAAAGAGGATCTTCTGTAATTAGATATGGTGGTTTTGATGGGATTTTGAAGCCAAGAATACTTTTTTTTTCATTTATGCTAATACCAGAACTTGAACTCAAGACATCAAGTTTGCTCAGGTCTAGAGTTCAGCGGGAGTTCAACCACTTGAAACATGCCTGTAGCATGACTTTTTCCTGGCTAATTGGTGATAGAATCTCAAAAACTTCTTTGCCCATGGATGGATTTTAACTGTGATCCTCCAAGTATAAGCCTCCTGAGTAGCTAGAAGGTATAAGCAATATCCAAGAATACATTCTTTTTTATAACATTAGCTTTCTATGGACATATTTGACATAATGAACTTATAAATGAGCACTAAGTGATATAATCAGCCCATCTATGGGTACCTTTGTATTTATATATATATATATATATAAATTATATGTTACATAATACTATATACAATATAGGTATAAACGTGTATTTTAAGTACTTACTGTTTAATTAAGTAATTAAATCAGAATATGTAATTGTTAAATATGTTTAGGAATAAACATTTTTCTGGCTAAGCTCCATGCATTCAGCATGAGTAGACTTATTGACTTTACAATATGTGTATGCATTATTTGATACAATTTTCCAAGCAAATCTTTCTTTTCTCCCTACTTTTATCAGCTCAGATAATTGGGAATTGAACAACCTGTTGAATTATTTTCCTTGGAGAAATTTTATGGCACATTGATAAAACTGCTTAAGATTTTATGAGTGGTCAGGTTGCTATGAAAATTATAAAACATTGCAACAACCTAACTGTTTGGAATCCATTTTTGAAAGCTTTTTGATTTATAGGGTTTTGTTTTGTGGGATTAAGGGTATCATGTTCCTTTTCCCCTAGTTCCTGTAATTGTTGTTTAATCCATTCGTAGGATTTGCTCTCTAGCCTACTTGAAATCTTTCCTTTCTGCAGTTATCTCAGTATCAGTTTTGATGCTTTTTATTTTCATTTTGTCCCTGCTTGCTGGAGCAAGGAATGGTTAACCCTGACTTTTCCTCACCTCTTTTTCTTTATGCTGATAAGATATGATGTAAAATATATTTGTGTCTCCTAGTCTCTTAATGATGTGCTGCAGAGGGTATGAGCAAAAAATGGACAATTATAGTAAAGAAGAGTTGTATAACTTTTTCAATTTTCTCCCCCTCCCTCCTTCCCTCTCTCCATCCAATTTTTCCTACCTTCCTTCCTTCCTTCCTTCCTTTCTTCCTTCCTTCCTAACTTCCTCCCTCCTGCCCTCGCTCCCTTCCTCCCTCCCTCCCTCCCTTTCCTTTCAACGTATAAAGCAGAGAACCCAGTGTGCATAGTCCATGCTCTCTAAAAGGCCTTTTATGGCCTTCTGTGTGTGTGTGTGTGTGTGTGTGTGTGTGTGAGAGAGAGAGAGAGAGAGAGAGAGAGAGAGAGAGAGAGAGAGAGATAACTGCTTATATTTCTTTTTTTTAATTTAAATTTAAATTTTTATTTTTTGTGAACATACTGTACAGAGGGGTTACATGGGTAAGATAATGAGTACATTTCTTATCAAGCATTGCAGCCTCCTCCTTTGTTTACCCTTTACATCCCTTCCCAGCCTCCCCCCGCACCCCCATCCAATCCTCCCTCCCCCCCCCACCAAAGTTGTAAAGTTCGTTTTCGACATGACAACTTGTACTTCTCATTGTTGCAACAGGTCCACCTTTATCCTTAAATGACTTGTTTTTCCCCATCTCCTCTAGAAATTATACCGACATCAAATATAGTGAAAGCAGAGGTTATACTGTAGGGGAGGGACATACAAAGCTACAAAGAAATAATCTTATAAATGTGTTAGAAACAAATGCATGAAAGAAAAAAACATTAAAATACATATCTAAGGGTTCATTTTCCTAACATCACATTACCTGACCTTTTCTGCTTGACTCATACATATACTAGATATTGCAAATAAGGGAAACCATGGGACCTATGTTTCTTTGGGCTTGTCTTACTTCACTTAATAGAATTTTTTCCAAGTCTTTCCATTTCCTAACAAATGGGGCAATGTCATTCTTTCTGATGGAGGCATAGAATTCCATTGTGTATATATACCACATTTTCTTGATCCATTCATCTACTGAGGGGCATCTGGGTTGGTTCCATATCTTAGCTATGGTAAATAATGCTGCAATAAACATAATTGTGCTGGAAGCTTTAGTGTGGTCTTGTTTGTAAACATTAGGGTAAATGCCCAAAAGTGGGATTGCTGAGTCATAGGGGAGCTCTATGTGAAGTCTTTTGAGGAACCTCCATACTGCTTTCCAAAGTGGTTGAACAAGTTTACACTCCCACCAACAATGAAGTAAGGTTCCCTTCTGTCCACATCCCCTCCAGCATCTGTTGTTGTTAGAGTTTTTGATTTTTGCCATTCTAACTGGAGTGAGGTGGTATCTCAAAGTTGTTTTGATTTGCATTTCTTTTATGGCTAGGGAGGTTGAGCATTTCTTCATGTGTCTATTGGCCATCCTTCTTTCTTCTTCAGAGAAGTTTCTCTTTAAGTCTTTAGCCCACTTATTTATTGGGCAGTTGTTTCTTTGAGGATTTGTTGTTGGGGATTTAATTTTTTGAGTTCCAAGTATATTTTAGATATGAGACCATTGTCTGTTGTATGGCTAGTAAAGATCTTCTCCCAATCCGCGGGCTTTCTATCGATCTTGCTAGCTATGTCTTTTGCCCTGCAGAAGCTCTGCAACCTTATGCAATCCCATTTGTCCAACCTTTCTTTGATTTGTTGTGTTTCCGGGTCTCTATTAAGAAAATTTCGGCCTCAGCCAAGGAGACCTATGGTTTCTCCTATTCCATCCTGTAATATTTTCAGAGTGTCTGCTTTGACTTCGAGGTCTTTGATCCATTTGGAGTTGATTCTGGTGCAGAGTGATATATAAAGATCTAGCTTTAGTTTTCTACAAGTAGTTAACCAATTTTGCCAGCACCATTTACTGAAGACGCTGTCTGTCTTCCATTCTATTGTTTTAGCTTCCTTATCGAAGATGAGATGGCTATAGGTCTGTAGGTTCATTTCTGGGTTTTCAATTCTATTCCATTGGTCCTGAGGTCTGTTCTTATGCCAGTACCAAGCTGTTTTGATTACTATGGCTTTATAGTAGAGTTTGAAATTTGGTATTGATATTCCTCCAGCAGTGTTCTTTCCGTTGAGGAGCATTTTTGCTATTCGGGATCTTTTATTGTTCCATATGAATTTTTGGATTGCCTCTTCTATTTCCTTGAAGAATGAGGTTGAATTTTGATAGGTATCACGTTGAATTTGTAGATAGCCTTGGGAAGTATTGCCATTTTCATGATGTTAATCTTTCCAATCCAGGAGCATGGGAGGTTTTGCCATTTTCTAAGTTGTGTTTTGATTTCCTTTTTCAAGATTTTAAAGTTTTCATCATAGAGGTCCTTCACTTCTTTGGTTAAGTTAATTCCTAGGTATTTTATTTTTTGTGGGGCTATTACAAATGGGGTTGCTTTCCTAATTTCAGCCACACTTTTCTCATTGTTGGCATACAGAAAAGCCATTGATTTTGGGGGGTTAATTTTATACCCTGCTACTTTGCCAAAGTTTTGAATCAGCTTGAGTAATTTGGGAGTGAAGGCATTGCTGTATTTCTTTAAGTGTAAATTTATCTAAAGTTATTTTATGTAGTTATGCATGAGATTTTCTAGTTTATTTTTCCCGACACAATAATAGCCAAAAAGCTTTTTTGTTTGCTTAGTATAGACAAAAATTACCTTCAAGAGCATGAAGAGGTTTCAAAGTTCCTTACACAAATATATGTCCTTATATATTTACTCTATTCGTTTCTTAATGCAAAGAGAATAGGTAAGATAAGTATGTCTTATTAAGGAACACCTTAACTATAGAAAATTTTAATCACAAAGTTAATCAATCCCAATTTTTTCTTCATTATAAAGTTGTCAAAGCTAGATTTCCTATTTAAAATTCCCTTTCTTGTAGATCTGAAAAAAAAATCCTGTCTTCAGTCTAAAATGAATGAATTGAGCTCTTACTTGCAATGCCTTGGTCTTTAAAATATACATGCATGTCATTAAGGACTTGTAAGAGGATTTGGATCATAATGTAATTAAAACTTTATTTTCAATATTTCTGGTCTTGTTTTCATTCTTAAGTGAATAATTTATTTGTAATTTAGAAACAAATAACTTTCTTTTCTCTTTTTTATTTTAATGCATTCATTTTTAATCTAATGTTGTGCCTTTTATAATTACTCACTACAAAAGAATTTTAGAATTGACCTTTAAATCATAATTTAATACATTATTCATAATTTTATAAGCCTTACTTCCCTACCCAAGTATAGCCTTAATATTATTTTATATAACTTGTAAAACTCTTTTAAATAGTTGTCATTATTTCATTCACTCCCATTTTATCTTAGGCTCATTTAATTCTAGTATGTGTTCAAATCATTCACCAAAATGTGTCTTATTAATGACAATAATTCCTTTATAAGTCAGGTGCCAGTGGTTCACAAAACCTGTAATCCTAACTACTCAGGAGGCTGAGATCTGAGGATCACGGTTGAAAACCAGCCCAGGCAGGAAAGTCTGTTGTGATTCTTATTTCCAATAAACCCCTCAGAAAACTGGATGTGACACTGCAGCTCAAGTGATAGCACACTAGCCTTGAACTGAAGAACTGAGGGACAGTGCCCAGGCCCAGATTTCAAGCCCCACAACCAATAGCAACAACAACAAAATTCCTTTATGTTCTTGGTGTGTGTGTGTGTGTGTGTGTGTGTGTGTGTGTCTGTGTGTGTCTGTGTGTTGTTCTGTGCCAGTACTGGGGCTTGAACTCATGTCCATATGCTCTCTCAGTTGGATTTTTCACTTACAGATGGTGTTCTGCCACTTGAACTATAGTTCTACTTCAAGATTTTTTTTTTGTAAAAAAATATGAATGCTTCAAGAGTTTTGTTTATTAATTCGAGATAGGAGTCTCTCAGATTTGTCTTCTCTGGCTGGCTTTAATATACATGTTTCAGATCGCAACCTCGTGAATAGCAGGGTTACTGGGTACATTATTATGTATATAATCATGAAAGATAAAATGTGGCCATGTTTGAGATGGCAAGAAGTCTAATATGAAGATCATGGGGCAAATATCCACACAAAAGAAATTATTAAAAATTAAAACCCTTCAAGTTTTTGAGGTTAAATCAAAGAATGTCAGAGCACAAGAAAAAGAGACACATGGAAAAATAAAGTGAAAAAGCAGGCATTGTTCAGGTAATAAAGGTCTGTGCAGACTGTTAGAGATTTAGATTAGACTCTGAGTTGACTGGTATGTTAGTAGGAAGGCTGAGAAGTGAGATTATAATATGAGTTGATTGATTAATGTGTTGTGAAGATGAGCATAGTTCTTATATAGAGCATGGCAGGAAACAAGTTCCCCCTTCCCAAGTGTTATCATGTTTCTAGTTTGAGGTGTGACATGTTGGGAATCATGATGAGTTACTTTCATTTATGTACTCACTAGGATTTGACCCTCATGTCACCCTTGGTAAGCTTTGTATAAGCATAACTAATTTTCCCTAAATGCAACACAGAATAGAATTTCTAAAGGGATATTGTGACAGCAACAAATGCATAACCAGATTTTTCAATGTCTCTTCAAGTACACTCATTTTTTTGTAAAGAACATGATAATAAATTGAGTTATTGCTATAGCTTTAAAAAATTTAATTCTTAACATGTGCTACATCCTTAGAGGTGAATTATAAAGGCAAGTCAGATATGGATTTTTCTTTAGGGAACTGTTCTTAAACCTCTATGGTGCCAAAAATACATTGTCTTTTTTTTGGGGGGGGGTTCCAGTTGTGGGGCCTGAACTCTGGGCCTAGGTGCTGTCCCTCAGCTCTTCAGCTCAAGGCTAGCATGCTACAACTTGAGCCATAGTACCACTTCCAGCTTTTTTATTTTTTTCTGCTTATGTTGTACTGAGGAATCGAACCCAGGGCCTCATGCATGCAAGGCAAGCGTTCTACCACTGAGCCACCTTCCCAGCCCCCATTATGTCTTTTTTACTCTGGTAAAATGTATTTATCTTACCGATATTACTAACCATTTAGATGGTTTTGCTTTTAATTATATTTAAAGAAATGAAATGAGGTCCTGGTATAGAGGCTAACATATGTAATCAAAGTCAGAAATTGGAGATCAGAAAGATTGTTCTTTGAAGCCAGTGAAGGTCTAAAGTGAAAGAGATTACACCTCAGCTGATCAATGTCATGGAGTTACATATTTCTCTTCCTCGATAGTTGGAAAGTATAAGTAGGAGGATCACAAGCTGAGGTCTCACACTGCAGGGTGAAAGGGAGGGAAAGGACTGAAAAAGAACTACACCAAAACAGAGCTGGATGGGTTTGGCCCAGGTGGAAGAGCAACTGCTAGCAAGTGCAATCCCAGAGTCACAACCACCGCCCCCAAACAATAAAAACACATGAAAGTTTTGAGGTAGGGATTGTTTGCCTCAATTGATTCTCTGCTGACCTGTTATGTTGTGTGTTGAGTATTTCTTATATAAGTAACAGTCTTGGTGTCATTTCCATTGAATTGTGGCAACATTTTCAGCTTTATTCATGTCATCTTTTTGACCTGATTCAATTACTATTTTTCATATTAAATCCATTCTTCCATGAATTATGTTTGTTTTTTGCTCAAGTTTCTTCTATTGCCATAGAAGCGTTAAAAGCAAACCTGGTTCCTTACACTTTTTATAAGACCCTTCATAATAGTTTGGCTATAATAAGACCCCAGAGAGCTCTCTCACACTTTCTCTTATGAGAAGACTCAACAAGGAATTTGCCATCTATAAACCTGAGGAAGACTTTCACCTGAATTCGACAATACTGGTTTCGTAGTATCCATTTTCCAGTTTCCATGACTGGAAGAAGTTTAACTTTAGTTGTTTCAAAAAGTCACCCAGTGCTAGAAAGTACTTTATATTACAGCATCCTGATAAATTATGACACTGAATGAGTTCATTTTGGCCATCAGGACTCTGTATTTATTGTCTGGATGTTCCTAAGTATGTAGTTGATTTGCCTATTCATGAACTATAATAATTCTTCAAGTATTTTAAGGTCATATTTTAATAACTAAGTTTATGGAAACTGTATTGCAAAATCATTTCCCTGGATTGATTCCGTAAGTTATATAATAATAACAAAACTAATCATTGAAGGAATAATTGAAAAATGAAAAAAGAAAGAATAGAGTCTAAAGATAAAATAGGAACATGTTCCTTATAATCTTAGTCTGTTACTAGGTTCTTGGTGAATTCAGTAGACTTCAGCCTACATAATAGAGTTTCACCCTACTCAATGTTGATCAAAAACTTTTCATCTACTTTTAGAGATGCTCTTCATTTTGATTTTTTTTTACATCAACAATATTTCCAATTTAAATTGGTCTTAGGAACATTGCCTGTAAGGACCCCATCATTTCTGGCATTTATTTAATGGAGTTTTTACAAGCTTATTCTCTGAGCATTTGTATTCTGTGCCTACGTTCTATTGTCTAGCAATAAGTAGCATAAATATGTAATTATATGGTGTGTTTTGTTGGTAATAGATTTCAAAACACTCTATTATTAAGGTGCTGTTTGAATTGTGTTTACTATATCAACATAAACATAAATTGAGTCAAATTATTTGCTTGGTTAACTGCAAACCACAAGTTATTACAGTATTGTCAATTTCAAAATGTTCCATGATAATAAAACCATTTGATTCTCTTTGTTCAGATTCAGACCTCAAGAACTTTGCAATTGTTTCCTTCAGTATGGGAGGTGCTTTTTGAGCTGTCATTATGTATATCCTCCTGATATTCAGAATGACTTGTGGTCTAGTTGATCCTTTTTATTACATTGCAAGGCATTGCTTTCCTCTACAGAAAAAAAAAATCTGTTTCTCTTTAAAAGTTAAAAGATTACTTCTGATGTTTCTTTAATTTGATTTTTATTAGGTAATGCAATAATCATACTTTGCACTCTGTCAGTTGATTAGGTAATAAGATTGTTTATGATCCTTGCTATTTTATTATCTCTTTTAACTGCTCTTTTCTTCTTCCTCTTCTTCAGGGTTGTAAATAAAGCCAAACAAAAGGATGTGGGATTCAGATTCACGCCTGACTTTCTTTAGCCATGGGATCCTATCACCTGTCTTTAGCTCTCTGCATTCTCTCCTGCGGGCCCATACTGGCTATTATATCCCAGCTGCAGTTTCTGCTCCTTGTGTGCCGTTGTATCTCTCATTCTTTATTCTCGCTCCTTATTTCTCCTGGATGAAAAGGCCAATGTAGCATCAGATCCAACACTGACATCCAGAAGCCACAGAATATTCAATCGTCTAATCCATGCACTAAAGAAACACAGCATTAATAATTGACAAAACATGGCTGAATCATGTTGTATTTTCATGTGAGAAGAAAAGAAGACTCCCAAGAATGCAATAATTCTTTTAACTGCTTTCTGATTTTAAGGCTCTCTTCCACCTTAATATCTGCCTTTAGCTAAGAGTGATATTCTATGTGATTATGTGAGAATCCTGTGATAATTAGAACAGTAGAAAGACATTCTTCTTAATGCTAAAGCAACTGTGAAATAAGTTTCTTTTCAGTTTACAGAAAATGGAAAAGCAAATCTCCCTGGAGACTTGAAGCTTATGTGTGGGTGTGTGAAATTTTCCCCTTATGTTTATGAAAAGACCTACATAATACAGAGGCTACTCTAACACATGCTGTCTATGAGCACATGCCTTGGCTTCTGTTGTAGGTGAATGGGAGATCTTGAATGCTATGATCAGTAGTCTCACTCTTTGGAACATTCTTAGAGTCTCCATGAAAATAATGCTGCCTTCTGTGGTACCCTAACGCAACAGAATTTGTAGCTGAGCAAAGAAAAGTATTTTTGTTCCATAGTTGAAATTGTAGTCTATGGAGAAACATTAGGGGGACAGAGAAACTTTTACCATTCATTCACTGAGTGAGCAAAACTAATGAACTTGGATTATGTTTAAAGAATTAGCCAGATGCTGGTGGCTTATGCCTATAATCCCACCTACTTGGGAGGCTGAGATGTGAGGATCACAGTTTAAAGCCAGCCCTGGCAAGAAAATCCATGAGACTTTTTTTTAAGTTTCAGGAACCTTATTAACTTCTTAGCTCCTGAGAAAAGGTCATAAATATTCTTTTTGCATGTATGTGTGTGTGCAAATGGTATTTTTTTATTGTAAAAATACTGTACAGAGGGGTTACAACTACATTTAACTCTGATTTACAAATATAAAATAGCCAAAAGTGAAGCTGTGGCTCAAGTGGTAGTTCACTAGCCTTAAGCAAGACCTGAGTTCAAATCGTAGGACTACCACAAAAGAAGAGTGAGAATGAGAGAGAGAAAAAAAGAAAGAAAGGGAGGAAAGAAGGAGGGGAGGAAGGTAAAAAGGAAGGAAGCTATGAAGGAAGGGAGGGAGGGAGGGAGGGAAGGAGGGAGGGAAGGAGGGAGAGAGGGAAGAAAGGGAGGGAGGGAGGGAGGGAGGGAGAAAGGAAAGGAGGGAGGAAGGAAGTGGGGACTGGGGGAGGGGTATCAAGATAAGTGTGGTCATGTTATCTTGGATGAATTCAAACTGTAGTGTCAGGAACATATAAATTATATCAGCATATAAGAGGACATATGAAAGAATACTTTGCTTGGAAAAGATAAAAAGTAACTATTTTGGTAGATTCTTCAAGATGAAACAGGGTAGCATTCCATGTAGACAAGATAGAATGAAGATGTAAGATGAGAAAAGGCAGAGGTATATGAATATTAGAATGTCATATTTCCTTGTTGCCTAAAACCAGTGTAATTTTATCTAAGAAAATGACAGAGCAAAATTGTAAAGCCCTTCTGTATCAGCAAGTCATGTGAAAATTTAATCTCAGATATCAGTAAATTACACACTGTTCAGCAGGTTATATGTGGTTATCTATTAACCACCTCCTGCTTTACCTCAGTATTTATATTTAGTAAGTAAATATAAGATTGAAGAATCACATGAAGATTGGCATCTTTATGTGTAGTAATCTCTTGTGGAATTCAGATATTTAAAAAATGGATTTGGGGTCATTACTTAATAATGTAATAGATAATGTTCTTCGAGATATAAATAAGTTATAAATGATGATAAGATATAAATAATAAGATATAAATAAATAAATAAGATATAAATGATATAAATAAGAAAATTACTTTAGGTGTTAGAGAAATATCACTTCATAGAAACTAAAAGTATTGTAAATAAATCCTCCTTTGATACCAAAAATTAGAGATTTACTACTAGTAATGAAAGCATAATTTCAATACATGTAATGAACAATTGATCAGCAGTACAATATTTCTATACTAGGAAATGACATAACACTTAATATTCATGGTAAAATTGAGAACAGTAATATAAGGGTTTTTGTAATATTAGAATATACAATGATGCTTACTTATGCTAGTAATGAAATTATAAAGATATATAATATAGGCAAGAGATAATCTGTGATGCTCATTATCAATATTAATATTGGGAGGTAACTATTCCAGTGCTTCAACATTGTATATTGCTTCCAAAATGAGATAAACCATTTGTAATAATATTTTCAAAACTGTTTTCAAATTTTTCATAGTTCTATATACTATAAAAACTTGTTATAAAAGTAAAATTTAGGGAGGGAGGGAACAAGAGGGAAAGAGGGAACAGCTGATGCTATGCAAAACAAAAGAAATGTACATATCACCCAATGTGGAAGAAATAACTGTATTGCAAAGCTCATAGAACTCATAAATGTTATAGACCATGATAGACAGTTTACTCCATGAAAGTTAGAATGTGTTTGCGACTTTAACTAAGCATCACTATCCCACAATACTGTGAAATTTTGGAAATTATGTAACCACTTAATGACAATAAAAAGTTTGAAAAAAAAGTAAAATTTAGTCTGAAATCAAGTGTCTTAAGATATATTCTTACTTATATTTCTCAATGCTAAACAAATTTTATCTCAGTCTAGTGTCTTCATAGTCTATGGAGATATCTAAAATGAGGAAATATTGTCAGTCTCCAGATGGAAAACATAGGTGCAGTTAATTAATAGTGGAAATAGGATTTTGTTTAGATGTATTATAAAGTACATACCTTGGATCTATTTATCTACCTGTCTATCCATCTGTATGCCTACCTTAATCTGTCATCTATCTATCTATCTATCTATCTATCTATCTATCTGTCTATCTATCTATTATCAATTTGTCTGTTTATATGTTTTGTCATATCTAATTTTTGTACCAGTACCTCAACTCCTTCACTTCAACACTGTACCACTTTAGCCATGCCTCTATTTCCAGTTATCTGTAGGTTAATTGGAAATGAGTCTCTTGAATTTGTCTTGGCTGTTTTTGGGCTTTAATCTTAAGATTTCAATCTCTTGAGCATCTAGTATTATAGGCATGAGGCAAGGGCAACTAGCTTTGATCTATTTTTAAGGTAACAAATGGAAGGAAAACTGGCAAAGTCACTAAATTTTCTTGCATAAAGAAAGTCTGGGTGAGCAAAGGACAAAGAGTGAACCAATGCAACGGCGATACTCACAAGACAAGATGTTGGAAATGAACTTTACACTTGAAAGAAGGGTGGCAATGGGGGAAAGTAGGAGAAAAACAAGGGAAGGAGTAACGATGTTCAACAAAAAATATACTCACTACCAACTACCTAACTGTAACCCTTCTGTATTTAATCTTGCCAATAAAATAAAATTTAAAATAAGCAAGTCATGCACTGGTGCATGAATATAGTAAAGCTACCAGCAGCACAACTGTGTTCATTCTAGCACTATTCACCATAGTCAAGGCATACAATCAGCCCAGATGCCCTTCAATGGATGAATGGATTAAGAAAATATTATAAATATATATATATATTTATGTATTTTTTATAGTTCATGGGGCTTGAACTCTGGGCCTGGTCACTGTTCCTCAGCTCTTCAGTTCAAGGCTAGTGCTCTACCATTTGAGCTATGGCAGTTTATTGGTTCATTGGAGACAAGAATCTTATGGACTTTCTTACCTGGACTGACTTTGAACCGTGATCCTCAATCTCATCCTCCAGAGTAGCTAGGGTTACAGGAGTGAGCCTCTGGTGCCCGACATATATATGTATTTTACTCATCCATTTCAAATAAATGGAAGGACCTGGAGAAAATTACATTAAATCAGACGTAGAGAGACAGAGATAGCATGTTTTCTTTTCCTCCTATGTGGTAGCTAGAATTTGTTTATAAATATATAAGTAAATATGTTGAGTGTTATGTAAGTGTACATAAACATATTAGAATATAGTAGATTTAGGGGAGAACTCAAACATTTTAATTCCTTAGAGAGGCAAAATCATGGTTCAACAAAATAAACACTAGGAAGCAGGTACTTGAGGAGTTGAAGTGGGGTTTGAGGGAGAGGGATAAATGAGTGCGGATAAGTGTGTGTAGGGACTACAGCCCAAAAGTTCAATTCATGTCCTATAACATTAAGAAAAGTGAAGGAAGAAGGTTAGGAGGGATAAATGAGAATGTTGAAAGAGTTGAGATTGCTCAAGACTCATTATCGTCAGAAACTGGTTTGTACAATGACCTAAAGATAATAAAATATTTAAAAATATTTTTTTTAAGTCTCATGAACTTTCTTGTCTGGGCTGGCTTCAAACTTAGGTCTTCTAATCTTAGCCTCCTGAGCCACCTGAGCTGAGCTTGCAAGTTTTATGTTAATTCATGGAAGGTACTAGAATATCTTTCTGGCTGTTCTTGGTGATGGAGTTATTATATAAATAAATGCCAAAGAGTCAAGAATTTCCTCCCTACCGTATGCACCATTGAAGGCATTACTGCATCTCCTGTTTAAATAAACCTCACTATCTTTCATACCTTGAAGCCTGAAATTAAACTAGAGTAGTTTCAGAGCTCAGGGGCAGTGTAATTTACTACAGAAAGTGGGACAAAGGAAATCGAGCACACCAGATGGAAAGTTCAAACTGGCCAGTGTCTTTAAAATGTCAGTACTGCATAAAAAGGCTTTATAAGCTATCAATCAACTCAAGCTCCTGAAATAGGCTGATGGCAACAGAAATTAGTCTTTCCATTCCCAGCCTTAGAAAATTATTTTCAAAGTGAGCTGAATTGAGATGACATATGTAGGTATACCCCAGGGGAAAAAGAGATAGATGGAGTTAGAATTTCTAGCGAGATCTTTAGTTGATAGAAAAGCAACCCTTTCTTTTCATAATACTAAGATCTAAATAAATTAATGAAAACATAACCTATTTTCAAAACAGTTAAGATTTCAAATTACCTCTTGTAGATTTCTCTCTCTTTACATACAGGTTGGTATGTCTGAAACAAAATATAAAAATTATGGATTAAATTTTGGCACTTTTCTTTGACAAGAAATTCATGATCCTTATGCAGGGTCCACTGTTTTAAAAGTAAGAATGTAAAGTAAAACTTCCAATTTTCAAGAAAGAATGAATCTCAAGTAATTGGCCATAGCTTCCATGATGGTAAAGGAAAAGCTTTGCAGGAAACCTCTAGTAAACTAATTTCATTAGAACAGAGGCAAGTCTTGAGTTCATACTACTCAAAAAAATCTGCCTGGCCTCACAACCCACCTGAATTCATATTTGAAGTAATAGTATTAAGTATCACCATATCAGACAAATCACCATATCAGACAATGCTTCTATATGTATCTCTGGGTTTTGATACTGGGACTTGAACTCAGAACCTAATGCTCTTGCTTGGCTTTTTTGCTCAAGGCTGGAGCTCTACCACTTGAGCCACATTCGGCTTTTTTCATGGTAAATTGGAGCTAAGAGTCTCAGGGACTTTTATGCCTGGACAGGTTTTGATCCTCAGATTCCAATCTTCTGAGCTAGGCTTACATGTGTGAACCACCAGGTGTGTTAAGAGCAAGCTAAAGAAATGGGGTTTCTTAGCTTTAGAATATAGCTCCATGGGATAGACCACAAGATAAGAAAGTAACAAATGAGTTTGAATTAGTGGGGAGTAAGATAATTTCTGATGGAGAACAACAGGAAAGAGGAGGAGAGGATTAGTATGCAGCCCTGATGTCCAGCAGAGTAACATTGTAGGGTAGAGAGAATGGTGGAAAATAAGAGGACTCAGTTCAGAACATATTAGCATATTCAGTACTTTAACTATACCTGAATGATCAGTAATACCAACAGTCAGTTCCTTATTTGATCTGTAGCTTGTTTCTCCCTCTGCTTTGTTTGATCATCTCTAAATTGAGACATCTACAAGAAGGGTCCAAAATATATCATCTGAGCCAAATGTGAATGTGATAAGAGCACAAAACTGCATATTACAGACTCTAGCACATGTTATGAACAGTAAATGTCATTTGTCTTTAAACAAAGTCAAAGTCTCGTGTAGACAAAGAGTAAGTATAATCGGTAAATGCTTTTACGAAACCAACATGCAGTGTGCAAGGTACATGCTGGGCTGGAAACTGTACAGGCCACACTGCCAGTCTTCTCATGTTACCGTGACATCAGAGATTCACAGCATGGATCCTGAAAATGCTTGATACAATAATAAATAGAGCAGGGCAATGTGGTGTGGGTCTGTAGTCTCAGCCCTCAGGAGGCTGAAGTAGAAGGACCATGAGTTTAAGGCCAGCTTGAACAACACAATGAGTTCAAGGCCAACCTGATATATGTACAATAACAACAACAGAATCCCAAATATTCAGGACAGAATTGGCATTGCCCTAAAAAGTCATGTTTTTAAAGATACCACATATATCAGAAGCAAATTCTTAATATTTGGTTCTGTTGGTCTGGCATACATTTTTCTTTTCTCCTTGAAATTGGTAACAAGACTCAAAGATCCATGGACTCTATTTTTTGATGATTGTTTTGTTTCAGCATTTAGACACAGTGTCTGCTCTGAAAGACCTCACACAGGGGAGAGAGATTTGGGCACTTGATAAAGTAAAAATAACTGGAGCTGAATCTATCCTCTTCATGAAAACCCAGTTTTGCCCAGGATGAGAAGCAGTCATTAAAAGCCATTTGCCTCAGGCCAGGAGATAGATGTGATCTCTGAGAAGTAACAACAGAAGAGGTGACTAGTTAAATGGCCTCAGCCCCATTGCTGGAAGAAGTTTCCAGGCAAACTAGTTCAGTGATGGGAAACTGAGGCAGGGCCAGGGTATGTCATGGCATTGAGGAGATAGATGGTTAAAAAAAAATCTAGGAAGAGCCAAGGTCATTAGATTTTATGTACGTCTTTTATTGTTAAGATACCTCAATTTGGATTTCAGTGTGTTTTTTGTTTGTTTGTTTGTTTTCCCCTGCCCTTTTATCATTGGTAGGGCTGGAACTCAGAGCCTGGACACTGTCCTTGACCTCTTTTTGCTCCAAGTTAGTGCTGAACCACTTTGAGCCACAGCTCCACTTCTGGTTTTCTGGTGGTTAAGTTGGAGATGAGTCTGGTGGACTTTCTTGCCCATGCTGGTTTCCAAACCACAATCCATAGATCACTTCCTGCGTATCTGGTGGTGTGAGCCACCAGTGTAAGACAAGTCATTAATTTTTTTCTTAAGGGTAGAAAAAGACCTTACAATTACTTTCCCCCCCATCCCTTTATTCTTAGGTTCCCTTTAAAAGTCAGTCATGTTCCAAGTATTGAAGTCATGTGCTGGCACCCAGCAAGTTCACTTTTCTGTGTGGCCCTCAGGTGTGTAAGCTGCAAGCACCGCAGTGCTGTAAAGGGATTTCTGAATTAAATTGTTAAAATACGTTTTTAAATTAGTCTTTTATGAAAAAAAAATCTATTCTCCTGAAGATAGGCTTACTGCTCTCTTTCATTAGGGCTGGAAATTGACTTTTTAGCCACTGACACTTGACAAGGTTGTTTATTTTCCTGTTATAACAATTGCCAATTGTCCACCAATTTCTCTTCTCCCAGAAATAATGAAGGTCAGCTGTGATGAACTCTACTCTCGGTATCCCCTCTCTGACAATGTCTGTATTCATATCATATGTGGATAATTCTCTCATTTTCCATAAAAAATATGAAGACAGTGGGTGCAAAAAAAAAAAGAAAGCATTTCTAGCATGGGGCTGCAGGAAGACACAGGAATATGAACTGCCATCTTCAACCTAACTAATGTCATCAACTGATGGAGATGGAATGTCAGCCCAGATACACTTTTTAAAAAAAATTATTAAAAAAAAAACAAAAATGAAAACACTGCAGCTTCTAGATAAAGTGTAGCCTTGCAGTTGCTAAGGTAACTATTTTTCCCCTTCTTTGTCCTCCTTAGGAATAGCAGAACAAACGAGGTGAAGGAAACTTCTGTAAATTGTCCTTATATGAAAGCCCTAAGGCTCCTATAGCTAAGTGTTTCACTGGAATCCAAGGTAACAAATACTGCAGAAAGAATGTTTTTCTGTCAGTCTGGTTTGAATCTTGAGTGGCAATGCCTGTTTATGTTTTTTATGTTTTTTAATCATGGAAGTTATTCTTACTCTTGTTTATTTTATACAACATAATACCTAACAAAACATTAAATACATATGTAGAAATATCTATACATAAATATAGTATACATATTATATAAATATATTATATACAAATGTATATTATGATACCAGATAATATACATTACATACATTTTTTTCATATATATCTTTGTACCTGTGCCTTATGTCAGTACTGGGGCTTGAACTCAGAGCTTGGCATTCTCCTTTACAAAGGTTGTTGCTCTTCCATATGAAACATACCACAACTTCCAGCTTTTTGCTGATTACTGACTTTTCTGCTGACCTCAGATTATAGCCTCCTAAATTGCTAGGATTGTAGGTACAAGTCACCAGCTCCTAGGTCTTAACACTATTCTTAAAAATGATACCTAGGAAAAAGGAATGAAAATGGAGTAAGTAAATCTCATTGTTGGTCATAGGCTCCATTATGATCAGCGCGATTTAAGAATTAGAATTACTATTAAAATTTCTGTTATTCCTTGGTATTTCTCTGAGGTGGAGCTTCATTAGCCTCTCCTCCCTCTGCTGCCAGCATCATTTATGAAAAATGTTTGGAATTAGAAACAGTTTGAACATAATGACCTGGTATTTTTATTTCCCTTCAGATTTTGCCAATTTATTTTTTGACTGTAAATCACACTAACATATATGATTCTTCATAGTTTTTAAAGTGTAAATTTCTCTACATTTAATCATTTTTCAGAAATATAGGCATCCTTAGGTTTATACTTGATTATATTGGCCCATTCACATTATAAAGTATTTTATGACTGATGCAGTTAGTGATAACATTGTAGGCTGAATGAAGCATAGCATTACATTATGAATGTAATTACTAGAACATTTCCTGTAAGTTATTTTTAACTTAGATCTTCCTTTATGTGAAACAATATTGATGGAGGGATCTTTTTACTTTTTCAATTTTTGGCAGTTGTGGGGCTTGAACTCTGGGCCTGGGCACTGTCCCTCAGCTCTTCAGCTCAAGGCTATCGCACTACCACTTGAACCACAGCGCCACTTCTAGCTTTTTCTGCTTATGTGGTGCTGAGGAATTGAACCCAGGGGCTCATGCATACAAGGCAAGCACTCTACCACTAAGCCACCTTTCCAGCCCTAATGTAGGGATCATTGATACAGCATCATTTGTTGCTATATTCCTATGGAAGCAATGCTTACAGACAAGGAAGTGGTGAAAAGAGTTTATCTGAATGTACTTGAATTCATTTGCTTTTCATCTGTGCTGCCACTCCCAGTCAAGTTGGGCACATGAAGAACACATATCTGTCCTGGGATAGACATTCTGGGAGTATTATAGGCTTGGGGGTCAATCGCTGTGCTACCTGGAAAGGTCAGCTTGTCTCTCAACTTCTGGATTCTCATTTAAAGAAGGATTATTTGAATTGGAATCTCTTCGTACAACTACTTAAAAATAATTAACTTGTTTTAGGGCTGGGAAGGTGGCTCAGTGGTAAAGTGCTTGCCTTGCATGCATGAAGCCCTGGGTTTGATTCCTCAGCACCACATAAGCAGAAAAAGCTGGAAGTGGTACTGTGGCTCAAGTAGTAGAGTGCTAGTCTTAAGCACAGAGATGCTTAGGGACATGCTAAGTCCTGAGTTCTAGCTCCAGGACTGGCAAAAACAAAACAAAACAAAAAACAACTTTTTTTTTAAAAAAAGGATAGTTGTTTTGTTGATTGAATAGTGTTTAGAAATTAATCTATTGCACCAAAACCTGCACCTAAATGGTATTCCAGTCTCTACAGCTGAATAACTCCTTTTTAATATAATTAGTGAAAAATGTGTATGTGCATGCATGCACGTGTATGTGTTTCTGTGTGTGCCAGCATTTGGCTTGAGCACAAGTATTCATGCTGTCATTAGGCTTTTTCTGCTCATAGCTGGTACTCTACTACTGAGACATTCTTCTACTTCCAGTTTATCGCTGGTTGATTGGGGATGAGCATTTCCCAGATTTTTCTGCTTGGGCTGGCTTTGATCTGTGATTCTTAGATCTCAGCTTTCAGACTGGTTGGAATTAAAGGTAGAAGCTATGAGTACCCAGATCTGAGAAAATAATCCTATGTATCACAATTTAAAGGTTATCCTGTATCAAAAAATATATAATTAGGAAATGTCAGTGGTGTGTAATTGGGATGTTTAAGAATTTAAAGCAATTGATTGATACAGCCTAAACTGAGGAAAGAAATATTGTAGAATTCATTTTTATGATAATTGTACAAACATGAGATTATATATTTATGTGTAGCATCTACTCTTTTCAGGTTTTATATTTTATTTTATTAAAATTCACAACAGAGCAAGGTGTCGTGGAGAACACTTGTAATTCAAGATCAGTGTGGGCTACATGGTGAGTTCCAGGTCAGCCTGGCCTACATAAATAGATAATGAATATTTAGTGCCATAAAGAAGACATTGGACACAGACTTGAGAATTTGATTGATCTAAATCATTAATGTGTTTGATTCTTGTAGCCATAATACTCTGGGTTAGTTACCTGTTTGAGCCTCAGGATCTGACAGGTAAAATTAGACTTATAATATTTCCACAAGAATAAAATGTGATAATGTATGTGAAGTGTCAGGAACAATCTATGAATTACGAGAAGTACTATATATATATATATATATATATATATATAACCGAGATTTTTTTTCAGAAAGGAAAATATTCTCACAGAGCTAAAATTCAGGTATAATATATCTCATAGTTCATTTGTGCATTTTTTATGGATGAATTCTTCAGAGGATCAATATTTGTATTCTATAGGAATGGAAAGAAGAAACCTATGAGATACCAAAAAGAATCATAAACACATATAGCAACCCTACAATAGTTTTTCTCAAGTTTAGATATTATTGTGTATGACTTTTAATAAAAAGATGAAATTTAGGATAGTTTGATTTCTGTTACTAGAATGATGGGAAAGGGAGTTGAAGGCTAATTCCTACTTCGTTGTCATGAATAAGATACAATTATTATTGTTTAATTCTACAATTTCTTTATCAGCCTGTGGACAAGTTTTAAGACTTTCAGAAAATAAGACAATATTAGAAGCTTGGCATCTTATTGTCTACAAACTGTTAAAATAGAAATATTTATGAATACCATATACACTGTTATGTACTCAGGAAGTTGAAGGATCACAAGTTTGAGTCTACCTAAAGATACATAGAGAGACTTTGTGTAACATGTATTTGTGTGTGTACACACACATGTATCTATGTGTATATATATATAGATATATATATATACACACACATACATATATATGTTCTAATATATATTCTATAGGTTCGTATATATTTTTGACCCTGTATAATATGCATATATAATATGTAATATAGGATATAATATATATAGTATTTAATATATATATGTATATATATACACATATATACACAGACACACACATACATATAAAGCCTAACCGAGTGTTCTCTATCTGTACCTGTATTAGATATAATGAGATATTTTAGCACTATTTTTCTTCTTTTTTCTTTTCTTTTTTCTTCATATCATTTAAAATCTTTATTAATAAAATATTCTTTGAGGATTTGTTGTTGGGGATTTAAGTTTTTTTAAAATAAATTTTTATTGTGAAAATGCTGTACAGAGGAGAGGTTATAGTTACATGAGCTAGGTAATGAGTACATTTCTTATCAAGCATTGTTGTCTCCTCCTTTGTTTTCCCCTACCATCCCTTCCCTCCCATCTCCACAACTAACTCCCCCCACGCCCCACGCCCCAACTAAATTGTAAAGTTCGTTTTCCAACATAGCATCCTGTACTTGTACATCTCATTGTTGCAATAGGTCAACCTGTATCCCTGTTTAAACCATTTGTTTTTTCCCTTCCCCTCCCAAATTATACCAACATCAAATACAGTGAAAACAGGGTTTATACCATGGGGGAGAACAAAAAAAGCAACAAAAAAATCATGTGGTACGTTATAAATACATTAGAAGCAATAGCAAGAAAGAAAAAAACCACTTGTGTCCTTATCTTAGGGTTCATTTTGCTAAACATCATCTTATCTGACCTTTTCTGCTTGTCTCAGACATATACTAGTTATTGCAAATAAGGGAAACCATGGGACCTATGTTTCTTTGGGCCTGGCTTACTTCACTTAATATAATTTTTTCCAAGTCTTTCCATTTCCTAATTTAGCACTATTTTGTCTGTTTGTAATCCTTGCTCCATGTGTGGTAGTGAAAGGTTTCAAGGCAATAGTTCTTGTTTGAAATTTTATTTATGACATGCTAGGAGCTCCTTTAAAATTAAGAATTTGATTTAATTTTGTTTCAGCAATTACTTCAATATTCAAAATGTAAATTCATACCATCCCAAAGAGGAAGCTAAGATTGAATTTTTACATGGCCTATTTTTTTCTAAAGGTTACTTCTATATTCTTCAGATGCTGCTTCATTCTCATTTCTGAACTAGTCATGAATTTAATCAAGAACCTCTTGATGAAAAGAAAGTATACCAAAAGGAGCCCATTTGCATTATGCTTAATGTAGTTAAAACATATTAGACAGCTAAAGGCAAAATGTATGTTTAAAATGTTTGGCTATATATGTATGTGTGTGTATATATATATTCATTAAAATAATATGAATGTAATAGAAATAGAGATTTAATATTGTTTAAAATATTCTTGAACTGTAGCAAGATACAGGCCCAAAAATACCCTCTTTTTTTTTTATTTCCGGTACTCTAGAATCACTATTATTCATTTATTTGAAAAGTTCTAACACCATAGAGATTTTCTTATTAATATTATCTTGCCTGCTTCTAGTTATTTATTAATTATCTAGAGTCTGCTCTAAATCAAATGGGATTAACTATATGGAACCTATACTTTATGGTTTAATTAAAAGAAAGCCACTCTCAGACACACTTTCATTTGTTTTGGGTCTATTTATTACACTTGCATTTTTTGAGTCGTAAATTGTAGCAAATTAAAGAAAATCATTGATTGCTACCTGGTCCCAAAGGTACATATATATGCATAACAGATGGTTTTAAAAAACCCTACAGAGTTTTGTTAAAATGAACTGATGACTTAATTTATATATTTTAAAATGGAAAGATAAACTGTCAAATGTCCTCAATAATATTTATGCAAGTATATTTATACTGTAAAATCCACAGTAAATACTTGTGAGAAAAATGAAATATGCCACTTAAAATAAGAATAAACCCTCTTGAAAACATTCTTTGTAATACTTAAAATATTAATATTTTAGTATATTTGATGTCCAATTTTTTAATTTAAAATAACTTCTTTTGTTGTTTCATGTGTGTGTGTGTGTGTGTGTGTGTGTGTGTGTGTGTGTGTGTTCCTACTGCTGAACTATACCTTAGCTTTTTTCTCAAAACTCTAACAATTGAGTCACACCTCTATATCCAGCTTTTTTTTCTGGTTAAATAGAGATAAGGGTCTCAAGTTATTTTTGCCTGTATTGGCTTTGAACTACTGTCCTCAAATCTCAACCACTTGAATAACTAGAAGAATTACAGGCATAAGCCACCTGTGGGTGGCTAAAAATATACTTTACAAAACCTATTGCAATGCCTTTTGAGATGCTGATGAATGAACATCAAATGCAATAACTGTTCATTTAGTTACAACAACATTTTGTAAGTGGTTGTGGAAAATAAGATTATTTTCTTTTAATTGGATTTAATAATTTTACTAGTGGAGACTAAGAATATGCTAGACTTTGCAATGCAGTTATTGCTTATTTTGAGAGTCCGGAGTGGAAGCTCATGGTTATTATGTCCTGTTTTCTGGAGGCAGAAGCAGGAGGATTGTGAATTTGGGGCCAGCCCAAGTAACACAGCTAGAATTTCTCAACAAACAAGACAAACAGACAAAAGCAAAGTGCATTTTGAACCAGATGAAAATAAAATAACAACTTGGTACCTATTCATGGTGCAAATTTGGAGGCATTTAACTTTTGTGTACTTCAGTTTTTGTGCAAAATGGTGGGGGAAAGAATCACTGTATCAATTATTATTATGTATTATCATGTATTATGTATTATTATGTATTATGTATTATTACGTAAGAATCTACCCCAAGCCTGAATGCCTCCAAACACTAAGGATTTGTCATTGCTCTCTTGCCCCTAGCTCAAGCATACCCACCTTCTGTCCCCTGTGTAATCAGGTAGGTGCGTTCACTTAATGAACACATGATGGCTGAATTCATCTTAGATGGCCTGAGCTGGGTTGACTTTGTGGTTCCCATCCTCTGACAGGTTAACCTATGCTTACTGTGGAATTGAGGTTCCATGAGACTGGAAGGAGGCCCCAAATATGTCTGTGGAATTGGCACACTATCACTTCTGCTGTCTTCCTGTCTGCTATACAAGTCACAAAATCAGGACAGGTGCAGGGTGTGAAATATACAACTCCTTGATAGAAGTAGCCATAGCACTTCATTGGAAAATGTGGGGAACAAGGAAGAAGGAACCAATGGTGACAATGTTTTTTTTTTTTTTTTCAATGTATTATAGTTCCTTACCTATTTAATTTGTATCTAGAAAATATGGTAGAAAATATGAGTTTAATTACTTCAATTACTTTAATAGACTTTAAGTCACTTAAAGTCCTATAACATATTTTCTTTGTTTCCTTTACCAGATTCTGTATAAGTGATCATTTAGTCTTTTCCAGCTCTCCTTTTGAAGCTACCTAAAATAGCCAAACTTTAATGTAAAAAAAATCCAATTAGGCAACATTTTATTATAGCACTGTGCAATATTACTTTTAGAAGTTACCATCTCAGAATTTTATAAATTCTTTATTTCTGGAATATTCCATTTAGTAATTGCAGATCACATTTGGCTGAGGATAGCCAAAATCACAGCAAGGAAAAACTTAGGTGGAGGAAGGGGTCCTACAGATTTTTTTTTCTAGAACTAGCATTTTCTCCTCCTCCAAGCTTAATGACATTATTTTTAGATTTTTCTGCACTCTTAAAAACAATATTTATTCAAAGAAGTTAAGGACTTTTCTTTATTGTAGTGTGATGGCTGAGCACAGAGGTATAGAACAAAAAGAATCAATTTACTTAGTCCTTTTGACAATGTCCTCTATACTTTTCCTAGCGTGGCAGTGAGGAGTGGAATCCAAATCTTCAGTTTGTGTTAATTTGGGGAAGTTCACCAGTTCAAATAGACCCATCCGCTGTTCTCTAGCAGAGTGATTATTAGGGGACATGCCATAGTGATATTTATAAAGCGAACCACCTGTGCATGACATTGAAGTAGAGGACCAGATTTGTACATAAGGATGAAATGGATGGAATGTAGTATGTAATGGTTTCATGCCCCAGAACCTTCTATGATCTGTTACATATTCTCAGTATTTGGCAAGTTGAAATATCCTAAAGGCAGATAACAATAGCTACCCAAGTTTTCTTCAAGTATTTTGATAGGAATAACATGGCATAAATGCACTTAAGAAAGAAAAAATAGAAAATTCAAATTAGAAATTTGGATCACAAAGTTTCTGGACTTAAAGGATGCCAGAACTCACTCAATTTAATGTTCATTTAACGTTATGTGAAAACTACAGCACAGAGCATAAGGCATTTGGAAACTCTCTGATCTCCCCCTTTTGTGAGCTGTGCAGTGATGTAATCAGCTTGTTTGGAGATGATGCGCACTTTACTTTTAGTTATATGTTTACATGTCTGAAATTTTTTTTAAATCAGTAAAAAATTTTCTTGTCCTTTTGTTGAAAAATTCCTTTGTGCATTCCTTCAATAATTCCCTCAGTGAACTCCAGACATAGTCTTGTGTTTGATCTCGTGTATTCACTTATTTCGCAAAATATACACATGCATGTACAAATGAGCAGGCCAGTCTAAGGTACACTCATATTCTTGTTTTCTTACTGGCTTTGTAAACTTGAGCTTACCAATATTTCTTTGTTTTATCCATAAAAAGATAAGTGCCTCAGAGGATTTTTGTAAAGAATAAATAGCATGATATATGTAAAGAATGAGGCAATACAACAGCCTAGACCAGTTACTCAAGATTGTAAAATTTATTGAAGAATGAAAAAATGAAATTTTTTGACTTGAATCTTGCCTGTTTTCTGTGGCACTCAAAGCCTCCTTGTTATCTGGCTTAATGCACTTAATGGGAAAAAAAAACAACTGAGTAGCATTATGGTAGTGTCTAACTTTAAGAACAGTAATCTTTGTTTAAGGAAGGTTTATAAAAGTTTATAAAATGATGGAAATAACTAATGTGATGAGCTTAGGTTTTAGATTTTCCTCTTTATGGTTCATAAACAATTTTGTTTAATATGTATTTAGTATTTTTTGTCAGTGAATTAAGGCTCTAATTAAGCCTTAAGTGATTCCGAATTATACTTCCCAGGAATGGTCTGAGTTGTTTGTGTTGTTACTGTTATTTTCACTATTTGAATATCAATTGCAAACATTGTTTTGTGTCTTGAAGCTGGCCTTGAACATACCGTTCTATAGGCCTTTAGCCAAAATGGAAAAATGTTACGAATAAATCGTTTTGAAAGAACATATAAATCATATATATAGTTTTATATGTTATGTATTGACAATATATTTATTAAGATATTGACAATATACTGGTGATATTGTGTTCTTTAAGTAAAATGAATATTTAAACTGTGTTTTGCATATATTTTATTAATGTCTGTATTAAATATAATTATGTTCTACTTAATAAAATATCAGGTTTGCTATGGAATACCTTCTTTCTTTTGTCAGTATCGGGATTTGAACTCAGAGCCCTGCACTTGCTAGGCAGGTGGTCTAAAAACTGCACCACCCTCAGTCCACCATTAAGTACATGACAGGAAATAGCTCTCTTTATACTTTTAGGAAGATCAAGTTTGACATTAATAAAGAATGTTTTTACCACATAGCCAATATGTTGAACTTAGTCATTCAGAATGCAACTTGTTGACTATGAGGCCAAGCCTACATCCCACAGAAAACCGTATAATGCTCACACATGAACCAATGGTCATTCTTCTCTTTGAGAAATTGTATCTAGTCAACAAGATGATCAATTCAAGTCAAACAATATGCAATGCAGTGTAGAATGTAGATGAAGGTGATATATCCTGTATTTGATTCCTGGCTGTCACTAATCAGATATAGATTAGATAAAGTCATACAACAGTTGTGTCTTACTTTCCTAGGCATAAGACAGAAAGGATATGGGAAGCACTTTTGGCATCTGAAGAATTAAATGAGATGAGTAAGATCCTGTTAATATTTACTGTCATAATTAAGGACTGATGGCTTTAGCATGTGAATGTGATGATTGGGAACCATTTGTTATACTCTGACATTGTTGATTAGAACGTAATGGAAACAACGGAAATTTCCATTGCAAGAACAAAGCTCAAGAAAAGTTGTGAAACCAGGTTAATTAGACTCTGTCTTGTGAGTGGGGAAGCCTGAATCCATCAATCGCAGCTGAGATGAATGGCTTTTATGGAAGGATGATTTCTTGTGTTGTCATTGTGAATTGTGTAATTTTCTCATATAGATTATTTTTGTTGTCCATATGTCGAAATGATCTAGCAAACTGAACTCAAGTACCTGAAAGCATTCTTGTTTAATAAGATTTTATTATGAAAATAACACACAGAGGGGTTATACTTACATGAGCAAGGTAAAGAGTACATTTCTTATCAAGCATTGTTGCTTCCTCCTTTGTTTTTCCCCTACCATCCCTGCCCTGCCATCTCCGAGCCTACACTCCCCCTCCCCACCAAAGTTGTGAAGTTCGTTTTTTGGCATAGCATCTTGTACATCTCATTGTTGCAATGGGTCCACCTGTATCCCTATTTAAACAATTTGCTTTTTTCCTTCCCCTCCACAAATTATACCAACATCAAATACAGTGAAAACAGGGGAGGGACATACAAAGCAAAAAAAAAAAAAACTTTATAAATACATTAGAAACAATAGCAAGAAAGAAAAATCCACTTGTGTCCTTATCTTAGGGCTCATTTCACCTAACATCATCTTATCTGACCTTTTCTGCTTGTCTCAGACATATACTAGTTATTGTGAATAAGGGAAACCATGGAACCTATGTTTCTTTGGGCCTGGCTTACTTCACTTAATATAATTTTTTCCAAGTCTCTTCATTTCCTAACAAATGCTGCAATGTCATTCTTTCTGATGGGGGCATAGAATTCCATTGTGTTTGTATACCATATTTTCTTGATCCATTCATCTACTGAGGATCATCTGGGTTGGTTCCATATTTTAGTTATGGTAAATAATGCTGCAATAAACATAGAGGTGCTAGTAACTTTAGTATGGTCTTGTTTGTGATCATTTGGGTAAATGTCCAAAAGTGAGATTGCTGGGTCATAGGGGAGCTCTATGTGGAGTCTTTTGAAGAACCTCCATACTACTTTCCAAAGTGGTTGAAAATTTTACACTCCCAACAACAATACATAGGGTTGCCTTCTGTCCACTTCCTCTACTTTGGCAGGGTATAAAATTAACCCTCAAAAATCAATGGCTTTTCTGTATGCCAACAATGAGAAGAGCAGGGCAAAATCAGGAAAGCAACTCCATTCATAATAGCCCCATAAAAAAATAAAATACCGGGCTGGGAATGTGGCTCAGTGGTAGAGCTCTTGCCTTGAATGCGTGAGGCCCTGGGTTCGATTCCTCAGCACCACATAAGCAAAAAGAAAAAAGCCAGAAGTGGCGCTGTGGCTCAAGTGGTAGAGCGCTAGCCTTGAGCTGAAGCTAGCCTTGAGCTGGGCGCCCAGGCCCAGAGTTCAGGCCACGTGACTGGATCACCCCCCCCCCCAAAAAAAAATACCTAGGAATTAACTTAACCAAAGAAGTGGAGGACCTCTATGACAAAAACTTAAAAACCTGAGAAAGAAAATCAAAACAGAACTTAAAAAGTGGAAAAAACCTCCCATGCTCCTGGATTGGAAGGATCCTGAGAATGGCAATACTTCCCAAGGCTATCTACAAATTCAATGCAATACCTATCAACATTCCAACCTCATTCTTCAAGGAAATAGAAGAGGCAATCCAAAAATTACTATAGAACAATGAAATACCCCAAATAGCAAAAACCATCATCTGCAGAAAGAACAGTACTGGAGGAATATCAATACCAAATTTTAAACTGTACTACAAAGCCATAGTAATCAAAACAGCTTGGTACTGGCACAAGAACAGACCTCAGGACCAATGGAATAGAATTGAAAACCCAGAAATTAACCCACAGACCTATAGCCATCAAGTCTTCTATAAGGGAGCTGAAAAAATAGAATGGAAGAAAGACAGCCTCTTCAGTAAATGGTACTGGCAAAATTGGTTAATCACTTGTAGAAAACTAAAGCTAGATCCTTATATATCACTGCACCAGAATTAACTCCACGTGGATCAAAGACCTTGGAGTCAAAGCAGACACACTGAAAACATTACAGGACGGAATAGAAGAAACTCTATGTCTCCTTGGCACAGGCTGAAATTTTCTTTATAGAGACCCAGAAACACAACAAATCTAAGAAAGATTGGACAAATAGGATTGCATGAAATTGTAGAGCTTCTGCATGGCAAAGGACATAGCTAGCATGATCAATAGAAAGCCCACAGATTGGGACAAGATCTTCACTAGCCATACAATGGACAAGTGTCTCATATCTAAAATATATCTGGAACTCAAAAAATTAAATCCCCCAACAACAAATCCTCAAAGAAACAACTGCCCAATAAATAAGTGGGCTAAAGACTTACAGATAAACTTCTCTGAAGAGGAAAGAAAGAAGGCCAATAGACACATGAAGAAATCCTCAACCTCTCTAGCCATAAAAGAAATGCAAATCAAAACAACACTGAGATACCAGCTCACCCCAGTTAGAATGGCTATAATCAAGAACTCTAACAACACTGCAAGTATTCTTACATGTATTTGTTTGTTTGTTTGTTTTTTGTCCATTCAAAACTAGGACTGACTAAAAAATGTTGGGAATTCAAGGCAAGCATTCTAGCACAGAAACATATCCCCAGCCAGTGATTTATTTTTTAATATATATATTTTATTGTAAAGATATTGTACAGTGGGGTTAAAATTACATGAGTAAGGCTATGAGTACATTTCCTATGGAGCATTGTTACCCCCTCCTTTATTTTCCCCTACCATCCCTTCCCTCCCCACCTCCACAACTCTCCCCCCCCCCCTTGAGGTTTTAAGTTCTTTTTCAACATACTGTCTTGTACATCTTGTACATCTTAATGGGTCAACCTGAGTCCTTATTTCAGCATTTATTATTTCCTCCAATCTCCAAATGTATATACAAGATGCAGGGCACCAGAATCAAATACAGTGAAAACAGGGGTTATCCCATGGGGGAAAGACATACAAAAGAAACAACAAAATCACATAGTACATTAAAAACAACAGCAATGAAGATAAAGCCTCTTGTGTCCCTATCTTGGGTTTTTTTTTGTTTTGCTTAGCATTATCTTATACAGTCATATGTACATAGCTTTTGACTTTTTCTGCTTGTCTGGTAAGATTATAGTTATTGCAAATAAAAGAAACCATGGGACCTATGTTTCTTTGAGTCTAGCTTACTTCACTTAATATAATTTTTTCCAAGTCTTTCCATTTCCTAACAAATGGGTCAGTGTCATTCTTTCTGGTGGAGGCATAGAATTCCATTATACATACATACACACAGACACACACACATATATATCTTGGTCATAGGGGAGCTCTATGAGTAGTCTTTGGAGGAACCCCCATACTGCTTTCCAGAGTGGTTGATCAAGTTTACATTCCCATCAACAATGCAGTAAGGTTCTCTTTGGCCACATCCCTTCCAGCATTGGCTGTTATTAGATTTCTTGATGATAGCCATTCTAACTGGGATGAGGTGGAATCTCAATGTTGTTTTGATTTGCATTTCTTTTATGACTAGAGAAGCTGAGAATTTCTTCATGTGTGTATTGGCTATTCTTATTTCCTCTTCAGAGAAGTCTCTCTTTAGTCTTTAGGCCACTTATTAATTGAGCAGTTGTTCCTTTGAGGATTTGTTGTTGGGAGATTTAATTTTTTGAGTTGTAAGTATATTTTATATATGAGGCCCTTGTCTGTTCTATGACTAGTGATGATCTTCTCCCAATCCATGAGCTTTCTATTGATCTTGCTAGCTATGTCCTTTGCCATGCAGAAGCTCTAGAGTTTCATGCAATCCCTTTCATCCAACCTTTCTTTTATTAGAGTAAAAAATATATTTATAAAGAATCAACAAAAGAAATAGTTTTGAGGACAAAAAATTTGACAAAATTGACAGACCCTTATTAAATCTTATCAGAAAAGAAAAAGAACACACCCAAATAAACAAATTTAGAGATGAGAATGGAAACATTACCACAGAAAAAACCTAGATTCAGAACATTATAAGGCAATACTTCTCAAACCTTTATACTACTAAACTTGAAAATATGGAAGAAATGGACAAATTTCTAGCAAATATTGACATGCCCAAATTAAACCAAGATGATTTAAACCAACTTAACAGACCCATATTAAGCATCACAATAGAAACAGCAATAAGAGACCTCTCACCCAAGAAGAGCCCAAGACTGGATGGATTTATTGCTGAATTCTACAAGGCCTTCCAAGTAGAACTCACACCAGTACTCCTTCGACTCTTCAATGAAATTGAAAGTTAAAGTTCATTACCAAGCTCTTTCTATGAAGCCATCATAACCCTCATCCCAAAACCAGACAGGGACTCATCAAAGAAAGAGAACTATAGACCAAATTTTTTGATGAACATGGATGCAAAACTTCTCAACAAAATTTTAGCCAATCAACTTCAACAAGTCATCAAAAAAATCATACACCACAATCAAACAGGATTAATTTCAGGGACACAAAACTGGTTTAATATATGCAAATCACTTAATATAATTCATCACATCAACAAGAGCAAGGATAAGAAACACATGATTATCTCAGTAGATGCAGAAAAAGCATTTGGCAGATCTAACACTCCTTTATGCTGAAAGCTCTGTAGAAACTAGGAATCCAATGAACATTCCTCAATATAATAAAGGCTGTGTATGACAAACCTACAGCCAGCATTATACTTAATGGCGAAAATCTAAAGCCATTTCCTCCAAATGCAGGAATGAGACAAGGATGTCTGTCTCTCAACATAGTATTAGAATGCCCAGGTAGGGCAATAAGACAAGATGCAAACATAAAGGTAATCCAAATAGGAAAAGATGAAGTAAAACTCTCCCTCTTTGCAGATGACATGCTCTTGTATTTAAAGAACCTCATGGACTTAACTCCTAAATTACTCAAACTTATTCAAACTTTGGCAAAGTAACAGGGTATAAAATTAACCCTCAAAAACAATGGCTTTTCTGTCTGCCAATAACAAGAAGAGTGTGGCAACTCCTTTTGTAATCGCCACACAAAAAATGAAACACCTAGGAGTTAACTAAAGTAGTGAAGGTTCTTTATGATGAAAACTTTAAAAACCTGACAAAGGAAATTAATGCAGCTCAAAGTGGAAAAACCTCTCATGCTCCTGGATTGGGAGAATTAACATCGTCAAAATGCCAATACTTCCCAAGGCTATCTACAAATTCAATGCGATACCTATCAATATTCCAACCTCATTCTTCAAGGAAATAGAAGAAGCAATCTAAAAATTCATATGGAACAATAATAGACCCCAAATAGCAAAAACCCCATCCTTAGCAGAAAGAAGAGTGCTGGAGGAATATCAGTATCAAATTTCAAACTCTACTACAAAGCCATAGTAATCAAAATAGCTTGGTACTGGCACAAGAACAGACCTGTGGATCAATGGAATAGAACTGAAGACCCAAAAATGAACCCACAGACCGATAGCCATCTAATCTTTGATAAGGGAGCTAAAAAAATAATAGAATGGAAGAAAGACAGCCTCTTCACTAAATGGTGCTGGCAAAATTAGTTAACTACCTGCAGAAAACTAAAACTATATCCTCATAGATCACCCTACACCAGAATCAACTCCAAATGGATCAATGACCTCGAAGTCAAAGCAGACACCCTGGTTCTGTTTTAAATGCATGCAGTCAGTCTCGTAGCAGCCGAGTTGTGTAATGAGTTGAGTTTTTAATTTTTGGTGGAGTGGTTTTACTTCTGTGCACCCATACCAAAGTTTCACAGTTTACTGGAAACTTTAAAGACATGTTATTTATTTATTTTTGTTTGTACTTTCAACCCCTGATGGAGACATGCTGGGCTACTTGCAGTGCCTCTTTTCACCAGAGCTGCAGAGTCTGACATTCCATTGCTTTCTCAGGGGGAGTTTTTGCATTACCAGTTAGGATGTATCTAGCAGCATATCATTAACCAGGCAACATCATATCATCAAAACAAAGGAACTGCTGAGACTGAATTCCATGTTCTCACTCCAATAATGAACATTGCCACACTGTATCAAGTCACAGATGGTAGCACAAACACAGGAAGCCCAGAGTAATTTCCTGTATTTTCAAACATTAGCTCCTTGATTTTATTTGTTCTGTCTAGGTTAATTTCTCTCTGTCTTTCCAAGTCTAGGAGCTATTGGCATCAGAAAGCTATGTATAGAGGTGATTGAAATAAAAGTTAAAGCTACAGAAAGGTAATGATACTAAAATTAGTAATTGTGGGACCTGATTATAGTGATGCTTAGATTTTTCACAGATGTGCTCTTTGCGCATGATCTAGGATCAATAATATATAGTTACTGTTTTCCAGGGAATTTTATGTAAACTTGTACATTGCTTAAAATTCCTTGAGATTTAATTTTGTGACAAGAATTTAGAATAACACATTCAAGATCACTGTTAGTTCAGTGTATTGTTCAGAAAACATTGCTTCAAAATTAATAATAAAAAGGAAATGCCCATCTGCTCTGCTGAACCATAATGAGTCTTCTGCCCATTTAAAGGTTTTCTTATTACATAATAAAGTAGCTGCTCTTAGAAGAGGGGATTACTTGCAACTTTAGTTTCTTAGCCTTTTCTCTCATGATATACATATTTTTTCTTAATTGATGTGGGTTTTGATTTTGTATTTTTTTAACTACTTATTGATCTACACTTTGTTCCATGAGTTATTGTTATAAATAGATATTCTCGGGCTGAGAAGGTGACTCAGTGGTAAAGTGCTTGCCTTGCATGCATGAGGCCCTGGGTTCAATTCCTCAGCACCACATAAGCAAAAAGAAAAAAGCCGGAAGTGGTGCTGTGGCTCAAGTGGTAGAGCACTAGCCTTGAGCTGAAGAGCTGAGGGACAGCACCCAGGCTCAGAGTTCAGGTCCCATGACCGGACCCCCTCCCCCCCACCAAAAAAAATAGATATTCTAGTTTCTGCTGGAATTCCCTTGGAAAACTGCAACTAGTAAAGTAGATCTGGCTTTTGAAATGGTAAGTCTCATCTTCTAATGGTAAACCCTGACACTTTTCATAAGTTTTACACAAAATTATAAAGTTCTTCTCACAGCTCTATCAGAATGTTTCTTTCTTAGGTATAATCATCTTTATAATTAAGCTTAAGAAAATACACAGCCAGTGATGATAATAGCTCTGGTGAATTTGATTCCTTACCTTGTATCTTCTCAAACAGCTGGGATATCTGCTGTTATTTAAAGATACCTGCCACATTCTAGGCTATCTTTCTTTTAAAGTTTTTATTCTATATATTTATGCATGTGTTTGTTTATTCATTAATTAATTCATTTTATGCTGGTTCTGGGCCTTGAATTCAGGTCCTGGGTACTGTCCCTCCTACTTGAGCCACACCAACACTTCTGGCTTTTTGGTAGCTTCTTGTCGTGAACCCTTGTCCTCATATTTTAGTTTCCTGTGTAGCTAGGGTTACAGTTGAACCATTGGTGCCTGGCTACCTTTCATTTTTAAAGGAGCATGAACTCCCAAATTCTATGATGACATTGCCTTTTAGTGATTAAAAACACATAATGAGCCAGGCTGCTGGTGGTTGTAATCCTAGCTACTCAGGAGGCTGAGATCAAAGGATTAGAGGTCCAACCTACCCTGGATAATAAAGTCTTATCTCCAGTTAACCACCCAAAATCAGGAAGTGGAGCTGCATTCAAGTGGTAAAGTACTAGCATTGCACACAGATACTAGGGCCAACACTCAGCCTTTGAGTTCAAACCCAGGACCAGCACAAAACAAAAACTAAAAAATATATATACAACAAGAACAAGTCAGTAGATGTGGTACTCATTTGGATCTATACCCTCCTGAGAATAATAGTTGATCTTAGAGCTAAACAGGATACTAGCTTTTGTAGCATAGTCCATACGTTTAATTTCTACACTTCCATCACATATACTTAAGCAAGTCTCATCAGTGTGTTGAACTATGTTTTCTATTGTGATAACTATGAATATAACATATCAAACAGCAATTAAATTACTTGAAATTATTCCTGACATAAGTCTGAAAAAAATCAATAAATTGGTCAACGTATTTATTTACAGGTATTTATTAAGCTTTATTATGATTTATTTTTAACAATACTATACTATTACAACAACCATGAACTGTCTCCTACATTTAACCCCCAATAGGACTTCTCAACTTCCACAACTAATCTATTAATAGTTTGCTTTAGAAAATAAACAGACTCCAATTCTGGCCCCGTTGGCTCCCTCCTATACTCTTAGCTTCTTAGGAGATTGAAATGTGAGGATCTCTGTTGAGGCCAGCCTGGGTAAGAAAATCTTGGAGACTCTTATATCTAATTAATCATCAATCAAAAAGCTAGAAGTAAAGCTATGGCTCAAGTGGTAGAGCACTATCCTTGAACAAAAAAGCTTAGCCCTGAATTCAAGCCCTAGCACCACCATCTCTCTCTTTCTTTCTCTGTCTCTGTCTCTCTGTCTCTCTGTCTCTGTCTCTCTCTCTCTCTCACACACACACACACACACACTTTAGACTTCATGGATTCTGATGAACGACATATGAAACTGGTAAATAAGGAACCAAGTTTATCTGGTAATTTTATGTTGGTAACCATCATATCTCTCAGTTTGGAAGACCTTGAGACCATAATAATAGGAACATACTTAAGAAATATTTTGTTACTTACTTAATAGCAAAATAAGAACAACAAAACAAAATCTTAGATACTATTCCATTGGTTTTATTAGATAATGGGTTTAGTCATTAAAATATTTATCAGCTAGGTGCTGGTAGCTAAGACCTATGGTCGTAGCTACTCAGTAGGCTGAGATTTTAGGATTAAGGTTTAGAACTAGGCTAGGCATAAACGTGTAAAAGACTCTTTCCTGCAATTATCCAGCAAAACACTGGACTTGTAGCTCAAGTGATAGAACACTAGCCTTTTAAGGATTCAGGTGGACCTGTTGCAACAATGAGAAGTACAAAATGTCATGTCAAAACCAGCTTTACAATATCGGTGTGTGGGGGGGGAGGGGGAGTATGATTGGGTGGGGGGGAGGGGGGAGGCTGGGAAGGGAGGTGAAGGGTAAACAAAGGAGGAGGCTGCAATGCTTGGTAAGAAATGTATGCATTATCCTGCCCATGTAATTGTAACCCCTCTGTACAGTATGTTCTCAAATAAAATAAAATTAAATTAAAAAAAAAAAAAAACTTACATGGAAGCTCCAGGTCCTGAGTTCAAGTATCAGTACTGGCAAGGAAAGAAATTTACTAACTTCCAACCCTCCTTTCTCCCAGTTTTTCCCTTCCAAGCCCCCCCCCCCAACAAACACACAATTATCGTTCATTTTCAGAAATAGTGTCTAGTGAGCATCACTGCTACATTTGTTCACCCTTTGACCATTTCTGTGCTCTTCCCTTACTCTCCCCCAAACAGATAAACTTACATACAAGACAAAAGGTACAGGAAACAGAACAGTGACAAAGGTAGAAAAGCAAAAACAAAAATAAAAACCCTCTTGTTTCCATTTCTTGGAGTTTATCTCTATAAACATCATCTTTTATGATCATCTTTATGATCATATGATCATTTTTATGATCATATGTGCATAGCTAAACTTTAGTGATCCTCTCCTAAGAATATCTTCCTTTGGTTCACTGTGAATATCTAGAGCCCTATATCCAAGTGTACTCTTTTCTTTTTGTTGTTGTTGTTGTTTTACTATTCACTGTGTTTACTTGTAGATTCATAGGCACATTCTATTACCAAAAATGAAGGAAATCATACAACCTATGTTTTTTGGGGGTTGTCTTACTTTAATATAATTTTTCTAAGTCTTTCCATTTCCTTATGAATGGTGCAATATCATTCTTTCTGATGAAAGTACAGAATTCCATTGTATATATATATATATATATATATATCACATTTTCTGTATTTATACATATATTGAGGGGAATCTTGGCTGATTCTATGTATTGGCTATTGTAAACAATGCTGCAATGAACATAGTTGTGCTGGTAGGTTTAATGTTGCTTTGTTTGTAGTCTATTGGATAAATGCCCAAGAGTAGAATTGCTGGGTCGTAGGGAATTATATTTAGTCTTTTGTGGAACCTTCCTAATGCTTTCCAGAGATATTGAACAAGTTTACATTCCTACCAACAGTGTAGTACAGTTTCCTTTTGGCCACATCCCTGCCAGCATCTGTTATTGTTAGTTTACTTGATAATGGCCATTCTAACTGTGGTAAGATCTCAATGTTGTTTTGATTTTAATTTCTTTTATCTTGCCATCATTTTCATAAGAAAATAAACAGGATTTAGGATCAAGCAAAGTCATACAATTTGTGTACTGTGCAAGATAATAATATATATTTATATATATATATATTTTTGCTGGTCATGGGGCTTGAACTCTGGGCCTGAGCACTGTCCCTCAGCTCTTCAGCTCAAGGCTAGTGCTCTACCACTTGAACCACAGTGCCACTTCTGGCTTTTTTTGCCTATGTGGTGCTCAAGAATTGAACGCAGGGCCTCATACACACAAGGCAAGCATTCTACCACTGAGCCACCTTCCCAATCCCGATAATATACTTTTGCAAATGAATGTTGTAAATGCACTGTTCTAGCTAGTATAATTAAGGTATAGCTTTTCTTTTTCAACTTCGGACTTCTAAGGTTGAAAAGATGAACAGAGTCAAAGGATTTCTGTCAGGCTAATTTGATATCATTGTACATAAAGAGTTTGGAAAAGAACTCTTAACAACTAAGAAAAGAAAAAGAAAATCACCTTCATCTAGAATGTTCTGACTGAACAAGTGCTCTTACAATGTCATGACTGTAAATCAGTATTAATAAAGGACTATCATGTGTTTGCCCAAGTGTTCTTTGGATATATTGAGAACCATTGGCAGATGCAGCAAATTTTCTGACATTCATGTAGAGTGGAATTATGGTTCATAATAAAATTTGAGGTTTATGTATTGTTGATGTAAACTGTCATCAATTACTGGGGGAAAACAGACCTCGGAGATGGACCGGCTCTATAGATTATCTCCCATGGAAAGATTGGATGAGTCTTTTCTATCTGGCAGTGGAAAAATGGAACCATAGAACTAGGAAAAATTAACTTTTGTAGTTTATACACACACATGTTTTTTGACTTAAAAATCTTTGGCAAGAAAAGGTTTTTAATTATTTATATTTTATATGCTATTGTGGTAATTTATCTTATTTTATGACTATATGAGCAATTTATCAATATACAAATTAAGATATTCTTTTTCTATATAAAGGTAGAATGATTGGATAAATAATATAGAAAGAATAATCATAGTATACTCTGTGTGTGTGTGTAAGAAAGAGAGAGAGAGAGAGAAAGAGAGAGAGAGAGAGAGAGAGAGAGAGAGAGAGAGAGAGAGAGATGGTACTGGGCTTGAAACCAGAGCCTTACACTCTTGCTTAATTAATTTTTGGCTCAAGGCTGGTATTCTGTCACCCCTCCATGTCTGGCTTTTCATGAGTTAATTGAAGCTATGAATCTTGAGAATCTGTCTGCTTTGGCTAGTTTCAAACTGTATTTGAATCTGCAGTTTATAATCATTCCTTATTTTTCTATAGAGTAGAAGATCTGTTTTTCACTGTATTTGATGTTGGTATAATTTGGGGAAGGGGAGGGAAAAAACAAATAGTTTTAATAGGGATACAGGTGGACCCATTGCAACAATGAGATGTACAAGAAGTTATGTTGAAAAATGAACTTTACAACTTTGGGGGACAGGGCGGTTGGGGGGAAGAAATGGGAAGGGATGGGAAGGGGAAACAAAGGAGAAGGCAACAATGCTTGATAAGAAATGTGTTCGTTATCTTGCCCATGTAATAGTAACCCCTCTGTATGGTATTCTCACAATAAAAAACATGTAGAAATAAAAAAATATTAATAGGGATACAGAAATTGTGGTAAGTCTAGCAAACTTGAAAACAAGCAGGGATATTTTGGGTCATTGCCACGTTACTATTGCTTTCCTTTTGCTATATTTCTTCCCATAATGATGGCAGGAAAGTGATTATTCATTTTATAGGAACCACATAGAAAAGCAATGTCTAACAACATAACATTAAAGTGATTAATGGAAGTATTGTTAGGAAAATGGTTTTCTCCTGGTTGGGAAGCAAAGTAATATCTTCATTACTTAAGTATGTATTGAACATGAGGATGAATAGTCACTGTTCACAATTTCAGAGCAGTTAGTGAGGATTGGGGAAATCCTACATAATTATTGGGTGCTTTTCATATGCAGTGAAATGGAATGTGGAATGAGAATAGTTCTGTAATTGAGAATAGTTCTGATCAGTTGAGATGTATTTCTGTTTCCTTTTGTTATTAAACACTACACATGGAATGTTTCATTGACTTCATTCTTTATATATTTAATGTCACTAGCTTTTGAATAAATGTCAAAAATAGTTTGAGAATCAAGCAGCCAAAAGAAGAGCTACCTTTATGCTCTATTACAAAAGGATATTTAATAAAGTTAAGTGTAAACCTAGCTGAAGTATCATCCCATTACAAAGTAGAGGATAATTAATTATTCTTTATCCATCTGAGAAATCTTCTAAGACCCCAGTGTATGTCTGAAATTTCAGACAACACTAAAGCCTATATATACTATGTTTGTTCTAAATATACTCACTTCTAATAAGGTTTAATTTATAAAGACATTAATATATTAGCAACAATAACAAAAGTGGAATATTTATAATGTGTGTGTGTGTGTGTGTGTGTGTGTGTGTGTGTGTGTGTGTGTGTGTGTGCTGGCACTGGGGCTTGAAATCAGAGCCTTACAATCTTGCTTAATTTATTTGGTTCTTGGCTCAAGGCTGGCACTCTGTCACTAGAGCCATACCTCATCTTGTGGCTTTTCACTGGTTAATTGGAGATATGAGTCTTGACGATTTGTCTGCTTAGGCTAGTTTCAAACTGCTGATTTCTAATCTCAGCCTGTTGAATAGTCAAGATTATAGCTATGAGCCGCTGGCACCTGACTTTTCTTTTCATTAATAAAATAATTTAAAAAACTTGTAAATCATTTGTTTCTGGAAATTTTTCTTTACTATTATCACACCCCATTTAAGTTGACACAATTAATTGACACAAAGAAAACAACTTCTGCATTTGAATTATTTAACAATCTAGTCAGTTTCCACATGATTTTTAAAATTAAAACTGAAGTAAATTTTGCTTCTCTTGTTGTAAATTTAGTTGGTGTTCTTCAAAGTCAGTGATTGGAGCAGAGGTTAACACACTATGACCCAAACAATCATTGGTGCTTATTTTTATAAAATAAGTTTTATTGGAATACAGTCACATTTGTTTTGATCTACAAAACCAAAAGAAATTAGTAATTTTCAAAGGGACAAAGAGAGACTTGTTGAGTTTCTGGGAATGCTTTCTTGATTGTGGTGATTGCATGGATGTTCACTAAAGCAACTCTGATCAAATTTCACTTTCAAGATGGCTAGCATATAATACGCATTCCTGACACTCCCCAACACCGAAATATATAAAAACAGCTAGACATGAAGATCAGACTTTAAAAAGTAAAGCATTGAAAATGCAAAATGGAGCTGATATAAGATTATTTGTCAATGCTAGGCTGTTAATAGGTGGCTCAGGCTTGTAATCCTAGATACCCAGGAGACTGAGATCCAGAATCAAGGTTCAAAGCCAGCCTGTTCAAGAAAGTCCATGAAATTCTTATCTCCAATAAACCACTAAAAAGCCACAAATGGAGTTATGGCTTAAGTACTAGAATACTAATTTTAGTGAAAAATTAAAAGACAGTATACAGGCCTTGAGTTCAAGCCTTAGTATTGGTGCTTTCTCTGTCTTTGTCTCTCTCTGTCTCTGTCTCTGTCTCTGTCTCTCTCTCTCTCTCTCTCTCACACACACACACACACACACACACACACATTATTTTATCAAATTACCATAACTACCTCATGAGGGCCTAGTAATAAATGTGTTACTGACAGTAGTCGACCTTCATTCATTGAGGGCATTGCTCTGGTAAGAACAATGAAAAAAAGCTAGGGTAAGGACCCTGTTTGTCATGGATATTACAATTTGGATAACAGTTACATAAGAGTGTAAGACAGGTATGGTGTTATTGCTGGGCGCTGGTAGCTCAAGACTGTAATCCTAGCTACTCAGAAGGTTGAGATCTGTGGATCATGGTTCAAAGCCAGCCCAGGCAGGAGAGTCCATGAGACTCTTATCTCCAATAAACCACTAGAAAAAAAGAGAAGTGGAGCTGTGGCTCAAGTGGTAAAGCACTAGCCTTGAGCTAAAGAGCTGAGGGGCAGCACCCAGGCCCAGAGTTCAAGCCCCAGGACCGACAAAAAAAAAAAAAAAGACAGTTATTTATGACTTCTTACTTTGGATAGTAGAATGGAAACCAGCAAGGACTCTAGAAGCTATCAGACTGATATTAAAACTCAGTTTCTCTCATTTCTCTCCTTCAAGACTATAGGCCTCTTATGAAACAGCTGATAACAAGCTTTATAAAAAATAATTAAATGATTAAAAATGGAATATTTTCTTCATGGAGCTGTTTGCATCTATCTCCTAGCAACAGTCATGGAGCAGGTATTCAATAAATATTTGTTAGCTGAAGTGAAGAGCCCCTCCTCCCCCAAAAAAAATGCAGCCCCAGAGTTGCTAAGCAACTTGAGAGAATATAGCAGTTTATGAAGATGGCTGATCTCCCATGGTTTAAGATTTCTGTCTGAAGTCTGGATTTCAAGTAGTTGCTTATGTATGAGTCATTTAATTTTTAAAAAGCTAAAGTAATATTATAGGCAATAGTCAAAGGCAAGTTGTTTTTAAGTGAGAATTTTAATTTTCAAATTATCTGTACAACACAGACAAATATTTGTTTTACACTCTTTATGAACACGTATTTGTTCCTACTCTTTGTGAAATAGACGTATTTCTGAAAACTATACATAAAACTTATACAAATATAAAAAAATATATATAATATATTTTTATGTAAAGTATGTATATGTATGTATAAATGTGCGTATGTATGTATACATGTATGCTATATTAAGTTCACTCACTGGATATATATTATATATCCTTCCATGGTAGCATAGTGTGTAAAATAAAAATGTATCCTCTAGCCAGGTGTCAGTGACTCATGCCTGTAATTCTAGCTACTCAGGAAGCAGAGATATGAGGATTGCAATTCAAAGCTAGCCTGGGCTTATCTCCAATTAACCACCAAAAAGTTGGAAGTGGAACTGTGGTGCTAGTAGTAGAGCACTAGTCTTGAACAAAATTGCTCAGGAACAGTGCCCAGGCCTTGACTTCAAACCCCAGAACACTCTGTCACTGTCTCTTTCTCTGTCTCTCTATCTCTCTCTCTGCCTCTCTGTCTCTGTCTCTCTGTCTCTGTCTCTCTCTCTCTCTCTCTCACACACACACACACACACAATGAATCTTCCATTCTTTCAAGTTCCACCAAACAGGAACCTGGAACGATCTCTCAACATAGGTAGAGTAGTGGTAGTTCAATATCTGTATTTCTCCATTTCTGATGTGAGGATGAAGTTATGCAGGATGAATGAGAATCCTGATCTCAGGCTCTAAGCAAAGCATGCCTGTGATACAATAACATCCAAGTCCACATAATTCACCTACTGGGCTAAAGACAGAGTTGTCATTTTGAAGATATTGAAAATGCAGCTGACACAGCCATCTTGTAGGGAATGGAAGAGACAGAATCTTCATGCATCTCTGTTGACTGTGTGGATCATGCATGCATTCTGAATCACCTGAGATTTTAACAATACAAAATAAAAATAACAAATTTTTTTAAGTTCAAAATAAAAAAGGGAGTTGCCCAAATTTAGGGACACTACGATTTTCTAAAGGTATTCTTCAGAAATTTTCAAATAGAATAGTGAACAGAGATTGATTCTATAAGAGAACATTCCTTCATTTTTTTAGATTTACGGCCATTGAGGATTTTGAATTTTATTAGTTAGAAAATTAAATTGAAATCTGGCCACTAGTGGCTCATGCCTGTATTTCTAGCCTCTCAAGATACTCAGGAGGCTGACATCTAAGAATCACGGTTTAAACCCAACCCCAGGTTAAAAAAAAAGTCCATGAGACTCTATCTCCAACTAATCAGCAAAGTGCAAATAGATGTGGCTGAAGTGGCAGAGCACCAACCTGGAACTTTATAGCCAAATAAGAATATAAGGTCTTAGGTTGAAGCCCCTAGTACCAGCCCTCCAAACGGAGAAAGAGGATGAGGACAAGAAGAAGGAAAAACAGGAGGAGGAGGAAGAAGAAGAAGAGGAAGAAATATTAGAATTATTATTATTAGTTTGGAGATGCCCATTGATGATGTCTTATTTCCAAATTATTTTTCAGAACAATGCAGAAAAGTAGGTAGTAACCCATGTGTATGGCAGAATTCCACATATATTTGGGCTCTTAGGCACTTTCTTTTTATTTAATATCTCTCAAATGAATGCTTTTTAATAAAGGGTAGTTAATTAATGTATATTTGGCTTAGTGTAAACCTATGATTCGTAATTGGACAAACCTATGATCAAATTTTAGTATTGGGATCTATCATAAATGGGACCAACTTGGAATCACACTGCCTAGATTTGCAACCTGTCTCCCTGCTCTGTAACTTGGCAACGTCTGACAGTGCTTAAGCAGAGATCAAAGTGCCATATTCTCATAGTATGATTGTTTTTTTTTCACTCAAAGGAATCCAGGTCATTTATTATTTTACCTATCCCTCTGTATTTATTCTCACAGACCCTTATGAATCCTTAAATAGGATACAGATTCCCTAAGAAAAGACTTTGCTTTAATTTTGTATATCCATCACACAATTTAATATACTATAATATCCATGAGAGTCATTTGATAGAGCCACATACAAGTAAGTAGTATCAAAGTTTACATGCCTACACACATCTGGGTTTTAGCAACATGTTTGTCCAATTACGAATCATAGATGTTTGGGAAAGACACTCAAGTTCTTCCTTGCTGATCTGAGAATAAAGAACTTACTTCTTTTTTTTAAATTTAATTTTATTTTTTTTGTGAACATACTGTACAGAGGGGTTACAATTACATGGGCAGCATAATGCATACATTTCTTATCAAGCATTGCAGCCTCCTCCTTTGTTTACCCTTACTTGTGGAGGAGATGGGGAAAAACATCTCATAGTATGATTGTGAATGATGAGCTAGTGCTTTTTAAATACTATTTTCTTTTGCTCATCTTGTATGTATGTTTGGATTTGAAACATATTCGTTATTTTTTTATTCTATGTTGGCTGAACAAATTAAAAATGAAAGTAGAAGGATGTTTACAAGGACAGGAGAGAGGATAAAGAGAGTCTAAAAGAGGAAGAGTGAAAGACGGAAGGAGGATGTAAGTAGGTAGATGGGAAGTGGGAGACTCATGAGTGAGTGTAATCTATCTCTTCCAGTTCTCATGTATTTTGACATGCAATGAAAACAGTACATTCTCCTACAACTTTTCATTGATTCATGTTAAATATGTAATTATTCTTAGTCAAATTGGTTTACTACTGCCACTTAAGAACATAATAACAGAATCTACTACTTCCTAATAAAAGCAAATATTCAGAAGTTGTGAGAGTACAACACTTGCACACCTAACCCTTAACCTCCACATAAGCCATATAAAATCCTTGATATATAACTGTGCTTAAACAGGGTAATTTCCTTGTGCTCAGTATTAGCATCATAACTTATCCATAGCACATTTATCTCCAGAAGGGTCAAATGTAAAATTCCTCTGTAAAATGATGCTGATTTTGCCTTATTATAGTTATTTTGGCCAGGTTGTAGGTTAAACGCAATTCTGAACATTGTCTTCTTTCAAATGCAACATGAGTGTTCCATCACCTTTTCTAATTAATATTATTTTTGAACACGTTTGTGAGCACAGCCCTTACAAGGGAAAATTTATAAGGCTTTCTGGAAAAGCAGAGTTGGAGATTGCTATTTTATGGTTTCACTTGGATCAAATTTATAGGCATAATCTGAATATGACCTTTATCTAAGATTAACAATGCCTTCCTTAAATGCTGACCATGGTAAGGAATGGTAGTATTAAAGTTTGAAGTTTTTAAAAATTCCCTGAGATGTACTATTCTTCTCAAGGACAGAGCTAAGTACAAAGTGTGAGACTCCTAGCAAAAATAGAATTGTGGAATGGGTGTAACAGGTTTTCTCCACAATTATGTTGTTCATGGAAAAAGAGTGAAATTTTATAGAATCTTACATTTTCTTTCTTTTAGTGTGCAGATATTTTTGGCATTTCATTGCAGATAAATAGAGATGTAGCTACAAGTATACTATTATATATATACATAAACTATATATATCTTATATATGCAATATAAACATAAACAATATATTAAATATACACTATATATTTGTGCACACATGCTCAAATACATATGAATGGCTATGTGTATATATATGTTGTGCTGACAGCTACATCATTATTTCTTTTAAATTATGAAGCTGAGCACCAGTAGCAATCCAGAAGGCTGAGATTTAAGGATCACAGTTCGAAGCCTGCCCAAGCAGACAAATCCAAGATACTTTTACAATTAATCAGCAAAAAGCTAGAAGCAGAGCTTTAGCTCAAGTGGTAGAGTACCAGCAGAAAAAGCTAAACAACAGTGTGAGGCCATGGATTCAAGCCCTAGTACTGGCACACATACATTCACACACACACACACACACACACACACACACACACACACACACACACACAAAACCAAGTATACTGAACTTTATTTTCTAATACTAGTTTGATAAAATTGACTGTAATTTTAGTGTGAAATATTAATTATCATATGTATCTACATAAGCATATAGTTATAAAACTATATTTTATATAATTGCATTGAATTAGACACCTAACAATTTTACTGTATGAGTTGACATACTATTTGTTTTACTAGCTAAAGTTTCACCTAAGTTTAATTCTTTTGAAGACAAAATACGGATTACTTTAGGGTTCCCTGTCATCTTTTAAGTTTGCTGCATCTGGCCTTATTCAGAGATGCAAATACAGATTTCTAATGTTTTATGAATATTAAATTTGTCAACAATCACTATGAATGATTTGTCTCCTCCTTGACTGACGCAATGACTAGTAATACATTCAAATCATTTCCTAATTGAGTGCCTTAGAAAGGAAAAGCAAATTTTACTCTCATTCATGGTTTATGTGAGTTAAGGATTTGGATGGTGAACAGTTGCTGGGAGCTCCATTGGTAGGCTTGGTGGTGTAATGAATCCACACATGGGACTGGAGTCATCAGTCCTTCCATTCTTCCATTCACTCCTGAGTGTGTTTGTCCATTGATTTGTTTGGCCCAGTCCCCACCTGGGCAGTCAGTCGTAACATCTCAGTCTTACTAATATGGACTATAACCCTGTAACCAAATGACTTGTAAACAATAGAAAAGTGTATTTGGAGGCTCTAAAGTAGAGACTGCAGGTAACAGTCATCAATGGCCAGTTCAGTGGCTAGTGAGGGCCCCCTCTGGGAGTTCTCCTCTCACTCTAACTCCTTGTGCTAGCAAGGCGGGATCACTCTCTAATTAGTTATTAGGAAATTAATTCCTTTCATAAAGGCTTTGCCCTCGTGACATAATTATGTCTTCAAATCCCTAAATCCAATTCTACTACTTTATAGGGAATGGTTTCAAAATATTTTTGTGGGGAAAACGAATATTCAGGCCACAGCACTTCCTTATGGCCATGTGAAGTGGGCTGCTCACAAGCATTGCAGAGGGTTATATACCTGCAAGTGATCATAGGAAGCAATGTAGAAGTTTCATCATCTATTATTACCTAGCTTCTAAAACCAAATAATGTTAGTTCTAGTATGGAAAAAAAACCTTCGTCATATGAAGTCATGTATAGAGCTGTCATTGACTCCACCCCCTAATAGATGTAAGGTCAAAGTCATTTGTAAGATCCTGTGACACCTTGCACCATCAGAAGAAAAAAAAATTGTAAATTCGGTATAGAAAGGCATTTTGATTTGCGGATTTTCTTCTAATTTCAAGTTATGGCTCACTGATATGTGGAAGTGACATCCTTTTGTATAACTTCTTAAAAATAATAAAAAGGCACAATCAAAACCAACAATTAAAGCAAAAACTTCTGTACTGGTATAAAAAAAGCACCAATTATGCAATCGAACATTATTTACTTTTACTTTAGTTTGACTCTATTGTATTGCAATACAAAAAGCACAGCGACAGTGTTTAGGCCCTGAGTTCAAGCTAAAGGACCAGCACACACACACACACACACACACACACACACACACACACACACACACACACACACACACACACACACACACAGCTCTATCCAGGTGTCAGGGGCTCAGGCCTGTAATCCGAGCTACTCAGGAGGCTGAGATTTGAAGACAGTGGTTCAAAGCCAGTCCAGGCAGGAAATAACACAAGACTCATCTCCAATTAACCACTAAAATGCTAAAAGTAAAGTTGTTCCTCAAACGTCAACATGCCAATTTTGAGAAGGAAAAGCTAAGGGACAGCCCTAGGCCTTCCATTCTAGCTTCAGCATGTCTCACACACACACACACACACACACACACACACACACACACACACACACTTCTCTAATTCCAACTGTAATCTATGAATTTAGATCAAGACTCACCTCTCGGCATAATGTTAACATGTCAGCATAGAGCACTGCACTCAGGTAGGTGTAGTCTTAGAGTTAAATGTAGCAAATGTGGGTTTGGCCAAGGAAAACAATAGCTAAACACAGTAGCTAAGTATTCAACAACACAGTATGTCCTCATTCTAATCCAGAAGTGTGGAATGACAGTAATCCTAATTTGTATTTAATAATAGCCTATGGAGGTAGAGCTGTTATTACTCAGCTGGCTGAGTACTTGCTTGTACACTGCTGTTGGTGGATCCACTACTATGTAATTTGTTCTTCTTTCTTGCATACTACTTATCACATTACATCACATTAATTTTTTCTACACACTTGAAATAGGCTCTTGTCTTATTTATATTTGGATTGTCACCATGCAGCATCTAGTAAGCACCCGGTAACTGTTTGTCTCATGAATAAGTCAGTATTTCCCTTCATAACTCTTGTAACTTTAAACATTCTGAATACTAATTTTCTGTCTTCAGATGTAGCTCCAATCAAAGTCAATTTTTCCTTCCATTTAAACAAACATTGCATATGACCACAGTTCTCTTCTCACAACTAACTGAGTAAAGAATTATGTCTATCTCCCACCCCCCCCCACACCCATCCAAAGCCCCCACCCCCCACACCCAGCCAAAGTTGTAAAGTTTGTTTTTCGACATAACGACTTGTACATCTCATTGTTGCAATGGGTCCACCTGTATCCCTATTTAAACGGTTTGTTTTATCCCAATGCTTGATAAGAAATGTACTTATTATCTTGCCCATGTAATTGTAACCCCTCTCTACGGTATTTTCACAATAATAAAAAAAGAATTATGTCTAGGTGTTTGATCCTAAATTCTGAGTTTTCCATGTCCATCTGTGGTAATGCTTTTACTCTGAGTTATGTGTTACTAGAAGGGATAAGCCTGCCCTTAATCTAGTAATGTCAGCAGACATGCGCAGATAATAGAAGGGGATATTGGATTGAAGGATGTTAACATGGTAACATTTAAGAATATGCTGTATTCACTTAGCACTCGGAATCTGTGTTGGTGTTGTTGCCTTTATAAGTAGTAATAGTTCTGTCTTCCACATATGAGATAAAAGGTTTCCTTTGTCTGTCTGACTCTGACTTACTTCACTTAACATAAATTTTCTTTTCATCCAATTCCATGCAAATGATGTATTCTTTTTCCTAATGGATGAATAAAATTTCATTTTACATATATATATATATGTACGTATGTATTCGTGTATGTATATATGCATACATGTATGTATACATATCACATTATATACAAATAATCATTTATTGTAGAGTCTCTGGGATGCTTTTATGACTTGTCTATGATGAATAGTGCAGCATGGAGTGAAGGTGCCTAAGGGTTTCTATTCTATTCTAATTTGTAACTTTTTTGATAAATGCCCAAGAGTGGTATCACTGGATCATAGTGTAGCTGTATGTTTAATTTCTAGAGAAATTTTCAAAACCCCTTCCAAGGTTTTGTACTAGTTTACACTGGCAGCAACACTTTCATAAGGTTCCTTTCCCCATATCTCCACCAGCATATGCTGTTTGTATTCTTGATAATTGCAATTCTTACTGGGATGAAAAGGAATCTCAGTGTTAGTTTGACTTGCATTTCCTTTATGGGAAGTTTAGGGTGCATAAGGGTTTCTATTCTATTCTAATTTGTATTTTTTTTTTTGATAAATGCCCAAGATTGGTATCACTGGATCATAGTGTAGCTGTATGTTTAGTTTCTAGAGAAATTTCCAAAACTCCTTCCAAGTTTTTATACTTGTTTAAATTGGCAGCGACACTTTAATAAGGTTCCTTTCCCCATATCTCCACCAGCATATACTGTTTATATTCATGATGATTGCCATTCTTACTGAGATGTGAAGGAATCTCCATGTTATTTTGATTTGGATTTCCTTTATGGCAAGTTTAGATCTTAATCATAGACATATATAAAAACATATACAGGGCCATATGCATATATACATAAACAAATTGACTGCTGTATATAAGATACCATACCAATGGAGGTGTGCAATGGTGTAACTCCTACAGTTTTACCACATGAACAGCAGGAAGCTGAAACAAGGAAAGAAGGTCAAGTAAATATTGAGAGGAAATGTGAGTAAATACAATCCTCAAATTCAATGTACGTATTTAAAATGGAACCAGGTAACCAGAAGGGAAGGGTGGTGTTAATGCAGATGAGAAGAAAAATGATGAAAGGTGTGACATTGATCAAGATGTATTGCACTCATAAAACTAACATGTTGAATTGAAAGCCCTTGCACAATTACTTAGAGATAATAATTTAAAAATAATAAAAGAAAAATAAAGTAATAATATGCCAGGTGCAGTGGTTCATGCTAAAAGATACTAGCTGTTTGGGAAGTGGAAATAGGAGACAATGATTCAAGACCAGTCTGAGAAAAGTATTAGCAATATTCTATCACAAGGGAAATCAGCATGGTTACACACACCTGCAAATCCTTTCTATCTTCAGGATCATGGTCCAAGGCTAGCCCCAAGCAAAAAACAAAAGTCTCTATTTGCAACTTGGGAGAGCATGATACCCTGCCTTCAAACTCCAGTACTACGATCATGAACAGAAACCCTGTTTTCACTGTATTTTGATGTCAAAATATATATATACATATACATTTTCTAATTTGGGGAGGGGAAGGGAAATAACAAAATGCTAAAACAAGGATACAGGATGACCCATTGTAACAATGAGATATACAAGACACTATGTAGAAAATGAACTTTACAACTTGGGGGGAGAGGGAGGAGTTGTGGAGATGGGAGGCAACGGATGGTAGCATAAAAACAAAGGAGGAGGTAATAATGCTCAATAGAAAATGTACTCATTACCTTACTCGTGTAAGTGTAACCCCTCTGTACACTATTTTTTGCAATAAAAAACAATAAAAAGTGAATGAAGGAAAGAGAGAAAGAAAAAAAAGAGAAAAAATAAGAAAAGAAAGAAAGAGGAAGAAAATAAAGGAAGGAGGAAGGGAGAGAAAGAAGGAAGGAAGAAAGAAAGAGAAGGAAAGAACAGAGAGAGAAAGAGAATAAGAGTACAATCCATATCAAAGATTTCTGTCAACCTGAAGGACCCTGTCTGATAGCTGGATACCAGCTAGGCAAAAATTGGGAAAACCATGTACCTAATTGCTTGGTGTTATTCAAGTTTACAGTTATTCAAATTTACATCACAATAGCATATTACTTATTTATTATATAAACGACACCTTATAAAATACTGTGTGATTTAAATGTAAAAACTATATGACGTGTACTTGGAAACAAGTCAGCTGAAAACTTTTTATTACTTTTAGTTCTCTCCCCTTTCCCTCTCAAAAGTATGCTAGTGAGGATGAGAAGTTATCCATCACTTTAGCAGTGAGCATCTCCTTCAGGGAGACTGCAGAAAGAAATCCTAATGGCAGGAGGTACCATTCATTGGGGCTTTAAAACATATTTTCATGTTTAATTATTTTATTAGCTCTGTGGGAAGGTACAATTATTGCCGTTTCCAGTATTACAGAAGAGAAAATTGAGTTCCACAAATGTACCCAAATCATATGGTTAATAAATATCAGAGGCAAGACTAAATGAGATATGCTTTCAAAACTTAATAAGTGCAGCTATTATGCTATAATGTCTTCCTGACTAAAGCTTTGTATCTAAGTAGCAATAGGATGGTGATGATTCAAGTCCTTATATCACAGAATTGTCCAATATCCTTCCCTTTCTCCTTTTTCCTTCACTCATTCCTTTTTTTCTTGTTCTTTTCCTCTCTTTTGTTTCCTCTGATTCTTTATTGAATATCAGCTATTTCTTAGGCTGACATTCAATAAAGATCAGACACATTAGCACACAAGCAAACACCCCACACCCCTCTTCATTGGGTTTAGAGAAATTTTAGGAGTTAGATGTTTATGCCTAAATTGCATGCTAGCTCCTTGCAGAGACTTTGTTGAAAGATAATTCTTCTATGTGTAATACAAAACAAAACTAAAATAAAAAAACCCAGTTTGCCTAGGTAAGTGGAGTGGGAAGGTACAGCCAGAAATATATGGCATACATTGATGAACAGTGTTTCTTCTTGGGCCTTGGCTTTAGTTATTCATTAATTCATCCAACACATGTCAAGTATCCACCATGTGCCAGCCTCCATTGCTGGCTTTCTCCCACAGTAGACTTCCAAGGCCCTCTCAGAACAATAAAAGCATGTGCATCTGTACTCCAAATTTCTATTCTAAGTGGAATTAATCACCCTCTAATTACTTGCTTATTGTTTTGTTATTTCTTGACCAAGGGCAAACACACAAAGAAACACATACAAAATACACTCTATCCTTTGTGGCTAGCTTTCAGGGAAATTAAGACACATAAATCTAAAATTGTTAGGAAGCTTTTTTACTCTCTTACATAATCATGTTTATAGAAAAGTTCTCAAGAAGATTTTAATGCCTCTCTTACCTGGAGTCTATTTAGGTAAGGTCTTATAATATTCTACCAAGTGTTTTGACCCCATTGTCAATGGTCCATTTAGTAGAAGTTTTATTTACCAAGTCTGTCCTGTGCTCGTATTGAACGGATCAAGGCTGTTGGTCTAATCAGGCAACTTGAATACTAACAAAACAAATAAATATGCAAGCTGGAGAATTTTACTCAGCCCCACAAGAAACATTTGAAGAATTTTAATTACAAAAAAAAATTCATTCCTAATCCCTCTACTTTTAAACCACTTGGGAAATGTTAAGCAGATAAAATGTAAATACAACTGTTTGTAGCTTCATTAAAGGTTACATTTGCATAAGAATTAATTCTTTCATTGAAAAAGGTACTGCATTGAGAGTATAAATTTGTGATTGACAAAAACTCCATTGTGTAGATCCACAGTGAGACTTAAGCCTATGTGTAAATAATTCTGGTAAATAAATACCAGGAGACTCTATTAAAAGGAACTGGAAAGTTGAGTGAGTCTAAACATCTAGATACTAAGATTTTTGTCTAAGTTACTCTAGTGCTTGGGTTTCTTTGCTCTATTGAGATTTAATTGTTTATATTCAGTTAAAAAATATCAGGCCCCACAACCGGACCCCCCCAAATAATATCATTGATAGCATTTAACTACAAGGGGACTTCAGACTGGAAATTACAGAAGAGAATGTTGGGATGGTTTGAACATAGAGAGTAAGTGAGTAAAATAAAAGTGGAAAAACTGTGTGTCTTGAATGGTCTACTGTTAATCTTCAGCCACTCCTATGGTGGCTTAAAAATAACATGGCAGGAAGTTCATAGAACATTTATACACATAATTAGGCTTTCCCTAACTCAAGAGCCTGGTAGATGCCTTCTATATAATTTATTGAATTTGCAGTTTTGGTGATTGGTATAGATTTCTTGAATCTACATACCCATCACAATAACATATTACTTATTTATTATATAAAAGATACCTTATAAAAATACTGTGTGATCTAAATGTAAAAACTCTATGATGTGTACTTGGAAACATTTTTTTTTGTTATTCCAAGAAAGGTTAGCATGGTTAATCAGGGGCTGAAAGATGGTACAAGGAAAAATTATGAGCTACATAGGCCATGACTTATGCCATTTCCTTCTACTTATGTAAAAGTTTTTCCTTGAAATAAGACTACAAATAAAATGTACTGAATGTTATACCAATTCAAGGACATACAACCCTGTCCTTAAATTTAGAAGTGCTGAAGAATTTGAGGCTCTAATAACAAAAAATACACAATTAACAAACATTTCTATTTCTTTGTCTTCTCTTTCTTCTGAGTATTAAATAGAGGTAATGGCTGACCAAGGCTTACCTTTCTTTGATTCAATCCCTTGGCAGGAAGAAGTGTTAACTCTGCCTTTTGGGAAATGTAGGAACACATCTTGGGGCTTGCCAACTCTGGGGAACCCTGGAGCCAAGAGGTAGCATAGGGTGAAATGAAGGACTGAATGGGGGATTCTTCTCCATGGAAGAACTAACAGGTGTGTAAAGACAGGAGTAGCTCCAGGTTCATAACATGTTTGAACAGGAGCTGCTTCTGAGAAGAAACACCATAGCAGTTGGTAGTAATTCTTTTCAATCAAATAAAGTGGTGAAGGGGAATTTGAAAATTTTTAACTTTGACTTGAGCAACAGCCGTTTCTCATCATGAATACATATATTCATATACACACGCACATATTTAAGAATTTAGCTGAATGGATCAAACCATATTTCTTTCTCTTTAATGTTTTTTAACTCTTTTTTATTGTAAATATATTTTTTTATTGTAATGATACTATACAGAGAAGTTACAGTTACAGGAACAAGATAATGAGTACATTTCCTATCGAGCATTGTTATGCCCTCCTTTATTTTTCACCTACCATCCTTTTCCTCCCCACCTCCAAAACTATTCCCCCCACCACAGCAAAGTTGTAAAGTTTGTTTTCGACATAGTGTCTTGTACATCTTGTTATTACAATGAGTCATCCTGTATGCTTATTTTAGCATTTTGTTATTTCCCTTCCCTCCCCAAATTAGAAAAAATGTATATACAAGGTGTAGGACACTGGAATCAAAATACAGTGACAAAAACATAGCACATTATAAGTACATTAAAAAGAAAATCAAGAACATCATTTCACTTAGCATCAGGTTATATGGTCATATGTACATAGCTTTTGACCTTTTCTGCTTGTCCTAGACATATACTAGTTATTGCAGATAAGGGAAACCATGTGATCTATGATTCTCTGAGTCTGTCTTACTTCACTTAAAATAATTTTTCCAAGCCTTTCCATTTCCTAACAAGTGGGGTGGTATCATTCTTTCTGATGGAGGCATAGAATTCAATTGTATACATATATATATAATATTTATACATCTCAACATCTCACATTTTCCTGAGGAGCATCTGGGTTGGTTCCATAGCTTAGCTATGGTGAATAATGCTTTGATAAACATAATTGTGTTGGTAGCTTTAGTATGGCCTTGTTTGTGATCATTTGGGTAAATGCCTAAGAGTGGGATTGCTGGGTCATAGGAGAGCTCTATGTTTAGTATTTTGAGGAAACTCCATACTGCTTTCCAAAGTGGTTGGACAAGTTTACATTCCTACCAACAATGCAGTAGGGTTCCCTTTTGGACATATCCCCTCCAGCATCTGTTGTTATTAGATTTCTTGATTATAGCCATTCTAACTGAGGTGAGGTGCAAGCTCCTTGAAAAAGAGCAACAAGCTATAAATCCTAAGCCAGTAAATGAAAAGAAATAATTAAAATTAAATCAGAATTAAATGAATTAGAGTCCAAAAAAACCATAGAAAGAATCAACAAAACAATGAGTTGGTTCTTTGAAATTAACAAAATTGACAAACCTTTAGCAAACCTTATTAGATAAATAAGAGAACACACCCATATAAACAAGCTCAGAGATGAGAATGGAAACATTACCACACAAACAACCAAGATTCAGAACATTATAAGGGAATACTTCTCAAACCTTTATGCTATTAAGCTTGAGAATCTGGAAGAAATAGATGACTTTCTAGCAAATATTGACATGCCAAAACTAAACCAAGATGAGTTAAACCAACTTAACAGACCCATATCAAGCATCAAAATAGAAACAGCAATAAGAGACCTCCCACCCAAGAAAAGCCCAGGACTGGTTGGATTTACAGCTCAATTCTACAAGGCCTTCCAAACAGAACTCACACCAATACTCCTCCAACTCTTCAATGAAATTGAAAGTGAAAGCTCACTATCAAACTCTTTCTGGAAGCCATCATAACCCTCAGGCCAGGGACTCATCAAAGCAAGACAACTATGAACATCACTGCAAAAATTCTCAACAATTTTTGGCCAATCTACTTCAACAACTCATTTTTGTAATCTTGAAGTACTTGTAAATGTGAGTTGACACTCAACAAAGTAGCTGTGAGTACAAAGCATCTTGATCAGTACTTTAAACTTCAACTCTTTAATTCTTTCTGTGGCTTCACTTAAACCCTTCTCTCTTGGCTCTATTTCTTTGCAGGCAAAAGACCTTAAATAGTGTTTTGTCTTTTCTGAATAATATCAGTTTAGGGCCCAGTACTAGTAGTTGACATCTTCCTTCTCCCCTTCTGAGGAATAGTTCAGTCATTCACACATCTGGACTTCTAAAAGAATCCTAAAGCAAGCCTGTAACTTCTTTGTCCATCACAAGAGATCCCCTCCTCCCTCTCCCCAAGATTTCTTTTTTTTTAATTTTTTCACTGTAAAAATAGTGTGCAGAGGGATTACAGTTACATGAATAAGGTAATGAGTATATTTCCTATCGAACATTGTTACATCCTCCTTTGTTTTTCCCCTACCATCCCTTCCCTACCATCTCTCTAAATCCCCCTTCTCCCCACCACCAAGTTGTAAAGTTTGTTTTCTACATAGTGTCTTGTACAGATTTCTTCACTCTTCCTTTCCCACATCTAGGCAACAAGGGTGGGAACCACAGAATGCCAGAGGCAAGAGCAAGGAAATGAAATAATAGTGCATGATTCTCTAACTGCTGGCTTCCTGGCCTACAGCTGGGTTAGGGAAAAGCTAAGAAAAGAAGAGGAGGTTGTTACTATTTGTAAGATAATTTTGTTTAATTGTGTTTTTGTTTTGTGGAAGGGTCTTTCTATACAGCTTCAAACTCTGGATCCTGTACTTTTACTTTCTGAGTGCTGGAATTATGTGCCTCCATGCCAGGCAGAAATACCTTGTTTTCTACTTAATTGCAGAGGGCTTTCTAACACTTAAAAAGAGGCTAAACAATGGGTTATGCCCAAAATAGTGTATGGAAGTTGAAAGACAAGATTCAGTAGAAAAAGTCTCAAACTGTGAAAAGGAGAGAAATTATTTCTTGGTACTACCTTTTGAGTCCTTACTAAGGAATAAGCTATTGGCTAGTGGAATAGTTGACACTTTAATTTTTAAGTGTTTTGGAATGTTTAAATTAGTAACATATTAAGTTAAACAGATGGAGTCATTTTGTGTAAAACATGATCTAAGTAACTTGTATGTAGACACTGGAGGGGGAAGATGGGGGAAAATGAAGGAAGTTATGCTCTTGACCAGGAAGCATTGTAATCATAACGAGACTTAAGGAATTGTAACCCCTTTGCAAAATAATAATAAAATAATGATGATGATGATGATGATGATAGTAATAAACTTGAAAAAGATGATAAACTAGTAGTTTCCATTTATTGACTTCTTAAAAGAATAAAGAAGTTCCAATAATTGAATAACGTATTAGCTTTGAAAATTAGGGTGTCTAAACTAGATCAAAGGGGAGAATGAACAAGATGAGGGCTAGGACTATGTTTCTATCTAGTTAATTCATGCCTCAACCTGTAAATTGTGCACTAATCTTGGCAAACTAGTGTCTTACCCCAGTGCTGGTGTAGCCTGCTTTTCTCCTTCACTTTAGGATATCCTTGCCTTCCCTGAAAGATACAATTTCTCCTATTCCTCCTATGTTTTACCCTTTCCATGTATCCTTTCTCCAACCTTTAACCTTCATTCTCACTACATGGAGCTCACTATTTGCTTTTTGCTTGGATACTATTCAGATACTCTTTAAAGCCCTTTATTGTTTTATTGTGTCTGTTCATTTACAGCTCCATCTTTGTCTACTCATTTGTGAACTCTTTGATGGCAGATATCCTACCACAAATCTATTTCTAGTTTCAAAATTTAGAACTATGCTTAGAATAACTAGGTGCTCATTTACCAAATAATAAATACATTTGAAGAATAGCTTTGTCCCAAACTAAGCAGACCTAGGAGAGGTGGTCAGAGACTAACATATTTGATGCCTTTATTGATTTAACTAGCGTTAGTAATTCAGAATTTAAAGTTACTAATTCTGGGGCTGGGAAGGTGGCTCAGTGGTAGAGTGCTTACCTTACCTGCATGAGGCCCTGGTTTCAATTCCTCAGCACCACATAAGCAGAAAAAGCTGGAAATGGCTTGAGTTGAAGAGCTGAGGGACAGGGCCTGCAGTTCAGGCTCACAACCAAAAAAAAAAGTTGCTAATTCCACTATTATTATTATTATTTTCTTGACAATGCTAGGGATAAGGTGAGGGCTTTATGCATGTAAGATGAAGGCTTTACCTTTATACTACTACCTGGCTGCAGTTATTTAAATACGAATGAATCAATTAGTGATTTCATATTCAGATTAAATCTGTTTTGTTCTTCAATAAGCATTTTATTTGAAGTACTAGCTCATGTAAAATAATACAGTTAAATAACAAAATTGCTAATTTGTGAATTTCTCATTTCTTTATTTTCTTCTCGCATTATAGAATAACACATTTGTTGAATCTGTGACAAATTTTAATGCTTGATGAATTCTTTCAATATTTAGATTGCTTATATTTAATCAATGTGCAGTTAGTAAAGACTATCTTGTACCATCAAAGTAATAAATTTAATTGTAAAGAGTTGCTTGTAGACAATACTCTGTTTGTTTTATGAAGTATTTATAAGCACTTAGCAGTGTAATCAGTTATTTATGTAATGACTATATTTCACAAAGTAATTATTTTTGAAGTGTCATTGCATGTTCTTGAAGAATAACCCACATTCTCCACTTATTGGATGATAAAAAGCAAATCTAATTCAAGAAATTATGAAATAAATCCTGTGGTCAAAACTTTGAGATCAAACTTTCTTCCAGTTAGAGTCAGTTACTCTTGTCAGTAATCCTACCTACTAAGGAGGCTGAGATCAAGATTCAAAGCTGGTCTGAGCAGGAAAGTCCATGAGACTCACCTCCAAGTAACCACCAAAAGCCCAGTAGTAGAGCTGTGGCTCCAATGTGAAAATAACATTGTTGAGCTACAAAGCTAAGGACAGCACTGAGGGAACTCAGTACCCTAAGTTGGAACCCCAGCACCAGAATACACACACACACACACACACACACACACACACACACACACACACACACACACACACACACACACACACTTTTTTCTTCAGCTACATATTGTCTCACTCATGTAATCTTAACTATGTGGGAGGCAAATATCTTGCTTTGAAACCAGTTCAGGCAAAAAAGATGAACCTGTGACTCCATCACAACCAACTGGTGAGTGCATTCAGTAGCATGTACTTGTCAGCTCCAGTGATGTGGAAAAGCACACATAGGGAGATCACATCCTAGGTCAGGTAGTGATCAAGACCCTAGTTTGAAAATAACCAATATTAAAAGAGATTGAAAGTTGTCTGGAGTAGTAAAGTGTCTGCCCGGCAAGGCACAAGAGTCCATCTGCAGTACAGAAAAAAAAAGTTTCTTGATAGTTACTTAGAGACATTTGAATGCTCCAAGGGTTAGTTTTTAGAAACTTAGGCCAATTTTCGATTACATTTGCTGTAGCATATGTGTTTGTGCGGCACTATGGGGACCCAGCTGGCATGATGTTATTGGTAAACTGTTTGATAGCTATTCACAGCATTATGTGGGAGCATAGACTACCTGAAAATAGGCATTGTAAATACCTGAAAATTGAGTACAAATAGATCCTAATCTTGGAGCTTGTTATTTTGTATGCTAAGCAGGGTCTGTTGTGTGATTATGCTGACTGCTCTACTCACAGCCTCAAAATGAACAACTGGCAATTGTTCTAAGGATTTATATCACAGAGGAGCCAGTGCTGTGGTAATTCTACAACCCCTAGCAAAATTATTGGATGACATAGACTGGTGAATTCCTCTGCCAAATGAGTCAATGAAGTCCCTGGCAGAAATAGCGAATGCAATGTAACTTTGCTCACTCAATGATGATCTGGGAAAAATAAAGCAAAGTATGTTTTTCTAGAAGTCAATCTGTTGCATGATAAGTGGTAATTAATAGTCTACAATCAAAGCATTGAGAATCAAAGTTCTAAATTTCAGAGATCATATGCCCAAAGCAATGCCTTTAGTACCAGGGACTTAATGGAATAGAAGCCATATGCACTTATCCTCCAGTGAGATTATGATGTGTGTGTGTGTGTGTGTGTGTGTGTGTGTGTGTGTGTGTGTGTGTGTGTGCGTGTTTGCCAGTACTGGGGGGGCTTTAAATCAGGGCCTTGTGCTTTCTTCCTTCCTTTCTTTCTTTCTTTCTCTCTTTCTTTCTTTCTTTCCTTCTTTCTTTCTTTCTTTCTCTCTTTCTCTCTTTCTCTTTTTTTCCTTCCTTCCTTCCTTCCTTCCTTCCTACCTTCCTTCCTTCCTTCCTTCCTTCCTGCTTATCTTTTCTTCCTTTCTCCTTCTTTCCTTCCTTTCTTGAGAAAAATCTCCATTTCTATTTTTTTTGCTGGTTATCTAGAGAGAATTATCTCATGGATTTTACTGCCCTGGTTGGTCTCAAACTGAGATACTCAGATCTTCATCTTCTCAGTAACTAATATTACATGCGTGAACTACTAGCACCCTTCCTGAGATTAGGTTATTTTGAAAACACAAATCAATCATTTAGATTTATTAGAAGTACCTTGTGCTGCTTTATTTATGAGTTGATATGCATGCCTTTTGATAAGATTTGTTCTTGTTTTTGCATCAGACTCCTGAGATTAATTATCCCTCAAAAAGTTCTGCTCAGTCTAAGTGAGTTTCTTGGCCAATAAGCAATAGGTTCTAGGTCTGTTTGTGAAAAGGTGGAGTACTAAAACAAGGCTGACTGATTCTATAGCTGGAGATTCCAAAAAGTATGTAATGGAAGGTTGGTAAGTGATGAAGTCTGATTGTACATTGACCACAAGGTTGACTGATAGTATACCTCCATACAAAAGTACAAGTGTGAAAAATATAAGCATCTTTTTCAACTCTATTCTTCTGTCATTCAGAATTAACACAGACAATAGCTTGGTTGAAGGGCAACTCTAGTTCTTCCTTTTCCAGAGAACAATGCTAGATTCTAGTTTCCAGTTTTCCCTACATTAAATGTTGCCAGTTATTTAATGGAATCTTAATCACCATTTGATCAAGAATACTCAATTTGAACTTGATATGAATGTGAAAAATTGCAATTTGATTAAAGTATGACAATAATAATTCTAAGAAAATTTCCAGGAGCTGGTAGCTCATTTCTATAATACTAACTACTCAAGGGACTGTAATCTAAGGATCCAGGTTTAAGCCAGGGAGGACAGGAAAGTACCTGAAACTCTTCTCTCTAATTAACCAGAAAAAAGGCAGCACTGGAAGTATGGCTCAAGTGATAGAACACAAGGCTTGTGCAAAAAAGTCTAGTGAGAGCTCAAGGCCTTGAGTTCAAGTCCCAGTACTGGCCCCCAAATAAAAATGGTAATAGCATCTTTGCACTGTTTAACTTGTGTGTTTAGATATCAGGAGTATTTATTATATAATATTATGCCATGTAAATAGAGGCTTCTGGAACTATAATTTTTGATGGTATTGAAGAATGAAATGCATGTCAACTATAAAATCTCTTTTCAAAATACTTAAATCCTTAGAAAATCTTCCATAATGCAAATGCAATATTTCAAGTACTTTGAAATGGCCAACAGAGTAGACTTGCTTTTCTTTTAAGAGTATAAAATCAGACATGTTAGTTATTTACTATGTGTTTTTTGTTGTTGTTGGTCATGGGGCTTGAACTCTGGGCCTGGGTGCTGTCCCTCAGCTCTTCAGCTCAAGGCTAGCACCACAGTGCCACTTCCAGTTTTCTGGTGGTTTATTGGAGATAAGAGTCTCATGGGCTCTCCTGTTGGGGGTGGCTTTGAACTGTGACCCTCAGATTTCAGCCTCCTGAGTAGCTAGGATTATAGGCATGAGCCACCGGTGCCTGGCTTTTACTATGTGTTTTAGTTTGATAAGTCTGTATTTAAATTTATTTTTATTCTTACTAAGCTATAGAAGGAGATCTAATATGATTTAAGTAAAAAGCTTACTGTATGTAGCTGAGCTAAATATATAATGAAGCAGGTTCACTTTTCTGATCCAATTACCTCTTCACTGTATAACAGGAGAGGATGAAGATTATATACTAAATTACCCAAAATGGATGAAGTCTGAATAGTGTTTGTAGATGATGTTTAGGCTGAGTCTACTAGATAAGGATAAATAAGCATCCAAGAGATGGAAGTTTTAATGCAAATTGTCTTTTCTAAAAAATGAAAGATCTCTTAGATAACTGAAAATAAACCCTTGTATGTATAATTCAAAAGAGAATCCATAGATGTTCATAGCATTGATTGCAAAGCAATTTTATAGGAAAGAATTTGAAGAGAGTCTGGAAAATAAGTTGAAAATTGGATTGAAAGTTTAAATTAAACAGTGAGTATATGTATTTTTCTCTTTTATTTATTCAAACAGTAGACAGAGGAAGGAAAATGGTGGAATCATTACATATGCCAATAAAAAGATAGTATAGGTTTTTTGAAAAATTGAGATAATCTTATTTTTAAGATGAAGGAACAACCAGAAAATGATTAACATGTTCCCATGATTAATGGCAATACTAATTGTGGTTTTATGTACTCTTGACCATTTGATGATTTGAGAATATGAGAAGACACGGGCAAGTTTCCCCTTATCTCACACCAAAATTCAAAAACTGAATCTTAAAACTCTATATCTGATGATGTTATGAGATTGACATAGCAATTATTACAAGGCAGATAGAGTTCTACACATTTTGCATCTCACGTGTGGACTTATTGTGGGGTAACTAACCTCTGATTGGACTTCACGGATCTTAGCATCTGGTATTCATATCCCTGGGCAATATCCTACAACACTTCAGCAAGTCTGGCACTTGTCATCCTGTGTCACTTCTGATACTGGGTTATAAAAGACTGAAAATTCTATCCTTAAATGCTGATAACTCTTCCCAAGAGCCCCGTGAATGTGTTTAGAAGGAGATCATTAGGCCACAGTAAGTGTTCAGATGATTACAGTCTCACCCACCTGCTTGACTGAACTTCAGGTGTTATCTTGCATTGGACCTCTTACCAGAGCCTCATACTTATGGGCCTGGATCTGAGACCAGATGTTAACCTACAGTAAAACAAAAAAAAAAATAGTATATGCAAAAGTTAATTAATTTTGATCAAATTTGAGGAAAGAGAAATTCTCAATGTTTCTAGCTTACTGTATGCAGAGTTACAGAAAAGATGAAACAAAAGCAGGACTTGTGCTCATGTAGACTCAGCTGTGGGCCCCACTTACCAGAATTGAGAGACAGTCTTTTGTCTGGTACCTAGAGCCAGGAATTGGCCCATTTTCATGCTCACCATAGTATTTGATGGGATCCTAATTCCTAGGGCCCTAGTTACAGACATACCCAGTCAAGCTGCTTGGAGTCCTGCTTTGCATTTAGATCATTGTTCTCAGCTATATTGATACCAAGCACTCTTCCTATGTTTTGTAACATAGGTTTTTGCTATGTTTTTACAGCCAGCAGTTCAGAATTTTCCTCAATATGGAAGAAGTTTTACTATTGTGTAATAATCTCAAATTAAGAAGTTGCCTTAGTAGAACAGAAATAAAACATGGCAGAAGAGATCTGTCAGATGCCCCTAGAACAGAAATAGTTAAGGAAAGGGGAAGAAGAAGGTTGCTAAGGTGGACACGATTGCCTTCTTTTGATAAACTGGGAGCTTAAAATGGTTTCCTTAGTTACAGGAGACATTGTGCTCAGTAGTCAAAAGTATAATGATTTGAAGAATGTTTGTTTCATAAATATGTAGGCTAAGAGATCAGAGAAAACATCAGTTTTCTTTGAATGAATACAATCATTTTATATAACTTTGATGATGTCAAGCTTGACATCTGGCTTGAATGACAGACAATAGCTAAAGATACTGGAAAACTTAGTGTGTTTTACCTGACTCAGGTATTAAAACAGGGTCAAATTTAATGACTTGAAAGAATCATTTATAGTGAGCATTTTTAGGATTAATGTAAACCTTTAAACAACATCAGAGTTGTATAGATTTATGAAATTTTATTGGAAGGTTTGCATGGGAAAGTAACTTAATAGTATGCATTTATGTTTTATATATACGAAGGAAAAACAGAAATTATCAACATTTTGTTACAGTTATGATATGGTCTTTCCAGAACATGGTATTGAGCTGGAAAGAAAATGACAAGTTTGGAAAAAAAATGAGAAGTGGTTGTGCTAATTATGTATTGCTATTATGTATTGCTATTGTTAGTTGCTTATAAAAAAAACTAGACATTTATTATTTTACATTTCATGAAAATCAAGAATGATGAAGTTTTTGGTTGGTTGGATCCAGCTCAGGGAATCTCATCAGAAGCAATTAAGATGCTAGATGGAACCCTAGTTGTCTGAATGCTTGCTCATGGCCTGAAAGACCCTTTTGTAAGCTGGCTCAATCACAAGGTGGTTGGCTTGAAGGTCTTAGTTGATTATGGGCTGTTGGCCCGAAGCCACAGTGCCTCACACCAAAGCCCTTGCACAGGGCTGGTCTGAATGTCACAGCCTTTCTACAGAGCAAGAAATCAAGGGCCAAAGGAGAGACTGTGAAGCTGTCATCCTCTCTTCTCAAAGGTACACACTGGTTTCTGTATTGACCTGTTCCTTACCTGTGTCCTGTGGAAAATTAGGCTCCACCTTTTGAAGTGAAATAACACACACACAAAAAAACTCTTGTAAACTAATGCTAACCCATTATTTTAGTGGTGAAGGAGTATCTAAGCATAAGCAACTATTTTGAAAAATTTCTTCTGAGTCAGGAGTAGCAGAGAGATGAGCAGTTAGCTGTAGAATTACAGACTGTTTTTCCTTTCTAGAGGACAATGTTAAGGCATTTTTAGGAGAATAAAGAAACAATAAAAAGTAGAGAAAGATGGTGCATCTGGAAGTATCTGAGTAGTTGAGTATAGGAAGTTAGTGGAGTATGGAAAGGTGACATGGATATGTTTTGTGTTAGAGAAATCAGAGGCTGAGCCACAGTGGCAGTCTGACAGGAGAAATGGGAAATGGGTATGGGGGGAATATGGGTAATGTCTTCCAATATACTATATTTTGCCTGGAAAGTGTAAGGGGGATATAACAGTGGAAAATGAGTAGAAATAGGGGCAGCTACTTTGAAGAAAGAGAAATATAAGGTAAAAAATGGATAATAAGGAGAAAAGGTTTGGGGACATGGGGAAACAGGTAGACAAATGAAGATGAGAAGAGGAGGAGAGAGTGCAGTCACTGTATACCTTACAAAATTTAAAAGAGCAGGGGAAGGGACTTGAAAGGATGGAATGGGTGAGAATGTTGAAAGGGGTTATATTGATCCAGATGCACTATGTTCATAAACTACTTTGTTTAATGGCAGCTACTTCGTACAACTACTTAAAGATAATGGAAAGATACATATATTTACTACCAGACTCGCAGTAGGATACCCTGACTTTTGTGAGTGCCCATTTGAGATTGAGGGTCATAACTGCAAATGAGTCCACTCACCACATTCTGTGGATCAGGACTATTTTACACAAGATAGTTATTTTCCTATACCTGAATCACCATAGTACTTACCCAACTTGTCTTCTTCCCCCAAGGTTCCCTGCCACTGCCACAGCAATCTTAAAATATAAATATGTTCTAAGTTAGGATTTGCCATTGTTTCTTTTTGCTCTTCAAGGCCAACTCTTTAGATCTGTTCCGTAGGCCTCTCATATTATGCCCTTTGACTATGTCTCCTATGGTGACTAATAGTTAACTAATAGTTAAATTACATTTAAGAGATTGCTGTGTCTACTAATTATTAACATTATTAATTAATGTACTTAATAATTAATAGGACCATGTGGTGGGTAGTAGAAGTCCATTTTTAAGATCCTTGAGAGTTCTGATGCAGGTTAAATATAGAAATCTATTGAGATAGAGATTTGATTCTCTATGCTTCATTTAATAGAATAAGTATAAATTGAGAAAGATTAAGTTTCAAATGGCAATGAGTAAAGAGTGCTATTACTATGAAAGTCTAAGGAATATGATCTAGCTCTAACAGTTAAAAAAATCAATCAATAAATGGAATTACTGTGGTTTGGAGTCAGTGGCTCTAAGGAATATGATCTAGCTCTAACAGTTAAAAAAGTCAATCAATAAATAGAATTACTATGGTTTGGAGTCAGTGGCTCATGCCTGTAATGCTAGCTACTCACACTGAATTCTGAGGATCACAATTCAAAGCCAACCCAGGCAAGAAAGTCTGAGAATTATTTCCAGTTAACCATGAAAAAGCCAGATGTGGAGCTCTGGTTCAAGAGGTAGAGCTCAAGCCTTTGAGTGAAAAAGCTACAGGATAGGGACCAGGTCTTGGGTTCAAACCCTAGTAGCAGTATATAAAAATTCTTTTTGTAATGTTCTTTGTACTCTATCAATTTAGATGTTCCCTAAAGAAGGGCAGTGTGTTCCTCTGTCTCCATAATTGGGCTGCCTTTCTGGCTTGATTGGTCCAACAGAACATGGCAGTAATAATATTCCAGAAGTTCTGAACCTAGGCTTCCTCAAACCTTGCAGCTTGTTTTCATTGTCTTGTTTCCCTGAGGTGAGAATAAAGAATACAGCTCTCATTCTTAAGGTTGAAAGACCATGTAGAGGAGATCCTGATGGTAGACAGTCCCATCCTCTAGTTATGCAAGTGAGGCCATCTTGGACAACCTGACACCTCTTGATCACTGGCAACACATCTTGGACCCCAGACAAGATCAGTACAGATACCTCCATTCTCAGCATGGCTCAAATAAATCAGAAACATTAGAGTGTTGTGGACTACTGTTCTATTCTTGCAATGATTCCATTTTGATGGATTTTCTAATGATGTACTTCCCTAAGTTCATTTCTTACATCTTACTGTGGGTATGAACCTCAAAGAAAGGTAGCCAGGGCTGATTTGTTCTTGTTATTCCAATATCACTAGTGCTAGTGTAGTACCACAATCAACCAACTTTCAGTATATAATATGTATTAGAAACACTACATGAGCTTGGCATTCTGCATATGTCATCTTCCTCTAAAAATCCATGACCTGGGTTCTGTTATATCTTCATTTTATAAATAAGGCAACAGAGGCTCTGAGAGGATAAAGTAACTTGTTCAAGGCCACACAGCTAGTAAAGGGCAGGAAAGGGACTTCACAGAGATTTGATTGAGTAGTTTGTTTAGAAAGCATTTCATTTTACCACTGAAGCACCTTTATGGAATATTGTTAACTTTCCTATTCCAAATTTGCTAAAAGAGACTACCATACTTATGTAGCTGTAACCCCTCTGCACATCACTGTGATAATAAAAATAAGTTATAAAATATAAGAGATTTTGGGGTCACTTTTCATCTTTAATATGAAAAGAAAATTACCATTGATTGAGGACTTGTTCTGTTTTCTAATGTCATCCTCATAATTAGCACCCATCATACTAATTAGCATCCATCATCTCCATAATGGCTCATAAAACATGAGATTCTACAAACTCAGTCTGGTAAGGCTCAGGCCCTTACCTGGACATATTGTATTTCAAACTTTTCTATTTATTTAAGAAGCACTCTTTCAGGACATAAAGGCCATTGTCACACAAAATTTTGCTTCATTAACAGCCTGTCATGGAACCCAGGGAAATATAATATTTAACAACTTTTGTTTGTGCTGTCAAAGTGCACATATTGGGCCACTGTATTCAGGAGTGAAGCATTGAATATGGTTTGTTTCCATGGCTACCTACCATCAATAGCAGAAGACAAGATAAAGTAGACCAAACTTAAGTGATTAATAGCGCAGTACTATTTTAATGAAAGGTGAACTAAAGAAAATTACATTACCAAAATTAAGGCTAAAGAAAACAGCTTGCATTTCTTAGATTAAAAAAAGAAATCAGATATTGAACAGATTAAAATAAATTTTAGTTCGACTGCTATTTTTCTGACTTCAAGCTCTTTTTGAAAAACAGTAGTTATTTTAAAAATTTATTTCTAGTACTAGATCTTGAACTCAGGGACTCCTGTTCATCCTTAGCTTTTTCACTTAAGGCTATACTGTACCACTTGAGGCACGCTTTTACTTCTAGCTTTATGCTGATTACTCATGAAAAGTGCTCCAGGCTTTCCTCTCTGGCCTGGCTATATACTGTAATCCTAATATCTCATCCTCCTGAGTCGCTAGGACTATGAGTGCCTGAGAGCCATCATAATATTTAAATAAATAAAGTGATACTGTTTCTAATTTGTTAATTCTATGGCTATAAAGATAATCCTCAAACAGATGACTTAGAGCCAGTTAGACAAAAATATGATTGGGTTTAGTATTCAGTCTCATATGAGAACATTAACAGGATGCAGAGACAATCAGAAGACCACGTTTTAATGTACTTGGAAGTAATTATTTCAAATAAATATATAAATTTGAAAAATATAATCTATGTAAATCTATGTAAATGGGTGGTTGTAGTGAATTAGTATATAATGTGAGTGAGTAGACTGATCAGGGTTTCATTAAATAAAAAAGACTAAAGACCTGGGTTATGGAGGAAAAGCTCTTTTGCTGTATTTTACTTGCTTTAGGTTGTTAATCTGGTCCAAGATGATCAACTTCTCATTAATCATAATAATTAGAGGTAGATTTACTAAGCATTAGTGTAATTTTCAATCATGCTAATAGTTTTGCAAACCTCTACTCATTAATATAAATGAGGTAAATTAGAAACATGGCATTATAAAAAAGCTACAGAAAGAATCAGGGGAAACTTTGGTGCATCCTCCCTAAACTCCATTAATTTAATTGTGTTCTGTTATTTCTTGATACTTATTTTCACCCTCTTTATTTTCTGTTGTTAATGGCACTTCAGATTGGTTAATGAGCATATCAAACTCTTAATTTAAGTGACTAGAATGGTGTGGTCTAAATCATGCTTACTTATCTGTCTTACTATGTTTAACTCTTTCTTCTGTATTCAATCAACATCATTTACAAAGCAGTCACCCATGCTATTGGGAATCAGATAATCAGCTCAGAACAAATGAAAGAGTCATCTCTTATCTTCCAGGAAAACAGAATCAGAAGATACTGTGGATGTGGGTGGCATCGATCTGATGAAAAATAAGAGTTGTTTTTCAACTATCTTCATTCCATCCTTAAATGTTTCATTGATATTATAAAGATGCTAGCATTTTTTATTAGTATTACTTGTTTATTTACTTCCAGGAAAGCATCTTTTACCCTGAAATATACAGCTTAATTGAGATATTTTTGTAATTTTTTATTTTAATACATTTATATTTTTAATTGTTTAAATACCATACAGAGGGGTTACAATTACATGAGCCAGGTAATGAGTACATTTCTTATCAAGCATTGTTGCCTCCTCCTTTGTTTCCCCTTACCTCCCAACCTCCCCTGTCCCGTCCCCATTCCCCACAAAGTTGTAAAGTTCTTTTTTCGACATAATGTCTTGTTCATCTCATTGTTGCAATGGGTCCACCTGTATCCATAGTTAAACAATTTGTTTTTTCCCTTCCCCTCCACAAATTATACCAACATCAAATACAGTGAAAACAGGGATTATACCGTGGGGCAGGGACATACAAGGCAACAAAGAAATATCTTATAAATATGTTAGACACAATAGCAAGAAAGAAAAAAAAAACATTTGAGTCCTTATCTTGGGGTTCATTTCACCTAACATCAACTTATCTGACCGTTTCTCCTCCTCTATGACCCAGCAATCCCACTTTTGGGCATTTACCAGAATGATCACAAACAAGACCATACTAAACTACCAGCACAACTATGTTTATTGCAGCATTATTTACCATAGTTAATATATGGAACCAACCCAGATGCCCCTCAGTAGATGAATGGATCAAGAAAATGTGGTATATATCTTTTGTAATCTTTATGCATGTAGTTCTTTTCCCATAGGTGATGTTGTAGATGTTAAGGGTACTGCACAAAAATAACTTAGTCTAAACTCTTTAGTTGGAGTAACAAGAATGTCAACTGCGTATGCGCCCAATCAGTGGTAGAATTGGGGTTTGAACTCATTGTAAAGGACCAGATTTCTTGATTCACAAAAAAGCAATAAAAACCATAATGTAAGTACTAGTGAAGGGTAAATGTAAGAATAATGATCAGCCTTTTTTGTTGTTTATTTTGATGAGAAAATGGGAGGTAGTGGGAAGAAAGTAAAGGAAAGTGAAGAAGAAAGAAGAAGAAAAAGAAGAAGAAAGAGGAGGAGGAGGAGGAGGAGGAGGAGGAAAAGGAGGAGGAGGAGGAGAAGAAGGAGGAAGAGGAGGAGGAGGAGGAGGAGGAGAAGAGAGACTATAATTCAGAAGACAATCTAGTAAGTCATTACTCATCTTGGAAAAGATTGTAAGACACTAAATGTGAGAAGAATGGATTCCAGAGATGTGGAAAGTAGGTTTAAGTTACTATGGAAGTGAACTGAATCAAGTCAAGGTATAAGACTAGGGATAAATATTATATATTTTAGCTTGGCAACCTGGATTCACAGTGTTGCTAATTATATCTTTGTATAGGTTAAGATACATTTTGAAGAAATAGAAGCAAAACAGCTAACTTTTCAATAGTATAAGGACAGATTGAAAAACTATTGGCTTGTTTTCAGGCTTTGAAATGGTTATTTCCACTTTCCACTGAGATTTGTGGCTCTGTGTATATTATCTTTGCACTACGCACAAAGAATGTCTGAGATAAATGTTCATCTTTATTTTAAAATGAATTAACTGAGGGACAGTGAAGTTTGAGTATTGCCAAATGACATTCTAAATGCCAAACCAGAGTTTTGACATGATAAGAATACCTATGTCTTTTTCAGAACTTCCTATCCACTGAATTTGAGACAATATGAATTTGGGGAACGTGGAGACTTGGTAATAATTGTGAAGTACAAGTAATAAAAATTGCCTAAATACATACAGAATTGTGAGAGTAAAGCTCAATTCTAAGAATGGGAAATTATTATTGAAAAGCCTTTACTTTTCCCTATCATTCAATGTTAATTATTTTCTAGAAAAGAATTGGATTAAACTATGGGTTTCTACGTGGTTTGTAATACTAATAAAACCCAAACTAAAAATGTCTTGGGGATGCTAAGTGTTTCTAAAATGTTGAAGCTAGAAACAACTTTAGAAATTATTAATAGAAAGATTTACATGAAGAAAGTGATATCTTAGCAAAAGTTACAACCAGCAGCATTGGAGTTATACACTGGGCCGGAAAGGTGTGGTTTCTTTCATACCACACATTACAGTGGAGTCATGTCGCCATCTTTATCTTGACCTTGAACTCCCTAACTGGTCATGGTCCCAACAGCTTTTTTTTTTCCTTGACAGACACTTTTCATGCATTAATCTTCCTAGCTTCACATGTTTTCTCTTTCTAATGCCTAACATAGCCACTTTGTCAATGGTTTAATTGGTTCTACAGGGTAAAATAGAATCTGAGGTTCAAGATGTGTTATTTTTGCGCTAACTAAATCTACCATGAGCCTTTCTTCCTGTGGAGCCAAAACAAAATTCTGGAAACCGTATGACCTGAGCAAGTGAAATTTGTTTTAATAGATATCTGGAGGCTACAAATCCAACATGAAGCAAGGTACTGGAGTGTTTTATTTTTCCTGAGGTCTCTCTTCTTGCTGGGCAGATCATGGCTTTATCTGTGTGTCCCCACGTGACCCCTCTCAGCATGAGTCCTTGGCATCTCTTCCTGTAGATTAGGAAATGCCTATATAGTCTCTGTTAGCTTTGACTATATTATTAAAATTTCCCTCTGTGAATAGAGCTTGCATTCAATATCTGAGTGAGAGTGTGAACAGAAATCAGTCCCTAAAGTAGTGTCTTGTTGAATACATAGGACTGGTGAGATTATTTCTTTTCTACATGGTTCATACACTGTATTTAACCTATTTCTTTTTTAGAACTGTTTTGTAGTTAAGTAATTGAACTACTAAATATTTTTAAGGAAAAAAGTCATAGCTCAACATGCAGATTAACCTGTATTCAAGTAAACTGATACATCCCAACAATTGGTCTATAATGATATTATAAAAAGAGATGAACAATATTTATGTATGAAGACACTTTTAATTTGCTACTGAATTAATTTATCAGAGATTTTCAGAGGTTTTCTTAAATTGAGTCACAGGGAAGAACATGAGCTATGTAGATATTGAGTTAGGTTTGTCTATCTTTAGAAACTTGCTTTAAGTGCTTATCAATAATTATTGAATATCATGTTAACCAATGCATTAATCTGTACATTTCTTATATTAAGCTGGTTATTAAATAACTTCACCATAGTAGAAACATCAACTTTCTACCAGACAGACAAAGCTAACCAATTGGTAGGATGAACATCTTCTAGATCTGTTAGTACTTGTTAGTAACTCTGTGCCCTTTCAAGGGAAGTTGAAGTTATTTTTGTGTCTTTTTTCAATAAGCCCATATCAATGCCTTCTCAGTTGCAAGAAGTATCCCTTGTTAGCTGTGTGGCTTACATTAGTCTATGAATTTTTCTGGGCTTGATGTGATCACTTTCTCAGTGAGGATATTAACACTTATGGTATTAAATGAGATAATGTGAAAGTTTCTAGTGCAGGGCTGGGCATATAGCATTCTATTGTATGAAGTACAAGAAACAATGGAGTTCTAGTGTCAAGATTATATTCATCCTTTAGTTATATATGTTTATTCACATAACTTTTTTTGGCTACAGTGACATTTGGGAATCAAGAGTACACTGAATTCCAGCTCTAGCACAATTTATATATGTTTGGACATAAAACACTGTTTCAGTAAATATCCAATTTGCTGTGTGTCTTGCTATATGGACTATCTTAAGTTTCTAGAAGACAGCTGTGAGGATATAGCATGCCTATGTGCTGCTTTGATTTGTGACTGAATTACTGCTGCTTACCAAAACAGCAGCTTAAATTGAAAATGACTGCTTGGTTCAACTTGTTAGAATGTAACACTTAAAAAAAAACCAACCTTAGAGTATATCAGGTAGAGGATACCAGAGGAAGCAAGTGCATGGATAGACAAACCCAAAGTCATTCTCAGTCTTTGTGAAACCACCACCAAATGTGTAAAATCATGGCCATTGGTGGCCTACTATGTTCTAAAGAGTGGCAACTCAGTGTTAGAGATGCAGAGACATTTATTGTATAATGCTGAAACATTTTAAGTCCTCTGTCAGTCCCAATGAAGATGTGAATATATGTAGATATTAGTATGGCAGGTTCACTTGAATGCTAGGAAGTGGCAAGGGTCTTCAGAGGTTCCATCAGAAATATTTTTTATTGAGAGATTAAATCCAGCACACATGTAAAACAGATCCAAAATCTTGGCACAGTGATTATCTGCACTGATAGGAATTCTACTCTAGAGGTCAAACAGGCATGTACGAGATTATGACATGCTTATAGGCAACATAGTGGACTGAATAGAGGCCAAATAGAAAGTGAATGCCTCTAAGCAGGACATTAGATTGAATGAAATATGCTAGGCACAAAAAGAGAAAACTGCCTGATGTTACTTTTATGCCGAATGTAACAGAAGTGAAATATGTAGAAGTTGGACATAGTGGTTTATTCCTGTAATTCCTGCAGTGAGTGATCCCTGCCAAAGCAGGACAACCTCAAGTTCAAAACTGCTTCAGTGTCTGCAACACCATCCTCTAAGAAAACCAACTCAGGTGTAGAGGCTTGTGATCCGGTACTCTCTGGAGGCTGAAGTGGGTATGCAGGAAAGGTGGGATGTTGGCCAAAGGTACAAAGTAGAGATAAATTCTAGAGTCCTGGAGCTATGAGTATGGCTTAAGTGGTAGATACCTGCCTGCCAATTGTGAGGCTGAGGGTTCCAACTCCAGTACTTACAGAAACAAACAAGCAAAAAACAAAAATAAAATGGAATGGAAATTTAGAGTTCTATATACAGTCGCATGACTACAGTAGTGCATATTTCAAGTTATGTATTTAAATCATAATATATCTGCATTTATTAAGAGAATAAATTTTAAATGTTCTTTTCAGAGAAGGCTAAGTATATCAACTGATAGTAAATTAGGTCAATTTAGATATTCCACAATGTACACATACATCAATAATAGTATTTTGCCCAAACATATATGCATAATTTTTGTCAATTGAAAAAATATAAATTATAACAAATCTCCAAACTGTAGTTTTAATAAGTAACCACAAAAGCTTCTGAAAAGGTAAGCACTTCTCTTGATTTTCTTGAATTAAATGTTCTTACAAAACAGTACTGCAAGGCAAAATTACCATTTTAAGTTTGAAATGAGCAAGGATTGAATCAATTATTTTCATTTTTGTATTTACAGGATTTAGTGAAGTTCTGAAACACATACATAGGTGACCAGTACATATTTGCTGGAAAAAAAAAACTGAGTTAACTGCTTGTTCCTTCTTCAAATGACATAGGATATACAATGTAACATAAAAGTGCATATCAAGATTGTATTGTAGTGATTCTTGTGTGTTGTGCCTAAATTTTATCCAATAAACCTTTTCCCCCCCGCATCTTCTCTAGTAAAAGCATTATCTGTTTTGGTACCCTGCATCTTGTATATAGGCAGTGTCTAACCTGGGGAGGGGCAGGGGAATAACAAAACGCTGAAACAAGGAGACAGGATGATCCATTGCAACAAGGATACCCACAGGACAGTATATTGGAAACAAACTTTACAACTTCGGGTGGGGGAGAGGGTGGAGGAAAAGGAGTGGGGTTAGGAGGAATGTGGGAAGTGGAGGAGGGAAAGGATAGTGGGACAATACATGGAAGGGAAGGGATAACAATGATGGACAAGTAATGTACTCATTGCCTTACTCATGTAATTGTAACCCCTCTGTACAGCATCTTTACAATAAAATTTTTTTAAAAAAAAGTTAGCCATGATAAAGGAATACAATCAAATATATTATACAGTACCACTAATTTAATTAAAATTATATGTTGATCCATTAAAAAAGCATTATCTGCTAGGCACCAGTGGGTCATCCCTATAATTCACACTACTCAAGAGTCTGAGATCTGAGGCTACGGTGTGAAGGCACAGAGCAGAAAGTCTGTGAGGCTCTTATCTCCAATTAACCACCAAAATACTGGAAGTGAAGCTCTAAATAAACATGTAAAGCCTTATCCTTGATAGAAAAATCTAAGGGACAGCCCCCAGGCCCTGAGATCAAACCTCAGTATGTATCAGCACGCGCGCGCGTGTGCACACGCACACACACATACACACACACACACACACACACACACACAAACACAAAAGCATTATGGCACATTTTCAGAAATACAAGCAGTTATAAAACAGATATTATCAATTGCCCTTACTAAGCCAAGTTTCCATATCGCTCATTGGAAATCCTTCCTATTCTTTCAACCTATTGTATCCCAGTTGTATGTAGCATTTTTTCTCCTCTGAACCCTGCATACTCTTCTGTATTGTGAAGCACATAGAACATGAGTGAGCAGTAAATTATATAAGTTTTTTCAATAGATGCTCTGACATTTGAATATCTATATATGTAGAAGTTTTTTTTTATTTGATTGTTACTTAGAGATAATAGTCTCATGGACTTTGCAGGGCTAGCTTTGAACCATGATTTTCAGATCTCTTCATCCTGATTAAAATATCCTACATTGTTAACAGTTTTTATATATTTTAGAGGAATGATTGATTTGTGTCTAGTATTAGTTAGCACTGCCATTAGCAAACCTAACTAAGTAACTAAACAAATAAAGATCTGTGTACGGACACAGACAACTGACATGTTCAGTTTCTTTCGAATACAATTGTAATTGAAAGGACTGTTGACCGCATTCATTGACTATTATTGGTAATATTAGGATTTAGGAAAAAAAGAAACAACACATATCTGATTGTTGGAATTTTATATATATTTCTACTTACATGTATTTATATTTTATAGGCAACTAAAATATAAAGTCTGATTTACATAGTGATGTGTTCATAACATTTCTTAGCTGAGAACTTCCGTATTCATTGCCTTAATCAACACGTTCCTGTGTTTTCCAACATGTTGTTTTCCCTGTGGCTCTATTTGAAAATCACTGTGACTTAAGGTGTCAACTTCACCATTACCATAAACAGACTCAATAACTGCTCAGAGTCCTGGATTTCATAGATGTTTACGGTCACATTATGAGTGGATGTGAGTAGATAGACGTCCTAGGGAGAATGATGACGTTTGTATTGATCTGTGAGTCCAAGCCAAGTCTTTCATGTTCTCTTCCTTTGTTTTGAAGTTGGAAATACTGCACCATTACATTATAAAGGAGGGGAAGGTACAAAGTATTTTTTCTCTTTTTCCTCTTCCTTTTGGCCTACTCTTTTCCTCTCTTTCCTCTGATTTTTCCTTTCTCTGTGTGTGTTCTTTTTGAGAGTGTTGACCTGGGGAAATATTGACCAATAAGATTGAAGTACTAGTGAATAATAGGTTTTAAGAGTGACGAGTACAGTGAATGTAAATAAGGTGGTCAGTCTAATTAATGTACTGTCTATGACTGTGAATAGCAAAGCAGAGCTCTTTATGTACATTGATGCATTCATAGAATAGCATGCATTCATCATACAACAAACTACACATATGGCCTTTGGATACTTCTGCCACATGTAAGCTTCAGGCTTTCAGGTTGGAAATGATAATCCATAAGTTCATTAGAAAATGTAGATAAAATAATGTGATAGAAATAAAATATCATTCAGTTTAGGTGATAGATGCATAGACTCATGGACACACAGATACATAGATAGATGACAGATAATGTTGCTGGCTTTTGTTCTAAATGTCTGAGAACTATGGACAACAAAAAGAATTTGATGATAATGGTTAAGACCATAATGCATCAGTGAGGCATTATGAAGAAATGTCCCTAGAGTTGTTGACAAATTTTGTACAAAATGCTTTTCAAATTAATCTCTAGTACAACGAATTTCAGCCCAAATTAAACTCCTCTCCCTTTCTAGCTGAAATATTGCATTTGCATTAGATGAAAACCACTGGCCTAGAATAATCAGTTTGAGTCAGAAGACAGTTACTACTAATGGAGGGTACTCTGAAAAATGTTTAACCAATATCAGAAAGATATGAGTGTGTTGTAGGTCTAGACATCTCGTGAGGTTCCACTGAGACAGGGATTTGTTTCAGCCTTGCCTATAACCAAAGACTTTGCTCTCAAAATATAAATGTTATGTTATTATATATGGTCAGAATGTTTGACTTCTATGAAATAGTGAGCATCAAGAAGCCTTGTTTAATAATGATAGTCTTAGTGTGTGCAGAGCCCAGTAATGAATTCTTTAGAGGAGCCTTGTAACTGGAAGGAAATCACAGAAAACCAGAGGCACAGAATATCAATCGACTCACCAGGGCACATGAATGAGCAAGGTGAGACAGGATCCCAATGAGGGATCTAGGCTGCGTGGGAAATACAATTCAGTTGCAGGTTTTGAAGTTGAAACTGTTTCTCCTCTGATTCTAATTTTGTCATTTTAAGTTATTTAGCCAATTGTAATATTGGTTTTAATTATTTATCTGAGATATAAAACACTTGAAAGAAGTGCTCATAATCTACTTGGTGACTCTCAGCAGAAGCAAATACTTCTTTTCAGAATCATTTCTTGTTTTCAATAATTCAGTATTTTTAGAATAAATTTCTATTGTTAGAGATACATAACTAATGGAATGGTTACCGCAGGGTAGAAGTCATCTAATACTTAACCACACAATTAGTACATATGGCAACAGGTGAGGGATATCTGGTAATTTTGATTGTTACTATAACATATATGTATATATATATATATATATATATACATACTAATAACTACAGGACAATTACTGTTGTTACTTAGAAAATCAAATTTAATTAATTAAGGATATAAATTTAAATTATTAGTAGTACTGATATATAACTAAAAATTCAATCACAAATACCATAGAATATCTTTAAGACAAATTATACCAACGGATTTTTAAAGGTACCAATTTTTATAGTAGAATCCAAGAGAATTAACCAGACTCTAAGAAATGATAAAGTTTCCCTAGAGGCACCTATATTTAATATATTTAATATAGCAAATGTCTTATTTATTTCAACTCGAATATTAACTAGAAAATACCTGTCAAGGAATAATTACATTTTCTTCATGATTCAGAACATAATTTACATGAGTAACTACACATTAAAAAAATGCTTTTTGGGTGAAAGGAGACAGTGAGTTATGGCTTCTTTGAATTCATGTTGCCTATTACTCCATAAAAGAAAACGTACGTCTTAAGACAGATTCTAAGAAAATCTTCAGAATTTCTTTATAAATTGGTTCTGGATGGCTTGACCTTTTCTTTCATCTCTTATTTTCAAGATTTTTTTATGGAGAACTTCCAGAGCACTCAGTTTTTTTCAAAATTTGTTCAAGACTAGCTGTTCTTCAATGGGTCACAGGATTGTAATAAATACACAATTCAAACTAGGGTTGAAATCTTTGTTCTGTCTTAATATAAGCATTTCTTTTCCAGTTATATAAAATATATAATTTTAGAAACATCTATTTCAGTCAAGTTAAATGTATATTTCATTATTGCTGAAAGAAAGAAAATGGATAGGAATGATATAATAGTAAATTATAGGTACAAAGTCATTGAAAATGCTTGTATTAATATTGAATGGATTCTACTGGGACCTATGAGATCCTGTAAATCTTTTTTTATTTTATTTTTTTGTGTGATGGGGGGCTTGAACTCTGGGCCTGGGTGCTATCCTTCAGCTCTTCAGCTCAAGGTGAGTGCTCTACTACTTGAGCCACAGCACCACTTCAGTTTTCTGGTGGTTTATTGGGGATGAGTGTCACGGATTTTCCTGCTGGGGCTGGCTTTGAACCGTGATCCTCAGTTCTCAGCCGCCTGAGTAGCTAGGATTACAGGTGTGAGCCACTGGTGCCCGGCGAATCCTGTGAATTTTAAGCATCATCTACTTCTGATGATGCTTTACTGTCTCCTCATTACATTGATGGTGGGTATCGAAACTTAGCCTGGAAAGTTCTTTATGATTTGACTTCTTGTGAACACTTTGGTCTCATGGATCGTAACTATCCCATGTCCTTGTAGGCAGACTACATTCACCTTGGTAAAAGCCTGGAGTGAACTTTTCAAGCTATCGACTCAGTTTAGATAATGCCTCCTTTTTTAAATTAATAAGTTTTTTTATTGTGAAGATACCGTACAGAGGGGTTACAATTACTTGAGCAAGGTAACGAGTACATTTCTTATCAGCATTGTTGCCTCCTCCTTTGTTTCCCCTTCCCATCCCTGCTCTCCCATCCCCGCTCCCCCCCAACTCCAAAGTTGTAAAGTTTGTTTTTCGACCTAGCATCTTGTACATCTCATTGGCAATGGGTCCTCTGTATCCCTATTTAAACAATTTGTTTTTTTTCCCTCCCCCCCCACAAATTATACCAACATCAAATATAGTGAAAACAGGGGTTATACCGTGGGGGAGGGACCATACAAAGCAAGAAAGAAATTATCTTATAAATATGTTAGAAACAATAGCAAGAAAGAAAAACCTTGAGTTCTTATCTTGGGGTTCATTTCGCCTAACGTTAAATAATGCCTCCCTTCAGAAAGTACTTCACAGGCTCTCCTAGCCTCTAAGTTGCCATTCCCTATACCTGCCGTTACAATTCCTATTCAGTTAGCTGTACCTACAGAAGATCTCTGACATTTTCTAAGATATACATGTACATACATAACTCTATTTATAGAGACATAGTATGTAGTGTAACATATAGTATACTACCTATAATAAATATCCTAATGTACTATATTATATGATATGTAGGAGTAACAAAAATGGAAACATTTGTAAGCATAGAGTTTTCTATAAATTTTATTTGTACACATGGTGTAAATCTTTGTTCCTCACTGCAATGTTGATAAAATATGATGTGTTCTGTGTTCTTAAACTAATTGTTTTCATAGTACTAGTAACATTTAAAAAACTGTAGCTCTCACATCTTAGCACAAAATATTGTTGTTATTAAAATTCATTTATGACTGAGAACATATTTGAAATTTTTTCATTTATAAAAGAAATGAAGCCCTTAGGTAAGTTGTAAATTCTATAAACTAAATCTTTAATTATGACAACAAAAATCTTGTTTTTCTCTTTAAAAATTCAAAACAATACAAGAATAACAGAACATTAATTTGGGTTTCCTGTATTCTTTGAGAATAGGAATTAGACTTGCTTTTCCTCTAAATTACAAATTATTACTTATTGTTTTATGTTACTCAATTGATAAATCATATAATTGTTCAGGTATGTCACCATGCAGAAAAAATCTTGGCTTAATCACTAAATAATACAAATGTAGACAAATGAGTTAATCAAAAAGTATGTAGTCCTTATAAACAGCAAAATTAACCAAAGTATTTTAAATGTGCCAAGCATGTGTGAAGGCACACAACTCTGTGACTCACGTAAGAAATCACAATGTGGCCCAAAGCTTTGATGGGGTGTTTTCTAGTGAGGGACATATCCAGAAAGTCTTACCATTTCCTTAAGGAGAAACAAAAATACTGTTAATTCTGAAAGACTATTTTGGGGAATTATTCAAATAGACCGAGACAATGTAAGAAAAGTGAAAATTAATATCTGAACCTTGTCATAGGTAGAAAATTTTAGAAATTTGAATAATTAAGGCTGGTGTTTATAGGATATGCAAAGTTGTAGGTACTTGATGAGTTGGCAGAGAACACCAGCAGTGTGAGCTTTGGACCTATTTTGTATTAGTGTATGTAAGCTGTGATAACAAAATACAATAATCTGGATCACTTATGAACAATGGAATTATTGATAGCTCTCACAGTTCTAAAAGCTAGCCCTTGAGGTTAAGTGAACAAGAGACTAAGTGTCTGGTGAGTACTCTAAGTCCACTTCCAGATGTGGGAACAGGACAAGGCATCCCTCTGGGCCTCTTTTATATGCTTCTTATACCTTTCATGAAGGCTCTGCCCATAAGATCTAATCATCTCAAAGAAAGGCCCACCAACTAATACTATAATTGTAGTGATCATATTTTAACGTGCAGGAACCAAAACAGATTTTAGCAGTTGATTTACTCGGGCATGTGGGTGCTGGCTAATAGCTGTTAATATCTCTAGGACTTGGTATAGCCCATTGAAGGATAATCAAGATGTCTCCAGGATTAATAAATCCCTAAAAAGGTTAAAAGTCCAAAAATGTAGCAGGTGAAATTCATGTCTAATAGGCACTAGCAAATCAAATAGTCTTCCTAGCTTCCACCCCCACTTTACAGCCAACGTTTATTTTGTGTCTCACTTCTCAAGCATGTGTGCATCTTTCCTTGTCTACAGTTTTGTTTTCTTTGTGTACATTAGAAAATATATTTGAGAATATAATAGGGTGGGTGTTTCAAAATGGCTACTATATTTGTTTGCTAAGAAATTAAGAGAGGCCTTTGAAAAAAATTGATGAGTGTTTTGAGTACTATGAAAGAAATATAGAATATATGTAAAGGACTATTAAAGAAACATATAATATATAACAATATATAATAAATCATATAACAATATAATAAAGTAAATCTAACATATAACATATGTATATTATATGCATAATACAAAGTCAAATATTAAGGAACATACATGATTCTATCAAAGGATAAAGAACAAAGCTGGGCATCAGTAACTCAGTCCTGTATTCCAATCAACTCCTGAGGCTGACATCTAAGGACGGAGGTTTGAAGCCAGCTTAGGCAAACACAACTGTGAAATTCTTATCTCCAACTGACGAGCAAAATATAGGAAATAAAGTTGGGATTCAAGTGGTAGAACACCATCCATGAGCAAAGAAGTAAAGTGAGAATGCAAGGTTCTTAGTTTAAACTCCAGTACTAGCACACACTCATTTTTTAATGATTTTTTTATTGTGAAAATACTATACAGAGGAGTTACAATTACATGGGCAAGATAATGAGTACATTTCTTATCAAGCATTGCAGCCTCCTCCTTTGTTTCCCCTTCCTATCCCTTCCCATCTCCACCCCCCCCCCAAAGTTGTAAAGTTTGTTTTCAACATAACGACTTGTACATCTCGTTGTTGTTGCAATTATAACACTCATTTTTTTTAAAGAACAGTTTCTTAAACTCCGTAAAATTTCATGCATTATATGTTCATTGTAAAAAGTGACATGGTGCTTGCCTTGTACTCTAAAATATTTGCAAATAAACTTTGGTTACATTTTCAAAATAAAGTCTTTTTTAAAGCCCTTCCTAGATGTGGAGTACTAAGTTCAGTTGTTCACTTAGTGATGTTTTCATTTTGGACTCATCTCATAATTACATCTCTCAGTATAGAGTATAAATAAAAATAAAATATTCTACTTGAAGCTAGGCCAGTAGAGGAAAAGGAAGAAGCCAAAGAGGATCTGTTGATTCTATTCCCAGTTCCACCTCCACAATTTTCTGGAAACCTTTCTGTCTCTGTAGACATCTTTATAAGACCATAGTTTTAGAAAAGAGTTCATGAGTTTAATAAAGAATTTCACAATCATAGTAAGTTTGAGACACATGTGGACAAAGTGTGAACAAATACAGCAGTGATACATGCTAGACACTGTGTTGAAAATGAACTATACAACTACTGGGTGGGAATAGGAGGTAAAAGCTGGGAGAAAGCAAGTGAAGGGTTGACACTGTTCAAAAAGAAATATACTCATTACTTACATAACTGTAAGCCCTCTGTACATCACCTATACAATTACAATTATTAAAAAAAGTTGAGGAATTTTGAAGTGCAGCTCTTCTTGGAACTAGTAGATGAAAGTATGCCTTAAGACTCTCCTAGGTAGAGACAGAATTGACACAGAAAACTACTTCTGAGTATCTCTTAGTTCAAGTGTTTTGGTAATAAGGATATAGGGAACACAAAAGCAAACATTTGAAACCTTTGTTCTTTAGCTGGTTCATGTATAAAATTAAAACAAAGTCTCATTAGTGAACTCTTAAATTACTTTGAACAAGTTCCTTGTAAACAAGATACATCACAAAAATTAGGATGAACAAAACAACTTGTGATGAGTTTGAGATTCAGCTGGGCTTTGGGGGTTCAGGCCTGTAAGCATCACTGCTTAGGATACTGATCTGAGGCTGCATCCTGCCTGGGTAGGAAAGGCCATGAGACTCTTGACTCCAATTAAACAGCAAAATCTCTAAAGTGGTAGAGGGCCAGCTTTGAGTAAAAATCTAATGGAGAGCAAGAGGCCCTAATATCAAGCCTTAGTACCGTCACATACAAAAAGAGCTTTGTCATACCCTGAGAACTTTCTAGGATAAGCTAAAGTAAATCTCAGCTCCAAAGAGTTCCCAATTATTCACCTTTGCTAATGGCAAAAGTTTCACCCTGGAAGATTTTCCCTTCTATTATATCTTGTGAACTCTTAAGGAATAGAGAAAGTGTTTTGAGAAATTAAACTCACCTGACAGCAAAGGTTAACAAGATAAAAATCATGCTGTCACACATATGTCATACAAACATCTGAGCACACTGAGTTAGAACTCAAAAGCAAAACGAAATCACAAAATGCTATGCTATGGTAAAGAGAATTGTGACTATGTTTACTGTGATCAGACCTGAGTATAATAGGAGTAAAGACTTTGCAGAATTCTTTGGAGAAAATACAGGGAAATAATAGTTTTTAAATAGTTTTAAAATTAATTTGAAGGTATTTGTGAATATAAATCGTTCTTGTATCTCTAGTCATATTTTAAAGCAAGTATATTAGACTTGTTCTTTTCTCTATTAAACAAAATATGAACTGAGATTCAAATGGCTACAATTTCCTGAACCTTGGACTCAGAATGATCTTGGATTTCTCTTTAATTATCTTCTTGATGACGTTTTTATGAAAGCACATTCTCTTTTTATAATACTACTACAACAAAGCAAAAATCACTTGAGTGGTATTGTTTAGAATTCAATTAGAAATGTTGCATACTCTGATATTTAGAGAAAATGTTACTGTTCATGGTGAGTGAATATTAGTATTTATGTTAAATTTTTGATAATTGATCAGTGACCATAATGCCTAGAAATTAGTTTTTGGTCTGTATGAACTTAAGTCCTTTCTTAGATCATAAAAATTATAAATTTGAAATTTTCCTAGATGTTACATCAAAACTATTAAAGATCAATGACCCAGATCCCAGATCTATAGGGTTCAATTTCTAACCACATCAATTATTCTTAGAGAACACCTACATGCTCCAATTTACTGGGAGACTGTGGAATCAACATGTAACTGTGATGGATGGCTGTGTGTATAAATTCAATTAGGGTTATTATGTATGTTCAAAGTGATTATATGTATAACATATATAATAAGGGTTATTGTATACATTCAATAGCATTATATTTTTATATTATTTGTTCCTTCACTTCTTATACTGCGTCCATCATCATCATATCTGTCATTAAATGATACAAAAATAATTCATACTTAGAAGCTAAATAATTTTGTGCTCAATTTTGTAGTTGTAGTTATTTGCTAATCCTCAGTAGCATGGTAATTAATATGTGCATTCAAAGTTCATCTATTCTAGATCTCTAAAGTTGTCTTAATTAAGATATATTTTCTGACTGGTGACTAATCTTAAAATTGCATTTCTTTCACAATATTTAATGATAGCTCTGAATTAGAATGTACTAAATATTGTGAGATAAATTATGTTCTTATTAAATAGATAAATATTATTAATGTTAATATTAGTAATATTATCTTATTAAATAGATAAATAATTTTTGAAATAATGTTCTTATTAAATAGATTCTATTATTTCATTGACAAAAATCATAATGTATCTGTAGGCTACCATATCGTGCTTTCATTCTTGTATACATTATGTTATGTTCAAAGTATGGCACATATGTCCATATTCTCAAATATTAACAGTAAAGAGGAAAGATTGGAAGAAAGTTGCTACATCTCCTTGAATAAATTTTGCCAGGCTAGGAATACTCAGAACTAAATTAAGGCTCTTCACAGATTGAGGATGATCTGTCCAGTTTTTATTTCTAACCACAAATTTACTACTTTTTCACCCTCGAATAAGAATTAAATATATTTTTTCATTCTTTCAGATGGATAGATCCTCATCCGGCTACATATTTGATAAATTAATACCAAAAGTTATTAAATTAATTCACCATTTTGAATTAAGGAGAAAACAGCCAAAGAACTACCTGGGAGATTAGTACACATTGCCTCTGGGGTTGTTTTTAAGGGCAATTATAGCACAAGGGCTCTGACCTACTTGATGAGTTAATCCCTTAATGGATGGTGGTATTGATAGGTGGTAAAAAGCAGGAGGTGAGACTGGTCAGAGAAGTAGCTCACTATGGGTGTGTCCTGTATTCTCCATGCCCGGTTTGCTTATTGCTCTAACATACGCTCCCGTGCTCTGCTGTACTGTCCTTTCCATGGTAGACTGAACCTGACTTGTTAAGATGCTTTTCTTGGTGACAATTATAGACATGTATTAACTTGCCATCTTGACAGTGAAAACTGGTCAGAAGGTTATTTGTCAATAACCTTGTACAATAAGTAATTGTGAAACAAATAAATAATACTGTCATATAAGAATAATCTAAAATAAATAATTGAAAATTAGCAATCCAAAACACGAATATGGTCAATTAAAAAAGAATTATAAGAATTGCAAATGTGGACTGTAGAAGTCGTATAAAATATTTGTTATTTCCTTACCATAGGATCAATCTCCATCAAGTACACTATTAGGACTATTTTTTTTTTTTTTGTATGTGTATGCTGATACTGGGATTTGGATTCATGACCTGGTCACTGTCCCTTATCAATTTTACTCAAAGCTGATGCTCTACCACTTGAGTTATACCTCTACCTGTAACACCTTTGCTGGTTAATTGGACATAAGTCTCTTAGCATTTTCTGTTTGGGATAACTTCCAACCATGACACTCACCTGGATTATAAGAGTGAGCCACTAGTGCCTGACACTATTAGGGTTTTGTAGACCTTAAAAGGACATTTGGTAAACTGTACACTATTGAGTTGTGGACAAGTAATGGCTAAGTTATATTATGTGAGGCTCTGGAAAATAAAGTAGCAGTGAACGTAAGAGGCTAAGAGAGGATAAGAGTTCTGATTGTGGATCATCCAATTCTGAGCTTTGGAGCTAGAAGAAGACACAGAAAAATCTTTGGTATAGGCTGTATCCACCTCCTGTTTATATTTTTACCATTCTATATTGAAATAACTAAAATCAAGAGTGGCATGACTTTGCAGTTGATCTCTATCATTCCTGTAAACTAGAGGCAATACGGAATGAAGAGGAAGGAAAGGGATTATTAGATTAAGCCTGTATTACACTAGCAATAATTCCTCCTAATACTTATGGCAGTCATGGGAAGCATCCATCATAATTCCTACTTATTTTAATAAAACACTGAGTAAAAAATGTAAAATATTTAGACAATCCTCATCCTAGAGCTCCCACAACCAATGGCTTAACTGATGACATATATTGTCTGGAGTACTTTGGTCTAGACTCTGTGATCAAGATGTCAGCAGGGCCATACTGGCTCAGAAGAAGTCACTAGGGAGAGATGTAGTTTCCAGGCCTCCCTCCTAATCTCCCTGGTTGCTTGGTTTGACAACACAACTCTAATCTCTTGGTGGCATTCCTCCTATTTGCATATCATTGTTCAAATGTCCTATGGACAGGAGTTATCCTATTAAGAGTATACCCTATGCCAACTTGACTTCATTTTAAATAATTCTACCTGCAATGATCCTAGTTCTAATAAGGTCATACTCTGAGAAACTAGGGATTAAGATTCTGTCCTTGGAGTTTTGAAGGGAGTTAGCCGGAACCTTGGCAGGGCCGATAGTGATAGTATGTATTTGTGATTTTTTTCAGCTCAATATTTTATGACAGAAATAAATTTACATTTCATTTCCTAAAAGGCAATTTATTATTGTAGCTTTTAATAAATTAGCATCAGGAAGAAAGAAAAGTTGTGAGGACAATATATTGGAAAGAAAATCCTGTAAGCTTTGAGAAGCCCAGGGAGGATTTTTCACTTTTATGTTGTTTATAGATAGAAAAAAAAAATTAGTAAGACAGGAGGACATGACAGAGGCTTTAAAAATGAATCAGTCAGGTGTTAATAATTCTAGCTAACCAGGAAGGTGAGATCTGCGGGTGGTGGTTCAATGCTAACCTAGGAAGGAAATTCTGTAAGACTCATCTCCATTAACCAGCAAAAAGCCAGAAGTGGAGATGTGGCTCAAGTGATAGATTGCTAGCCTTCGATGAAAAACTTCATTGTCAAAGAGGGAACCAATGCAACGGTGATACTCAAAAGAAAATATATTCGAAATGATCTTGGGTGATGGGGCAGGAAAGAAGTAGAAAAATGAGGGAGTGGGTGACAAGTTACACAAGAAATGTATTCACTACCTTACTTATATAACTGTAACCCTCTGTTCATCATCTTGACAATAAAATTAAAAAAGAAAAACCCAAATGAATGGGACAGCACATATTTCAAGTTCTAGTTTACACACACAGACACAGACACACACACACACACACACACACACACACACACACACACCAAATTAACCTGTGAAAATGTTGCCATAAGCCAATGGTGGCCAGCTAGGCTGTGTGGTGTGAAGCGGATGCTGTCAACGGAAGTCTCATTTAGAAACATGCTTTTCATGAGACTGAGATGATGATGGCATGTGAAAACAGAAAAAGCAGGTAGCACACAGTTTAATGCCTAGACAACCAAGGAAAATAGTAATCTTTGTATCATATTGCTTCTGTAAGGTCACAGGTTTTCTCTGTTTTACCAGCTTTAATTGTATTCCTGAAATTTCCCTCATTGTCTATACTAAATTTCCTTGCTGTTTGTTGTAATGACCTTAAATTATATCAGTTATAGTTTCCTATGGAAATCAGAAAAGACAGATTTCCTTTTGAGAAAAGGTAGTGATATATTCATATATATGTTTATGTATGAAGTATATAATATATATATATAATACACACACATACACAAATGAGTTTTGATGCAAATAGGATAGGGCATTATTCCCATGGTGAATATTGCAGTTTGTGTCAGAGAACTAGTGTTCTGCAAGGCAGCACAAGTCCTGTTGATAAATATCTCATCTAGATCTTAGACTTATCTTGGTCCTAAATGTGGCTGTTGATTTAATGCTTCTTAAGTTATTGGAAACATGTGGTATTCTCACTATCTTCTCTGAGTATGTTGGCATGAGAGCCTGTTTCTGTGCTGTCATGTAATGACATCTGAAATATATTTTGTCAGTTATACTAGAAAGTAAACAATATACATGTTGTCTATTACCAATCTTGAGCCAAAGGAAGAAATGAGAAAAATAAATGCTCTGTCTCTTAGGAAATAATACCATTTTCTGAAACAATTCAAAAAGTTTGACTGCCAAAAATATCAGAGTGTGTGGGGGTTTTAGGACTTCTATAAAAGTAAAGACAGAGATTGATTTTTGACACTATTTTTAAATAAACAGCTTTATAAAATTGTCCATATGTACAGTTGATGGGATTATTAAGAGTGGATAAAATAAGGAAAGTCTAACTTGGCTATCTGTAAGGGATTTTTCATGAATTTTAGATGAATATAAGTATCATATTTTATATAAATAGAAGTGTTTGAATTTAAGTCAGAATTATCTGTCAGAATTATCTGCCCATTTGGGTCAGCTGAAGAATTTTCAAAAACACTACCGAGCTGTACATTGGTGGCTCAGGCTTATAATCCTACTAATCAAGTGACTGAGAAGTAGAGGATCATAGTTCAAAGCCAGCACAGGCAGAAAAAGAGTGAGTCATCATTTCCAAAATATCCAGGAAACAGCTATGCTACATGTGTTGCTTAAGAGGAAATGTTCACTGTCTATGAGTAAGAAAACCAAGCCAGAGAACAAGACCTTGAGTTCAATCCTAGTACAGGCACAAAACACATAATGAATAAGGACAATCACCTCAAAAATCAATACTGAGAGCAGGTGCTATTCCCTTGGATTTTGATTTGGTTGGTTTGGGATACATAAGAGCAGGTATCCGAATTGTCTAAATCTTTGAAGGTGATTCGACCCCAGTTTTCTTGTTGTTGTTTTTTTTTTTTTGCTTCATAAATGCAGTACTTGTTTATTGGCATATTTCACTGACAGTAGCTTTGGGTTTTTTTTGTATATATATATATATATGTATATGTATTATTGTGAACATACTGTACAGAGGGGTTACAATTACATGGGCAAGGTAATGAGTACATTTCTTATCAATCATTGTTGCCTCCTCCTGCCCTAGAGTTATTGTCATTATCAACTTGGTTGTTGAAGTCCTATAGAATACTGTTCAGTATCAGCTATATATTACAGTGAATAAACTATAAGCATCTATAAATGTACTCTACGCAAATACCAGATAAACACGAAATTACTGTGAACAAAATATCTTGACCTTTTTGAAATAAGCTTTATGGAGCCGGTAAACACAAAACTGATGAATGCTTTCAATTTAACTTCCAATGTACTTTGTTGTCCTTAGCCTTAAGTACTACTGTAAGAGCTTGGGACAGGACAGTAAATACAAGAGACAAAATGCTTTACCTTCATGGAGGTTATATTCTGCTTATGTAGGTTTTGTTCTTATTATATGTACGTTGGTTTTGTTTTCTTTAGATTTGATGTTTTGTTGCTTATACTGGGGCTTAAACTCAAGAGTCCCTTTGGATTTTTGCTCAAGACTGGCACTGTACTACTTAAACTTAGCTCCATTTCTAGCTTTTTTGGTGGTAATCAGAAATAAGAATCTTAAGAGACTTTCCTTCCTGATCTGACATCATACCTGAAATCTCAGCCTCCTGAATAACTAGGATTGGAGGTGGGCCACCCACATCCAGAAACAATCTGCTAATATAGTTTTTTAAAATGCATATATTGTCTTATTTAGTGTATTTATTTTTAGATTACTTATTGATTTTTCCCTTTTCTCTAATAATATAGAATTCCTTTAAAAATAAACATTTGAACTTTCAAATTAATTCTTGTAAATAATCCAGATGGGAAGAATGCTGGCAGAGGTGATATCTATCAAGATACATTATACTCATAAACGGAAATGTTGACTGTTGAAACCCCTTCTACACCTTGAAGTATTTTTTTAATTCTATAAAGTAAATAATCCAGATAAGAGCCTGATGTATCTCAACAATGAAAACATCACATGAGCGACAGATAATTCACCTTTGGCATCCACATGCAGATTGTGAATTTGCTGAAAGATGTGAAGGAAAATCGACTTAGAAGCATTATGAGAGAATATCCTTTAGAAGCATTTTGATTTGTTTAATTCAGCATGTTTTAATTTTGGCACAAGAACATTAGCTATGATTCAGTACAATCAGATATGTCCTGCATCCTATTCTGAAACTCATCATCCTATATGCAAAACAGCAAAAGGCTGGAAGACAGATGAAGGAGAAAGAAGCCAGAAGAGAATAAGCAATTAAAATATGCCTCTGAGTGGAGATAGAGGTGATAAAGACTGTCCTTGAGAACATGTTGATTTGAAACAGGGAAGTACAAGTCTTATTGTGCATTTGAGAGAATGGAAACATAAGAATCTGCTATGAATTAGTATTGTGCCTAGTTTAGCATTCAAATAAAGTAGCATTCTTGAGATTATTGTGCATGTGGCCACACGCCTGCCTAAGTAAAACCTGAGGAATGTAGTGCTGTTACACTGCAGCTTTTCTAAATCTTTTGCTTGGAAGTTCATCTGAGTCATTCAAAAGTGATTAATACTAAAGTTGACAACAAATAGAAATTATATAATGTATCATGGTTTTGTTATTTTAACTAGTGATAATGCCATTTTTTAAATGGCTATTTATGTCAGAGCAGTGCTCTCTTAGAACAGTTAGTTTGATATGAATGACCTACAAAGTTTAGTTCAAGGTTTCACAAAACATACATATGCCTATGAGATATAAGAAGGAATACAATGCAGGTTGATTTTAATTATTTCTGTTTTTAAGGTTCTGAGTGCAACGTTTCAGCTCAATGAGTTTGACCTACAATGCTTCAAGTCAGATTGAATATTGGAGTACATTACTTGTTGATCACTGTTACCCCTTCCCTTCCTTGTTGTTGTCCCACTATCCCTTCCCTCCCCACCTCTCACACTCCTATAACCCCCTCCAAACCCTTTGCTGCCCAAAGTTGTAAAGTTCGTTTCCAATATATTGTCCTGTGCATGTCCTTGTTGCAATGGGTCCTGTGTCCTTGTTTCAGCGTTTTGTTATTCCTCTCCCCCTCCCCAATTAGATATATGTATCTACAAGATGCAGGGTATCAAAATAGAGTACAGTGACAACAGAGGATATGCCATAGGGGAAAGAACATTCAAAGGAAACAACAACAACAAAATAAAATCACATGATACATTTAAAACAGTAACAATAAAAGACCTCTTGTGTCCATATCTTGGGGTTCATTTCATTTAGGATCATCTTATATGGTCATTTTTAAATGTTTTTTGAGCTTTCCAGCTCATCTGATAAGGTTATTATATATATGCATATATATGTATGTATATATATATATATGTATGTGTATATATATATATATATATATATATATATATATATATATACTAATTATTGCAAATAAGGGAAACCATGGGACCTAAATTCTTTGGAACTCAGTAACTTCACTTAATACAATTTTTCCAAGTCTTTCCATTTCCTAACAAATGGGGAAGTGTTGTTCTTTCTGATAGAAGCATAGGATTCCATTATATATAATCTATCTATCTATCTATCTATCTATCTATCTATCTATCTATCTATCTATCTATCTATCTATCTATATCACATTTTCTTGATCTACTCATCTACTGAGGGGCATCGGGGTTGGTTCCATATCTTAGGTACTGCGAAGAAACTGAGTAAAATTTTAAACAACAACTTTGGAGTGAGGGTTAAAAGAAATGTATCAAATTTCATCTAAGCATCATATCACAAAGAGCTATGTTTAAAACACATAATTGTGTGAATCACAGTGCTCTATAGATGGGTTTGTATAAAATCAATACATGTACTATTCCATCCTAGTTTGTTTGATTAGAAGGAATTGGAGCCTGAAACTATATTTTGCTTTCTTGCACAACCTCCTCTGCTAGAGGGGAAGAGAACATGGGATATGAAGAACATTGATGAATTTCAGAAATAGACAAGCTAAACAAAACAAAAGCCTCATATCATTATGTTCTTTCTCCTCAGCAGGGCCAACCTGGTGTCACTGGATTAAAAGTTTTAGTCTATTTACCTTAGATAAAACTAACATGCTTTTATGTGTGCATGTGTGTATGCATATTTTTCTCAAGAGTTAATTTTCTGGATTTTATTGTATGTTTACCCCCACAAGTGGAACTCTTCTATTCTTTTCAGGGTCACCAAAAAAAAACAGATCATAGGCAAATTCAAAGAATACATATCAATTAATAAGACTTCAGCAAAAACATAATAATGGCAATAAACAACAGTTAACTAAAGCATTTTCTATAAATAGAAAGAAAACCTATAAGAACGATGATGTAAAATTTCAGGAGCTTATCTGCATAGAGATTATCCAGCTGTTAATTTACTGACATGAACATGATACATCTAAGACATTTTCCCATGTATTCTTTCCTGTTGGGTTGACATTTTACTAGACAATGTGATGAAAATTTACTTGGTTTGTATATATTTTGCCAACTATACCATAAAATAAATCCAAGTGTTTAAAAACATAATCGATAATACGCAATGCAATATACTTTTCCTAAAGCAGACTCTGATAACATTAACCCTAGACAACCTCAGTTTAGAAATTCTCAAGTTTTCAACTTTATTTAAAGACAGATCTTATTTTTAATGCATATCACTTGACACAGAACTGGAGTTGCAACTTCTTTAATTTCTCATGTGTTTGGTTTATTGTCTTCTGAAGCTGCTTATAAATTATCCTCCAGTGTTCTCATAACATATGCCACTTTTCACTGCAGTATAATGTACACAAGTTTTTTTTCTTTTTTTGTTTGTTTTGTTTTGTTTTTTAACAATACCAGAATCAGTGAGATCAGATTGAATGGTAGGTGACTCATTGCCTATCTGTGCTTCAGGGTTAAAGTCTGTGTCTACACCACATAGACTAATTCTGGTACTTTTCTTTCCCTCTGCCTTTTCACTTGGCAGAAAGGAGAGAAAAAAAATGTCTAGCAAAAATGGTAAGAAATATGATAAGATAATACGTGAGACCACATAATTTTCTATTTAGTATTTCTAAGATAAGTCATTTTATACTAACTTATATAAATAAATAATTCAGCTAAAGAATGAAAACCAAGCAGATGATCCTTCTCTCTAATGCTATAATGGAAATAATTTCCTTGATGGCATAAACACATTTCTTCATTCTATCACTTTTGAAAATTAAAAACTTATGTCAGGAAAATCAAGCTTAGCACTTTAGAGAATTTATCCTTTCTCTTTCAGGAAAAGAACTGCTAACCCTGTTTCCTAATGAACAAACGGATTGTTCACTTAGGGAAAGCTATTGAGGTTGGGTTTTCTGTTCTTTCGTGCGAATAAATGGAAGGCTTTCAGATCCTACATTTTCCTTTTTTTTGTCAAACAACTTTGTATTACTTTTCTTTTGCAGCATGAGGCATGAACATACATTATGATATGCAATTTTCAGATAAATGCAAAAGAATAGAAGGAAAAAGGGTAAATCATCCATAATCTTTGCCAATATAGATAATGCCTAAGTATAATTTACATACCTTCATAGTGCTGTGAACTTCTTTTTTATATAAATTATGCATAGGGCTGGTTTTCCTTGTTTTATTTACTGACCTCAATTATTCCCTTTAGAATATGACAGGTAATCAGTAACACAATTGTTTGTTGGGTTTTAGAAGTTCCACTTAATGAAAGAGACTCAAGTATGTTATAGAATTTTCCATAAGATCAGTGAAGTTTCAGATCAGCTGAAATTTCTTAAATCATTCCTGTGAATTTTGACATTTGTATTATTTATGTAATATATTATAGAAATGTAGATAAAATTGATAATTGCACTGATTTATTTCAAAATCAAATATTAAACCCTCTGTGAATTGAGTGACACATGGGAATAATGTTACATAGCAATAAGCAGTGAATATAATTTATAGAAATAGAGATAGGTTTTGTTTATCATATGTCCAAGGATAAGGAGAGTTAAGAATTGGGAATGAAAAAGACCACAAATGGTGCAATTGCTCATTTCTCCAGGGGCATTGCTAATAATGTTCTTGTATAAAAACATACTGGGATTTAAGCAGATTTTATGCATTCCATTTTAGGAACAGGATTATTCCAGTTTTAGGAATGTTTAAGAGGACTTCTGATTAATCAGCTAGCACCATCTACTTGTACCTCTTTATTTTTATTTTTTGAAACTATAATGAATTAAGACACGAAGGTCCAAATGAAAATTCTAGAGTTTCCCATCTAGGTACTGTTGCTTCAGATTTTAGAGTTTGTATGTCTACCAGTTGCCCACCTTATTGAAAATGAAAGACTCACTAATACTTAAGAGAGCTCATTCTAAAGTCATTTTTCTTTATTGGATTTAATTTATGCTTTCAAACAATTTTCTGTAGCAGCAATGATATTTAAGTAAAGATTGATACACCTTAAAAGGAACAGATAGATATAAAATTAACAAAAAGAAAATGAGAAATATTTCTTTGAAGAAGAAATAAGGAAAAAATAAACAAAAATAGTGAAGTTTGTTGGTAATAACAGAGCCAATGTATTTAATCATGTTTCCTTAGATCAGGATATACTTATTGTCCTTTTGATTTTTTACTTATTATACTGGATTTGTTAAAGTTCTAGTCAGTATAAGTAGCATTCTCCAAAAAACTTGTTTTATTCTTGTTAATCTTCTCCAATGTTAATAGGGATCTGGGTAATAGAAGTCATTTGAGTATTGTTTTCTATAGTGGCTATCCTTATATTGCCAAACACACACATATACATACACACACACTCACACACACTAATTAGGTTTCATTGTAAGTTTTGATTGCAAAGGACATACCCTTTGATTTACTTACCTTATTTTATACATGAGGAAACTCAGGTTGAAATGAGAGAAAAGCCTTCCTCAAAGCCTGCACAAATGAGTTATTTTAGAGTACAATCAGCTTTCCTAATCTGCAGACCAGAGTCCCCGTCACTGAATTCTGTGGCAAGTTAATGGAAATCTGAACCAGAATCTTGATGGGTTTTCACTTCATAATCTAATCAACATAAACAGTACAAAATTTCACCTTTCAAATCTTTGTACAAAAGAAAATTCTAAATGTTTGAATAGATTCTGCCAAAAGGCCTAGCATGGCCAACATTTCATAAGATAGGACCACTCCGGTTTGGTCAGAATATGTCTCATATTTGAGGAAGCACACATAATTTTTTATTAAGAATGCCCTGCTCCTTTCTAAGCAAAGCTTATATTTTAATCTTTCTTCATCTATGAGTTATGGCCAAAAAATCTTTTGGAGCCCTGCTGATCTAATGTATGTTTGTTAGCAGCAATAAGGAATAATGATCTGCTTGAACTGGTAGTGTGTGTGTATGCATGTGTGTGTGTGTGTGTGTGTGTGTGTGTGTGTGGTTCAACTGGTAAAGCACCAGCCTACCAAACCTCAAGGCCCTGAGTTCAAATCCCATTACCATTAAGGAAAAAACTGAAAAGAATAATCATCTATTGAGAGAAGTAAGATCAGATTTTTAGGTAACCACTCTACTACCTAAGCCATGCCACCAATCCATTAAACCATTTTCAACCTGTTGAACTATTGAACTTTAACAAGATCATCTAATATAGAGTTCATTCTTCCTGAGAAAGATAATTAAAAGTGGTAAACTTGGGGAGACTATAAATGACTAAAATATTCATTTACTTTTTAACAAAATATGGACACAATAATTGCTGAGCTTCTAGTGTTTAAAGAACATAGCACATATTTCAGGATTGAAACAATATATGAAGGCAATTTGCTCTGTTTTTCATGCAGAAATTGAATGTAAATACAGCATATTTTTCCTGTCTGTAGGTCTTGTGTTATAAAAATTGTCTAAAATTAAGCTTGCTTTATTAGCAGTTAAAAGAATTATAGCAGTTAATTGGAGAAAATTACATTTTTGAAAGGTGAATGTATTGGTTTCTTCTACAATGTTCTAGTTTTAGAATTGTTGCTCCATATGGACATTCTTTTCTTTCCTAAGAAATCTTAATCTTGACATTCACTATATTTGAAATAAAATTAGATGTAAGAGAAAATAAATTTAAAACAAAATTAGATTTTCTGTAGTCCCATTTATTGAAACAAACATATTCTCTTGATGCTTCTCATAAATAGATCAGTTATTCATTCAATAACTTCTTAATTAAGGCCACTGGCTTTATTATTGTGATGTTAAAACAATAAGAAAGCTTTATCAATAGTGAGGAATTTAATTGAGGGTAAGGTTTATTTATGGAATAGCAAATAGATTCAGGAATTAGATTCTTAAGTAGTGTATGATGAGTATTCAGGTTATCATTGAATATCACTGAAAGTACATATATATAGCATTAACTAAAACATGTTCAAGATTCCAATAGTAAAGTTAGTATTGTAGACTTCATTAGATTTTGCAGGAGTTTGAAGGAATAAATTTTTTTTTTTTTTTTTTTTTTTTTTTTTCAGTTGGAAAGAGCATTTATTTTCCCATGACGTAGTAGAATAAATCACTTGCAGCATCCAACATCTCAGGATTGTCCTTTGTAAAATTACACTCTTTGTCTTTCTTTAAATCTTGGTGAACTATAATACAAAAAAATTATTTTTATTCCTTATTATATAATTGGTGAGGTAGGAACACAGCTATCCAAATTGATGCTGAGCAAAAAGCAACAGTATCACCACTGTGATTATTCTGAGCTAGTATTTAGTGTAGTCTAAAACAAACACAAAAAAAAAAACAAACAAAAAAATCCCCAAACCATGTGGGAAAAGGTAAGGTGCCATGGAGTCTGTTTAGTAAAAGGAAATTTCTGCTATTCTTTTTTTTTTTTTTTTTTTTAAATTTTATTTTATTTTATTTGAGAACATACTGTACAGAGGGGTTACAATTACATGGGCAGGATAATGCATACATTTCTTACCAAGCATTGCATCCTCCTCCTTTGTTTACCCTTCACCTCCCTTCCCAGCCTCCCCCCTCCCTCCCACCCAATCATACCCCCCCTCCCCCCCCCCCTCACCGACATTGTAAAGCTGGTTTTGACATGACATTTTGTACTTCTCATTGTTGCAACAGGTCCACCTAAATCCTTAAACGACTTGTTTGTCCCCGTCTCCTCCACATGTTATACTGACATCAAATATAGTGAAAGCAGGGGTTACACTGTGGGGGAGGGACATACAAAGCAACAAAGAAATAATCTTATAAATGCATTAGAAACACATGCATGAAAGAAACAAAAACATTAAAATACATATTTGAGGTTTTGTTTTCCTAACATCACATTATCTGACTTTTTCCGCTTGACTCATACCTATACTAGATATTGCAAATAAGGGAAACCATGGGACCTATGTTTCTTTGGGCCTGGCTTACTTCACTTAATATAATTTTTTCCAAGCCTTTCCATTTCCTAACAAATGGGGCAATGTCATTCTTTCTGATGGAGGCATAGAATTCCATTGTGTATATATACCACATCTTCTTGATCCATTCATCTACTGAGGGGCATCTGGGTTGGTTCCATGTCTTAGCTATGGTAAATAATGCTGCAATAAACATAGTTGTGCTGGTAGCTTTAGTGTGGCCTTGTTTGTGATCATTTGGGTAAATGCCCAAAAGTGGGATTGCTGGGTCGTTGGGGAGCTCTATGTGGAGTCTTTTGAGGAACCTCCATACTGCTTTCCAAAGTGGTTGAACAAGTTTACATTCCCACCAACAATGAAGTAAGGTTCCTTTCTGTCCACATCCCCTCCAGCATCTGTTGTTGTTAGAGTTCTTGATTTTTGCTGTTCTAACTGGAGTGAGGTGATATCTCAATGTTGTTTTGATTTGCATTTCTTTTATGGCTAGGGATGTTGAACATTTCTTCATGTGTCTATTGGCCATCCTTCTTTCTTCTTCAGAGAAGCTTCTCTTTAAGTCTTTCGCCCACTTACTTATTGGGCAGTTGTTTCTTTGAGGATTTGTTGTTGGGTGGTTTAATTTTTTGAGTTCCAAGTATATTTTAGATATGAGACCCTTGTCCGTTGTATGGCTAGTAAAGATCTTCTCCCAGTCCGTGGGCTTTCTATTGATCTTGCTAGCTATGTCATTTGCCCTGCAGAAGCTCTGCAACCTTATACAATCCCATTTGTCCAGCCTTTCTTTGATTTGTTGTGTTTCCGGGTCTCTATTCAGAAAATTTCGGCCTGAGCCAAGGAGACCCAGGGTTTCTCCTATTCCATCCTGTAATGTTTTCAGAGTGTCTGCTTTGAGTTCAAGGTCTTTGATCCATTTGGAGTTGATTCTGGTGCAGGGTGATATATAAGGATCTAGCTTTAGTTTTCTACATGTAGTTAACCAGTTTTGCCAGCACCATTTACTGAAGAGGCTGTCTGTCTTCCATTCTATTGTTTTAGCTCCCTTATCGAAGATTAGATGGCTATAGGTCTGTAGGTTCATTTCTGGGTTTTCAATTCTATTCCATTGGTCCTGAGGTCTGTTCTTATGCCAATACCAAGCTGTTTTGATTACTATGGCTTTATAGTAGAGTTTGAAATTTGGTATTGATATTCCTCCAGCAGTCTTCTTTCCATTGAGGAGCGTTTTTGCTATTCGGGGTCTTTTATTGTTCCATATAAATTTTTGGATTGCCTCTTCTATTTCCTTGAAGAATGAGGGTGGAATTTTGATAGGTATTGCGTTGAATTTGTAGATAGCCTTGGGCAGTATTGCCATTTTCACGATGTTAATCTTTCCAATCCAGGAGCATGGGAGGTTTTGCCATTTTTTAAGTTCTGTGTTGATTTCCTTTTTCAAGATTTTAAAGTTTTCATCATAGAGGTCCTTCACTTCTTTAGTTAAGTTAATTCCTAGGTATTTTATTTTTTGTGAGGCTATTACAAATGGAGTTGCTTTCCTAATTTCAGCCACACTTTTCTCATTGTTGGCATACAGAAAAGCCATTGATTTTTGGGGGTTAATTTTATAACCTGCTACTTTGCCAAAGTTTTGAATCAGCTTGAGTAATTTGGGAGTGGAGTCTATGGGATTCTTTAAATACAAGATCATGTCATCTGCAAAGAGGGAGAGTTTTATTTCTTCTTTCCCTATTTGGATCCCCTTTATGTCTGCATCTTGTCTTATTGCTGTAGCTAGGCATTCTAATACTAGATTGAAAAGAAGTGGAGAGAGTGGGCATCCTTGTCTTGTTCCTGAGTTAAGAGGAAATGGCTTTAGTTTTTCACCATTGAGTATAATACTGGCTGTAGGTTTGTCATATACAGCCTTTATTGTATTGAGGATTGTTCCATGGATTCCTAATTTTTCCAAAACCTTCATCATAAAGGGGTGTTGGATCTTGTCAAATGCTTTTTCTGCGTCTATTGAGATAACCATGTGGTTCTTATTCTTGCTCCTGTTGATGTGATGAATAATATTAATTGATTTGCGTATATTGAACCAGCTTTGCATCCCTGAAATGAATCCTGTTTGATCGTGGTGTATGATTTTTTGGATGAATTGTTGAAGTCGATTGGCCAAAATTTTGTTGAGAAGTTTCGCATCAATGTTCATCAAAGAAATGGGTCTATAGTTCTCTTTCTTTGATGAGTCCCTACCTGGTTTTGGGATGAGGGTTATGATGGCTTCATAGAATGTGTTCGGTAGTGAGCTTTCTCTTTCAATTTCATTGAAGAGTTGGAGGAGAATTGGTGTGAGCTCTGCTTTGAAGGCCTTGTAAAATTCCGCTGTAAAACCATCTGGTCCTGGACTTTTCTTAGCTGGGAGGTCTCTTATTGCTGTTTCTATTTCAATGCTTGATATGGGCCTGTTAAGATAGTTTACCTCATCTTGGTTTAGTTTTGGCATGTCAATATTTGCTAGGAAGAGGTCCATTTCTGTCAAGTTCTCAAACTTATTAGTATAAAGTTTTGAGAAGTATTCCCTTATAATGTTCTGAATCTTGCTTGTTTCCGTGGTGATGTTTCCATTCTCATCTCTGAGTTTATTAATTTGGGTGTGTTCTCTTCTTTTTCTGATAAGATTTGCTAAGGGTCTGTCAATTTTGTTAAGTTTTTCGAAGAACCAACTCTTTGTTTTGTTGATTCTTTCTATAGTTTTTTTGGATTCTAATTCATTTAATTCTGATTTAATTTTGATTATTTCTTTCCGTCTATTGGATTGGGGTTTATCTTGCTGCTCTTTTTCAAGGAGGTTTAGATGTGTCATTAAATTGTTAGTTTCAGATCTCTCCAATTTGTTGATGTAGGAGCTCAGAGCTATAAACTTGCCTCTGAGTACTGCCTTTGCTGTGTCCCAGAGGAGCTGGTATTTTGTGTGTTCATTTTTGTTGAATAGCATGAACATTTGAATTTCCTTTCTAATCTCTTCCATGACCCACTCATGATTCAGCAGTGTGTTGTTCAGCCTCCATGTGATACCGGACTTTCTTTGGTGGCTTTTGGTGTTGAGTTCTAACTTTATTCCCTTGTGGTCAGAGAGAATGCAAGGTATAACTTCAATGTTTCTGAATTTAGACAAGTTTGCTTTGTGGCCTAAAATGTGGTCTATTTTAGAAAACGTTCCATGTGCTGCTGAGAAAAACGTGTATTCTGATGCTGCTGGGTGAAATGTTCGGTAAATGTCTGTTAAGTCTAATTGATCTATGCAGCTGTTTAGATCTGCGGTTTCTCTGTTGAGTTTTTGCCGAGTTGATCTATCTAGTGGGGAGAGTGGTGTGTTAAAATCCCCAACGATTAATGTCTTTGGATCTATATGGGATTTGAGGGAAAGTAGTGTTTCTTTGATAAATTTGGGTGCTCCATTGTTTGGCGAATAGATATTTAGAATTGTAATATCCTCCTGAAGGAGAGATCCTTTAATTAGTATGTAGCGACCTTCTTTATCTCTTTTCATGAATTTTAATTTGAAGTCTATTTTATCTGATATTAGGATTGCAACTCCCGCCTGTTTATGCGGTCCGTTTGCTTGGTAGATTTTGTTCCAGCCTTTAACATTGAAAATGTGTTTGTTTTTATGGGCAAGATGTGACTCCTGCAGGCAGCAGATAGAAGGGTCTTGTTTTTTAATCCAACTAGACAGTCTATGTCGCTTAATTGGAGAGTTCAGTCCGTTAACATTAAGAGATAGGACTGAGAGGTATTTGGGAGTTCCTGCCATGTTATCTACCTTCTTGGGGGCTGCGAAAACTGGGTTCTTCCTATGGTTCTTGGATTCTCAGTTTGGGTGCAGTTTCTTGGCCTTTATTGAGGTCTTGTTGGTTTTCTATGTGTAGGACATCTTTAAGAATCTTTTGTAGGGCTGGTTTGGTGGAGATGTATTGTTTCAATTTTTCTTTGCTATGGAAGGTTTTTATTTGGCCTTCAGTTATGAAGGAGAGTTTAGCTGGGTACAGTATTCTTGGTTGATAGTTGTTTGTTTTTAGGGCATGGCATACATCATTCCAGGCTCTTCTTGCTTTGATTGTCTCTGCTGAGAAATCTGAGGTGATTCTAATTGGTTTCCCTTTATAAGTGATTACCCTTTTCTCCCTGACAGCTTTAAGGATCTTTTCCTTGTTCTGAGTTGATCCTGTGTGGATTATAATGTGACGGTGGGATGTCCTATTCTGGTCTGGTCTATTTGGGGTTCTAAAGGCTTCTTGTATCTGGACAGGCCTATCTTTTTGCATGTTTGGGAAGTTCTCTGCTAGGATCCTGTTAAACAGATTTCCTAGACCATTAACTTCTGTTTCTAGGTGCTCCTCTACACCCATTATCCTTAGATTAGGCCTTCTGATGGTGTCTTCCAGGTGTTGGATAGATCTATCATACTTCTTGGACTTGTCTTGGATGGTTGTATGTTCTTTCTCTATAATATCTAGGCTGTCTTCAATCCCTGAGATTCGATCTTCTGCATGGTCTAACCTGCTGTCAAGACTCTCTACTTTGTTTTTTATCTCTTTTCCTTCTAGTTGGTCAGCTTTGATGGCTTCAAGTTCTTTGTTGAAGCTCTGTTTTACGTCTTGTATGAATTTCTTTACTTCCTTAATTTGGTGTTCAGTGTTTGTCCTCAAATCACTTAGTTGATTGGTTATGGTTTCTTTGGGCTCCCATTCCTTCTGTTGGGTTCCATTCAGCATTCCCTTTGTGGTCTCCCTGACTTCCTTCAGCTCTTTGTTAATGGATTCCATGAATGCCTTTAGTGATCTTTGTGTGTTCTCTACCTGGTCTCTCAATTCCTGTATTACTCTTTGATTAGCTTCCTCCCGTTCGTGGGATTCCTGCAGATCTCTTTGAGTGTTCTCAGCCTGCTCACGCCATTCCTCCCTTTCTCTTTGAGTATTCTCAAGTTGTTCACGCAAATCCTGTATCAGTTTTTGAGTAGCTTCCTCACGCTTATGATATTCCTGTATAAACTTCTGGGATGCCTCCTCTCTCTCCCTATCACGCTCATACAGAGTCCTTTGTACGTTGTCAAACTTTTCATTTATCATGTTTGCCACCAGTGTTTGTAGAGCTGTTTGGGAACTCTCCTCTGGATTATTCATTATCTCTTCTAACCCCTGATTATCAGGATTGGGAATTGAGATACCCGAATTTGCCATTTTTCTTGTGTTTTTCCGGCTTACTCTGCCCATTTGAGATGAAGATAGCACCAGTTTTGTGCTAGAACACTATCTTAAGGCAACCATCAACCAAAGTTTGCATTTGTACAGTCAATAGTCTACAGATACAATCTAGTTCAACAGATACATCTATTCGACATCAAACAACTATATGTTAAAGAACTTCGAACCGCAGAGAAGAATTTGGAAAGCCAGAAATTATTAGGGTTAGGAAGAGATGTGGGTAAAAAATAGGAATAGATTGGTGTGGGGAGGCACAGGGAGAGTTAACTATGTCCTAATCACAATGCAGGAAATAGGTTGGGTAGGATGTAAGTAGAGAGAGAGAGAAAAAGAAGAAAGGGAAAGAGGAATGAAAAGAGACCAGAAAAAAAATAGAAACGTAAAAATTAATGTTATTTTAGAGATTAAAAGACCATCTATTTATAGAGGAATATGAATATGTTGAGAGAAAGGGAGGGACATAGAGGAGATGAGAAAAACTTTAAAAAAATGCTTAAAATATTGTATAGGTATAAAGTACTGCTATTAGTGAATTTAAGTCTCAGAGGTTTTGAATTGAGTAATAAGTTTGTGGATTAAGTGTGTACACAATGGGGGATAGGGTCTACTGGTTAACTACGGGTTTATCTGAGGATGTGCAGGACAAGAGTTAAGTCACATAAAGATGAACAAAGAGGAAAAGATGGAAAGGATAGGAAAGTGAGAAGAAAAGATCAGAAGTTCAGTAGAGCTAGAAAAAAAAAACAAAAAGATAATTAAGAATGAAAGAAAAAGAGAAAGAAGACAAGAAAAGAAAAGAAAACACACATTCACGTATTCCTAAAATAAAAATTATAAGAGGAGAAAAAAAAAAAGTTAATGGAAAACAATTATTTTTTCAGAAGAGGCAAAAATTAAAGATTAATAAAAGTTTTAGAAAAGCAAAAAATTTTTTTTATATATATATAAGGTAACAAAAAACGAAAAAAAACAAAACAAGAAAAAGAAAAAAAGAAAAGAAGAAGAAGAAAAAAAAAGTTCTTTGATTTTTTTTTTTTTTTTTTTTTTTGGGAGGGGTGGGAAGAGTCCTGTATCTCCCTTTTGTCTGTAACCAGAGTCTGGTTGGAGTCTCTGGTCAGCTTGAGGTCCTGTGGCTTGATTGGTTTCTTAAGCCAGTTTGTTGGAACAGGCAGGAAAATGCTCTGCTTTACCCAAGATTTTGAGATCCCCCTCCCAGGTTAGTTTACTGGGAGGGTGATCTGCTTTGAGAATCACAAAAGAGGGGGATGCAGTGATGAGGCTAGGTTCTGGGTAGAGTTGAGGCCTTTCAAAGAACAGTAGCTTTTCCCTGGGGCTATTTTGTGAAAAAAAAACTCACAGCACCCAGCCTGGAGCCATTCTCAGGGTTTCTGTTTTTCAATTGATTGTGGTGGCTGCTAGAGGGAGGGGCAGCCTCTGGCTCTGGCCACCCAGCGAGGAGAGCCACTCCAGTGGCTGGTGCCTGAGCTGGGCGACCCCTCCCTGGATGGAACTGAGTCTGTGAGGTCACCTCGCCGCCAAGTTCCTGTGACCTGCCAAATGACTAGCTCTATTCCAAGGCCTGAGCTGGAGCTAGCCGCTCCTCCGAGCTTTGTCAGTATCCAAGATGGAGATCACCGGTGCTGGGGGGGGAGGGGTGGCCTTCCCTCCTCTGCTCCCAGAGGAGTGAGGAAGTGGGGCTTCTACTCACGCGGAGTCTTGGATCTCGGGTCGTCTCTGGTCTGCAAAGTGCAGGATGAAGTTGTCCGCTCCTTGTCGGTTCTTGCTGGTGTTGAGTAGAATCCGCTCGTCCGCTGCGTCTGGCTCCTTCGTCCCGGACTGCGTCTCAGGTATGCCTCCGCGGCGGTGGTCGCCACTGCGACCCTGCCGCCGCAGCGGCAGCTGCTCAGATGTGTCTGCTTGGCTTCCCCTCTCTTGACTAACTCTCTGTCCTGTGATGGCACACTTGGTGTGATTCTCTGGCTTGGGACTGTTCACTGGAACTCTGAAACTGTTTTCTATGCAAGAGCTTGTTCAGATTCCAGCTTCTCCTCCGCCATCTTCCCGGAACTCCCCCTGAAGGAATAAATTTTTATTCCAAGTGGAGAACTTCTTGTTTTAGACTTAATTACCTTTCATTGGTTTGTCAGATAGGTATATTTGAAAAACATAAAAATAGCAAATTAGCTTTTAGCTAAGAAGTCAGCTTTCACTGGAGAAATCTAGTACCTATTAAAAGTCATATAAATTACTTCTCCAGCTCACTACTCTTCCCTAAATCTAAAATATGGAATATACATAAACTTCAGCTTGTAACTCAGTTCAATTCAACATGCATTTATTGACCACATTTTATGAACCAGGTCCTTTGTTAGCTGCTGGAGAGAGAAAAAAGGTTTTAAAGCAAAAGAGATGATTCCTACTTTTGAGGAGCATTCAATTTATCCAGAAAAAATGGATTAATAAATGCATAATGCCAGAACTGTTTGGTACTACAAGGGTACTCAGTCTATACTTAGGCTGAATACCTTATACCCAATATGATCCTTTTATGAAGACTCCTACAGATCATATAGATTTAGTGATAACAAAACATCTCTATTGGAACTTTGCCAGCCATTCAACCTCTGTCATAACTTCTTAACTCCCATTATAGATTAAGCATAGTCATATGAAGTATACAAACAAATGAGCCTATTGGTCTTTTCTAAGCTCCTTACTTTTCCCTTCACATGCTATTTTTCCTCTTCTTTTCTGTTTCCTCTTCATTCATTCCCTCCCACACCCCAGAATTGAAAATCAGAACCCAAACCATAATCGGTTATGCTTCTAAAACGAACCAGAGAAAAATATTCATTACTTCCTAAGATGATCATCAATAATAGTTACCACTTATAATGTATTTACTTGCAGGACTCATTTACTTTCATCATTACTCATTTAATTCTTTTTGAGTTTCATTTTATTTTATTTTATCTTTAAGGGCTTGTACAAAGGAATTTCATTGCTGTATGTTAGTTTGTGACTTATGCTTCTTGATCAGTGTCATTCTTTTCATCATTTAAAAAATTTAATCCTTAAAATTATCCATTGATGTAGATACTATTTTTATTTACATAGAAAGAAACTAGACCTTTGAAATGGAAAGTGTTTTGCTCAAGATGAGGCAGTGGGCCAGGAAACTAAATGCTAATTGTACTGTATCATCTTCTTGAACTTCTCAACCTTGACATAGGCACAGAATACTCTCGCCCCATGTGTATGGGATCAAATGCTAGTGTGGCTAAACAACTCCCGCTGCTTTGTCTACAACAGAGGGATTTGCCCAGATAGGAGACTCTCTGTCCAAAAGTGAGCTGAGTTACAGGTTGATCTGGACAATTTTATTGTTCCCAAAATAGCTACAGCTCTTAATTCTGATGCTTGACAAATGTGAATATAGGAAACTGAAATCTGATGGGTGTGGTTCAGGCTTAGATTGCATTTGAGAAGGTATGAATGGCACCTTGGAATCTGAATTTCCTACAGGCTAGGTGATGCTAAATATTCCTGGCATGTTTTTACTTTGAGTGACAAAGTATGCTTGTCGAATGTGAGGGCTAATCATGGAACCTCATGATGTGGAGAAATCAAGAGATTCTCTAGGTGATTTGCAAATTCTACATTCTAGCCAACATCTCATTGGATGTAAAATCTTTACCTGATTGTGTTTTTCTTGGTTTAAGTGAATCTTCTGAATATGTGGATAAAGCTGAAAAGATTTTTTTGTTCTTCCAGTGTGCTGCCTCTTTGTGGAAGTACACCAAGCTTTCTTGCATGTTAACCTATTTGCCTACTTGCTTTTCCTAAAACTTTGTCATTTTCTTGGACCCAATAATTTAAGTGCAGCATGAAGTGTTTGTTTGTGTGACTATTCTTCAAAAAGGAAATTATTTCATGTGAGAAAATCAGATGCTGAGTCTTCAAGAGCTCTCTAAATTCATTGACTTTGAATGGGAAAACTGTCCATTGGAAATCATTGATAAAAGGAAGCATGATAAGTTCCTCTACTACAAGAATTTATAAGGCTGCAGCAGGATGATGATGAGGGCCTGGCCAGCCAAGGATACAGAGTGAGACTCTGTCACAATCAACAGATGGACACACAAAGAACATAATGTGCAAGCTTGGGATAATACTAAATTTTTCTCTCAAAATTACTCTCCTGTCCTATCAGAAGTTCATTAATGAAATGAGATGTATTTGAATTACTCCCCATTTGCTAAGGTATCACTTGAGTACTGATAAGAACATTGTAGTTGTTACACTGTCAGTTCTACTTCTGCATTTTTACTATATGTCACTGTTTTAAGAAAATTTTACTTTAGATAATTTAATCTTCAGAAAGACCCTATGTGGTAGTTTGACTATCCCCAATTTTCAAATGAAGCAACTAAGTAGGAAGATATTCATAACGTGTTCAAGGCCAAAGTATTAATAATTGCTAATGGCACAATAATATTAGGCAGTTCTAGCCCACTGTAAATGGTCATATTCAGTATACTGCTGTGTGCTGGCTGTATTTTAGTCCTATGTTTATCCATCATTGCCTCAACCACAGTTATATCTGCTTGTTCTCACTTTCAATCTGCCTTTTTCTTAAGATTAATCCTCTTATAAAAATGAATCATGCACTTAACACCATCTTATATAGTCATATGTATATAACTTTTGACCTTTCCTGGTTGTCCTAGACCTATACTAGTTATTACAGATAAGGGAAACTTTGGGACTTATGTTTCTTTGGGCCTGACTTACTTCACTAAATATAATTTTTCCAAGTCTTTCCATTTCCTAACAAATGGGGTGATGTTAAATGAAATGAACCCGAAGATAGGGACACTAGTGGTTTTTTCTTTTTGTTAATGTTTTTAACATATTTTAAATGATCTATATGATTTTTTTGTTTCTTTTGCATGTTCTTTCCTCATGGTATAACCCCTGTTTTCACTGTATTTGATGTCGGTGCCCTGCATCTTGTATATACATTTTTCTAATTTGGGGTGGCGAAGGGAAATAACAAAATGCTGAAATAAGGATACAAGACACTATGTAGAAAATGAACTTTACAACTTGGGGGAGGGGGAGGGAAGAGTTGAGGAGGTGGGAGGGAAGGGATGATAGGGAAAAAACAAAGGAGGAGGTATCAATGCTCTATAGGAAATGCAGTCATTACCTTATTGATGTAACTGTAACTCCTCTGTACAATATTCTTACAATAAAAACATATAAAATGTCAAAAAAAGAAAATGAATCATGCTTGACTCCTTATTATATATCATCACTAATGTATACAATAAATATTTATCAAATGAAGGAACCAAGTACTGTCAAATATATATTATACACATATCCAAAGTACCATATAAGAAAGACAAAGGCAGAGGGGGGGGATTGATAGCTACAAACAGTCCCCTGTTGTGACATATTCTTGGTTTGTACACAGCAAGATATGGAGACACTTACCCAGCCTTTATTGATCAACCATGCATGTGACAATTTCAGGTTAACTATGTTCATAAGAAACTGAAAAAGGCTTTTTAAGAAGTTCAAATGATATCACTTGGTGTAGACATGCTTCATTACGTTTTAGGTTTTAAGGAACCAAAATAAGTCTCTTCCTAACTGGTTTTCAAGAAGTTCGTGGTTATTTGGAAGGTTACTACCGTCAGACGATTTCAAAATGTTTAAAATTCTTGCTGTTAGTTGCTTAGATTTTTTTAAAAAAAATTTTATTGTTAAAATACCGTACAGAGGGGTTACAATTACATGGGCAAGGTAATGAGTACATTTCCTATCAAGATTGTTGCCTCCTCCTTTGTTTCCCCATCCCATCCCTTCCCATTCCCCCCTCCCCTCCCCTCCACCCCTTCTGCCCCCTCCCGGCCAAAGTTGTAAAGTTCGTTTTTCAACATAACGACTTGTACATCTCATTGTTGCAGCAAACTTTGGCTCAAAGCAGTAAACTGAGTTAGTAATATGGGCTCAAGTGTAGTCTGTGCTTATGAAGGGCTATGGAATGGCTTTAAATACTTCCCACAGCCCTGAAATGAAGTTCTATTTGAAGCTGTATAAGCTGCAGTTTATTATCTCTGCAGTTCATTATCTTAATCCTTGCTTACAATTGTTCCCACCTAGGATGCTTTTCAAGCCTGCTTGGGACATTGAAGCTCTTTCAGGAATATCTCAGGTCCCTGGCCCCATACTATGGAACTTAGCCAGAGGATTTCCAGGCATCCTGACGTTTGTTAGTTCTGACCTTTGATACTTTCACCCCTGCACAATATCTGATGCCACATTTGGGGAGTAGTTTGGCTTTTTTATTAATTCCTTATTGTGTGTTCTGAGTAATTCTTGTTTCCAAACTCTTACCCTGCTTTCCTGAATGCGAGAAGTGTATATAGCTTACCAAACCCAAAATATTGCTCACTTTAGAAAGCAGCACTCAATGGATGATTCATTTGATTGGGACATTTTGCTTCGCTTTCTATTGTCTTTTCTGTCAGAACTATGCCCAATGTTGTTTACTTGAGGAATTCTTCGAGCATTTTCAATCTGTTTATGAACCCATTGTACCTGGTGGAAGACTGCTTTTTCTTTTTCTTTTCATTTTGGTTTTGCTTTATTTATTTTTCTTGTAGAACATAATTCTTTGTACTTGGGGAGCTGGGGAGAAAGTATTTCTTCTTCTTGCAATGACCAAGAAGGGCCCTTGTGCTTTTCAACAATTATTTTGAAATCAGTTAAACAGATATTTCACCAAAGCTGGGATATAATTTCTGAAATATTGAAAAGTTCCTTTGTCAAACTTTTCCTACTAAAAACTATTTAGACGTATTGCTATTAAGGTTTTTCTTTTGGGATGTTCTAAGTGTAAGATCAGCTCCTGGATGATGAGCAGACTCCACCCTCCTCGCAAAGTCTCCGCCCACTTACCTGCGTTACCTAGGCAACTCGCACACCTGGAAGAGGTGAGGTCATATCTGCTGAGGTCATATCTGAATTTGATGTGGCCAACCTTTCTCCGCCCATACCCTAGATAAGGCCTAGCCCAGGCCCAGATGCTCTCTTTGCTAGCTCTTTTCTCTCTCTTTCCCAGCTCTCTCTCTTTCCCAGCTCTCCCAGCTCTCTTTCCTAGGCCTTTCCCCACCGCGTGGAGGACCAAGATGGCCTGGTGGCAGCCGGAACCATGAATAAACCTACCTCTTACCTAAATACCATGTGCGTGGTGCTGTTCTTACTTGGCTACCTCTTTCTTTTTTTTTTAATTGTGATTAAGTGATTACATAATTTCCGGAATTTCACAGTATTGTGGAATAATGATGCTCATTTAAAGTCACAAGTTCATTCTAACTTTCCTGGAGCAAATTGTCTATCACGGTCTCTAACGTATAACGGTGTTCACATATACACCATACATGTGATCAGCAGCATGGGGATATTTAGTAGTGGTTCAACCAGATGAGTGGGAGTTCTTTGTTTCTTAAGTCCGGTTAGTTTTGTTGTATCACCTAACATTTTGGATTTAGCATCCACTTATCAGGGAGACCATGTACCGTTTGTCTCTTCGTTCTTGGCTTACCTTGCTCAACATGATTCCTTCTAGCTCCATCCATTTCCCTGCAAATTTAGCTACCTCTTTTTAAAAACCTAACACTAAGGGTATTAATTAATATTCTTACATGTGTCATTTTTAAGGGGTAGTAGACAAGTTCATTGCAGGATCTGGTTTGGTTTCCAGCATGAGTTTGTTATCATCAAATTTCTATTTCAATTTAATCATAATGAGGAAGATGATTAGCCTTTTCACTTAGCCCATTATTGATGGAAAATTAGGTTGTAAACATAAGTAAATAATGGATGAGGACAAATTAAGCATTCTGTGATGCCACTTTTTTTCCCTCACACATCTTACATATGCCTAATTGACTTCCTTTATAGAATCAAATACATTACATTAGGGGCCAGGAAACAATAGGTATATAGCACATTTCACTACTAGTAGCTTTTTGGATCAATTTGCAAACTGAAAGAATAACATTGAGAGTTTAGAAGAAAGTAGGTTGTAGTAGAACACAATAGCTGGGAGAAATGGAAGAAACTGCACCAAAAATAGATTGATATGACAGTCTGGAAGAGAACATGTAGAAAAATTACAGAGGAAAGAACAGCTGTGCCATTGCATTTGGACAATGAGTACAATTGGGGAAAACACAAGGAAGTATCTGCTGAATATCCTAGAAGTTCCTTGTGGGGAGCAAAGAAAATGTACCCAGCTGATTTCCAGCACGGAAGTATCTGGGGCTATAGACTAGAGGGTGTGGAATAGACTCAGAGAACTTTTATTTTTTAAACACTGCCTTAGAGAGACTCAGATGATCCATTACAATGAGAATCACTGGATTTTCAGACTTCAAAAAGCCTGGCTCTGAGATAGTTTTAGAACCAAGAATTCAGGCAGATGTTTCTGTGACTAATGAAAATGAAATAAATAGCCTGTCTACTACCACCTGTATTAGTGGTAGAGTTGTGTTTCCATTTGGAAGAGACTGGAAGTTTCGTTTAGGCTCCTCAGATTCTTAAGAACTCTCCAGTGTGTGCTTGCTCAAGCCTTTATTAGTTATGAAGAGCCACTAGACAATTTCTCTCTGTGTAATAAGAAAACTGAGTACTCTAAGTTGAGTGAGTTCTAAAGTAAAGGTTATGGGCTTTTTGTTGTTTGTTTTAAATAAAAGCTATTTGTCTTATTTCTTAAGTAAAAGTATTTTATGAAGAATGGTGAACTTAAATGCAATATTTTAATGTTATCAATCTAATAAATGGCATTAATCTGTCTAGCTGTTAGCACTAAACTTTGTAAAGCTATTTCAGAACTTACTTTAAATGATGTATTTTAGATATTATTCACACACAGCTGGTTGGGCCTCTTTTCTAAGTCTCTGATTCAGACTGATGGAAGGCCAATAATATATTTGTAATCATTTCTCAAGTGTTGATGATTTTGCCGCTTTAAACACCATTTTCTGAGAACACTCCTTCCCACTTCCACCTCTGGTCTCAAAGAACAGAATGAAAATAGATAAGGAACAATTTTATTAGTGCTTTTCATTAGGTACCTCATTTTTGTAAGAATAGTCAGAATATGAAAATTATACACATAATCATTGCACATACATTAAGATATTAATAAAAGAAAGGATCAAGTGACATAATCATTGAGCAAGTAGAACACATGTTGACTTGATAAATTAAGTATTATTATCCCTCTTTTTGGCTTTCTTAAAGAAATATGTTTCATTCTGCTCTATTGTAAGAAGTTAAAATTATACAAGCAGAGTGTACATGGAAAGATTAATATCTCTTATTTATTTTGTGGTCATGGTAAATGTCAGCAACATGCATTTATTGCATTGTGATTAAGTTTTTTTTTTTACTGATAAATGAAAGGGTTGAATTATTAGTGGATAGTCTTACAATACTTCCTCAGTTATTTAATTCATTAATTCTAAGAATTCTGTAGAATATTGTTTAACAGATGCTTTTTCCCTAAATAAAAACTCTAGCTCTATATAATATTTCTTATTTTTAAAAATCTTTATGTCAAATCTACTTACTAATTTCCTGTCAAAATTGTTATATATTTATAAAATTCCATCTGACAGGAAGAAACAAAACAATTCTTACATGATGATAAAGCCTAAGGAATTGATTTAGTAAGATGTTTTCTGAGTTCCTTTGAGTTTGATAATACAAAGGAGAGCAGGTAACTGAGGGGAATTTAGCCCCTCTCTCCCTAGAGATAAAGGACAGTGATGATAGCTGTCATATTTATAGTTACAGGGTGACTTGTAATTAACCCCACACAAAATATTACTATAACCCAATCTTCCGTAACATGTAGTTTTCACCTGGCTGGTAATATTACTTTTAATCTTTATTTCATATAGCTGAATGGAGGAAGCATTGTAAGGATCTGATTGGTTATCTGTAGTATAAATCAAATGTAACATTACGCCATATGGCCTAAAGCTATTTAGCTTTACTTTTATTTACTCAAAGTCAATTATGCCACATCTCCAAGTACACATTGGGGACTACTTTGTTGGAAGAATATCACGATGTAAGAGCCTAAAAGCTCTTGACCTTCATTTGGCATCTCCAGGCTGTTTCCATAAGTTCTTCTGGCACCACTATCTTGCAACTGTGTTTATTGCTTCAGCACATTTGTTTTGGCAGCAAAATTCTCCTAATATTGCTTTGTTAAGTGGTGCTATTTTCTATCTGAACTTAAAGAATACTTCTTCTCAAAGCATAATGGAGAATAGACAGCAACTTGGTGTGAAGTCATCTACTTGCCGACTTTCATTAAAGAGTTTTTGATCAGCTGAGGAGAAATGGGAACGAGTTTTGCTGATGAGCTCTTACTGCCTGGGTGGCTTTTATGGGATGATTTGGTGCTTCGCTTGGCATCCTTTATCCTAGCTGTCTACTCTACTCTCAGCTGGATATTTTTCTACAGGGATATTATGGTGTCAGTGAACATGGCTGTTCCATCAATGCAGAGTTGTTCAGAGCACTGGTTTTACTATAAGGTTTATTTTCCACCAGTCCCCGACATATAATGTATATTTCACCCTCTTTTATAATTAGGTCATGGCAAATATAGATTAACATTAAAATCATATATGGATTAACTTTAGAGTTACTTTGTTTCTTAGATTGAGTAGTTTTGTTTGGACGTGTTCTCAGTGCTGAGCATGTAGGACTTTTGCCTCAGCCTTCAGCGTATTGTGATTACAGATGTATAATTACAGATGTGCACACCCAAGTTCTTATAATTAATCTATTTTGATTTCAACCCTAATATCTTGACTTGGAATTTACACTATTTATTTCACTACTTGTTGCATACTCGACTTTTCTCTTTTCACATGATTCATAGATGAGGGCAGACATTTGTATATACTCTACTATTGTAGTTGAAGGGTTCACAAAATGCTTCTTCTAATAGACTATCACAGACTTGGTTGTGAAGAAAGAGACTAATTTTGATTTTCTCTAGTTTCACAATTCGAGGAAATATCATAATGGCCCTGTTTATTGGTCCCTGGACCACTTCTCTTGTAAGATCAGTGATCCTCAGTAAATCTGTTTGAATTATGTAAAGGAAACTATGAGATCAGGTCTGAGAAGAGCAAAGTTAATGCACAGGTAAGCAGAAAAGAGAGCTAGATATTTTGGTGGTGTTTAAAAGTGTTGCTAAAGTTTTTTTTTTCCTGAATTCTTTTTTCCAGTCTGCCCTATAATTCAACTTGGTTGTTTATTGAGATACCTAAATATCCTTCTTAACATTTTCCCATTTTGCTTTATGGCTTACTGTCAGTGATAGTGAAAAAAGTCCCACATAATATATTCAGACAACAGAGGCCCTGAGCAAAGGTGTGGGCCCAGAGAATATTATAGAATGCAATGCTAAAGGTGTGTCTCCCTAGCACCCTGCAGCAGAATACACTATTTGGTTAGTGAAGACTTGTGTTATGAGTTTATTACAGATAATTATTTCAATATAAGTGAGATCATAAAAGTAAAACATGTTAAAAAGTAGGGAAGATTAGTAAAAAGATGTCACCATTACAGTCTATAGGAACATTAATCAGTCACACCATGAGACAAATTCTTAGAAAAGAACACTGGCCGAAGACTAAATAGTACAGTTAGTAAAATTAATGAGCTAAATGTAGGACATACTATGAGGTGGAACTTTCTACACCAGTGGAAATGTGTGGCCATTGTTGTAGGCCTTTGTGAATTGAGAAGTAAAACATTCATTAATCAAGATAAATTGTACTCATAAACTGAGATGGAACCCTTTCAACATCCACTTAAAGATAAAATACTGAATATGAATGTATGTGTATATGCATATTTAAGTGTATTTTCACAATTTTTTATCCTTCACATTTATATTTTATGGCAATTTTCAGTGGAGTACCTGAGACCTCAAGCTAGATCTAGCCATGGCCTATTTTTGTAAATATTGTTTCTTTGGAACACTGTGCATTTAGTATTGTTGGTGACTGCTTTTGCAATACAATGGAAGAGTTTAGTAGTTATGACAGAGAATGTATGGTTTGCAAAGCCTCAGGCATATTTATCTGTCCATTTACAGCAAAAAGTTGGCTAGCTCCTATTCTGTAAGAGTGATTTTCCTTTTTCAGGTGAGAAAATTGCTTTCAATTTAAACGTATTTGTATAATCCTCAACTTTTGAGGAACAAGCCTGAAATTTCTACAGGTAGAAAAGTAAAATTTTCTTCAGGGAAATTATCTGACACAAAATATATTTTTCTGCTCCATTTGGTTTCTCTGTCTACTAGGAATTAGCTTCTTAGAGTGCACATATTTGGGCCTGTTTGGTTTCATGATGTACTCCTAATACTTATAAATTTGTCATAAAATAGAGATTGAACAAATGAATAAATGGCACATGTCATTTGAAAAGAATGTGGATGATAGACATTAAATATGGGTAAATTATAAAATGGCACATTTCTATTCTAGTTGATTGTAAATGCTTCAGAGTTAATTGCCTTTTCTAGGATTGGATGGCATTTCTGTGCTATTAGGGAACCTAACCAAAATGAAAGTAGGCAATGATTTATAGTCTTTAGATTTAGAGGTTAAATCCTAATTCTATACTTCTACATTATTAGGGCTGAATCTTAATTAGAGTTTTGAATCTACAATAATAAAACTCATTTTTATACATCTCTCTTTTTCCTCCACTCTTTTTTTCTTGCTAGTCCTGGGGCTTGAACTTAGGGCATGAGCACTGCTCTGAGCTGCTTTTTGCTCATGGCTAGTGTTCTACAACTTGAGCCACAGCGCCAGTTCTGGCTTTTTCTGAGTAGTTCATTTGAGAAAAGAGTCTCATGGATTTTTCTGTCTGGGCTGGCTTTGAACAGCGATCCTCACATCTCAGCCTTCTGAGTAGCTAGGATTACAGACCTGAGCCACTTGCACCTGCCTCCATTCTCTTTTATTCCTTTCTTACCCTCTCGATTTCATCACGGTCCTGAACTTCTTGAATAGTACAGTAAAGCACCTTTAAATTTTAAAATACTTTTATTTGTATAACTTTAGTTGTATACATATTCAATCTTTCATTAAAAAGTGTGAAATCAATGAATACTGTGTGATTTCATGCAAGCTGATTGATACCTTATGGGGCCACAGAAATATAAAGGTCACGATTTGGTCTGGAGACATCATGAATTTACTTAAACTTCAACTATGACATTTTTATTATATTATGTTTTGAATTGAATAATAATTTAAATATTATTTCAGCTATTATAAGTAAGTATTTTACTTGTTTACAATCAACTGGTATATTTATATTATTATATTAAGCTATTATATGACTAGCTCCAAAATATAATAAAAGTGTGCCTGAAAACACAACATTCAGAGAATTTAATACTTCAGATTCGTACTCCTTTGTATGTTTACCAGGCAAAATGTAAATATGACCATGAAATATGAAGGCATTCTTTTCAGAATTTGTAATTACTGTAATCAATGCATATATGTTTGTGCATTTGGAAAAAAATACTTCAAAGGAACATAAGACGTTTATTCACAATAAAGCTACTTGAGCATTCAGGAAAAGACATTAGTACATTCATTTAGTGTTACATGGTTGTTGCTTCAGTGGTATCTCCCTCATAGTTAAGGACTGTTATCTTTGGCTGAGACCTAGTAAGGCATTAACATGTTTAGTTTGAGTAAGCCCTTGTGGGGTTATCTCTTCATCACAAGACAAGCACTGAGAGCTGTGTCTTTTCCTACCTTTTTGAAATTATCTTAGGAATGATACACTTCAGAAAACAAAAGAAATGACAAAAAGTAACCTACTTAGTTGCACAGTGGCAGTTACAATTCAATTGTGCTTTAGATTTTTACAAGTTTTATTAACTTGATGTACTCTGTTTGGTAATTAACAAAAAGGTTAACCTTTTTGAAAAAAAAAGGATGCTTTAATAATGAGCATAGTGCCAGGTATTGGTGGCTTGTACCTGTATTCCTAGCTAGTCAGGAGGCTGAGATCTGAGGATTACAATTCAAAGCCAGACTGGTCAGAAAGGTCCATGATACTCTGACCTCCAATGAACAAGAAAACAGGAAGTAGAGTGGTGACTCATAATGGTAGAGCACTAGCCTTGAGCAAAAGAGCTGAGGGACAGTGCTCAGGCTCTGAGCTTAAGCCCCACAACTGATCAAAATAATAATAACAAGGAGAGCATAGTGTATCCATGTAACAAAACATCATGTTGCCAACTAGATCAATGTGGCAATATCATGTTGATTGATAAAGGAAGATGTTCAAGATATACCATTAGGTGAGAAAGTTATAACATCCTATTCCTGTGTGAGTGTGCTTGGAAGAATTAGGACCATAATGCTAAAAGGTGTTTTTAGTAAGGTATTGCTGCAGTCATCTCTAAAGTTTAATTTTCTCTTTCTGAAATATGCTTTATCAAGAATAAACATAGGGCCGGGCACCGGTGGCTCACACCTGTAATCCTAGCTACTCAGGAGGCTGATCTGAGGATCGTGATTCAAAGCCAGCCTGGGCAGGAAAGTTAGACTCTTATCTCCAATAAACCACTAGAAAAATGGAAGTGGCGCTGTGGCTCAAGCAGTAGAGTGCTCCCCTTGAGCTGTAGAGCGCAGGACAGTGCCCAAGCCAAGAGTTCAAGCCCCACGACTGACCAAAAAAAAAAAAAAAAGAATATACATAGGGTATGTACAGATGTATGTATATGTATATATATATATATATATATATATCCTTGTGTGTATATTATAAATATATATATATATATATATATATATGTTATATATCAGGTGTCAGTGGCTCACATCTGTAATCCTAACTACTTACAAGAGATCAGAAGATTTTAGTATGAAACCAATCTAGGCAGAAAAGTACATGAGAGCCCATCTCTAATTAGCAAGCAAAAAGTAGTGCTTGAAGCATGATGCAAGTGGTAGAGAGCCAGCTGAACAATCAGCCAAGGACCAAGGCTCTGAGATAAAATCCCCCTATATGCATAGTAAATCAAACAACTTCAGTAAGAGAAGGAGAAGTTTTGAGTGTTAAACTATGGTTTTCCAAACTTTAAATACTGTATTATCTCCTGGAAAAGACAAGTAGCTATATAAATAGGCATTTGAATCAAATGGAGTTTTAGGGTTTTGCTTTTTTATTTTAAGTAGACAATTCAGCATAATTGTTAATAGAATAAAATAAATGAATTATTCTACATAATTCAGTAAATTTAATTGTTTTTCTCATTCATATTAATTAATAGTAATAAAAGTTGTACATCTGACAATGACTTATTTCATAGTTATGTTGAAATAGCAAATATCCAGCCACTATTTCCTATCTGCTTTGTTACATCAGAATAAGTGCATAATGTGTTCTGTTACTAATCCCCACAACCATCCTGGAAGGTAGATGCAAGTCATTTGCCCAAGGTTACTCTCTAAGTGATATACTGGGGATTTGAATCTGTCCAACCAATTCTAGGCCAGCTTGGATGTCAGTGGGAATGGGGGAAAGGTCTTGGAACTCTGCAGGTGAAGCATCCTCCTTACTGAAACCATTAGTTGACAGGATGTGCTAGTTCATCCTCCAGAGTTCTCTAGCCTCACCAAGACCAGTTTGATAATATTAGCAATGTGTTATCCTGGAAATACTCTCAAACAAGTAAAATGATTCCAAAGTCTAAATTAAAACTCCAGTGGAGAGCAGAAATACACTAGTATCTTTCTAGGATATGTATTTTTTAACATTCTTTTTGTCTCCATGAAACACAATGTTCAGTCATAACTAAATAATATATCTAGTTGCTATTCTTTTGGGCGTTACTAAAGCAGTTTTGTACACATTTCAGAATAAAGGAGGGTGCTTAGAGTTGGACATTCTCCATCCCCTTCTGACTTCTTTGAGCAGGTTTTAAGACATGTGTAAATCCCTTAAGTTTCATGGCTTTTGAGTCCTTGAAGTTCAGAATGGCAAGTGTGGGAATGCTGGTCCTGTGGCACCACCCCCACCCTGATTTAGAGTCTCATAAAATCTGTCAAAAATGATATCAGGACCCAGTGCAGTCATGCATCCTTTGGGTAAGATGTTTCTATGTTTATATTCAGAACTATCAATCACTCTATATATGGACTCAAGCTTCTCTTTCAGTAGCAATATTTCCATTTGCTGTAAAGATGTACAGGGAGGACTCCGCTGCCTTTGCAGCTCTTACATCAGTGTCAAAATTAGTATATAAAGCATCCATCAACTCTATACACAAGGTGAATTGGTCATGCCTTTTACAAAGGCCTATGTATTTGAGATTTTACTAGGCATATTCAGACATGTTTGGAAGCAAGTAAATTAATAAGTCTCAGGCCATTAGGCATAAGCAAAATAGGAAGAGCAAACAAGGTATGGCCTAATTCTAGGAGAATTTCTGTTTAGAAATTTAAGTGCTTAACTTTAATAATACCAGACTTGTAAGTAAATGGTGGAAATAGGTTCCTTTTCTTTTCAGTGGTGATAAACATAGCAGGCTGTTCACACAAGTTGTGAAATGCTCAGTATTTAATGACCAATTACACATAAGTAGCTAAGCAAGATTAATTCTACTTTCTGCTAACTCATGAAGCAAAAATATATCTCTTAATTATAAATACAATGTATTCACAGAGGAATATTTTCATCACCATAGATTATTTGGTACTTGAGTTATTACAGGTGACAAGTAGTATACTACTGCTGTGTGGTCCTCTTTGTTCAGAAAAAAAAATCTCTTACACTGAAAAGCCATAGCACTCTTGGACTGGTGCTGGTGGCTCAGGCCTATAATCCAAGCTATTCAGGGGGCTAAGATATGAGGATAGTGGTTTGAAACCAGCACAAGCAGAAAAGTCCACAAGACTTATCTCTAATTAAGTAGCAAAAATTTGAAAGTAAAGGTATAGCTCAAGTAGTAGAGTACTAGCCTTGAATGAAAATTCAAATAGAGCACCAAGCCCTGGAGTTCAAGTCCTAGTCCTAGCACAAACTTCCACACACAAAGTAGCCATAGAACTCTAAAAGAAGATGGCAGAGCTACAGAGTCTGTTACAAATATGTGATCTGTGTGTTTGATCCATTGGGATGCATAGCTTTATTATGACATAGTAAAAGAACAGCATAAAGTTTGGTCATCAAAACTTCAGTGTCTTCATAAAGGTTGAGTCTCTTTGGAGAAATACTCATAGCAAAGCATTTAACATTTTTCTGCCCCCAAATGTCTCCTGTTTCTGTCTCCATTTTGTAACAGATACAAAGTGAGAATCCTATCCCCAGGCCAAAGAGATTATCTGCTTTTTGTAAAATATTATACTTTGATTAATATAGCATCATAGTCATTGCTCCTGATTAATGTATAGGATAATATTGAACCACTTCTACTGATTGGCATTTATATCATGATTTATTCCTTGAGTAAATTCCAAACGAATTAGGTAGACTAGTTTCTAAATTTCATCCAATTGTCTCAGGGAGGGTGTCATGTGGAGCATCTCAAGGTCATCCTTATTTTATCCACTGAGAGCACAGAGTCTGCCTGCACATGTGTTCAATGAATTATTCAGAAAATTAAATCAATTAGGAAAATAATATTTGTGCAAGTAACTCTGTGTATGAATTTTATTTCTTCATTATTACCATCAACAATTTTATATTTATCTATCTCCTCTTGATAGAAAAGAATTAGGAGGGTTTATTGCTCATAAGCTCCAACTAGACAAGGCTCTGACAGATTCTAATCGGTGATGTGACACAGAACATTAAACATGCACTTAGCCTTGTTCCCATGAAACTAATTTAATCATTAGGTGATAGCCATTAGAAAACTGACCAAATGGTGTGAACTTAAGTTATGAGCTTACTAGTGATCTAATTTCCCTTCATTTGCTAGTTTTTCGCTTCTTCTCATCCTCCCCATGGAACGATGTGAAGCAGTTGTTAAGCATAATGACACCCTACTTAGGAATGGCATTAATCTAGCCTCCCTGAGACTATCATTGAAAATACGTATAGTGTGCTCTGTGGCACTGAATATTTCTCAGAATACCTATGACTAGGTTTTCCTTATGTGGCCTTAGTTCATTGCCTCTAAACCTACATGCCTGATAAAAATATTCAGTGTCAGAGCTCAAGCCAAACCATTGGAGGGGGAGCATATTTCCCAGTGCAGGAATGCCAGCTGATCCCATAGCAGCAAGAACTTGATCTCTCCCACTTTTGGGGGTGGTGGGGGTTGAGTCAGTCATGGGGCTTGAACTTAGGGCCTAGGTGCTGTTCCTGAGCTCTTTTGTTTGAGGCTAGTGCTCTACCACTTTGAGCCACAGCTCTATTTCCAGTTTTCTGATGGTTAATTGGACCTAAGAGTCTTAGAGCCTTTCCTGCCTGAGCTAGCCCCTAGAGTATATTCAGATGGTACACATTATTAACATGCAAGTAACACAGGCAAACAAGTGGAAGAATGAATGAATGAGTACTGGACAGTCATAGATTCCACTGATGTATATCTAGCACTTATTCTTTATGAATCTTTTTTCCCCACTGGCCTCAGAGAGTTAGTTTACTAGAATCTTAAAACTCTGATTTATATTATCACTGAAAATCACAAAGGATTTTCGAGTCTTGTTTCAAGCTGGTCTTAAGAAAGCAACAACAAAAATTTCAGATTTTCTTCTCAACAGTTCAGCAATTGAAAAAAAAAAAAAAGACATTGTAGTATTGGTTTATGATGGGATTTTTGAGAATTTTCCTTTAAGACATTGTAATGAAATTTTTTGAGAATTTTCCCTTTTTTCTGTTTAAAAGGCAAAATTAATTTTATTCAGAGTCTCAATGAGCAGGCTCTTATTATCAGGGAGGAAGATTGTCAACAATGCTTCTTGCTCTTGGTCTTGTGTAGGAATCCATAAGGAATCTTGTTACCATGCAGAGTCTGACTCAGTCACCTGGGCAGGTCCTGAGAATCTGCATTCCACCAAGTTTCCATGTGATACCACACCTGTGCCCTTCACTTAAAAAATCAGACACATATTAGTTATACAAAGGGAGTTTCCTTGTGGTCTCTCTACACCTAAGCATAATGTAACTATTCTCAATCCATCACTCTCTATTATCCGCTTCCTAAAACAATTTCAACTGCTTTAATGTTCCTATCTTCATGCCTACAAACAAACTACATTGACTGTAGTTGTCCTCATGCGAAATTTTCTTAAGACGCAAAGAAGGCTTGCATTTCTAAAAGTCTCAATCTTTTGAGACTTTAATCAAAGCTTTAATCATGGCACCCCACCAGTGGCAGTAAATTATACTTAGAGAAAGACCATTCTTAGTGTTATTCATAAGCCACTAATTTCAGATAGTAAGATGACTAATTTCAAAGGAAGATCCCTTTTCTTAATAGATCTGATCTTTTCTGTGACTTTAATACTATACATTAAAAACACTCTCAGTTATATTTCTGGTACCTCTGTCACCATAATTATTTTAGGCACTTAAAATACATGCCTGAACTGCTGTAATGTCATTGTCTTGTTTTGGTATGGGGCACTGGACTTTGGGTCTTTCATTTTCTGGAAGGTTCTCTACTACTTGACCATACCCCCAGCTCTTTTTCTTTTGATTACTTTTCACATTTTGTTGAGATAACCTGGACTGTGATCCTCCTATTTATGTTTACACAATAGCGGGCATGACAATTGTGTATCAGCATCCCTTTTGTATTTGTTGAGTAAGGATCTCATGCACCCTTTGGCCCAAGTTGCCTCTGAATCATATCTCTACTAATTTCAGCCTCCCAGGTAGCTATGATGATAGGCTTGATCCATGTTGACCAGCTCACTTCAATGTCAACTAGCATTCCTTGCTTTCAGTTTAGAAATGTAAACTATGTTAAAAAATTGGATTATTATCTCAATATTTCATTTTGGTTCCACCACTATCCAGCTTGGAGACTACTGAATCTTTTCAGTACCTTCAGTATGCCATTGTAATGGACTACAAGTACAATGGCATGTAGTGTGTTTCTTTACTATCTGTTTTTTCACACTGTACCCTTATACCTCCACTGCCTCTGTCTATTTCTTGTCTCTATCAAAGTTATTAGCACCTCTAGTTTACTGAAGCTCATTTGATATCATGATACATTTTGACTCTTGAGGAAGAAACCTCATTATCTCCAGAACAGTGAATATGGAAGACAAAACGTGACAGATTTTTTGGTAAAAAGAATAAACAGACGAGCAAAAAGAGAGCTCTTCAGCATTTCACAATCGTCAGTAAGAGAATAATGTATCAGAATCTACAGGAAGTGAGGCAGTTCATTACCAAAAAGGTGAAAAATATTTATGAAGCATCACTCTCCTGATTCAAAGGTGTGATTGCAAGGTGGGCATTTTTTGTGGGCATTTTGTGGCACACCTCTGTAATTCATTCCCTCACTCATGGGTGCTGCAGCAGGAGAGTCCTGACTTTGAGGCCAGCCTGGACTAATTAGTATGGGAAAACAAAATAAAACCCGGGGACTGGTGGCTCATACCTGCTATCTTAGCTACTTAAGAGGCTGAGATCTGAGGATAATGGGTCAAACTAGCCTAGGCAGAAAAGCCTATGAGACAGGCACCTTCAATTAATCATCATAAAACCTGAAATGAAGGTGTGACTCAAGTGATAAAGTACAGATCCTAAAATACCAACACACATAGACCAACAAAAGGATGGTATATTTAAGAGTCCAAATATGTAACTCCTCTGAACAGCTAATAACCTATTTATCATAATGAATACCAGGAAGTAGAGACATATTTTTCAGGGGAGAGAGCAAATGTGGGGAAGACAGAAATGGAGAGAGAAAGGGTGAGCAAATGTAGTCATTATGTTCAATGTACATTATGTAGAAATGAACTGTGTATTTTGAGGCTAGGTACTGGGGAGAGATAATGTGGAAGAACAATGGAAGGAATGATATTGACCAAGAAGCACTATGCCAGTAACCTGACTTACAGATCTGTAACCTTATTATACAGCTACTTCATAATATTTTTTTAAATCTTAAACTAATACAGTGCCTAGTTATCTTCCATGTCTTGGAATACACTGATTAAAAGATAAGAACAACTTCAAATGATTTCAAATAACTCAGAAAATGCTAGGGAGCAACTTCTTTGAGGTGTAAAAACTTACAGGCTATGTAATGAATGTGCATACAAAGTTCAATAGTCTCATACTGTGTCCTCAATAATTGTATTGAGTTGGTGGACAGACAATACTCTCAAGTCCCTTTCCAGAATCTTCCAAAATCTTCCCTTCATTCACAATTTCCAGAAGCCATACTTCTTACATCCCACACTGCCTTTTCTACCTCCTTGAGTGGTGCATTTAAAAAACTTGTGCTTTAAAAAAACATGTGCTTTCTTTTAAATCATCTTTAGTTATACAAAGCATTTTCCATTTAACAACAGTTTATGAATTTAATGCATCTTGATCAATGTCATCCCTTTCAACATCCTAGCCCATCCCTTCCATTGCTGTCCCTTCTCTTACTCTTCTTAATTTTGTAGGATACATATTGAATTGTTGACTGCATTCTCCCTTCTTGTCAGTGGCAGTTAACAGAGGGAAGTATTCATTTGCAGATTCTGTTACTAATTGAAAGCAACACCTAATTGTATGATTTGTTTCTATCTCTGGTACCTGTGAAAGACGATCTTGCTCATAATGGGTGAATGATGATTGCTTTTTATAATTGATAGATAAAATGCAACAAAGTTTATAGATTGTAAAATCGTAACTGCTGCACTTGAGGAATTAGGATAAGAGTTTTAATGAATAGATTTCAACTGTTGTAGTTTATTCCTAAATTGGCTGCTATAAGTTTTAACTGAGAAATTGCAAAGACTTAATTGTCTACTGGATTTCAGAGAATAGAGTATTGCATAATTAACTGGAAATGGATTCTAATTTTGTCACAGATGACAAATCTATAGTATAGCATATGCCATGCCATTAATGTCTTTTCAAATGTGTCTTTCATCTAGGTCCATAACATTTGGCCAGTTAGAGAGACCGGGGTAATTAAAGGTTAAGAGTTTTCCTGCTCTAAAATCATGGCTAGTTAAACTCAGTTAGATAAAGCACATGGTTAATAAGGCCATTGCCAAGTCTCATCCTCTTTGTGATTCAGGTACTTTTCATCGGCTTCTTACCCAAAGACTGGACACCAATCCTGCCTTCCAACTCCCAAGGCGTGCTTTGCTGGGGGTAGATCAGGAAACTAAAAATTCAAAGCACATATTCTATAACTGTCTTCTTTAATGATTTATTTAGAATCTATTCTAATGTTTTGAAGTGTGTACCTGGGGGCCTAACCCTCTATTTGAACCTGTGAGATAAAGGATGTAAACTCTCCCTGCTCTGGCAAGATTCTAGGCTGGTTTCTTTTAAAGATCTCCAATTCCCTACACTTCTTTTGACTAGGATTGTAGGATTTCTCTTTCTCTGATTTCTTAGCTTGATGGAGTTTGAGAGAAACCAAACAGCCTAAGACAAAGACATGTAGACTATTCTCGGAATATTGTTATGTATTTTTTTTTGTGGAAAGCACATAAATATTTCAAATTTTTGAACTCAGAGACTTATACTTGCTAGGCATGCCCTAGTCCTTTCTAACTTTAGTTATTTTTCTGGCCTAGGTTGGCCAGATACTCCCTCTATGTCTCCTCAGTAGATGGGCTAACAGGTCCACACTACCAACCCAAGCCTCATATTTTAATTCATCCCACACCTTATCTTCCTTTGATTTTTTAAAAATAAGTTTACAGAGGGGTTACAGTTACATGAGCAAAGAAATGAGTACATTTCTTATCAAGCATTGTTGACTCCTACTTGGTTTTTCCCTACCCTCCCATCTCCACAACTACAACTACACACCGCCCCCCTCCCCGGCCAAAATTGTAAAGTTTGTTTTTCAACATAGTGTCGTGTACATCTCATTGTTGCAATGGGTCAACCTGTATCCCTATTTAAACATTTTGTTTTTTCCATTCTCCTCCCCAAATTATGCCAACATCACATACAGTGAAAACAGGTTATACCGTGGGAGCGGGACATACAAAGCAACAACAACAACAAAAATCACATGGTACCCTATAAATACCTTAAAAACAATAGCAAGAAAGAAAGAAAAAACACTTGTGTTCCTATCTTGGGGCTGGAGGGGATGCAGCCAAAAGGGAATCCTACTGCATTGTTGGTGGGAGTGTAAACTTGTTCAACAACTCTGGAAGTAATATGGAGGTTCCTCAAAAGACTCCACATAGAGTTTCCCTATTGCAAGCTCGAGCTTAGTCCTCTGTACACTCTGACTTTTGGGCATTTTCCCAAATGATCACAAACAAGACCACACTAAAGCTACCAGCACAACTATGTTTATTGCAGCATTATTTACCATAGCTAAGATATGGAACCAATCCAGATGCCCATCAGTCGATGAATGGATCAAGAAATGTGGTGTGTATGTATGTATGTATGTATGTATGTATGTATCTGTCTGACTGTCTATCTATCTATCTATTTATCTATCTATCTGTCTGTCTGTCTGTCTGTCTGTCTGTCTGTCTGTCTGTCTGTCTGTCTATCTAGCTATAAATCTATATATACAATGGAATTCTGTGCCTCCATCAAAAAGAATGACATCGAAATGGAAAGACTTGGAAAAAAATTATATTAAGTGAAGTAAGCCAGGCCCAAAGAAACATAGGGCCCCTGGTTTCCCTTATTTGCAATAACTAGTATATGTCTGGGACAAGTATAAAAGGTCAAAAGCTATGTACATATGACCAGATGAGATGAAGTTAAGCAAAATGAACCCTTTGATTTTCTTTTTTTTAACCCAGGGTCTCATGTGTGGTCCAGGTTGGCCTTAATTTCATAATCTTCTCTCTCAGCCTCCCCAGTGCTGTGCTAGACAAGAGTAAACCACCATACCCAGCTAAAACCATGTAATTAAAAACAAAAACATTTCTGTAATCCTAGCTATAGAAGAGGCTGAGATCTGAGGATCACGGTTCAAAGCCGGCCCGGGCAGAAAAGTCTGTGAGACTCTTTTTTTTTTAATTTTTAATTTTTATTTTTTGTGAACATACTGTACAGAGGGGTTACAATTACATGGGCAAGATAATGAGTACATTTCTTTTTTTTTTATTTTTATTTTTTAATTTTATTTTATTTTATTTGAGAACATACTGTACAGAGGGGTTACAATTACATGGGCAGGATAATGCATACATTTCTTACCAAGCATTGCAGCCTCCTCCTTTGTTTACCCTTCACCTCCCTTCCCAGCCTCTCCCCTCCCCCCCACCCAATCATACCCCCCCTTCCCCCCCTCCGACATTGTAAAGCTGGTTTTGACATGACATTTTGTACTTCTCATTGTTGCAACAGGTCCACCTGAATCCTTAAACGATTTGTTTGTCCCCATCTCCTCCACATGTTATACTGACATCAAATATAGTGAAAGCAGGGGTTACACTGTGGGGGAGGGACATACAAAGCAACCAAGAAATAATCTTATAAATGCGTTAGAAACACATGCATGAAAGAAACAAAAACATTAAAATACATATTTGAGGGTTCGTTTTCCTAACATCACATTCTCTGACTTTTTCCGCTTGACTCATACCTATACTAGATATTGCAAATAAGGGAAACCATGGGACCTATGTTTCTTTGGGTTTGGCTTACTTCACTTAATATAATTTTTTCCAAGCCTTTCCATTTCCTAACAAATGGGGCAATGTCATTCTTTCTGATGGAGGCATAGAATTCCATTGTGTATATATACCACATTTTCTTGATCCATTCATCTACTGAGGGGCATCTGGTTTGGTTCCATATCTTAGCTATGGTAAATAATGCTGCAATAAACATAGTTGTGCTGGTAGCTTTAGTGTGGTCTTTTTTGTAAACATTAGGGTAAATACCCAAAAGTGGGATTGCTGGGTCATAGGGGAGTTCTATGTGAAGTCTTTTGAGGAACCTCCATACTGCGTTCCAAAGTGGTTGAACAAGTTTACATTCCCACCAACAATGAAGTAAGGTTCCTTTCTGTCCACATCCCCTCCAGCATCTGTTGTTGTTAGAGTTCTTGATTGTTGCTGTTCTAACTGGAGTGAGGTGATATCTCAATGTTGTTTTGATTTGCATTTCTTTTATGGCTAGGGATGTTGAACATTTCTTCATGTGTCTATTGGCCATCCTTCTTTCTTCTTCAGAGAAGCTTCTCTTTAAGTCTTTCGCCCACTTACTTATTGGGCAGTTGCTTCTTTGAGGATTTGTTGTTGGGTGGTTTAATTTTTTGAGTTCCAAGTATATTTTAGATATGAGACCCTTGTCCGTTGTATGGCTAGTAAAGATCTTCTCCCATTCCGTGGGCTTTCTATTGATCTTGCTAGCTATGTCATTTGCCCTGCAGAAGCTCTGCAACCTTATACAATCCCATTTTTCCAACCTTTCTTTGATTTGTTGTGTTTCCGGGTCTCTATTCAGAAAATTTCGGCCTGAGCCAAGGAGACCCAGGGTTTCTCCTATTCCATCCTGTAATGTTTTCAGAGTGTCTGCTTTGAGTTCAAGGTCTTTGATCCATTTGGAGTTGATTCTGGTGCAGGGTGATATATAAGGATCTAGCTTTAGTTTTCTACATGTAGTTAACCAGTATTGCCAGCACCATTTACTGAAGAGGCTGTCTGTCTTCCATTCTATTGTTTTAGCTCCCTTATGGAAGATTAGATGGCTATAGGTCTGTAGGTTCATTTCTGGGTTTTCAATTCTATTCCATTGGTCCTGAGGTCTGTTCTTATGCCAATACCAAGCTGTTTTGATTACTATGGCTTTATAGTAGAGTTTGAAATTTGGTATTGATATTCCTCCAGCAGTGTTCTTTCCGTTGAGGAGCGTTTTTGCTATTCGGGGTCTTTTATGAATTCCATATGAATTTTTGGATTGCCTCTTCTATTTCCTTGAAGAATGAGGGTGGAATTTTGATAGGTATTGCGTTGAATTTGTAGATAGCCTTGGGAAGTATTGCCATTTTCACGATGTTAATCTTTCCAATCCAGGAGCATGGGAGGTTTTGCCATTTTTTAAGTTCTGTGTTGATTTCCTTTTTCAAGATTTTAAAGTTTTCATCATAGAGGTCCTTCACTTCTTTAGTTAATTCCTAGGTATTTTATTTTTTTGTGGGGCTATTACAAATGGAGTTGCTTTCCTAATTTCAGCCACACTTTTCTCATTGTTGGCATACAGAAAAGCCATTGATTTTGGGGGGTTAATTTTATAATCTGCTACTTTGCCAAAGTTTTGAATCAGCTTGAGTAATTTGGGAGTGGAGTCTATGGGATTCTTTAAATACAAGATCATGTCATCTGCAAAGAGGGAGAGTTTTATTTCTTCTTTCCCTATTTGGATCCCCTTTATGTCTGCGTCTTGTCTTATTGCTGTAGCTAGGCATTCTAATACTAGATTGAAGAGAAGTGGAGAGAGTGGGCAACCTTGTCTTGTTCCTGAGTTAAGAGGAAATGGCTTTAGTTTTTCACCATTGAGTATAATGCTGGCTGTAGGTTTGTCATATACAGACTTTATTGTATTGAGGAATGTTCCATGGATTCCTAATTTTTCCAAAACCTTCATCATAAAGGGGTGTTGGATCTTGTCGAATGCTTTTTCTGCGTCTATTGAGATAACCATGTGGTTCTTATTGTTGCTCCTGTTGATGTGATGAATAATATTAATTGATTTGCGTATATTGAACCAGCTTTGCATCCCTGAAATGAATCCTGTTTGATCGTGGTGTATGATTTTTTGGATGAATTGTTGAAGTCGGTTGGCCAAAATTTTGTTGAGAAGTTTTGCATAAATGTTCATCAAAGAAATAGGTCTATAGTTCTCTTTCTTTGATGAGTCCCTGCCTGGTTTTGGGATGAGGGTTATGATGGCTTCATAGAATGTGTTCAGTAGTGAGCTTTCTCTTCCAATTTCATTGAAGAGTTGGAGGACAATTGGTGTGAGCTCTGCTTTGAAGGCCTTGTAAAATTCCGCTGTAAAACCATCTGGTCCTGGACTTTTCTTAGCTGGGAGGTCTCTTATTGCTGTTTCTATTTCAATGCTTGATATGGGCCTGTTAAGATAGTTTAACTCATCTTGGTTTAGTTTTGGCATGTCAATATTTGCTAGGAAGAGGTCCATTTCTGTCAAGTTCTCAAACTTATTAGCATACAGTTTTGAGAAGTATTCCCTTATAATGTTCTGAATCTTGGTTGTTTCCGTGGTGATGTTTCCATTCTCATCTCTGAGTTTATTAATTTGGGTGTGTTCTCTTCTTTTTCTGATAAGATTTGCTAAGGGTCTGTCAATTTTGTTGAGTTTTTCGAAGAACCAACTCTTTGTTTTGTTGATTCTTTCTATAGTTTTTTTGGATTCTAATTCATTTAATTCTGATTTAATTTTGATTATTTCTTTCCGTCTACTGGATTGGGGTTTATCTTGCTGCTCTTTTTCAAGGAGGTTTAGATGTGTCATTAAATTGTTAGTTTCAGATCTCTCCAATTTGTTGGTGTAGGAGCTCAGAGCTATAAACTTGCCTCTGAGTACTGCCTTTGCTGTGTCCCAGAGGAGCTGGTATTTTGTGTGTTCATTTTTATTGAATAGGATGAACATTTGAATTTCCTTTCTAATCTCTTCCATGACCCACTCATGACTCAGCAGTGTGTTGTTCAGCCTCCATGTGATACCGGACTTTCTTTGGTGGCTTTTGGTGTTGAGTTCTAATTTTATTCCCTTGTGGTCAGAGAGAATGCAAGGTATAACTTCAATGTTTCTGAATTTAGACAAGTTTGCTTTGTGGCCTAAAATGTGGTCTATTTTAGAAAACGTTCCATGTGCTGCTGAGAAAAACGTGTATTCTGATGCTGCTGGGTGAAATGTTCGGTAAATGTCTGTTAAGTCTAGTTGATCTATGCAGCTGTTTAGATCTGCGGTTTCTCTGTTGAGTTTTTGCCGAGTTGATCTATCTAGTGGGGAGAGTGGTGTGTTAAAATCCCCAACAATTAATGTCTTTGGATCTATATGTGATTTGAAGGAAAGTAGTGTTTCTTTGATAAATTTGGGTGCTCCATTGTTTGGCGAATAGATATTTAGAATTGTAATATCCTCCTGAAGGAGAGATCCTTTAATTAGTATGTAGCAACCTTTTTTATCTCTTTTCACGAATTTTAATTTGAAGTCTATTTTATCTGATATTAGGATTGCAACTCCCGCCTGTTTATGCGGTCCGTTTGCTTGGTAGATTTTGTTCCAGCCTTTAACATTGAAAATGTGTTTTTACGGGCAAGATGTGACTCCTGCAGGCAGCAGATAGAAGGGTCTTGTTTTTTAATCCAACTAGACAGTCTATGTCGTTTAATTGGAGAGTTCAGTCTGTTAACATTAAGAGATAGGACTGAGAGGTATTTGGGAGTTCCTGCCCTGTTATCCACCTTCTTGGGGGCTGCGAAAACTGGGTTCTTCCTATGGTTCTTGGATTCTCAGTTTGGGTACAGTTTCTTGGCCTTTATTGCGGTCTTGTTGGTTTTCTATGTGTAGGACATCTTTAAGAATCTTTTGTAGGGCTGGTTTGGTGGAGATGTATTGTTTCAATTTTTCTTTGCTATGGAAGGTTTTTATTTGGCCTTCAGTTATGAAGGAGAGTTTAGCTGGGTACAGTATTCTTGGTTGATAGTTGTTTGTTTTTAGGGCATGGCATACATCATTCCAGGCTCTTCTTGCTTTGACTGTCTCTGCTGAGAAATCTGAGGTGATTCTAATTGGTTTCCCTTTATAAGTGATTACCCTTTTCTCTCTGACAGCTTTAAGGATCTTTTCCTTGTTCTGAGTTGATCCTGTGTGGATTATAATGTGGCGGTGGGATGTCCTATTCTGGTCTGGTCTATTTGGGGTTCTAAAGGCTTCTTGTATCTGGACAGGCCAATCTTTTTGCATGTTTGGGAAGTTCTCTGCTAGGATCCTGTTAAACAAATTTCCTAGACCATTAACTTCTGTTTCTAGGTGTTCCTCTACACCCATTGTCCTTAGATTAGGCCTTCTGATGGTGTCTTCCAGGTGTTGGATAGATCTATCATATTTCTTGGACTTGTCTTGGATGGTTGTATGTTCTTTCTCTATACTATCTAGGCTGTCTTGAATCCCTGAGATTCGATCTTCTGCATGGTCTAACCTGCTGTCAAGACTCTCTACTTTGTTTTTTTATCTCTTTTCCTTCTAGTTGGTCAGCTTTGATGGCTTCAAGTTCTTTGTTGAAGCTCTGTTTTAGGTCTTGTATGAATTTCTTTACTTCCTTAATTTGGTGTTCAGTGTTTGTCCTCAAATCGCTTAGTTGATTGGTTATGGTTTCTTTGGGCTCCCATTCCTTCTGTTGGGTTCCATTCAGCATTCCCTTTGTGGTCTCCCTGACTTCCTTCAGCTCTTTGTTAATGGATTCCATGAATGCCTTTAGTGATCTTTGTATGTTCTCTATCTGGTCTCTCAATTCCTGTATTACTCTTTGATTAGCTTCCTCCCGTTCGTGGGATTCCTGCAGATCTCTTTGAGTGTTCTCAGCCTGCTCATGCCATTCCTCCCTTTCTCTTTGAGTATTCTCAAGTTGTTCACGCAAATCCTGTATCAGTTTTTGAGTAGCTTCCTCACGCTTATGATATTCCTGTATAAATTTCTGGGATGCCTCCTCTCTCTCCCTATCACGCTCATACAGAGTCTTTTGTACGTTGTCAAACTTTTCATTTATCATGTTTGCCACCAGTGTTTGTAGAGCTGTTTGGGAACTCTCCTCTGGATTATTCATTATCTCTTCTAACCCCTGATTATCAAGATTGGGAATTGAGATACCCGAATTTGCCATTTTTCTTGTGTTTTTCCGACTTACTCTGCCTATTTGAGATGAAGATAGCACCAGTTTTGTGCTAGAACACTATCTTAAGGCAACCATCAACCAAAGTTTGCATTTGTACAGTCAATAGTCTACAGATACAATCTAGTTCAACAGATACATCTATTGGACATCAAACAACTATATGTTAAAGGGCTTCGAACCGCAGAGAAGAATTTGGAAAACCAGAAATTATTAGGGTTAGGGAGAGATGTGGGTAAAAAATAGGAATAGATTGGTGTGGGGAGGCACAGGGAGAGTTAACTATGTCCTAATCACAATGCAGGAAATAGGTTGGGTAGGATGCAAGTAGAGAGAGAAAGAAAAGGAAGAAAGGGAAAGGGGAATGAAAAGAGACCAGAAAAAAAAATAGAAACGTAAAAATTAAAGTTATTTTAGAGATTAAAAGACCATCTATTTATAGAGGAATATGAATATGTTGAGAGAAAGGGAGGGACATAGAGGAGATGTGAAAAACTTTAAAAAAATGCTTAAAATATTATATAGGTATAAAGAGGTAGTACTGCTATTAATGAATTTAAGTCTCAGAGGTTTTGAATTGAGTAATAAGTTTGTGGATTAAGTGTGTACACAATGGGGGATAGGGTCTACTGGTTAACTACGGGTTTATCTGAGGATGTGCAGGACAAGAGTTAAGTCATATAAAGAAGAACAAAGAGGACAAGATGGAAAGGATAGGAAAGTGAGAAGAAAAGATCAGAAATTCAGTAGAGCTAGACAAAAAACAAAAAGATAATTAAGAATGAAAGAAAAAGAGAAAGAAGACAAGAAAAGAAAGGAAAACACACATTCACATATTCCTAAAATAAAAATTATAAGAGGAGAAAGAAAAAAAAAAAAGTTAATGGAAAACAATTATTTTTTCAGAAGAGGCAAAAATTAAAGATTAATAAAAGTTTTAGAAAAGCAAAAAAAAATTTTTTTATATATATAAGGTAACAAAAGACGGAAAAAAAAACAAAACAAAAAAAAGAAAAAAGAAAAGAAGAAGAAGAAGAAAAAAAAAAGTTCTTTGATTTTTTTTTTTTTTTTTGGGAGGGGTGGGAAGAGTCCTGTATCTCCCTTTTGTCTGTAACCAGAGTCTGGTTGGAGTCTCTGGTCAGCTTGAGGTCCTGTGGCTTGATTGGTTTCTTAAGTGAGTTTGTTGGAACAGGCAGAAAAATGCTCTGCTTTACCCAAGATTTTGAGATCCCCCTCCCAGGTTAGTTTACTGGGAGGGTGATCTGCTTTGAGAATCACAAAAGAGGGGGATGCAGTGATGAGGCTAGGTTCTGGGTAGAGTTGAGGCCTTTCTACAAACAGTAGCTTTTCCCTGGGGCTATTTTGTGAAAAAAAACTCACAGCACCCAGCCTGGAGCCATTCTCAGGGTTTCTGTTTTTCAATTGATTGTGGTGGCTGCTAGAGGGAGGGGCAGCCTCTGGCTCTGGTTACCAGGTGAGGAGAGCCACTCCAATGGCTGGCGCCTGAGCTGGGTGACTTTTCCCTGGATGGAACTGAGTCTGGCAGGTCACTTCTCCGTTAAGTTCTTGTGACCTGCTAAATGACTCGTTTTATTCCAAGGCCTGAGCTGGAGCTAGCCGCTCCTCCGAGCTTTGTCGGTATCCAAGATGGAGATCACCGGTGCTGGGGGGGGGAGGGGTGGCCTTCCCTCCTCTGCTCCCAGAGAAGGAGTGAGGATGTCGGGCTTCTACTCACGCCGAGTCTTGGATCCTGGGTCGTCTCTGGTCTGCAAAGTGCAGGATGAAGTTGTCCGCTCCTTGTCGGTTCTTGCTGGTGTTGAGTAGAATCCGCTCGTCCGCTGCGTCTGGCTCCTTCGTCCCAGACTGTGTCTCAGGTATGCCTCCGCGGCGGTGGTTGCTGCCGCGACCCTGCCGCCGCAGCAGCAGCTGCTGGCAGGCGCTCAGATGTGTCTGCTTGGCTTCCCCTCTCTTGACTAACTCTCTGTCCTGTGATGGCACACTTGGTGTGATTCTCTGGCTTGGGACTGTTCACTGGAACTCTGAAACTGTTTTCTATGCAAGAGCTTGTTCAGATTCCAGCTTCTCCTCCGCCATCTTCCCGGAACTCCATGAGTACATTGCTTATCAAGTATTGCAGCCTCCTCCTTTGTTTACCATTCACATCCCTTCCCAGCCTCTCCTGGCCCCCCCCCCACCAAATCCCCCCCTCCCCCGCACCAAAGTTGTAAAGTTCATTTTCAACATGACAACTTGTACTTCTCATAGTTGCAACGGGTCCACCTGTATCCTTAAACGACTTGTTTTGCCCCATCTCCTCCACAAATTATACCGACATCAATTATAGTGAAAGCAGGGGTTTTACTGTGGGGGAGAGACATACAAAGCAACAAAGAAATAATCTTATAAATGAGTTAGAAACAAATGCATGAAAGAACAAAACATTAAAATATATATCTAAGGGTTCATTTTCCTAACATCACATTATCTGACCTTTTCTGCTTGACTCATACATATACTAGATATTGCAAATAAGGGAAACCATGGGACCTATGTTTCTTTGGGCTTGGCTTACTTCACTTAATATAATTTTTCCCAAGCCTTTCCATTTCCTAACAAATGGGGCAATGTCATTCTTTCTGATGGAGGCATAGAATTCCATTGTGTATATATACCACATTTTCTTGATCCATTCATCTACTGAGGGGCATCTGGTTTGGTTCCATATCTTAGCTATGGTAAATAATGCTGCAATAAACATAGTTGTGCTGGTAGCTTTAGTGTGGTCTTGTTTGTAAACATTTGGGTAAATGCCCAAAAGTGGGATTGCTGGGTCATAGGGACTCTTATCTCCAATTAACCACTCGAAAACGGGAAGTGGTGCTGTGGCCCAAGAGATAGAGTGCTTGCCTTGAGCTGAAGAGCACAGGGACAGCTCCCAGTCCTAGGGTTCAAGCCCCACTACCCACAAATGTAAATAAATAAATAAATAATAAATAAATTCTGTTAATGGTGTGAGAGACCAGGTTAATAGCATGAAAAAAGAGTATTGGGAATGTCACATTATTGCAGTTTTACTCATGTGTGTGTGTGTGTGTGTGTGTGTGTGTGTGTCTTTGTCAGTCTGTCTGTCTGTCTGTGTGTTATACAGACACAGGGGCGTGAGCTCGGGACCTAGAGGTCTTTTCTAAGCTTTGCTTCTCAAGGCTTGCTCTGACTGATGTACCTAGTTTCAGATGCCCCCTCACAGACCACCAGAAACCACGATCAATGCAAACAGCAAAGAGTCGTTTATTGCAAGCTCGAGCTTGGTCCTCCGTGCACTCCGTAACCGGTGATGCCAAGAGGCCCCCAGCACAAAATTAGCACAGCTTTTATAGTATTAAACAAGTTCACAAGTTTAGGGGGTTTCCACACAAGCAAGTTCAGAGGGTTTCCAAACAGGCAAGTTCACAAGTTCAGGGGGTTTAAGTCCTCCCTGACTGTGCTTCTCTTTTTCTGATGGAACACCTGGGCAACTGTTCTGTTCCTTAAGGTTGGGTAGGGTTGGGGGCAACCTGCGGTTTTTCTGAGAACTATTTTTTTCTTTGGCAGCACAGCTCTCTTTGGGGGTTACTCTGAGCGCAGCACAGCTGAAGGGGCTTGATCTTAAAATAGAGTTACTTTAGCTCTTCACTGACACTTTGAGCCACAGCTCTACTTCTGGCTTTTTGATGGAGGTTAAGATTTTCACAGATTTTCTGACCCAGGCTAGCTTCAAGCCACAATCCTTGAATCTCAGCCTAGTAAGTAGCTAGCATTACAGATGTGAGCCATCAACGCCCAGCCATTTTTTTTTTTTTTAATAAGTGGAAGACTAGTTGACAATATTGCATATGCCCTTGTGGAGTAGTGACTTTCAGTTGTCACAGGATTAAGGACACATTCTGGACAATGGAATGATCGTTAGTTACTTGGTGCAGTCGAAGTGTTAAGTAACAAGCAATCAAGAAGGGAAAGGAGTCTTAGGCTCCTATTGTCATGACTACCAGACAAGTAGATTGTATTTCATGTGCAAAAATGTCTATTTGGCATAAAAACAAGAAAAGTGAATGTCTAAAAACATCTATTACCCTTTGAATGCTTAAGTTAGAGAACTAAAACACTGCATTTCAAAAGCTGATTATGACTCACATTCTTACTTTTTTTCAAGAGGAATGATTCTAGATATTCAAATTCGAATCTGGTGATTTCTTTTGGAAATTGGGGAAGAGGAATTCCATTGAAGGGTAGCAGAAGGTATGGAATCAAAGTCTAGGTTGTGAAGAAGGTTTCATGTCCAGAGGAAAATAACAGACATATAAAAAATGTTTTCATGAGTTTATATGTATTTTTTATTGTGAAAATACCGTACAGAGGGGTTACAATTACATGAGCAAGGTAACGAGTATATTTCTTATCAAACATTGTTGCCTCCTCCTTTGTTTCCCATTACCATACCTTCCCATCTCTGCCCCCACTCACCAAAGTTGTAAAGTTCATTTTTTGACATAACATCTTGTACATCTCATTGTATCCCTATTTAAACAATTGTTTTTTCCCTTCCCCTCCACAAATTATGCCAACATCAAATACAGTGAAAACAAGGGTTATACCGTGGGGGAGGGGACATACAAAGCAACAAAGAAATATCTAATAAATATGTTAGAAACAATAGCAAAAAAGAAAACTTTCATGGGTTTATATTTTATGTCATGTCAGTAGTTGGTAAAACTGACCAATATAATGATTTAAAAGTAATTAGAAGCCAGGTGCTGGTGGCTCACGCCTGTAATCCTAGCTACTCAGTAGGCTGACATCTGAGGATCATGGTTCAAAGCCAACCTGGGCAGGAAAGTCCGTGAAACTCTTATTTCCAATTAAAAAAAAAAAAAAAAAAACCACCAGAAAACCGGAAGTGGTGCTGTAGCTCAAGTGGTAGAGTGCTCGCCTTGAGCTGAAGAGCTGAGGGACAGTGCTCAGGCCCAGAGTTCAAGCCCCATTACTGACAAAAAAAAAAAAATTAGATTATGAAATGGGATATGCAACTGAGACATTTAAAGCCAAAAATACTCAAGTCTTTCTCTGCCAACTTCTAATTGTGTGATCTTTATCAAGCTGTATGAAAATGTTTCATTCTATTTTCTTACCTATTAAAAATACATAATAACATGTATTTTACAGGGTCATTGTGAATAGTACACAAAAAAAATTTTCAAACACAAAATTTTGTAAATTGCAACTGTCTTTAGAAAAATCTCCTAAAACATAGTTTCAAAACTATATTTTTCTATACTTTGTCAGTCATAGTTTTGTCTTTAAATTTCTTTAATACAGAGAATGAAAGATTTTTTTAATTATAAAAAAGACTGTGATTAATGCCTGTAATCCTAACCATTCAGGATGCTGAGATCTGAGAATAAATCAAAGCCACCTGAGACAGGAAAAATCTGTAACTCTTATCTTCAATCAATAACAAAGCCAGAAGAAGTTTGGTTAAGCAGTAGAGCACCAATCTTGACCACAATATACTCAGCATATACATGCACACACTCACACACACACACACACACACACACACACACAAACATTCAAAATGTATATTTATATATTTATTTACATTTATACATGTGTATAAATATATGAATCTATTTATACATATGTGACTATATGCACATGAATATATATTAAATATATATTTACATATACATAAACACTGTAATTTCTTTGAAAAAAATAGGAAAAATATTGGACTTGAGTCAATTTGGGGGAAAATACAGTATTCGCCATATTGGTTTTTAATCTATTCTTTCTAACAAATAAATTACTAAATTAACAATGAAAAATTCCTGTAATAAAGAAAGACTTGATTTTGTAGATTTAATGAGTTTGTAAATTTATAATCAATAACAGTAAGAAATACACACTTCTTGTGGGCACTAGTGGTTTACACCTCTAATCCTAGCTACTCAGAAGGCTGAGATCTGAGTATCTCAGTTGGCTAACCCAGGCTATCCCAGTCCATGAGACTCTTATCTCCAATTACTTAACACACCCCTCCCCCCCCCAAAAAATAAGCCAAAAGTGGAGCTGTGGCTCAAGTGGTAGAATTCTAACCTTGAGCAAAAAATAGCTCATGGCCAGATTCCAAGCCTCAGAACTGGCACAAAAGAGAGAAGAAATAAAAAGCCCTCATACCTCTAGAAATTTTTTAAAAAGTATGTTTGCTTCTTTTGTGTTTTTAACTTTTAAGCCATAGTCTGCCTATGTAGCCCAGGAGATGCTATGACTGAACAATTTCCTAAAACCACAGAGGTTACGGGCTAGCCCTACCACAACTGTCCTCTAGACACATGTACATATAATCCCTTTATAATTATATATTATAGATTATACATTATATCTTTAGAGGCCAGGGAACTCTTTGGAAGCATGAAGAAGCATGGTCAAGAGACTAGCTCACAAGGCCAGAAAGTTGGAAGACCTAGTGGGAAGCTATATCTTTTTGTTACTGATGAAAATGAGTTTGTGGTTTAATATAAATGAAAGCTGGCCTCATGGGGAACCCAAATTTCCAGTCCTCAGGCATAAGGTAGTCCAAACTGAATGACAAGATGGCACTTAAAAGTGGAGGAAACCAAAGGGCATGGTGCTCACCTGCAGAGATCGGAATGCCTATTCTGAAAACTCAGGGGCATGCTCATGTACATTTCTGAAACTCCCTGAAGGCTTCCCTCTGCCCCCAGTTTACCTGGAGACTGCAGACAGCAACCATAAGTGGTGGTAGCTTGCCTATGCCAGCATCACTGCCCTCAGCTGACAGTGAAGGATGAACACATGCTTCCCGGGGGGGGGGTTTAATTTCCTCAAGTGCCACCCTCAGAATGAATAATGATATTTTATGCTATAGGTGACATGAACACACACATTCAACATATCCTACTTTTCCATGGAACAAAATCTTCACTTGTTTATTTAGTGTGTGATGATTCGGCTTATAATAAGTGTAACTATAACTAGGAAATAATTAAAATTAGCTTTAGTGCATGAAAGATGAAGCTTTACTCTCTTTCTTTTTTTTTCTTTTTTTCTTTCTTTCTTCTGCCTGCCTTCCTTCCTTCCCTCCCTCCCTCCCTCCCTCCCTCCCTCCCTCTCTCCCTCCCTTCCTTCCTTCCTTCCTTCCTTCCTTCCTTCCTTCCTTCCTTCCTTCCTTCCTTCTTTCCTTCCTTCCTTCCTTTTCTTTGCTTTTTTGTTGTTGTGCCAGGACTAGAGCCTTCAGTAAGGCCTGCGTACTGTCCATTAGCATTTTTCCCTCAAGGCTGCACTCTTCCATTTGAGCCACAATTCCATTTCTGGCTTTTTGGGGTTAATTGGAGATTAGAGTTTTCTGTCCTTGCTGGCTTTGAACTGTGATCTTCAGATCTCTGACTCCTGAGAGCTAGAATTACAATAAATATGTGGCCAGTTGTGCCAGGCACGAGTAACTTTCTAAATGCTCTCACATTCAAGGTAGCATGAATGAGAAGAAACTTCATGAAATCTAAAACTTTTTCTTCTTTCAAGTGCAAACATATCTCTCCATAAACCCAAGACAAATCAGGGCCATTATAGAGAAAAAAATGAATATTTTTACTCTGTAATGTAATCAATTCAATTGAAAGGCATTATATAATTAGATACTTATCTGTGATACACCTGACATTGACACATATGTTCTTTCCAGCTACTATCATTGTAACATGGTATATTTAAGGTCAAAAGATAAAAGAAAGCAAAAAGGAAAATGAGAACATTTAAAATGAAAAAAAAAAAAAAAAAACCCAAAACACTGGCAGGGAAGCATTTATTCTCTTCTATCTAGAATGTTTATATTTCTGGCAGTGACCCAGGCTCACATCTAATACCTTGAAATGGCAAATGGCTGCTTTTTAAGCTTTCAAGTCAGATCAACCATTTATTTTCAACATCTAGCTAAAGAAAGAAATATCTCTCATTTATTGTTTTTTTTTCCACTCGTCTATTTCGAAAGCCTTCTATTTTGTATCTAGATAGAGCCATCTAAAGCTGTATCTGGAATTACTCCTCTGTAAAATGTCAATTCAAGTCAGTATGAACCAGTGCAGTTTAGCTGAAGCAGATGTTATCCTGAAGAACTTTGCCGTCCAGATGTGTGTGGTTCCCACTCAGGAAGCACAGCAGCTTTCGCATGTCAGGAAGAAAAGGCTTCCCACACCCATCAAAACTAAACAAGGTGCCTCTATCCGAATACACTTGTTTTATAGGTTGGAGTCCCTTATTCTTTCTGCTTCATTCAACAAACTAAAATGCTTTTAAAAGCATTTTTACTTTGAGGAATAAATTGGTCTGAAACATGTACCACAGCTAGAAATACTTCAGACAGAAATCACACATTAAAAAATGATGACTTAACAATCTCCCGCTTTCATGTTTGGCTTTTATTTCCTTTAAATGTGAAAATCTCTAAGTATGTAGGTAATAATTGTTGCAATACATTTGACATCAAATCAAAATAAGGATTAAGATTTTTACATATGCTAAACAAGGCAGGTAGCTCATGTCTATAATCCTATCTACTCAGGAGGCTGAGATCCAATAGATAGTCCAAAGCACTCAGTCCTTGAAGAATTGTCTGTCAGATTCTTTTTTTTCCCACCAATTAACCAATCAAAAGCTGGAAATGTAGTTGTGGCTCAAGTGCTCAACCGCCAGCCTTAAGTGAAAAAGCTAAGGGAGAGTTCAAGCCCTACTATCTGCAAAAGGAGAAATAAAATTTACAGATCCTTGGCCGAGTTGGTCTCCGAAGCAACTACATATTCTTAGCAGAATTAGTTTCAGAAACAATTTTCATTGTAATAGTTTTCTTATGGCCAGAAATAATTGAATAATGCCACATGAGTTCCAATAAAAGTTTCAGACCTTGCCATTTATTAAGAACTAAATCATAAAGGCTTATAAAAATTTTGTTTGAGGGCTGGGAAGGTGGCTCAGTGGTAGAGCGCTTGCCTTGCAAGCCTGAGGCCCTGGGTTTGATTCCTCAGCACCATATAAGCAAAAAAGAAAAAAGCCGGAAAGTGGCGCTGTGGCTCAAGTGGTAGAGTGCTAGCCTTGAGCTGAAGAGCTGAGGGACAGCGCCCAGGCCCAGAGTTCAGGCCCCACAACCGGACTCAAAAAAAAAAATTTTTGCTTGATTTTGTGGTTTGATTAAAGTCTGGGTCCTAAGCACAGTAAACCTTATGAGTAACACAATCTTCAAGAAGTTTGACTTCAGACATTCAGTATTTTCCAGGAGATATAAAAAATTTATATGTTTAAAATTTATCATGTCTCCTTAAAGATCAAAGGAATCTTTAATGGAATTCCTACATAGTCTTGAATTCATGATATAAGTATAAAAAGCATATGTTCTTAATTTGTATGAATATAGTACTTAACAACTCCAACTCTCAATACATTTTTTCCAGAAGACAAAATTTGAAAACTGAGATGAATTTTTAGTTATATCTGTATATTAAAATAAAAAATTGTACTTATTGGACTGGGAAGGTGGCTCAGTGGTAGAGTGTTTGCCTTGCATGCCCGAGGCCCTGGGTTCGATTCCTCAGCACCAAAGAAAAAAGAAAAAAGCCAGAAGTGGCGCTGTGGCTCAAGTGGTAGAGCGCTAGCCTGGAGTTGAAGAGGTGAGGGACAGTGCCCAGGCCCAGAGTTCAGGACCCATGATGGGTCTCCCCACCCCCCCCCCAAAAAAAATGTTACTTATATCTCAAGTGAATCTCTTAGTACTATATGCTCTTTTCTTCATTTGTAAGTAACCATTTTTTAAGGAATAGAAAGTAATATAGATTGTATGTATTTCATGGCTTAAATTGTGAAATTGTAGTTTCCTTAAGAATTGGATGAATATAGGTGGGTTTTGGGGAAGCAAAGACTTAAAATCTTGGCTATTACAGGAATCTGTAACTGGAAGATCAGAAGGTCAAGGTCAGCCTAATCAGTTTATCAAGATCTTGTCTCAAACAAAAATAAAGCACCAGAAGTTGATTGCAGGTGGCTCCGACCTGTAATTCTAGCTGCTCAGTTTGAAGCCAACCTTGGAAGAAAAGTTCCTGAGACTATCTCCAATGAACCAGCAAAAAGCCCTAGTGGAGCTGTTGCTCAAGGGGTAGAGCAAAGAAAGCCAAAAAAAAAAAAAAAAAAGCAAAGTAAGAGTAAGAGACTCTAAATTCAAACTTCGGTACAAAAATTTAAAAAAACATCAAGAAGAATTTGATGAAAATTATAAATTCTTCTTCCAAAACTATATATTTGTAAGGTTGAAATTTTCATATAGTGTTGAGCTGTCCCAATTTTGTAAAGCATACTAACAGCTCACAAATCAATGACTGTATCTTCATTAAATGTTTTTGGTAGGAGCTACTAATTCAAAATTTTGAAACTAATTTAGCCTTCCTGCACCAGATCATGAAGCATGGAAATCATCATGTCTTCTTTTCTTTGACTCCTTTCCTTAAACTATGTCAAGTCACATAGACCTTTAAATTTTCCACTAGTGAATTGAATGACTTAGAAACCTTAGTTTTTTCATTCTTGCAATGTAAAATTTGAGCAACTATGTTTGAACTGGAATGTGACGTACTATTTCTTGGCAAGGGTTGCACAATGGAAGACTTAGGAAAACACATACTGTTCAGAAAATTCAAAAACAAAGGAAATGTACGAAGGTTTATAAGTTTTTAAATCACTCTTGAACTATGTCTGGACATAGTGGCTCACAACTGTAAGACCAGCCATTTGGAGGCAGAATTTCTGATTCATTCATTTTGGTGTCTTTACCTTTATCTCTCTCTATCCTCATAATTGAGGAATGTGACATATTTTTGGAGGTCTATGGTATGTCTTCTCATGAGACATTATACTTCACCATCTACTATATTATTATATATATACATTGTTACATTTATATTTATACATTACTACATAATACTATGTAACACTCTATATAATACTATATAAAAGTATGTAATACTCTAATAGTATATGATATTTTAGTATATAGTATATTAGTATATAATGCTCTATTATATATTATTGTACTCTATTAATACTCTATTCTACACTATTACACTATATAATAGAGTTATATACTATTCTACAATAGAGTTTATCTGTCTTATAAGGTTTGGATAAAGGAGATCTTCATGTGGTTGTTTAGGCATCCTGGCCCTGCACAGGATGGAGGTGTGCAGAGATTGAAGGAAAGAAAACAAAAGGGAAGGGGAACTTGTGGTTGAAAGGGATTATATAGGGAAAAAGGGTAGGTGTGACCACAGCAGATTTGGAAGTGATCTCGGATCTTGGGGAACTTCTGACTCTCTGAAGGAGGTATGACCCAGCAGTTGAGGAAGTGACTTCAGCAGATGAGGAAGTGACTTCTAAGTCGGGGTCCTTGGCTGACTCATACTCAGGTGATTGGCAGTAAAGTGATTACTGGCTTGGGACATGTAATTTCCGGTAAGGCTCCCTTGCTGTCTTTCACAAAGGAATGGGGGGGGGGCAGCTGCTCTCCCAGGCAGACCCAACATTCCAGCCTTTTGATAGTTATAAAGGGATGTTGTTTCTCTCTGGCTATTTCTGGCTGGCAAGGAGCATTGACATTATGGGTAGAAGGTGGAGACATCATCTAGTCCAGGAGAAGGCAACAGTAAGAGTCCATTGGTGGTAAACATGTGTATGGATGAAATCTGAAAGAAGTCTTAAAAGGCAGGGGCTGAGCAATAAGAAAAAAAAATATTATTAGAGGACACAGAGATGGTAGAAGGAAGGGTGCAATGCAGAAAATTAAAACTTGGATGACTTGGCTAGTTTCTGTCTCCTGAGTTGCATGCAGTCCTGGAGTTGGTGGATCATGTTTCTTACTACTTCTGACATCTGGTGACTGGCTAGAGAAGAGCATTGTGGACTGATTAAGAATAAGCAGCTGGAAGCTGGGGCTGGATTGGAGTGGTTAAGGGCCTGGTAGGAGGCCTTCATAGATATCTGGATTACAGAGATGGGAGACCCAGAAGGTGCCAAGGCAAACTGTCCTGAGTCTATGACTCACTATAAATTCCTGTCCATTTAGAAGAAAGACAGGTATGAACATTACGTAGCCATGCATAACACCATCCTCTCTTACTCCTCTCCATGATCCCTTGTCACCAGGACTAGCTTTGTCCAGGGGGTCTAGTTGCTTCTTGCTTGGATGCCTTGTACCAGTTAGCATTATACGCTCTATATAACAGAGTATATAATATGTAGTATGTATTACTTTTGCCTCATGTAATGAGTATTTAAATACTTTTTATAAGGTCTTTCTTGCAGGCTATATACATGTATATGTATATATATACACATAAATACATATATGCATAAATATATATATATATATATATATATATGAGCAGCTCTCCACTTGGAAAACCTTGACATTGACTATAATTGAAGAGGTTGGTGCCAGCATGTTCATAAGCATTTTCTGTCATTTGAAATATGACAGTGTTGTCACCGCGAGACCTTGGGGATGCCTGTGTGCTGGCATTGGCATCTGACTGCATCCAGAATTGCCAGACAATCTTCTTAATGCTTGCGACCCTGGAATAATTAACATGGCTTCTGAGGCCTCTACCTTTGCACTCACATACTCATTGTTTAATAAGTTGTTTGCTGCTAGCTGTTCTTTCTTCTGAGTTAGCAGTATACCATTGAGCTTTCTGTTACTGACTTGTCCTTTGTGTATGAGTTATCCAAATACATGTATTGTGTTCCTAGAACATGAAATGTATGTATAAGGTTATATTTTACATTTTGCATTTGATTCCTATAAATGGAGTTTTACAATGATGCAACTGTTTTCTCTGAAAATAGAGGCAGTTACTTTGAAGTTAATTTCATGTAGATCAACTATGATAAATTGGAAGCCAAAAATTAAAGGATTTGATGGGTTTATTTTTCTTGTTGTTGTTACCAAGGAAATAACCAAGAATTAAAACAATCAGCTTTTACCATCTTTGACATAAGAATTACTGTGCTGCAGTTAACTCTGTATAGAACTTACAAAATTTGTTGTAAATTCTGAATTATGACTTGTAAATGAGGCTTAAACTTTAAAGGACATCTTTTTTTTTTTTTAATTGTGAAAATACCGTACAGAGGGGTTACAATTACAAGGGCAAGATAATGAATACATTTCTTATCAAGCATTGCTGCCGCCTCCTTTGTTTCCCCTTCCCATCCCTTCTATCTCCCCCCGCTGCCAAAGATGTAAAGTTCGTTTTTTGACATAACATCTTGTTATGTTGCAATGGGTCCACCTGTATCCCTGTTTAAACAATTTGTTTTTTCCCTTCCCCTCCACAAATTATACCAACATCAAATACAGTAAAAACAGGGGTTATACTGTGGGGAAGGGACATATAAAGCAACAAAAAAATCATCTTATAAATATGTTAGAAACAATAGCAAGAAAGAAAAATCATTTGAGTCCTTAGTTTGGGGTTCATTTTGCCTAACATCAACTTACCTGATCGTTTCTGCTTGTCTCTGACATATACTAGTTATTGCAAAAAAGAGAAACCATGGGACCTATGTTTCTTTGGGCCTGGCTTACCACACTTAATATAATTTTTTCCAAGTCTTTCCATTTCCTAACAAATGGGGCAATGTTATTCTTTCTAATGGAGGCGTAGAATTCCATTGTGTATTGATACCCCATTTTCTTGATCCATTCATCTACTGAGGGGCATCTGGGTTGGTTCCATATCTTCATTTTTGTAAATAATGCTGCAATAAGCATAGTTGTGCTGGTAGCTTTAGTATGGTCTTGTTTGAGATCATTCGGGTAAATGCCCAAAAGTGGGATTGCTGGGTCATAGGGGAGCTCTATGTGGAGTCTTTTGAGGAACCTCCATACTACTTTCTAAAGTGGTTGAACAAGTTTACACTCCCACCAACAATGAAGTAGGGTTCCCTTCTGTCCACATTCCCTCCAGCATCTGTTGTTAGTAGAGTTCTTGATTATAACCATTTTAACTGGGGTGAGGTGGTATCTCAATGTTGTTTTGATTTGCATTTCTTTTATGGCTAGGGAGGTTGAGCATTTCTTCATGTATCTGTTGGCCATCCTTTCCTCTTCAGAGAAGTTTCTCTTTAAGTCTTTAGCCCTCTTATTCACTGGGCAGTTGTTTCTTTTAGGATTTGTTGTTGGAGGATTTAAGAGTAGATGTTCTCTTCTTTTCTTTTTTTTTTTTGTTGTCAGTGGTGGGGCTTGAACTCTGGGCCCGGGTGCTGTCCCTGCGCTCTTCAGCTCAAGACAACCACTCTATGACTTGAGCCACAGCGCCACTTCCAGTTTCCTGGTGGTTAATTGGAGATAAGAGTCTCCCGGGGTCTTTCCTGCCCTGGCTGGCTTTGAACCGCAGGATCCTCAGACCTCAACCTCCTGTGTAGCTAGGATTTCAGGCATGAGCCAAGGGCGCTTGGCAAGGGTAGTTGTTCTTTACACTTTCATGTAAGCAAGCATCAACAGTCATTTACTCACATGAAACATAGTCTCTCTAAAGGTTTCGTTTATTGTTGTATTATCAGTGCCAGGATTATTCTGGGCATCTTTTAGGTACTCAAGACATATTTATTAGTAGTCAAATGAATAATAGGATAACTATCATAAACACAAAAGAATATGAATGGCATTTTATCTTACACCTCACTCCCAATCCCCCATCACTTATTACACTGAAATAACCATAGGCATTTACCTGAGTAAATGAATTCTAAATGACATACATGTGTCAAAACTTGCTACTATAGCTAGGTGTAGGCTTATGCCTACAATCCTCCTACTCAGAAAGCTGAGATATGAGGATTCCAGTTTAAAGTCAACCTGGGCAGGTAAATCCATAAGACTCATCTCTATTCAACCACCAAAAGCTGGAAGTAGAGATGTGGCTTAAGTGGCAAAGCACCAGTCGAGTACAAAGGACAAAGGGACAGCAGCCAAGCTGCCCCAATACCTACATTAAACAAACAAACAGACAAACATTGATTCTGAACACAGTATAAAGGAGAAATAGGTTTGAGTAGGTAAAATGAAGAGATTTTTAAAAAAAAATCCACTAGGTCAATAATTTAAAAACATATACTTTTAATTTATTTTTATCTTCATACATGTTAAAATGCATAAGTTTAAGAAAGGTTAAAAATCTTAATTAGAATCAACATGCCAGTAAATTAGGTTTGAACATTTTGCTTGCATTGCTATTAACTTGTTTTTTTTTTTTAATTGTTGTGTCTTTTGACTCTTTCTTTATGTATTTATCTTCCTTTCCAATTATAAAGGCAATTATAGTCATTTTAGATAGAATAGGACATTTCTTGAAAAATAACCAACTAATACTGACTTCCAATCTGTTCTTTTGATTGGTTTCTTTGTTTAAAACCTCTGGATTTAATATTTAGTATCCTGTGGGTTTTCATTCATTGCTTTTGAAAATGCTTTCTTGTTTCAATAGTAAATATTTTCCTCATGCCCCTGCTGGCCAATGTCATATTTTCAGTCTGCTTGCTTTTTAGCTTTCTGATACTTTCTTTTATACAACAACAGTAAACCAGAACTCTCATAGAATTCCAATTTTCTCCTATCTATGAGCTCCTGGGGACCCAGTTCTGCCTACCTATGTCTGTATTCACAAAGTCTGATTGATTCAGCCAGGAAAGAAACAGGGAGATTACTTAATGTAACAGTTGATTACTTAATGTAAGTTAATTATACCGTAACATTATTTATTACTTAAAATAAAGATGAATACAGCCAAGTCCTTCATGGCCATAGGGACACAAAAGTATGTGTGATGGAACAGCAGGTATGGTTTCAGCATCCTTTACCTGAAACACTCTTGGTGTACTTCACCCACGCCATTTTTTAATCTGCTGCCATATCCTAAGTGGAGGGGAATAGCAGGGGCAGAGGGCTCCAAATGCAAAAGTACCCAGGAGATGAGAATTTACCTCACAACAGCATCCTTGGAAAAAATACAGCTAGGTAGTGTTTCTGTAATATCTTCTTTCAAACCAGCATGATTTTATTTTGGGATAATCATAGGGTATTCTGCCGAGGTTAGATCAGAAGGAGTGAAGTCTTACCTACATGGCCAAAGCAAAAATGAGCAAAATTGCCGTTGCTCTATGACAGAATGATTCCTGTACAGTGGGGACCACCTGTGTCCCCTACCTAGAGACCAAGAATTATAGGCATTTGCTCTATCTTAGAACCATCATTCGCAGATACAGTACGAGTCCCAGAATGTAGCTGGTGTGTAAGTGTGTATAAGAAGGCCAGATTTTGCCATTTGGTCCTGAATGCCTCTTAGTATAGTACAGATTCAGATTTGGTTGTTCAGACTTTATTAATGCCACAATCAAGCAAGGCAGAAATCATAATAAATGCTACAAAGTAAGCATGCCCTTGCCCTCTGCTTCTGACCTTGCACCAATGTAGGGAATGCTCATTCAAGGGTCCTGAAGCTTTATGCTTTTCTTGTTTTTTTATACTGTCATGACAGCATTAAAACTTTGAACCTAGATTTTGTAATAAAAGCCAATAAACATTACAATAAAATTTAAATATAAACACAAAACACAATTATTTTTTTTGTTTTGTTTTTGCTGGTTCTAGGGCTTGAGCTCTGGGCCCAAGCACTGTCCCTTTGCTCTTTGGATCTTTTGCTAGCACTCTACCACTTGAGCCAAAGGACCACTTCCAGCTTTTTCTGTGATTAATTGTAGGTAAGAAAATCATGACTTTCCTGACCGGTCTGGCTTTGAATCATCACAATCCCCAAATCTCAGGCTCCTGCGTAGCTAGGATTACAGGCATGAGCCACAGGCACCAGGCAGAATGACTTATTTTTAAAGGACAAGTGAGAAGAACGCTAAATGAAACATGTTTGTTTTCTTGTGAAGCTTATTTAAGACACTTTTAGGTAGCCAAAAATAAGCAATATTCTTCTCTAGGAATTATTTGAATAATCAATTCTATATTGTGTTTATGTTGGTATTTGTGTGTGTGTGTGCACGTGTGTGTGTGTGTGTGTGTGTGTGTGTGTGTGTGTGTGTGTTCAGTGGCAATGTGATGGCCCAGTAGTTGCTAGGTTTGCTTGTCTGGTTGCTGCTCCATGACTTGACTCATCATTTTGGAGGTATAGCTGTATAGACTTTTTTGCCCAGATTAGCTTTGAACCACAATCATTCTGCTCTCAGCCTCCTGAGTTATTTTCTATATTACTATATCTTTAATATTTTGCACCAGAGCCTAACACAAAATACCCAATATTGTGCTGAAAACTATTAGGTGTGTAATTTCATCTTCTAGCCTGTGGTAGTATACTCATAGGTTTCAGTCAGAATTACCTGTAAGGATTAATGTGGTTTGTGGACAAATTCTCCAGATGCATAGTCAGGAGACTTGCTTTGGTCTTCACTGACTGTCCATCTCAATTCCACTTCCTAGCTGAGTAACTGAATGGAATCCTTCCACAATATCATGTTGGCACTTTACCATTTGAGCCAGAACTCCACTTCTGGAGTATTTCTGTTCAATTGAAGATAAAAGAATATAATTTCTTGCTTGTGCTGGCTTCAAATCATAATCCTCAGATGTCAGCCTCCTGAGTAGCTAGGATCATAGGCATGAGCCATCCTGGTGCCTGACATGAATCTCCTTTCAGTCTGTCATAATGTATTATGGCAAAGAATAATTGAGATATTTGTGGCTAGTTGTGACCAGTAGAGACCAAGTGTGACAGTCTTGGGCTTGAGCTAAGAGTCTGCTGAGCTTTTGTTTTTTTCTTTTTGCTTAATGTTAGAGCTCTACAACTTGAGTCACAGCTCTCCTTCTGGCTTTTTGCTGGTTAATTAAAGATTAGAGTCTCACTGACTTTCTTACTCATGCTGGCTCCTAACTCTAATCCTCAAATTTCAACCTCCTGAGTAGCTATGATTACAGGTATGAGCCCCTGAGTCTGGCCTTGAAATTGTATATAAAGTCATTTACTTATAAAATTCCTCTATCATAATTCTACAGTCAAGTCCCTAACATCATATTCAGGCTCTGTAGATGGTGTTTACCCATCTGTTTTTTAGGATATATAATATTAATTCTTCACTGAGATGTACAGAACCTCATATTTAAATACACGCATCAAGTCAGGCTTCAAAAATGTTCATGCCTGGGCACACCCAGGTAACGGCAAACACCAGGCCTGCATGCTGCTGCATACTTACAACACATTTTTATTCATTTTCTCTTCACTACTTTTTTCTGTCAGTTGGGAAAGTTGTTCTTTATGCATGCCATGGCCTTATTTTCTGCAACTCCATGGAATACATTATTATCGACATTTTGCATATCGTGGATATAGCACTTTTCAATCTGAAAATTTAGTTTTCATGCTGATGCTATGTTTTCTAGGTCTTGTGTCTGGAATACATTATTATAATACATTATTAACAATATTTTTTTAGTATACTGTACTTCACTTAGCACTTGTCTTCAGAGATCTAAAAAAGTATATCTAGTAGCATTAATACTTTAGGTAGGTTGGAGAAGTTGGTATGTGAGAAAATTTATATATATATACATATATATATGTATATATATATACATACACGCTGATAACTGGGACTTGAACTCAAGGCATCATTCTCTCACTTGGCTTTTTCTCTTAGGGTTGACACTCTACCATTTAACCACAGGAACATTATTGACTTTTTGTTCATTGGTTTTAGGTAACATTTGCACAGACTTTTCTTCTCTGACTGGCTTCAAACTATGATCCTCAGCTCTAGCCTCTTTAGTATCTAGGAAAAGCTAATTTCTGTCATATTGATGTGGAAGAGGCTATATGTTTGTGAACAGATCTGACATGTAATATAAAGTAGCATCTTTCTTCCCCAGACTCTCTCTGCATAGAAATTCATACACAAAGCCTTTAGGTCTTTAGGATTTTGCTAAGATAGCTTGGTGCCCAAAATCAGGGCCAGAACTATACCTTGCTTATCTATTAGGTTCTGATAATCTTTTGCTCATCAATAAGCACCGTAAAAGCATCCCCCAAAATGCAAAGATAAGTGTCCTTAGATATTAGGTTTCCATGCATTTCCTTTGCATAATGTACTTTGAGATACTTCCTCTTTCTTTCTGAGTTTATGTTCATATGAAGGTGTTGAAGGTGCACTTAAATTGACGGCAACTGTATCAGCTTTAGTGAGGACCACTTAATAAGTAGAAATTGCAAATATTGAAGGTGCAGAATGTGGTGTTTCTGACAATTACAGATGGAGAAGTTAATGTTACATTCAACTTAGTCATTTCCATCATCTCAGGATTTATGTGTGAGGGTGTGGGGTGTGATGGGAATGCTTATATTCTCATACCTTAGCAAATTTCAGCTACACAAAACAATATTTTAAACTATAGTCACTATTCTGAAGATTAACTCTCCAGAATGTTTCACTGTCTAACTACTCATCTACGTTTGTTGACCAACATCTCCCTATTTAAACAAACACCTGACCCCCCGACAACTGCCATTCTACATTATTTGTTTAAATTATCCCTTTTAAATTCAAACTATGTCACATGTAGTGTCTTTGTTCACCTTTGTGTTCTGGCTTGTTTCTTTTTTATGATATATTCTGTAATGATCCATGCTGTGAAAAATGGCAGAATCTCCATCTTTCCAAAGTGCGGTGATAGTCCATCATGTATGTGTGTGTGTGTGTGTGTGTTTGTGTGTGCACTTGTGTCTCTATCTGTGTGTCTGTATCTGTGTATGTAATGTGTATTATATATAATACAACATATGTTATATATTTGGTATAGTATACTATGTTTTGCATTTTATATTATATTCATCATATTATATGTATATTAATATGCACATTTTTCAATTATACATGATATATTACACATGAATGGGATGTATATAATATACAATATATGCCTATTATATATTTATATGCATACATATATGTATGTATAGTGTGTATATAAGATATAGAGAGAGTCCATTCATCCACTAATAGACACTTGTGTCCATTCCATGCCTACTCTTAATAATGCTACACTGCTCTAAATATGGTAGTACAAATAACTCTTGCACATATTGATTCTCTACCCTTTTGATTTGGGTTTGCTAAATCATGTAAGAGTTTTGTTTTTGATAATTGAGAATGTTGTATGCTCTTCCATGATGTTTGTACCAATTTACATGACCACCAACAGCATATTAGAGCTCTCTTTCCTCCACATCTTTACTGAATATATTCTCATTGGACTTTTTGATAGCAGCCATTCATTCTCACAAGTGTGAAGTGATTTCTCATTATAGTTTTGATTTGCATTTTTCTGCTGATGAATAATGATGAAAGCATCATTTCAAATGTTCCTCCATCATTTATGTGTCTTTTTGCCCAAATGTCTGTTTAGTTCTTTTTTTATTTTTTAAATAGAGCTATTTTATAATTTGTTGTTATTGACTTATTCCCATTTTGTAATTTTTAAATTAATTCCTGTTACGTAAGAGGTTAACTTTATTTTCTCCCAATCTGTGAGCTTCCTTTTCATTTTTTTATTTTATTTTCTGTGTATTAGAAAAACTTTTACTTTGCTGTTGTCTCATTTAGATTTGCTTTAATTTTTTTTGCCTGTGCTTTGGGGGTCATATGTAGAAAATCATTGGCAAGATTCATATAATGGAGCTCTTCCTCCATGATTCTTCTGCAAATTATATGCTTTGAGGATTTATGTTTATTTTTTTAATCAGTTGTGTGTGGTTTTTGTGTGTTTGTGTGTGTGGGGAAGATGACCAAGTTAGTTGATCATAAATGCATGAGCTTATTTCTGGGCTATTTCATTCTATGTGTCTGCTTTCATAGTAATATATCTTGCTGTTTTGTTTTGTAAAGCTTGTTGATAAAAATTTAAATTAGGAAGTATAATAACTTCCAGTGTATACTAGCTCAAGATTGCTTGGGATATTCAGAGATTTTGGATTCCATATATGATTTTTTTGTTTCTATATAAAAATATCTATTTTAATTTTGACAGGGAATTTATTGTACCCATTTTTTACTTTGGATACTATCAAAAGTTGGACAACATCCACTCTTTCTCTCTGTAAACATAGGCCATTTTTTCATTTTATATCTTTCCTAATAACTTTTGTCAACATTTTACCATTTTCTTTTTACTCTCCTTTTACCTGTTTGTTGAAATTTATTCATTCTTTTATTATTTCTGATACTGTTGTAGTATGATTTGTTATCTTTATAGTTTTTAGATCATTTGCAGTTATTTTATAGAAACAACATATTTTGTATGTTCATTTTGTATTTTCACAGTTGCCTCTGGGAAAATTTCTATTTAGGCTCTTTGTCAGATCTTGAACAGGAGTCAAGAAAGTGGTAAAATGAGAAGCGTGAATGGAAGCCTTTCTCTGTCTTTCTGTCTTACAGTCTGAGACCTTCCTGGTTTTCAATTTTTCCTTGCCTCAGCTGTCACCTCATATGTGTGAAAATATTTATACCATAAATGAGCTTAGTATCTTTCTATCTCATTGTTTATCTCATTTATTATAGAAAGACACTGCAACACTTATCCTCTTGGTGACTCATTAATCATGAGAGTTTTGAGCTGCCACATAAAACTCAATTAAAGTATTCATGAGTATCCATATGATTTTAATAAACCCGGAAAATAAACCACAGGTAGTTGTCACAAGTAACTTTGACAACAAAAAAGCTGATACCCCTCAGCATTATAGAAAAATATGGTTTTAGTTTCAGTTTCTGATGGTATTCCCAGTGACAAGTACATTGTGATAATTTTAAATGAATTTCCTTATTATTTACCTCTAGATATTTTTGGTTTCTTGAAACTTGTTAAAAGTGCCTTTTTCAATCTGTTCAGAAACTTTTTATAGATGCAATGTTAGACTATGTTTTCAACCACTACAAAATAAGTTTTACACTTTTCAGTTATTCATTAGTTATTTATTTATGAATTATTTTGTGTTAGAATCCACAGTTTGGTAGAATTCATATTATTGCTAATGAGAGCTTCTCAAGATCTAATAAGTTGGTTTCAATTTAATATTAATATCATCTACAACTTATTCAGTTGTTTTTGCTTTTTATTGCCCAAAGTACTCCCCCCATTATGTTTCATTTTTATTTTTAAGTCTTTCTTTGATTTCTTTTATTTTTAAGTCTTTCTACCCTCACAGATTAAATATGTAAACGCTTTGATTTTAACATGCAAAGATTTTTATACCTAGGTATTTTATTTTTGTACGAGGAGACTTTAGATATGTATATTGACTTTTTCAGTTTATTTCCAAATCCAATATGGAAAACTTTCTTGGCTATCATAAATTTGTGCTTACAAGAACGCTGTGGATTCTCAGCAGTCAGGAGGCTGAGTAAGGAGGATTGCCAGTTTGAGAATGGCTTGGACTTTATGGTAAAAATCAATCTCATAAGTTGTTGAGCTCTAACTCTCATGTAGGATATCTGTATAGATTTTTCTTTCTACTTTTGAACTTCTGAAATTTCACAATAATCAAACCAAGTATGAGTACTACCTTCAAGCTGCAGCATAATCTTTACATATAATCTTAAGACATATTGTCCTTCTCATTTTTGGTTCGTTTATTTGTGTGTGTATGCGTGTGTGTGTGTGTGTGTGTGTGTGTGTGTGTGTGTGTGTGTGTGTGTTTTCCAGTTCTAGGAACTGAACTCAGAGCCTGGGAACTGTACATTAGCTTTGTTGTTCAAGTCTGGCAATTAAACATTTGAGCCATAGTTCCATTTCTGGCTTTTTCGTGGTTAATTAAAATTAAGAATTTCATTGTCTTTCCCACCAGGGCTGGCTTGGAACTGTGATCCTCAGATGTCATTCTACTGAGTAGCTAAGATTACAGATGTGAGTCACCAGCATCCAGAAACCCCTAGTCTTTCATTTTCCCTTCAATTAACATTTCAATTATATTTGTATTCAATACATAGAGATACAGTCTTGATCATTTATCTTCTGCCTTATTTAGTAGGTTTTTCTTTTCCTCTCTTTCTTTCTTTCTTTCTTTCTTTCTTTCTTTCTTTCTTTCTTTCTTTCTTTCTTTCTTTCTTTCTTTCTTTCTCTTTCTTTCTTTCTTTCTTTCTTTCTTTCTTTTTCTTTCTTTCTTTCTTTCTTTCTTTCTTTCTTTCTTTCTTTCTTTCTTTCTTTCTTTCTTTCTTTCTTTCTTTCTTCCTTTCTTCCTTCCTTCCTTCCTTCCTTCCTTCTTTCTTCTTTCTTTCTTTCTTTCTTTTTAAATAATGACCACCGTAAAGCTGCAAAGGGTTTGAGTTTAACCTCCACTTCTGGTAACAAGTCATCTGCCACAGTTTCATGTTTATTGCCAGAATGCATGAGACTCTTGCATCAGAGTGAAGGACTTGTTACAGTATGGCATGGAGCATGGGAATCAATGTAGTTGGATCAGGTAATTTTCCCTGAGTGCCTTCATGTGGCATGTATGAACCACCATGTTGTTAGAAACTGTAAGAAGATTCTGCCAACCATTATTATATGGCCTTAACTTTTCTAATATTAGAAACAACTTGATCTAGTTTTCAGGATAGAATATATGTTTTCTGCTTGAATCATTTTTATATCTGCTTTGACGGGGATCAGCAAAGCTCAATGTTATTTCTAATGTGAATATCTTAAGGTAAATCGTTTCAGGGTCCTGGTGTTTGAACTCACAGCCTTGAACTCTCATTCAGTTTGATTTTTCACAGCTACTGCTCTACCACTTGAGCCACACTTCCAACCCTAACAATTTACTGATTATTTTGGAAACAGTCTTACAGGCTTTACTGCATAAGCTAGACTTGAACAACCATCCTTCAGATCACTATAAATATAGTGAAAGCCAAAAGCCTAGAGCCTTTCTTAGTTGGCTTGGGCTGCTGTAACAGTATCATTGACTGGTGGAATATAAATGACAGTAATTCACTTTCTCCAGTTTTGGAGGTTGAGAAGTTAGAGATGAAAGCTCTGGTGGATTTGGTGTCCAAGAAGGACTTGAAGGCCACTTGAATTATGTTCTCCTATAGCAGAAGAGCTGAGAGATCTGTGCAGGTCTTTTTACAGTTATGAGAATTATACCCTATAACCTAATCAATTCTCCAATAATTACCATCTCCTCATAACATCACACTGGAAGTTAGAATTTCAGTATAAAAACATCAGGGCAATGGGACACCTATAATCCTAACTACTCAGGAAGCTGGATTCTGAGGATCCTGGTTCAAAGCCAGCCTAGGCATGAAAGTCCATGAGTCTTATCTTATTTAGCCACCAGAAAACCAGAAGTGAAACTCTGGCTCAAAGTGGTAGAGTGCTAACTTTGCACAAAAAAGCTCAGGGACAGGATTTAGGCACTGAGATCAATGTTTCATGACTGAACAATCAAACAAAAAAATCTTCAGAGCAACACAAATATTTAGTGTGTGGTATAATCCTTGCTTGGGAAACAATTGTGTTGAACCCGTTCCAAAGTAACTGTTTCATAAGATTGCAATTATTTGAACTTTCTGAAGAGGCAAATTGTGAAAATGATAAAGAACATCTTTGTCTTATAGCAGCAATGACAATTTACTCTGAGATTTGGGTAAGTCAAATGTCTACTTTTTCATCTCTGATTAACAGATTTGTGATGATTTCATCTTTCAAATACTTAGTGAGTGTCCCTCCAAGGAAGATAATCATAGTAGGAAATTTCCTGATCTATGCAAATAGTTTTCTAATAATGCAATTTAGGCTAAAAGTTAATTTGGAGTATTTTTTCTTTTCCTTTTGCAGTACTGAGAATCTAACCCAGTGCTTGCTTGGCTAGCACTTTTACCACTGAGTCACACCCCCAGACTTAATTTTATTCCTGAAGAAAGCTGACATGAAGCAATATAATATAAACTTGGTAAATTTGCCCAAACTCATTTATAAGTTTCTGTGAGTTGAATCAGAAGGTTGTACAAGAAATTTTAATAGAATCTTCCACACAATTTTACCTTTGATATTTTGATAAAGTGATATAGATCATAGAATAAAATTAGTGGATACAATTTTATGTTATTAAAGTATAGGTGAAAAATTCTGGCATTTTACAAATAGTCTATGCCATTCTAGTATCAGATATTCGCCTTTCATGTATATGTTCACAACTGGCAAACGTCTAGTTTTAAATTACACGTCTGTCTGTGACCTTTTAAGAAAATTACAGATGTCTTTGTTTAGAGTGCAGAGGGCATGGATTTCACACAGCATTTCCCCCTAAATGGAGTATATTACTCTAATATCACAGCCATGTTGTCAAGAAGTGGCACTTCATTAAGATAATGTGACCTTTAGAATATTCTTCCAACCTTTTACTATGTCTTTGATAGTAGGATTTGTACTTTAATTTCTGTAGCTTTTTGATAGGTTGGAAATAAAAAAGTAATTGAAGGCTACATTCTTTATTTCACTTCAGCTATACATTGTGTTGTGGTTTTTTTTCCCCCCTTTAAAATGGCATTAAATGTCAGGTAAAGGATTTTTGTTCAAACTAGGGATTATCTGCCAGGAAAATGTCTCCTAGAATTAATATCAAATTGGCAAGTTTATACCTTTTGTGGAAAGGAAAGAAAGGGAGAAAATGGCAATGTAGGATAAAGCAAAAGTTGCTTTCTTTTTTCAAAAGCATTTTCAAAAATAGTTGAAAATGCCCACCAAAGCTCTCTCTACTTTTATATTTTTCTCCCAGTGGTGAGACAATATTTATTTCAGCCTGCTTGCTGTGGTAACTTTAAATCATTTCTTCATTCAAAGCCATCATTGAAAGTAAAGATTTAACTTCTTCTAAAACCATTTTTATGGCAGAGTGAAAGTAGACAATTTAGTGGAAAGAGGAAAGGAAATGAGTGTCCTGGTTAGAGTGCAAGTCGTATTTCTCAGGAAACATTTATGTGTCATTTGGTTTATTTATAGAATTAACTTTTATGATCAGAATTGAGTGTTTCACTTGAGGATCTTGAAATATGTTTTCGGTCATTTTTTCTCTGTTTTAATATGTAGATACTCTTCAATGCCACAATACTCTTTCCTTCATCAACCCTCACAACAGTAACACAGATGTGCTCTTTGTAATATATTTGAAACAGGGAATTCCTATTAAGCACGGGATGGGCTGTATTAAGTGAAATGCTGAAATTTCTGGTGGAAAAGAAGCTGAGTAAGGAAAGGTTAGACTAAATATGTGGCTTAGGACAAATATTTTAGTTTCCCAGGCAAGAAAGAGAGGTAACTTAAGTTTGTATTTAATTTCAACTCATACAAACCTTGTTGCAGCATATTAAAAAATAGAAATTGACTTTTCTGATATAAACAGAATTTAAAAAGTTGAGAATGCAGGTAGTTCAGCTGGCCAATCTGTCATCAGAAAGTTTCCTTCCTTTGTTCTCTCCTTCTTTCCTTCCATCCTCCATCCTTCCCTCCCCTTCTCCTCCTTCCTTGCCTCCCTCCCTCCCTCATTTTCCTTTCCTTTCCCTCCCTCCTTCCTTCCTTTCTTCCTTCCTTCTTTCCTTCCTTCCTGCCTCCCTCCCTCTCTTCCTCTCTCCCTGCCTCGCTCCCTCCCTCCCTCCCTCCCCCCTCTCTCTTTTTCTTTCTTCCTTCCTTCCTTCCTTCCTTCCTTCCTTCCTTCCTTCCTTCCTTCCTTCCTTCTTCCCTTCCTTTCTTTCTTTCTTTCTTTTTTTCTCTCTCTCTCTTTCTTTCTCTTTCTTTCTTTCTTTCTTTCTTTCTTTCTTTCTTTCTTTCTTTCTTTCTTTCTTTCTTTCTTTCTTTCTTTCTTTCTTTCTTTCTTTCTTTCTTTCTTTCTTCTTTCTTTCTTTCTTCCTTTTCTTTCTTTCTGGTTATTGTGGTATTGTTTCAAGATAGTTGCTTAAACTACCTGAATACCAGGTAGGAAGAAGTAAAGGGACAGATTTTTCTCTTGGTGTGGTTTTTGTGTTTCATTGATAAAGAAGATTCATCCCTTGCTGAGGTATCTCTGTGCCTCATTAGTGAGAATTACATCATATAATATCTTCTAGCTACAGAAATCTATAAAATTAAATATTTAGCCTTTTGGACTCAATGGAAGAGGAAGACACAAGAGAGGATTGTTTCTAAGTGATTCTGATCAAGCCAATTCATAATATAGACCACAGTTAAATATTGTATATAGAGTATATTTAACACAATGACATTATAGATATACTATTAAGCCAGTTGAGAGGAGTTAATATTGCTATTCCATTTTTATTATAGATTTGTCTAATGGAAAAGTCTTATCTTTAATTCTGACTTCACAAGAGAGTTAGTATATCTTTACATATAAACCATGAGAACATGAGTTATGTTGACAGCAAGAATATATGTAAGAACTTTTTATTAATTTCAGTGAAACTTAAGAGCAAACCACATATTAGAATGGAAAAATATACTTACTGTGTATACATAAGGCTAGCTTTTCTGAGGAAAATAGATATTGGTTCAATCCATAAAAAATAATTCCTACACTGTTCAAAAAGAAATACTCATGACCTGACTGTAACCTTTCTGTACATCATCTTTACACAAAAAATAAAGTTCCTAAAACCAGTCTACAAATTTCTTTTTTTCTTCTTTAGAAAGAAGTAGAATAGCAGGTCTGATGGTGGGGTACAACTGTAGAGTCTGGCCCAAAATATGAGCCTTTTATCCCCTAAAACAAAATAAAATGAAAAGAAATGACCTAACAAACTGAAGATGGTTAATTCTTCAAAATAATACTCAAAGACAAACTTAACCCTAAGATTTGAATGTTTTTTCCGTTCATAAGTATAGGCAATTATTTGGGAGAATCTTTAAAACTGTGTTAATTTCTATTTATAGATAAAATTACTACGTGAAAGAGACTTAGAACATTAAATATGAGCTAGGATCCGGTGGCTTACACCTGTAAACCCAGCTCAAAAGGCTGATCTGAGAATTGAGTTTAAAACCAGCCACAGCAGGAAGGTCCCTGAGACTCTTGTCTCCAATTAACCACCAGAAAATCAGAAATGGCACTGTGGGTCAAAGTGATAGAATTCTACCCTTGAGCAAAAAGCTTATGAACAGCACCCAGGCCATGAGTTCAAGCCCCATGACTAACAACAGCAACAATAGCAACAAATAAAAGTACAGCAACACACATGTCTTTGTGCTTTTGTGTAGTGTGTGTGTGTGTGTGTGTGTGTGTGTGTGTGCGCGCGCGCGCATGTACAGCATACTGGTGCTTGAATTTACAGCCTCAGTCTGTAGACTTTTTTGCTCATGAATGATGCTTCATAACTTGAGCTAAGCCTCTAGTCCAACAATGCAAAGTTTTGTATCTCAAGTTCTGTGAGATGTGGAAGTCTAGGTATAAATATGTTGGATATGAACCTTACAACTTGGGGTGGGAGGAGTTGGGGGAAGGAAAGTGCGAGACAAACAAGGGAGGTGGTAAGAAAGTTCAACAAGAAATATACTCATTACCTTACATATCTGTAACTCCACTGTCTATCACCTTGACCATAAAATTAAATTTAAAAAGGAAATCTAGATATAGCTATTAGCATACGCTCTCTTGAGTTTCACAAGATTTCAGTTAGATTCAGCTAGTTGGCAATTCTCTCTGGAGGTCATGGTTCTATAGTAGCTGAGTAGAAGTCAGGCCTAGAATCAAGATTTCTGCTCTGAGAGGCTACCTCCAATTAGCTGTCCCATGCACATCCTCAACCAGTGTCTTGGTGATTTGCTTCTTCAAGTGCAAAAGAGTTTTTCACGCCACCAAGAGTGGGGCTTAGTTTGTGTCACTTAATCACAGGAGTACTATCCTTTGTCCTCTTGTATTTAGAAGCTAAGAATACTCATGGAGAAGGTTTAGACGTGTAGCTTTTACATATCCATTTGACTTCAAAGCTTAATTAAGTACCAGCAGACATTTAAGCATGACGCTTACCAGACATAGATGATATATTTTTCTTTCTAATAGTAGGTAATGCATTGGCATTTGCTACTTCCGAATTTGGAGGACATGACTTAAAGATCGTGAGAATTTTTTTTCTCATTAAGGTATTACTCATTGAAAAACACCCTAATTGAGTAGACACTACATTTTTTTTAAACAATCTTCAGTGCAGCCAGGTGCCAGTGGCTCACACCTACAATCCTAGCTTCTCAGGAGACTGAGAAATAAGGATTGTGGTTTGAAGCAAGAGCAGATAGGAAAGTCCAAGGGACTCTTATCTCCAATTAGCCACCAAAAGTCTGAAAGTGGTGGTATGGGCCAAATAGTAGTGTGCTAGCTTTGAGCAGGAAAGCAGACTTCTCTGAGTTCAGATTCTGAGATTAAGCCTCAGGATTGGCACATGCACAAACACATCCCTGCAAAACATCCCGCTAGAGACACAGCTTATTTGGGTGAGAGCTCTCATATTTTAGCTTCCATCTATCCGGGGAAATAGGCATAAAATAATACATACTAACTACAAACGTGGTAGAAAGATCATGTTGCAATTTTATTTATTTTATTTTAGTTATTAGCAATCTGAGAAAAATGAAGGGAATAACCATGATGGATTCAGTTCACACAGGTCCATATGAGAAGGCAACACATTTCTACATGTATTCTTACAACACAAAATACACAGAAAATGCTACTGCTTTTCTACACAAGGTCCACCAATATGTTTAGATATCTTCATGGAAAGAGTATCTTGGATAGTTCCATGATCTAGGAGCCTAGAGAGCTTTGGGCAATATTGCCATTTTCATGATGTTAATTCTCCCAATCCAGGAGCATAGGAGGTTTTTTTTTTTTTTTATTGTGAAAATGAGTGCATTTCTTATCAAGCATTGTTGCCTCCTCCTTTGTTTCCCCTTCCCATCCCTTCCCATCTCCCCCCTCATTCCCACCACCCCCACCCCGTGATAAAGTTGTAAAGCTCATTTTCGACATAATGTCCTGTACATCTCATTGGTGCAATGGGTCCACCTGTATCCTTGTTTAAACAATTTGTTTTTTCCCTTCCCCTCCACAAATTATACCAACATCAAATACAGTGAAAACAGGGGTTATACTATGGGGAAGGGACATACAAAGCAACAAAGAAATATCTTATAAATATGGTAGACACAATAGCAAGAAAGAAAAATCATTTGTGTCTTTAACTTGGGGTTCACTCTGCGTAACATCAGCTTATCTGACCATTTCTACTTGTGTCAGACATATACTAGTTATTACAAAAAAAAGGGAAAACATGGGACCTGTGTTTCTTTGGGCCTGGCTTACTTCACTTAATAGAACTTTTTCCAAGTCTTTCCATTTCCTAACAAATGGGGCAATGTCATTCTTTCTGATGGAGGCATAGAATTCCATTGTGTATATATACAACATTTTCTTGATCCATTCATCTACTGAGGGGCATCTGGGTTGGTTCCATATCTTAACTATGGTAAATAATGCTGCAATAAACATAGTCGTGCTGGTAGCTTTAGTATATCAAAAATTATCCTTAACAGAAAGAACTGTGCTGTAGGTATATCAATACTAAATTTCAAACTCTACTACAAAGCCATAGTAATCAAAACAGCTTGGTACTGGCACAAGAACAGACCTCAGGACCAATGGAATAGAATTGAAAACCCAGAAATGAACCCACAGACCTATGGCCATCTAAGCTTTGATAAGGGAGCTAAAAAATTAGAATGGAAGAAAGATGGCCTCTTCAGTAAATGGTGCTGGCAAAATTGGTTAATCAATTGTAGAAAACCAAAGCTAGATCCTTATGTATCACCCTGCACCAGAATCAACTCCAAATGAATCAAAGATATCGGAGTCAAAACAGACACTGAAAACATTACAGGAAGGATAGAAGAAACCCTAGGTCTCCTTTGCACAGGCTGAAATTTTTTTAAAAGAGACTTAGAACCACAACAAATCAAAGAAAGGTTGGACAAATAGGATTGCATGAAATTGCAGAGCTTCTGCATGGCAAAGGACATAGCTAGCAAGATCAATAGAAAGCCCATGAACTGGGAGAAGATCTTTACTAGGCATACAACCAACAAGGGTCTCATACCTAAAATATAATTGGAACTCAGAAAATTAAATTCCCCAACAACAAATCTTCAAAGAAACAACTGCCCAATAAATAAGTGGGCTAAAGACTTAAAGAGAAACTTCTCTGAAGAGGAAAGAAGGATGGCCAATAGACACATGAAGAAATGCTCAACCTCCCTAGCCATAAAAGAAATGCAAATCAAAACAACATTGAGATACCACCTCACCCCAGTTAGAATGGCTATAATCAAGAACTCTAATAACAACAGATGCTGGAGGGGATGTAGACAGAAGGGAACTCTACTGCATTGTTGGTGGGAGTGTAAACTTGTTCAACCACTTTGGAAAGCAGTATGGAGGTTCCTCAAAGACTCCATATAGAGCTCCCCTATGACCCAACAATCCCACTTTTGGGCATTTACCCGAATGATCACAAACATCGGAGGTTTTTCCACTTCCTTAAATCTGCTTTAATTTCCATTTTTAAGTTTTTCAAGTTTCTTCCTAGATATTTAATTTTTTTAGAGGCTATTACATAGGGAGGTGCTTTTTTTTAAATTTCAGCCTCGCTCTTCTTATTGTTGGCATACAGAAAACCTACTGATTCTTGTGGGTTACTTTTATTATATCCCCCTATTTTGCCAAAGTTTTGGATCAGCTCAGGTAACTTGGAAGAGGAGTCCATGGGGTTCTTTAAATACAAAATCATGTCATCTGCAGAGAGGGAGAGTTTTACTTGATCTTTCCCTATTTGGATCTCTTTTATGCTTGTTCTTGCTTTATTTCTCTGGCTAGGACTTCCAGTACAATATTGATGAGGAGTGGAGAGAGTGGATATCCTTGTCTTATTCCTGATTTTAGAGGAAATGGTTTTAACTTTTCACCACTAAGCATAACGCTGACTGTAGGTTTGTCATATATAGCCTTTATTATATTGAGGAACAGTCCATGGATTCCTAGTTTCTCCAGAGCTTTCATAATAAATGGGTGCTGGATCTTGTCAAATGGTTTTTCTTCATCTATTGAGATGATCATGTGGTTCTTGTCCCTGCTCCTATTGATGTGTTGAATTACATTATTATTTTTTATTTTTTTATTGTAAAGATACTGTACAGAAGGGTTACAGTTGCATAAATAAGGAAATGTACTCATTTTTTTACCCCCTCCTTTGTTTTTCCCCTTCCCTCCACACTTCCCCAACTCCTCTCCCCGCCCAACCAAGTTGTAAAGTTCATTTTCAACATAGTGTCTTGTACCTCTCATTGTTACAATCGGTCCACCTGTGTCCTTGTTTGAGCATCTTGTTATTTCCCTTCCAACCTCAAATTAGAAAATATGTATATACAAGATGCAGGGCACCAGCATCAAATACAGTGAAAACAGAGGTTATACTATGTGGGAAGAACATACAAAAGAAACAAAAGAAAATCACATAGTACATTGAAACAACAGCAAAAAAGAAAAAAAAACTCTTGTGTCTATATCTTGGGGTTCATTTTGTTTATCATCATCTTATGTGGTCATATGTATATAGCTTTTGACCTTTTCTGCTTGTCTGGTAAGATTATCTTAGACATATACTAGTTATTGCAAATAAGTTGTTGTGTACATTGAACCAGCTTTGCACCCCTGGAATGAATCCTGTATGAATTTTTTGATTAGATGTTGTAGTTGGTTGGCCAGAACTTTACTGAGAAGCTTTGCATCAGTGTTCATTAAAGAGATGGGCCTATAGTTCTCTTTTAGGATGAGGGTTATAGTTCCATGATATAGGAGTCTAGTTTTTTCTTGACTTTCTCCACCACACTTACCCTATTGACAATTTATAACCCCTGCACCATCTGGGGAACAGACTGTTGGCTGCCAAGTAGACTCATTAACATTCCCCTCCAGGAACTCTTGCTGTTTAATTAGGCTGTAGGCTGGATTCAGGCAATGAGAGCCTTGGGTGGCTATGTAACACATCCGTGACTCTATGCATTCAGATGTCAAGGTCACTAAGATTCCTGCTTGCATTCAATATAAGAAAGGGAATCCAGATTGTTGGCTGCTAACATTCAAGTTATCAGTAATGTTACCTTAAAGGGGACTTTCCATGCTTAATTGAGACACTATGTTACTCCCGACTGAATTCCCAGCTGTCACTACTGTGTTGTTTGACAATTTCCTAACCACTGGGCCATCAGGTCTGGCATTTAGGCCAACTTTCTTGTCAAAACTAGTTGAAGGTATTTGTAAAGTACTATCTAGATTACAAACTGGAAGTACTATAAGTTCCATAGTTAAATGCATCTGGTTCATTAAATTATCTAATGATAGATCGCTGAATGTGTTAGTGTTCTAGACAAACTCAGTTTAATTAGAACATTGATCTCTCTTTCAATGCCAATTTGGGAAACTCAATTGTAATTAAAATGCCTCTCAAGAAAATGGTTTGACTGATACTGACTAAACATTTTTTACCATAACTAGCCTGTAAAAAATGGGAAAATGCTTATTATGCAAAATATAATTTGGTGTTGCCCACATTGAGAGAGAGAGACAGAGACAGAGACAGAGACAGAGAGAGAGAGAGAGAGAGAGAGAGAGAGAGAGAGAACTGTTGGAAAGAGTCATTTTCCAACTTTTTGACTAAATGAGGTATTCATCCATTCAATTGTTTAATTTGTCAGATATTTGTTGATCATTCACCTTTATTTATGCCTTCTGCTAATGGCTGTGCAAATAAATATGAATCAAAGTAGGCATTGAGCAAATCCCCACTGTAGGGATGGAAGCATTTGTTCATCAAACAATCAAGGAAACAAAATATATTCTCAATAATGCTAAGTAAGTGTAGCTATATCTATGAGCCACATAACTGAGAGAACTGACCTAACCCGGTAAACAAGTATGCAATTCCAGAGGTCACTGTATGAACTGATGAGAAATGACAGAGTTGGAGATATCAAAAACACATCTGGAGATGAGAAATAGAAAGAAGTCCCTGAAGATACTCCTTGTTATAGGCAGGGACACAAGTATAAAGCTGATACTATTGATTTTCAGAGGAAAGAGTTTCTATTGGGTAAGATCTGAAGGATGTTCTTATAGATTATTAAACTATTCCACCTATTTCTACTAATCTATCACTTTCAGGAGTATCCTTAAAATTTGGACCTGGGATGCTTTCCTCAGGTTTTCTGAAGCTAATAATGATTTGGGCTAAAGAAACAGAAGTGGATGCATTATAAGACTTAGTTTTGTTTTGACATCTACCTACCAGGCATTACTAAAAACCATGAGGAATCTTCATGAACCTTGGAGTGAATGCTGAGTTGTTGAGGGCATTGCTTTAAATAGGTCTTTTGGGATGAAGTAATTATTTGTGCTAATCTTTAAATAAGTACCAATATAGTTAGTGAAGACAAAGATTTTCAGAGCTTTGTGAGCTATTTCTGTATGTACTTTTTGACTTTTTTCCTGAAAATTTAGTATGAAATTATCCCAGTCTCTGAGGTTTTCAGATAAAACAAAATATTCTGTTCTCTTCATTTAACTACTTGTTTTTGTTCTTGGGGATTAAAGATGTCACATTAGCCTTTGAGGTAGGTAGATTTTAGATGTATAAAAATGTGTAAGGATCCCATGTGCATTTCTCAACACTCAGAGATAGGTAGAATATTGGCTAGGAAGGTGGCTTAGTGGTAGAGTGCTTGCCTAGCATGAATGAAGACCTGGGTTTGATTCCTCAGTACCACATTCACAGATAAAGAGAGAAGTAAAGTATCATTGGCTATAAGGAAATTCTACTTAAGATTCAGTGTATTAGACTCTCCTTCTTTCTGAATATTTCGGTTATGAAGATATCTCTGAGGGTAAAGGAAGAACATTTTGTGTCAATAGAACTTCATCTAATTCTACCAAAATTGTTATGATTTTTATTTTAAAAATGTCTACAATCAACCATCTGTCAAGTTGTTCACTAATGGTGAAGGCTAGACTTGACATATGAACAATGTTTTAAAGATTTTCTAAGTACTATGTTTACTCTAAATAGTTATTAAATTTTGTTTCAATGGTACTGATATGCTTATATATTTAATAATAAATATTATTCAATGTATACAATTGATAAGACTGGAGAAACTTACACAAATATAATTCCAAATGATGGGTTCAAAATGACAGAACTTGTATTGTAATAGTTACGCTATACTAAATATCACATTAGCTAGAGGGTTTTTATGTAGACTGTAAACTATGTGATCTATGGTAGATCTTACATTGAGTGATTTTATAAAGAAATTGCTTAAGAAGGAGCAGTATTTCTGAAATTTTATACCTATTCGAGCAGTTGTCATTCATTTCTCTTCCCTTTGTCAGTTTTGGAATATGAGACATTTAAGAAAAAATCAGGACAGGGAAAATACGCTCATTAAAATTCCAGAAAATATTACCCAGGGAAAGCTTCAATGAATTGGAATTACTGCATGTGTGGATGAAAAAGCTAATGGGCTTTTCATAAATCAATTAAAACTTTAAACAGTAGGAAAAGAGTTTTCAGAGCAGGAGTGCATCAGTTGGCTTTATTAGTGAAAATAAAGTACAAGGAAATAAATTTAAATTGGATTTTAAGAGAGAAATTCCATATTCCAGTACTCCTATATGCACCATATGTTTTCTGATTGTATGTGTTTATTCACAACTAATACACATTCAGTCCTCTGGTCTTTGAGCTACAGTGGGAAAAGGGAAAAGCATTTTACACTGTTCCACATAGGGAAGAGAGGATGTGAGAGAAAAGAAAGATACCAGCAGTGGCACATTGAATTAAGAGATAGCTGAACTGCAGACTCCTTCTCAGCTGTCTCGTGAATGTTAATAAATTTATCTTGTCTTTTGTACATTCTCCAAAGAGAAGGAATAAAACCAATAATTCCATTTGGCTTGCCCGATTGTGTAAAAATATTTTCAAACCACACAATTTTATACTTTAGTACTTCTGAATTAGTGGCCCTGTAATTGTTTCATGTTTTGGCTATTCCTAATTCATTCTAATAAAAGCTTTACATTAAGGGAGATGGAGAGATGCACTTGGGTAAATATAGAAGTCTCTAGATGAATTCAGACAGATGGAATTTAACCACAAGTTGCTATCATTTATCATCCGGTATGAGAGCCGGAGCACAGGTGTGAGGGAGGCCCAGAACTTTCTTGGTAAGTTTATGCATAAAGAAGCCTTTATTTTCTTTTATTTAACGTTAAAAGAACTGAATGTTCCTAGAATGATAGGAAGAGATGATGTTGAATAATTGTGAATGAAGATAGAATAGATGTTGCACATTTTACTTTGCTTTTACTGTAGCCGGGTTATGGGGGTGGGTTAACTGAGACGGCAACTCCATCTTGGAGGAAAACTACGGAAATTTGTTTTGACTAAAAAATGTACTTTTGCCATCCTGTCAGGATTATTAATAGCAAAAGAAACTCAGGGTCAAGGCCTTGATGTTTTTCACTGTATGGTAATCTTATTTTGGGAGATTGTTGGCTCAGCTAGTTCTTAGCTAGATGCTGGGAAGATAAATTTGAACTTGGATTTGTGACACTACTTAACTTATAACAATGATTGTTACCACAGGAACCTCCATCCTTTATGGAGGCCAAGAAATTTATCTATCCATGTGGCAGAGGGACCTTTTTCTTCCTCAACTGTGAATGACATCTGAAATGCCCAGCTATATCTCCCAAAGCACTGGTTCTGAATTAGTACTATCACCGAACTATAAATGCATTTTTATTCTCTGGGATAGAACAATATTATTGAAATGTGGGTCTCTAGGAAAATGGAGACCAAAAATTTCATTGATATCCTCTGCCTGATATTAATGATTTGACAAATCCTTTTCAGTTATATAGATGTACTGAAATCTAGAGAGGTATTTTAAATACTAACAACTTTTCCTCACGGTATGAATAAATCTGTTCATCATTTAATGTTGTGATGAAAATATATCTGTAAAATGGTTTTGTACCAGCTACATACATATGTATATATATATGCTTTGAACAGCAGTCCTCAAATGTCAGCCTCCTGTGTAGCTAGTATTATAAGCATGAGCTACCAAGTGCCCAGCTTAAACAGTTTGAAACTAATGATTGATCCAATGGTCTTATAATCTTAAATCTTTGCTGATTATATATATGTATATATGCATATTATACACATACTTACATTCTTTGGATGGTAAAACAGTATGAAGGTCAGAAATCCTGTACATCCAGGAACTAGGCTTTCCCCACAATTCGTCCCACATCCCTTTAGTTGGATGTTTTCTGAATCTGTACATGCACTTCCTCTACAGTCAGAAATTAACAATAAATCAAGATGTGGAGTTGTGCTATGAAGACAATTTTGTTGGTGGGGTTGAAATTTACCACGAAAGAAATAGATTGTAAAAGTGAAAAGTAAAAAGGACATTGTTTAAAAAATATTTCTTATTAAACATACTAAGAAACCCAGTGATGATACTAGATACATTTATTTTGTTAGCATCTAAGGTCTGACTGATACAATTAAAAATAAATAGCATATTTTAATTGTATCAATGAGAGAAGGGATGACAATGGAGAAAGAGTAAAGATGTAGAGAAACTGAGGGAATATACTTCTAGGAGAGCAACCCAGGAGCCTTGGCTGCCCTATGCCTTGAGGGGAAGGGAGGGAGAATCGGTAGTCTGAAGGGACAGAATTCTATAGCAAACAATTCTGGAGAGTCTGTGACATTCAGTCAAGGGACAAAACCAACCTGCCATGATCCGACAGGGAGAAAGTTGCCTTCAGTGCTCTCCTATAGCTTCCTCCTTTAGCCAAATCTAAGTCAGAGGCATCAGAGACACCATAATTCTGATATAGCTCCCACAAATCATCTTCTCTAGGTATGAATCAGGCTTGAAAAAGGTGAAAGAAATCTCTGCATAGAAGGCCCTTCTAAGTGTAGCTGTCCTTGTAAAGCTTCAACCAAATTAGCCGAGCTTTATGTAGAAGGAAAATTTTTGTAACTTAAGAATATAATTAAATTGTAATATACGTCATAATATAGTATAATAATATACAATGATATATAGTATTGTGCTGTGTAATATATATATAATGATTGTAAATCACATACCACATATTTCACATAGCATATCTCATGTATCACATGCCATATATAGTTGTTTGAAAGCACTGCAGCTAATCACTTAATGACTTAAAAGATTTCTATTTAACACTTATATTTGTTAATACAGATTATAAATCCTCTCATGCATATCACAGTAAGAAAAGAGAATAAATTGTCAATATTCTAACACTTAGAGTAGAGACACTCCAAAGGATGTTAGGAGCCTTGGAAGTTCAGTTCAGCTGCCTTTGATGTCAAAGCAAAGTTTGCATACTAACTGGGGCATTGCTCCCAAGAGCTTTTCTGATTCAATTAACCACTGGGTAGATGGACTCATTTATAGTAGGTGCTTTTGTTGTTACCAAAATTCCCTTAGTGAAGCCTTGCAAATCATTGAAGATTCATATAATACCCATTTTAGTGTATAGCCTAGTTTTACAGTAACCTTGCGATAAATCTAATATTACCTACTATTGTATTTGTTTTCAGAGTATAGAATCAACTGGCTTTTCTGTGTAGACATTGCAGGAGGATTTTCTTAGTAGATATTTGTGATCAGCTTCACCAATCTTGAGTAAACATTTCAAAAGGCCAGAACAAAATCTGTGCTAATATTATTTCAAATGACCTATTGTTATCGTTATTGTTGTTGTTATTATTATTATTATATGTACCAGACCATCCTCATAACTCAATTCCAATCATGTTAGATACATGCTAATGTTTTAAAGGAAGAATGCAGTAGCAGGTGTCAGAATGCAGCTTTGAACATATGGTAAGCTCTTCTGCTACAGCTGGCTGCAATCCTTGTCAAAGGTCATGAGGACAAAAAAATAGAGAGTCACAAGTGGCTTTGTTCTTCAAAACAACACTCAAGAACTGCCTGTGTCACACAGCACATTCACTGAACCTGGAAAAAAAACTCCCACTTTTATCAATAATGTAGTATGAATTGAAAGCTGATTCTGAATGTACTTATGTAAGTTCCCATGAAATTGAGCATCCGAGAAATAGAAACACCTTCAGAACCCTGTCTCAATGCCATCAAGCTCCATCCCCAAGTGAAGTCAAAGAGATGGGAACTCAGGGAAGCCAATTGCACTGTGCAATTAATCACAGCCCCTTGAGTGCCTCATTGTTTGCACTCCCGAGAACAAGCAGAATATGTTGGATCCTGCAATCACTGAAACAGGCTAGCCAGGCTCCCCACCCTTAGAGCTAGCTCTGAGGAGGAGAGGTTGAGGCAAAGATGTAAATAAGTTTCAGGGGAAATACACAGAGTTATAGTTTCAACAAAGAAAATGATCATCACAGCCACTAGTAATAGAGAGGCAGTTGGGTGATCTGTCCAGGAGGAAGCATTCCTGACTCTCCAAGCCTGGGTTAGGTAGTGATTCTGAATGATTTGGCCTCTCTTGTGCTACCAAATTTCTATCATTATGTGCTATGTAGTTAGCTATCCCAGCTAAGCCACATGCTTGAATTTTCCGAGTACCAGTTGAGCAACTTCTGTTGTTTCTGGAATAAAATATTTGTTCAGTACATTTGTAAAGCAGCAGAAAGAGCCAAAGCCCATGTAACTGGAAAAATGGGAGAAACACTTGTAGTTGATAAGACTTGTTTTGTTTTTAACACAATTATGTTTTTAGTGAAGGAAATTGTTTCTTGGATGGTTTGGACAACTTTCCTAGAGAACATTAAAAAGTTGTATTAAAAAAAGACTCTTTAGGGGCTTGGGATGTGGCTCAGTGGTAGAGTGCTTGTCATGCATACATGAGGCCCTGGGTTCGATTCCTCAGCACTATATAAGCAGAAAAAAGCTGTAAGTTGCCCTGTGGCTCAAGCAGTAGAACACCAGCCTTGAGTTGAAGAGCTGAGGGACAGTGCCCAGGCCCAGAGTTTAGGCCCCATGACTGACCAAAGCAAACAAACAAACAAAACAACAACAACAACAAAAACAGACTCTTTAACCTTTATGTTTACTCTAATAGGAAGCTACACTTTAGTTTCTTCTTAATGCTTGCCCTTGGCAAAGATTACAGTCAGGCTAATCAGTACCCCACTGAAATACTCTAAGAGCAGGTGAAGACTATCATGAGAATATACCTGTGGGCAGTCCAGTCTTTGCCCAAACCAAGCCAACAGCTTTCTAGAGACTTAGGTTGTCATTTTACCAAGAATCAAAGCAATAAAATGAACTTGGCTAGGATCTTATAAATCTGTGTGAATGTCAAGACTCTTCAGGCATTTTTCTGTTTGATTTTTAAACTTAGATTACCCCAGCAATGATTAAATTTGAATCTTCAGTTTTCTAAAACAATATTGTTGAGTTCTGTTTTGGGTAGAGAAAGAGAAACCTGTATACAAACTTGCCAGCATTTTCCTTACCTTATAATCTTCCCACTCCTGATTCATGCAATGGAAAATGAGCTTTTTTTTTTAACCAAGTTTTGAGTGAATATGTATTGAAATATGTAAACAGTGACTGAAATAAAAGTGTACTATCAAGATACAAATACATATCACAACTTACTCAAAACCATAAGGAATTTATTAACAAACTACTACAAGAATTCGGTGAAAGGTGTGATAAAATAGCTCACAAGAAAGGGATTTGTGAAAGCTGCAAGAAATGTGATCTTTTCAACCAGTTTTATCTCTGTCAAACATATTTTGGGGCCCCTTGGGGATTTTGTGGGGCTAGAAGGAAGCTCAAAGTTTATTCCAGTTCTTGTGACCAAATCTAGGTGGTAAAGAAGTGAAAATTTCAACATCAAGTTTTAGTTGACTAATGAACTGCAAGTGAAGGCTTAAAAAGAAAATAGTCCTAGAAATTGATATTCCTTGGTTTGTAAACACTGGCTTAGGTTCATTTTAGCACAGTGGATCACCATCTAGGGGAGACAGAAAATGTACATCTTTGGAAAAATTAAGCTCTTGGTAGATCTCAGTCAGAATACCACTGGAAGTCTGTGTTCACCAAAAGAAACCAACCATTTAGAAAATTGCCAGCAAGTTTATAGCAGCAAAATTCCCCATATGCTACATATATTTTAATTATTTGGGGAGAGAGTGGTTTTTCCAAAAAAACCCATTATTTTTAAAATAGCTTAAACTGGTAAGATTTTAAAAATATTATCTCAAACATTTTATATAGTTCTATGCAAATGTCTAAATTTTTATTATTAGGACATGAACATAAAATTATTAGACCTCTGTAATGATTAAGTGAAATGGAGAATTTTAAATTACGATTAGTTTAGCTTTTATTGCATATAATGAGATGGTCCCAGATGGTGCAGAAATCATTAAAAATTAATTTTATAACCACTGGACTTGTCTTAAAGTGTCTTGAACTGATAAACCTTCCTAATCTCCTCACATTGCTCCAGTTCATTGATGAATTAAAGTGGCCAGCTTTTAAAAATTGATAATCCTATTATAATTATTAAAGTGCAACACATTCCACTTGCCTAATGTATTTAAAGTGAATCACTATATTTCAAAGAAAAATTATGCTATACTACAAAAAATCTAAACCAGTTCAAACATTAAGACCATTTAAAAATATAAACTTTTGTGATAAGTTTCAATCGCTCTTTTGTTGTGCTTTTGATAGAAAAACACAATAAAAAGCAGTATGGCTCACTCCTGTAATACCAGCTACACAAGAGGCTGAGATCTGAGGGTAGAGGTTTCAGACAGGATGGGCAGGAAAGATCCTTGAGACTCTTAGCTCCAATTAACAAAGGAAAATCTGGAAGTGGAGCTTCCAGCTGTAGTATGGAAGCTGAGGATGTTGTTGGATCCTCTTGGTAACTCAGCCTTGCTACATAGGTGCTTCTTAGGTCCTTATATCACCATTTAATGCACTTAATGCATATATATGTACAGATATATACATACATATACATATGTATACATACATACAATAGATCTCTATCTATATATCTATCAACTACAAATGGCTTCTGCATTTCTCAGACTAATGCAAAAAAATCACGTCAGTGTAAACGATGTTATTTTTAGCTCTACCTTTAGTTTTGTAGATTGTGCTAAGGTATTTTAGGGTTCTTTAAGTTTTGACTTAGGATTATTTTTTGTTTTATTGGTGGCACTGGAGTCTGAATTCCAGGTCTTTGACTTGCTAGTCAGGTGCTTTACCCCTTGATCCAAGCCCCAGCTCCACCCTCCTTTATGTATGTATTTTTTGCTTAGTTCTTATTTTTTATCAGGATCTGGCTTTTTTTCATGGGTCATCCTTAAGCCATAATCCTTCTACCTATTCCACTGCAATAACTGGGTTTAAAATTTGTGAACTATCGCAACCAACTCGTTTGTTGAGATAGATCTCCTTGACTCTTTGCAGGACTGGAGTCCTCCTGGTTACCTAGGATTAAAGTCCTGAGCCATCATGCCAACCTGAGCTAAGGTCTTTCAAAAACAAGACATAATTTGTCACCATGTTTTTTCAAACATTTGGGTCTGGGAACTTTACCTTGTTTATTTATTTTTTTTAATTTTCTAAAGACTACTAAATTATCTTCATCTGCTTCTTTTCCAGTTGTTGGTAAGGTTGTCATACACATGCATAGCTGCTCAAGCCTATCCATGCTAGCTACCTGGGAGACATAGAATGGTATTTCAAGGCCAAAGTGGAAGAAAAGTTTGTGAGACTCCTTCTTAACCAAAGCTGGGCTTAGGGGTACACAACTACTATCCTCTGAAATGAGGGGAAGCCCAAGTAGGAAGACGGGCATAAAGTGAGACCCGCCTCAAAAATAACAATGAAAAAGGGGTCCAGAAGCATGGCTCAAGTGTTTGTAGCACATGCCTGGTAGTCAGTCCTCAGCATAAGCCAAAATACATGTATTCAAGGTTGATAAACACATTTTAACACTTCAGTATAAAACTCGAAAATACTTTAAAATGTTTCTTATGCCTAATCTTAAGACAGACAATATGAAGAACATTTATTTGAAGGGCTAGAGATCTTTAAAGTAGTTGAATATAAAAAGAAATACAGAAACAAACAATGGGAAAAAGGAGTAGGAAAGTTTTAAGCAACGCAAAACATGAAGAGATGAAACAATTACTTTTCAACTCCCAGGTAACTTCTTAAGCCTGGTATTCAGTAACAAATTCTTGAGGTTTGTTTGTTTGTTTTGTTTCACTTGTTTTGTTTATCCATTTCAACTGCTAGGTTTGAAACTATGGGAAGTAGCAGCCATACATTTTGTGTTTCGAAGGACTAATTCCACTCTATAGATTCCTTTCTCCCTGTAAGTACACTTGAACTTGTCACAATCTGTGGGCACATTTTATGGTTCAGAAAATATGGTCAAAGTGCAAAAGCCACCATATCAAAATGGGCTGAAAGAGCTTCCCCTAGAGGATTTACATCTGCTGCCAGTCACAAATGCCACAAAAAGGCTACAATAGTAACACAAAGAGAGAATTGTGCTGAGCTTAGATAGTGGGAGTCAGCTTCTAAAATCTGAACTCACACCCTCATCCTGCCACTGAAAAAGCCAATATCTTACTTAGTTTCTACATATGAAAATGAAGATAGAGGGGTGGGGGGGAAACACTTGCAAAGAAGGGCTGAAATGAGACTGAAGCATGGTATAAACTTTCCATAAATACTGTTGATTATTTTCTTTTTTTATGATAAAGGTTATGTGCAGAGAAGTTACAGTTACATAAGTAGGGAAATGAGTACAATTTTATCAAACATTATTAACAACTCCCTCCTTTTCTCCTGCTATCCCTCCCCCCCCAATCTCCTCCTTCCAATATTACCTTTATAAATAGCAAATTACTGTGTATCATAGTTCAGTACGTCCACAATTATTTATGTATAGGTATAATAAAAATGGCCATACTGAGTCCTATTTCTTTTCTTGATGCTGCATGTTATGAATTAGCTTTTCATCTTACAACAGGGCACAACCTACCCACACCTGAAAAGTACAGTTCCCTAGATCACAGTATTACATGCACACTGCAAGGCTCCTGATTGCTTTTCTTACCACTGAGAATAAATGGAGTGTAGGTTAATTGGACAGTCCAGAAATTCAATCAACGTTTACAGGAAAAAAGAAAACTATCACCCTACCTCATCAAAATTATCGTGATGACAAAGTTGCATGCATGTAATTTCATTCCATTTCCTGTTAATCATTTAGGTTAGTTTATAGAAAAAAGGCTGCATAGGGTAGATATTTTGAGATTTTTGATATTGTTCTTAAATTGATTTCCAAAAATGTTATACACCTATGTTTAAGTCCATTTCATTACAAGCGTGTGGAAATTCAATTTTTTTTTGCTTGTTTATTTTATTTTTTGTGTCAATCCTAGGGCTTAAACTGAGGCCCTACTGATCTCACTTCGATTTTCATTCATGGATAGTACTTTACCAGTTGAGCCATGCCTCCATTTTTAGTTTATTGCTGGTTAAGAGTTTCTTGGATTTTCTGCCCAGGCTGGCTTTGAACCACAGCCCTAAGATCTCTGTCACGGGAGCAGTTAGGATTATAATGATGTGAATCATTAACAAATAGCATGTGATTTGTATAATAATGCTATGGGATCAAATTTATAAATTCAATACCACAATTGCCTTCATCTTCACCTATTAGTGAAGATACATTCTCAAACACACAGAATTCGACCTGTTGTTTTTCAATTAATTAATTTTGTTTTCCCAGCACCTGAATCAAATTCATATGTTTTACATTTAAGAGGGTTAAACAGGACCAAAGTTTACCTTGTTGTGTTTAGGCCTTAAAGACATTATATTTATTTTAAAGGTGTGACTGAAAGAGTGTTGGTGTTTCACTTTGAGACCAGGTGTGGAATACAGAGCAGCTGTATTCATACATCATCATCCCCAGCCCTGCGGATGGTCCTCCTACAGACAGAGCCATTCAGGAGCTCTGAACAGAGGTTTCCAGGGTTACCGGGAGCACCACACTGGAGGCTCCTGCCTGGCTCATTGTCCTAACACAATTGCCTTCCAAATCCAAGGGAAACTGCACTCATGTTGTGTTTTTTTTTTTAACCTTGTTTCAGGCATGAATTATATTTTTATTCAAAAACATTGTGAAGGATGTATTTGGAGTCAGTCATACAGTTTTATGTCAAACACATCTTTTGTGGCTAGCTTGACCTGACAATACATTTCAAGGTTTATGTTCATTGTTATTCAAGAAGGGAATTGAATAGAAACTAATAGTTGTCATAGTACTGAATATTCATTATTCCACGAACTGATATTTTTCTATATGCATCAATGATTGCAATAGAATGATTACTACCCAAAGGAAATCTCAGCTAGAATATTTTTGATCTTCCCTTCCTTCCCTCTCCCCCCCCAATTTCTAACCCTACCTTCTAGTTCTGTTTGTAATATATTCTTCCATATATGATTATACTCAGTTACACTCAGTGAAGTTATCTTTTGGTTTCGTTTTGTCTCTCCCCACAAGAAATAATTTCAATGACAGTGTTTATTTGCTCTTCCTTTCACTGCTCTTCCAATTGTACCAAGATAAGTGGCTCATCTCAAGTGCTTGATTACTTACACATTAGTGAATGCATTTACCAAAAGTTATTTTTCAAGTTCTGAAAAACACACTGGAGAACAAGACGAAGTCTATGTGGCCAGAGATATTGTTTTGTTTAGGAACAGGTTCTCATCCTCCCAGGCTTTCGGACATTGAATTTGGTATATAGGGTAGGCTGACAGAGAGCCCATCAACCCTCCTGCCCAACCTCCTTCAATGCTGGGATACAGCCTTGTACCACCACACCTAGCTTGTGACTAGTTTTTGTTGTTGTTGTTTTAATTTTTATTGTAAGGGTGATGTACAGGGGGGTTGGGATTACAAGTACATAAATAAGGTAATGAGTACATTTCTTGTCGAACTTTGTTATCCCCTCCCTCATTTTCTCCCACTTTCCGTCGACTCCCCTCACCCCCCAAGTTGTAAAGTTAATTTCCAACATAGTGTCCTGTGAGTATTGCTGTTGCATTAGTTCACCATTTGTCTTTTGTCTTGCCATTCCCCTATCTTTCCCCAGATCAGATAAACACAGATGAGACACAGGGTACCAAAATCAAAATCAGTGACAGCATGGAATAAACCAAAGAGAAAAAAAAAACAAACAAAAAACGAAGGAACGAAAGAAATAACTTCACACACTACATTAAAAAACAAAAACAAAATTAAAAAATCCTCTTGTTTTCATATCTTGGAGTTCATTTCAATTAGCATAATTTTATATGGCCATATATATGTACATAGCTACTGAGCTATTGTGACCCTCTGCTAGGACTATCCTAGATATATACTAATTATTATACATGAGGGAACCTATGGAGCCTATGTTTCTTTGGGTCTGGCTTACTTCACTTAATTCGATTTTTTCCAAATCTATTCAGTTCCACACAAATGAGGTGATATCATTCTTTCTGATGGAAGCAAAGCATTCCATTGTGTATATGTACCACATTTTCTTGATCCATTCATCTACTGAGGAGCATCTGTGTTGGTTCCACATATTAGCTATGATAAATAATGCTGCCATGAATGTAGTTGTGCTGTTAATACTTAAGCCAGGTGCTGGAGGCTCATGTCTATAATGTTAGATACTCAGGGGTTTGATATCTGATGATAACAGTTCAATTCAAAACCAGCCTGTCAGGAAAGTCTATGAGACCCTTTTTTAAAAAAATTGCTTCCATATTCCTTTTCTTTTCTTTCTTAATTTATTGAGGAGTTACAATTACATGGGCAAGATAACGAGTACATTTCTTTTTCTTTTTTTTGGGGGGGGGGGTCCAGTCATGGGGCCTGAACTCTGAGCCTGGGCGCTGTCCCTCAGCTCTTCAGCTCAAGGCTAGTGCTCTACCACTTGAGCCACAGCGCCACTTCCGGCTTTTTTCTTTTTTGCTTATGTTGTGCTGAGGAATCGGACCCAGGGCCTTATGCATGCAAGGCAAGCGCTCTACCACTGAGTCACCTTCCCAGCCGGACCAGTGCATTTCTTATCAAGCATTGTTGCCTCCTCTTTGTTTCCCTTTCCCATCCCTTCCCATACGCACCCCACCCGATCCCCCACCCCCAACAAACTTGTAAAGTTCGTTTTTCGACATAACGACTTGTACATCTCATTGTTGCAGTGGGTCTACCTGTATCCCTAGTTAAATGATTCGTTTTTGCCCTTCCCCTCCACAAATTATACCAACATCAAATACAGTGAAAGCAGGGGTTATACTGTGGGGGAGGGACATACAAAGCAACATAGAAATCATCTTATAAATATATTAGAAACAATTGCATGAAATAAAAAAACACATCTGATTACTTATCTTGGGGTTCATTTCACCTAACATCAACTTATCTGACCTTTTCTGCTTGACTCAGACATATACTAGTTATTGCAAATAAGGGAAACCATAGGACCTATGTTTCCTTGGGCCTGGCTTACTTCACTTAATATAATTTTTTCCAAGCCTTTCCATTTCCTAACAAATGGGGCAATGTCATTCTTTCTGATGGAGGCATAGAATTCCATTGTGTATATATACCACATTTTCTTCATCGATTCATCTAATGAGGGGCATCTGGTTTGGTTCCATATCTTAGCTATGGTAAATAATGCTGCAATAAACATAGTTGTGCTGGTAGCTTTAGTATGGTCTTGTTTGTGATCATTTGGGTAAATGCCCCAGAGTGGGGTTGCTAGGTCATAGGGGAGCTCTATGTGGAGTCTTTTGAGGAACCTCCATACTGCTTTCCAAAGTGGTTGAACAAGTTTACACTCCCACCAACAATGGAGTAAGACTCTTATCTCCAATTATCCACCAGAAAACCAGAAGTGAAGCTGTAGGTTAAGTGGTAGAATGATAGCAAAAGAATTGAGGCACAGGTCCTGAATTTAAGTCCCATGACTGACAAAAAAGAAAAAGAAAAAAAAAGAAAGAAAAAAAAGAAAAAGAGAATAATACTAGCTTCTGTTTGCTTTTGAATAATCTCCCAAAGGTATAACTATCTAACGTAATGATAATCAAGCCTATTAAACTGCAGTACATAGCCTGACATTAGTGGCTCATGCCTGCAAACCTAGCTACTCAGGAGGCTGAGATCTGAGGGTCACAGTTCAAAGCCAGCTAGGGCAGGAAATGCTATGAAAGTCTTATCTCCAATAAAGTACTCCAAAAGCCAGAAGTGGTGCTGTGGCTCAAGTGGTAGAGCGCTAGCCTTGAGCTGAAGAGTAGAGGGACAGCTCCCAGGCCCAGAGTTCAAGTCCCATGACCAACAAAAAACAAAACAAGAAAACCACAGTGTATGTATATTGAGGTATTTTAAACAATATTTTCTATTTAGTCAAATTATTTGTAAACTTAAATTTTCAGTAGCTGGAAATATGATCCATTAATGTTTGGGAAGTCTAGTGTCCTGAGTACTGCTGCTTTGTAGTTCCTTTTTTACTTAATAATTTCCATTTTTTCAATAATAATAATAAATTAATAACAATTTCCTTTTATGTTATTGACAATATTTTTGAGAACTAATTGCATTAGTTTCTTGCCTTTTCAAATAAGGTATATCAAGTATAATTTATTCAAAAATATTTGTGATCTGATCACTTGGAGCTATTTGATAATGTCAAGGAATTAACGATTATTTGAGACAAATAAGGCTATTAAATTAAAAATAAGTATTTTCCTGAGGTTATTTTTCTAAGGAATATGGGTAGGAAAGTGGGTGGAGAATCATGATTGGTGGTACTAGAGATGATTAACAATGTTGATTATTGATATATTATGCATTCAATTTCTCTTTTTATCTTATATTATTATCTTTAGGTACACAAAAGTATTTTCAATCCAACATGTCACTGAACTTGATCAATGTTACCCTTTCCATTATTCTCCCCATCTCTCACAACTTCTACCCATGCCCTCCAGTTGCCTGGCTCCATTTCCACAGATGCCCAGTGATTATTATGACTGTATTTGCCCAACTTCCTTATTCTATTTGTCTGTCTCACCTCCCCTCGACCTTTCCTTCCTGGTATTCATTCTGTTAAACTGTAAGTTATTTGTTCAAAATGTTTACATCAATTGCATTTATATATTGCATGGTTTTCACAACAACATAAGGACAGAGAGTGGAAGAAGAGCATTGATGAAGGAGTAGAATAGGTGCTGTACAGATGTGTTAACAGGTCTTCCCAAAGGGTAAAAGTTCCCAGTGCTCCATTACTGACATCATTTTACAAATAAGCAAATCAAAATTCAGAAATCCAAATAAGTTGTCTAGAATACAAGCAATTAAAGCTTCAAAATGTTTATGTAACTGAATCTAAGACACTGCTGTGAGTTGTATTTATAGGGCAAGGTATATTACTTTATGATTGAAAGTGCATTGTAAAGTGTACTGTTATTATATACACCTCTAGAATCATTCATTAATTCATTTATTTGTGTTAGTACTGAAGTTAGGATTCTGCTTGGCTTTTTCACTCAAGGATGGTGTTCTACCATTTGAGCCACCCCTTCAATTCCAGATTTTTGCTTATTACTTGCCAGTAAGATTTCACAGATTTGTCTTTTTGGCTTTGAATCCTCATCCTTGAATCTTAGTCTCCTAACTCGGATCTAGAATCATAGATGAGCCATTGACTTTGGCTGTATATTTTTATTTTTCCTCTCTTTACCTCTCTTTATTTTTTTATTTATTTTACCTCTCTTTTACACTGCTTTCCAAAGTGGTTGAACACGTTTACACTCCCACCAACAATGCAGTAAGGTTCCCTTCTGTCTACATCCCCTCCAGCATCTGTTGTTATTAGAGTTCTTGGTTATAGCCATTCTAACTGGGGTGAGGTGGTATCTCAATGTTGTTTTGATTTGCATTTCTTTTATGGCTAGGGAGGTTGAGCATTTCTTCATGTGTCTATTGGCCATCCTTCTTTCCTCTTCAGAGAAGTTTCTCTTTAAGTCTTTAGCCCACTTATTTATTGGACAGTTGTTTCCTCATGTGATTTTTTTTAATTTTTTGGGTTGTGTGTGTGTGTGTGTGTGTGTGTTTGCGTGTACATGTGTGTGTATATGTGTGTGTTGGTCCTGAGTCTTGAATTCAAGGCCTGGGCCCTGTCCTTTAGCTTTTAACTCAAGGCTGGCTCTCTACCACTTGAATCATATCTGCACTTCTAGCTTTGTACTGGGTACTTGGAATAAGAATCTTATGGACTGGCTTTCATCCATCATCCTCAGATCTCAGCTTCCTGAATAGCAAAGATCACAAGTATGAGGTTTAGCCCCTAGTTGGTATTTTTGGTATGCAAATAAAGTAAGCTTGTTTTGATTGTTCTGATTGCAAGTTTCTGATTAAAGTTCTGATTGTAAGTTAAGATATAGTCTAATATCTAGATTCTCACAAAGGAACAATTGACTATTAATGTAATATTTGATCTTGAAATACACAAAGTGGTTTCTCAAAAGCAACATTGCAACAATGAGATGTTCAAGACATTATGCCGAAAAAAGAACTTTACAACTTTGGCGCTGGGGGTATGGGGGGAGGGGGAGAGATGGGAAGGGATGGGAAGGGGAAACAAAGGAGGAGGCAACAATGCTTGAAATGTACTCACTACCTTGCCCATGTAATTGTAACCTCTCTGGTATTTTCACACAAAAAAAAAAAAGAAAAAAGAAGAAAAAAGCAACTATTCTAAAAGTACTATTTATATTCCAAAATATTGTTGAAATGTAGGTCTGTGATATGTGTTCGTGTGTGCATGCATTTGTGTGATTATTCAATATCTATTAGAGTCCTGTGATAATTGCATTATCATATTATCTAATAGTGTTGATTAACTTTAAATGTACTGACTGAAGATTTTGTCTTTTACCAGCACTCAATGGGTGAAGGGAAAGTAAATTAGGGGTTTAATAAGCTAAGATCATATTGAGAAAAAATATTTTAAATTGGTCAATGTTCTCTAAAGTTAGATGCATTTTATTGATCTCTGGTGTGTTTTTCAACTGACATGTTTAGTTTGAAGTCCTTGAAATATTGTAAAAATATAATGCATTTATTTTCAGTTTAAAATCTGACTTTAAATATGTACAGTAATGAAAAAGAACACTAAAAATTTGGTTATTACCACACTAAAATCACATTTATTATGATTTTGTTTCTTATTCTGTTATCTGAAAGGAGAGGAAAGTGAGGAAAAAGAAAGCAATATACAGTTGAATTAAAGAAAACATCTGTACCATCCAGCATTGTTTCCAGGTATATTAGCTAGCATTTAGACTCATAAAAAAAGAATTATGCTTGAAAACACATACATGGAGCCAGAAAAAGATTTAGGTGGGGTAACTTTGATTCTTATTCCGAAAGGAAACATTAATGCATTAAAAAATATTCAAATACTGTAATGAATTTAAGCTTTACTGCACACTTACCATTCAATAGCATTATGGAACCTAAAGATAATGATATTGCCATTTATATAGCAATATTTTTATAAATACAATTTCAACTGCATATGTATATTTCATACTAAGAAGAAGTTAATGTTTAAAAATTCACTTGTGTCTCTGATATTTTAGATATGCATAGTCTTTTTAATCAATATGAACAAAATAAATAAAATTTTATAAATCAATATGGATATGCATGCATCAACACAGTGTGTTGATAAGAGGAAAGGAGTCACTAACTTTAAATCTTACTAGATCTTGAAAGTAAAATTATTCTCTAGCTTAAACACGCACAGGATTTTAGTCTTAAATAATTAGTTTACTAAAGTAAAGTATATACAGTATGCATGCTTATTGGGGATAGTTAATAAGGTATAGATATTTTGTCTTGGTTTTACATAAGGGAATTGGGGCAAACTCAGCACAGAAAGAGCAGGAAAATTCAATGATTTTTTTCTTTAAACATGTTTATTAAGATATAAATTGCATACTGTTATACCCAGTTGTATAAAGTGTACAAGCTAATGATATTAAGTATATTCAGATTTATACAATTATCACTGTGACCACATATTCTCAATTTTCCAAATAAAGTCTCCATTCATTAGTACCTCCATTTCCCCTAATTCACCTACACGTGTAACCATGTTCTTTCTGTTTCTGCATTTCTCTATTCTGGACTTCTATGCACATAAGTACAATACTTAATGAAGAAAACATATTCTGAGAAATTTGCCATTAGGTGGGATTATCATCTGTGAACATCACAAAAACTAAGACAGCTACAAAGTGACCAGGATATGTCATCTTGCAGGAGAACCTTGTATAAGTGTGCAGCATGTTTTCTGGATCAAACATTGTACTATAATTCATAATAGCAAATAATAATTACTCAATACAGCTGTCTGACCTTCACATTGGATTTGACATCCATGAGTTAACCAAATACTTAAACGTTATGCCAGAAAGCATGATAGATAAAAGCTTGAATTTATTATTCTCTGAACACTCTGATGAATTTGCACTAATGGAGTGATTTGTAAGGCAACATTGAGAGCTGCAGCATTGCTCTGGCTTTTCGTTTCTATCCAGCACCCAATGCTTGAATATTGATCAGCTGTGTCTATTTTGTTTACTATAGCTTCATATATATTGAAAATGTGTTTAATTTGTTCTCATCATTATTCTCTAACAATATATTTCCAATGCATAGGGAGAATGTGTGAAGGCTATGGAAAAATACTATTTGTTCGTTTTTGCTAAGAAATTTGTTTTATTTATTTAAAATTCTTGTTGTAAAGGTGATGTACAGAGGGGTTACAGTTACATAAGTCAGTTAATGAGAACACTTGCTCTCTCCCAGTTTTTCCTTCCCATCACCCCCACAAAGTTACCTAGTTCATTTTCAGCATAGCGTTTAGTGAGTATACTGCTGCATTAGTCATCATTTCTGTGGTCCCCCTTCCTCTCCCCAAAATAGATAAACACACAAGCAAGACAAAAGATATAAAACCAAAAACTTTGTTTCCTTTTCTTGGAATATATTTTGATAAATATTGTTTTATATAATTATATGCATATAGCTATTGACCTTCAGTGATCCTCTCATAAGAATATGCTCCTATGCTCTCACTATTTCAATATCTAGAGTCCTGTAATGTTGATCATGTTCAAGTGTACTGTTTTGTCTTTTACCATCCAGTGTGTTTACTTATAGATTATAGCCACATTGATTCTAGTTATGACAAATGAGGAAAACCATGCAGCCTATGTTTCCTTGAGTCTGGCATACTTCCAAGTCTTCCCATATCGTTACAAATAGTACAATATCATTTTTTTCTGATGGAAGCATAGAATTCTATTGTGTCTATATACCATATTTTCTTGATCCATTTGTCCACTGAAGGGCATCTGGGTTGATTCAATATCTTGGCTATGGTAAATAATGCTGCAATAAACATGATTGTGCTGGTAGCTTTAGTGTGGCTTTGTTTGTGGTCTATTGGATAAATGCCCAGGAGTGGGATTACTGGGTCATAGGGGAGCTCTATGTTTAGTCTTTGGAGGAACCTCCACTCCAGAGTGGTTGAACAAGTGTACAATCCCACCAACAGTGTAGTAATATCCCCTTTTGAACACATCCCTGCCAGCATCTTTTATTGTTAATTTTCTTCATAATGGCTATTTTAACTGGGGTAAGGCGGAATTTCCATGTTGTTCTGATTTGCATTTCTTTCATGGAAGGGAGGTTGAATATTTCTTCATGTGTCTATTGGCCATTTTTACTTCTAAGAAGTCTCTCTGAAAGTCTTTATCTCATTTATTAATTGGGTTGTTGTTTTTTGAGGGCTTATTTTTGGGAGGTTTAATTTTTTGGGCTCTAAGTATATTTTGTCCAATGAATGGCTAGTAAAAGTCTTCTCTGCCATTGTGTGTGATATCTATTTATCTTGTTGTTTATGTCCTTTGCCATGCAGAAATGCCTCAGTTTGATGCAATTCTATTTATCCAGTCTTTCTTGGCTTATTGTGATTTTGGATCATTACTTAGGAAGTCTTGATCTGTGCCTAGGAGCCCGAGTGTTTCCACTATCACATCCAATAATATTTTCACAGTATCTAGCCTTACGTTGAGGTCTTAAACTCAGGATGTCTCTCTCTCCTTACTTTTTTGCTCAATGTTAGTGTTCTACCACTTAAACCACAACTCTACGTCTGACTTTTTGCTAATTAATTGGTGACAAGAATCTCATATACATTCCTGCCTGAGCTGGCTTATAAATGAGATCTTTAGTTAATTTCTACTCTTCTTTATGACACACTTTCACTTAGTATAATGTTTTCAAGATTTGTTCATGGAATACAAAATTACATACTTAACTCATTCCTAGTGCTAAATAACATTTTTTTGGGGGGGGGTCTGGTCGTGGGGCCTGAATGCTGGGCCTGAGTGCTGTCCCTCAGCTCTTCAGCTCAAGGCTAGCGCTCTACCACTTGAGTGACAGCGCCACTTCCAGCTTTTTTCTTTTTGCTTATGTGGTGCTGAGGAATCGAACCCAGGGCCTCAGGCATGCAAGGCAAGTGCTCTACCAGTGCCCTAAATAACTTTTTATTGTATGTATTTACATTAGATATATCACTACATTTTATTTATTCCCTTCTCAGTTTATGGATATTTGGTTGCTTCTATTTCTTGGCCACTATGAATATTGTTACTCTGAATCATTTGTGTGTCGATCAAAGATAGATATATGTGAATCATGTCTACTTTGTACTGATAGCATTTTTAAAATTCTCTTGGATATAGCCATATAGAAATGGAACTGCTGGATGGTACTAATTTTTGATGAGGAACTTTTTTTTGAACAACTTTAGACTATGTTTGAAAATTGTTTTAGTACTTTACACTTCTATGCACAATACATGAGAGCTTAAATTTCTCTGTATCATTTCCAAAACTTATTATCTGTTTTCTTTTGATTATTGTTTCCATAATATGTGTGAAGTTTGGTTTCAACTTTTCTTTCTCCAGTGACTTATTAGGTTTAATATCTCTTCTTGGGCTTATTACCCAATATCTTCTATGGAGGAATGTCTATTCAGATCCTTTCCCTCCTTATAATTGTATTGTCTTTTTATGATTGAGTTAGAACAGTTCTTAATATATTCTGCATATAAATCACTTATTAGATGCAAAATTTGAAAATACTTCCTCCTATTCTGTGAGTATCTTTTAACTTTCTTGATGGCATTATTTTGGAGTACAAATGTCCTACTGATAGAGTCCTATTTATTGATATTTGACTTTTGTTAGTTGCATATTTGCAATAAAGTCTTGCAAGATATACATTTTGGAAAAAAACAATGAATCTAGACTATATTTTAGAAATGTTTCTTCCTTAAGTATTTTTGTACAGAAACATCTACATTGCTTGTGCTGTCTGAGTGGAAATTGGGAGATAATAAGTTGGACATAATTAACACAAAGAAAGCAAAGAATGGTCTTGGATGTTTTGGGTTACAGTATAGGGTAAGAAAAATACTTCTTCTTATGTATATTTTCCAGAACAAAGTAACATGAATAAGCAAAGGGTTTTTTTTTCTGAATCTAGTAAAAAAGGCAATTGTATACACACACACACACACACACACACACACACACACGTGCAATTATTCATTTCAGTCAAGGCAGGATGCCCTTGACATGCTTTTAATTTATCTTACTACCACTAACCTTTGACTTTTAGGGAATATAAGAATTTCTATTCTTCTAAGATAGTGTTTCATAGCTTCCAGCAATAAATAGAATGCTTTTGGAATGACTACTAAGAAAATGTGTATCTGTAGATATCATAGTGAGACCTTAACTTTTGCCTTCAGGGATGAAATTCTTAAACTAAAAATCCTTCTATCAAAGTAGTTTTTTAGGCTTTAACATTTACCTTCATTATAAAACTAATTTTCCTAGTTAGTGAGTGTCTCCTGCAATAGCGAGATAACTAAAACCACTGTTTTACACAAGTATATGCACTCTCACAGTTAGCAATTGTTGCTTCCATGCAATAATATAAGCTTATCCAAATAGAATTGTCATTATCTTGTACAATAGCTCTGGCAAATAAAACTTTGAATACAGTATAAGGTATTATGTGTTATATGAAATGAGAATGTTCATTTTTATGTTTGCTTTCTAAAATATATCAGGCACTGGAACATTTGAGTTGTACTTATAAGGGTGGAAAGAAAATGTTACAATGGGAGTCCACAACTTGGTGATCCTGAAGATGTTTTTTTTAATCATTTTTAATAAAGACTTAACTTGTGTTGCTCGCCTCTAACTCTCTTCCACCCACTGAATTCTGATCAAATAAATTTTAGGATGCTTTTATCACCCTCCCCAAAATAAGTTATCCATTCATTAAACTCAGATCTAATAAATCTTCAGCTCTTAAGAAAAAAGTAGGAATTGGAAAAGCAAATGATCCACCAGCAGTGGTTTCCACAGCTGTCAGAGCTACACCGGGCTACCCTCATTTTTTATCTAAACAAGTTGCCAGTGACTTTTTTGGGAGCAGGCAGATAGTTGAGGTTATGAATGTTGAAAATGTCTTACAATCATCATTACCTTAAGCACAGTGAGGCAGAGTACATACTTACTGCAAATATGATTGCAATTCTAAAAATTAGGCAGTACATGATTAATACCTTCTAATAATTAAGATGATGATGATTTTACCTATTATTAAATATAATAAATACACATAACAGCAAAAATGGAATCCTTAATCCAGGTATATAAATACACCTTGAGTAAGTAACTGAGCTATGGTGAAGAGTTTGACTATGTAGTGCAAGGCGATGGGAGACACTGGTTGCCATATGTGAGCTCCATGACACTAGCTGCTTCCTCTCTCCTGCTTATGCTGCCTCCATGCTGCTGCTCCTAGCTGTCAATCACCACTTGTGTAACTTGGTTCTCCAGGTATCTTTACCTGTGAAGAACCTATGCTTGCCCCTCTTTGAATAGGTAAATCCCTCCTATCCCCAAAAAGCCTAAACTTACTTTCTGCAGACTCCTGGTGTATATGTGCTTCTCCACTGAAGGGCAGCCCAGTGCCGAATCTACCATACAGATGCTCATTCCCAACTTTGTGATTGGGTTGATCTTCATTGCTCTGAGTATCTGTATTATTCTGTCAGTGACTTCTTCATTATGTAAACATTAGACATTTTTCAAGGTGAAGCTTTTGATTCTATTGAAACTACCTTGAATGGAATGATTATTTCCTCCTACTCCCCCTCCCCCTCCCCCTCCCCCCCCTCCCCCTCCCCCCCTCCTCCCCCTCCCCCCTCCCCCCTCCCCCTCCTCCCCCCCCCTCCTGTTCCCCCTCCCCCTCCCCCTCCGAGTTTGAACCCAGGATTCCCAGGCTTGCAACTTAGGTGCTATGAGCCAGGTCTCTAGCCTTCTCCTGTCTGTATTTCTGTCTGTCTGTTGGTCTCTCTGTCTTGGCTTTAGTTTTAGATGGGGTCTTTCATTTTTAATCTGGGGGCCAGCCTCAGATCTCAATCTTCCTATATGTTTTTCCTATATAGTTGGGATTACAGTATGGCTTACCATAGTAAGACTTGGTTGAAAGGAGATCATGATAACGTTTACCTCAGGCTGGCCTTGAACTGTGATTCTCCTGCACTTCAACTTCTAAATATGTAGAATTACAGGGTAAGTTCTGTACTAGCCTCATGAATTCTTATTTTAGACCCCATATTGGACTGATTAGACTTTACATATAACACATGCACATAGTGAGTGTGTGTATGCATGTATATATGCATAAACATACATGTTGTGTATTAGGTGATATATGATTGCTGATAGCTAATTATTTTAAGTTCAAATGATTGAACCTAGCACATGCTAGACACATGCTTTACCACTGAGTTTAATTTTTAATCCTAGATTACTGGGAACAATTTCACATATATTTGTTTTGTATTTTCAAAGCTTGTACTATATCGATATTATTGCTTAAGATACATTGAAGGCAGTAGTGATGGGAGTCATTTGTTTGGAGCTTTCTCCATGTTAGGGGTTTGTCTTAACTTAAAATTGTCTCATGGAGGTGATGAATTACCAGTGTCAGTGCTACAAACAACAATTTTAACCCTGCTTTGTGAAGAAGCCACAGAAGGGGAAGCACTTTCTGAAGAATAGGAGATTTAGAAAGTCCTAATTTTCTTGCATTTACACAAATCAAACTTGATGTAGCTTTTTTGTCTCTCCCTCCATACTTTTAAAGAATAAATAAAAATATTTTCTTTTCTTTAGAGCAATTTGTTCAAGCTTTGGGAACCATTTAATTAAATTATTACCTGCTGGAGCACCATCTGTTTTTGCCCTAGAAATAAGAAGCATTGATTTCTTTCACATAGGCTTCGTAAATATGTAGAAGGTGCCAAAAAGCAATAAATATTATCAGCAGATGGACTGAGGCACTTCAATCTCTATGCAGTCAGTCTTGATGGTTCTGGGCATAGCTAAATGAATTTTTCTGGATAGATTCCTTCTAAAAAGTATTATATGCAGATAGGATTAATACTGCACCCCTGATCCCTTATGACAGTTAGAGTTTCCATCTGAGAAAGAGGAATGTGGCAAAGAAAGGAGAGACGTTATATAACTATGGTAAAAAGCAGTGGATATAACACATGATGGGTAATAATGGACATCATGGAGCTTCTTGTTCCCATAATACCTCAGATTTCCATTCAATTACTTCATCTCCCCATAATGGCCTAAGTCATGTCAACCAATGACAACAGCTGGGATGGTAGATACTCAGCCATCAAGCAATGGGGGGGGAGGGGGGCGGAGATATGGGAAGAGCCCTTACGATAACCATGCACTCTGAAATGACTTTATTGCACTCCTCATTGAGGGCCCTTCAGCTTTCCTTTCACTTTTAAACTTGTTTGTGAACTTGTTTTGTCTATTTTAAAATATATAGCTATTTCTCTTTTTATTTTTTACACTTGATGCTTACACAACAAAAGCCAGTTCTGAAAAGGTCCTGCAAAGAACATTTTTACAATGTAGCCAAAGTATAAAAAGTTTATAAAGTTTAGGGTATGTTTCCCAGGAGCCATCTCTCTACATCCTGCTTCCTCCTTTCTGCTTCTGTGTTCTCTTCCTTTCTGAATCATCACACCGTGTAAAGAGCCAGAAACCTGACATTCCCTCATTGCAGACTGAGGTACTGTTTAATGAATGGTGAAATTTGAGCATTTGGGATACAAATTTACTTGTGATTTTCCCTTCCTACATATGTAGTTTTCAGAAATTCAGGTGGCTGGGTACGCTTACATGTGTGAAAGAAATTCAATGCATAATTAGTATTAACTGATCATTCTGAATCATACTCACTAATAATACTGATAAATAATACTTAAAGCATATATTCATGAAATTTTATTTGATTTTGTGCCACTTAAAATTCCCACATTTTTTTGTGTATGTGCTGTTATTGGGGTTTGAACTCAAGGCCTCTCCCTCCTACTCAGCGTTTTTCATGTAAGGCTGGCACATAATCTACATCTCCATTTCTGACTTTTTTACTAGTTAATTAGAGATGAGTCTCTTAGATTTGCATTGGTCTTTCTGGTTTAGCTTCAAATCTTGATCCTAAGATTTTAGCTTCCTAAGTCTCTAGGATAATAGGCATGAGTCATTAGTGCCCGGATTAAAAAAAAAAAGTCTATTTTTGCTTATGAAGCAAAGTAACTTTCTGTTCAATTGAAGGTTGTAATTATGGATGCAAAATTAAAACAGCTTCTTGGTGCTTAATAAGCACCATTTTTAATAACTTGGTAATTTTAATGCAGTGCTATATAAATTATCAATACCAATATTTGACTTTATTGTTCAGTTATATGTTTTTTTAGATTTGGACTCAGGCTTCATGATTGATAAGCAGTGTTTCCACTACTTGGGGCCATGCTTCTAGCCCTTTCTGCTAGGGTTGTTTTTGTGGTAGGGTCTTAATTTTTTTGGGGGCTGATCTAGAATCAAAATCCTCCCAATCCCAGCCGCCAATATAGCTAGGATATAGGCATGAGTCACAGGAGTCCAGTCTCAATTCACTTTCAAATATATATATAAACTAGTGGGACACAAATCGATCATGCTCCCAATCCTAGTTATTCAGGAGGCTGAGATTGTGGGTCATGGTTTGAAGTCAGCCTGAGCAGGAAAGTTTGTGAGCTATTAATCTCAAATTAAGTAGCAAAATATGAGAAATGGAGATGTAGTTTAATGGCAGAGTGCCAGCCTTGAATGAACAAGTCAGCTCAGCTGGGAGCATGACTCGGTGTCTTAGGACTTCTCTGATCTCTCCAACAAGACAGCTCATGTTCCTGCTTAAGGCAGTTTTCCTTTTATAGAGAAGCAGTTCTTGGAGATATGGTAGTGACATAAAGCTTTCTCACAGATATTGTTGAAATGTAGGTATTTTGTTTGGGAATGACATGTAAGTTCTACTTGTGAAGGAATTAAAGAAATTCTAGGGAGAAAGGTCTTTGGCTTATATGCTGTTTCAGAGACTTCAATTCCAAAGAAGTATCTTAAGGATGAGTCAAATTTTACTTCTTCTTGTTTTTTTTTTTTTTTTTTTTTAATTAGGACTTGGGATTTCGCCTAAGGGAAATGATAAAGAAAAACATTATCTTTGGTCTGGTAATGATTTTTTAAAGAGCTGGTTCTAAGGTATAATCCTTATTATATGAAAAAGAATAAACTTTGCAAGCCAGTTATATTATTTTTAAATGGGTTTCTGATATATCAATAGTAAAATAATAGAAATGAATATAGAAATTTTTTAAAAATATGAAGGACCTGGCTTACTTCACTTAATATAATTTTTTCCAAGTCTTTATAGGTCACATGGTTTCCCTTATTTGCAATAACTAGTATATGTCTGAGACAAGCAGAAATGGTCATATAAGTTGATGTTAGGCGAAATGAACCCCAAGATAAGGACTCAAATGATTTTTCTTTCTTGCTATTGTTTCTAACATATTTATAAGATATTTCTTTGTTGCATTGTATGTCCCTCCCCCATGGTATAACCCCTGTTTTCACATCAAATATGTTGGCAAAATTTGTGGGAGGGAAGGGAAAAAAACAAATTGTTTAAATAGGGATACAGGTGGACCCATTGCAACAATGAGATGTACAAGATACTAGGTCGAAAACTGAACTTAACAACTTTGGCACGGGGAGGGTGGGGTGGTGGAGATGGGAAGGAATGGTAAGGGGAAGCAAAGGAGGCAGCAATAATGCTTGATAAGAAATGTACTCATGGGGGGAGGGAAAAAAAAAGAAATGTACTCATTACCTTGCTAATGTAATTGTAACCCCTCTGTATGTTATTTTCACAATGAAAAAAATAAAGGGTGAACCAATGCAACAACAATAAAAAAATATGAAAGGAGATTTCACTATGGAAACAAAGAGAAGAAATGAAAGACAAAAGCTAAAATTCATGTTGGTATAGTAATATTTGACATTTTAAAATTGAAGTGCTAAGTGAATTTAACAATTTTTCATGGCTTATTATTATAAACCATCTTTGACTGGTGTCAATTACAAAGAAGTTCTGTTAAATATTTTACATTTAATGTCTTTGTGAATATTGAATTTTCCTGCCTTTTGGCTGACATTTAATTTCATATCAGCATTACTTTTATGTTCCATGAAGGTCTTTCATTTTTTATAATATTCCTGTTCATAAATAAAATACGAATGACATATGCAATGCTTAACTCAGTTTTTAGTAATCTATTGAGTTGCTTTAATTTACCCCAAATGGTTATCATGCACGCATCTGTATTTGTAATAAAAAGTTAACTTAGTAATGCACACTATCCACAATTTGTAATATATTCTCACATTATTTCTCATTTTGTTTTTTTAATCCTTTTAACTGAAAAGATGAACAATCATTAGTCTTTTATACTTGAAGAAAATTACTTATAGAACTTGAATTTCAGACAATTTAAAATAAAAGTACATTGCCATTTGTCAGATGTAATTCCATTTTTATACTAATAGGAAGATTATGAAAAATATTGTGAAAATATATTGTTTATCTTTAGCTATGTATGAACATATATCTGACATAGCCAATGTGAATGAGAATAACTAGCAAAATCCTAAGTAATTTGTTCTTGTCTTTTCTTTGTTTCCTAGGTAATTATTAGAAAGAAATACAATTTTGATTCTGTCACTAGTTGTCAATGAAATTGATTTGAATTTGTTTAGTAGTGACTTGGATTTACAACCACCTCTTTTAGCACCAATGTATTTCCAAAGATGCATAATAACTCACTTAAGTTATTTTTAGCCAATATTTTAGTCTTATGAGACTCCTACCTTGAAGATAATCTTGAACTAATTTCTACTACTGTAGTGTTTTGGAGTAAATCACTAATTTTAATCTCCTTTGGTTCCTCTTCTATGAGTGAAACTTGAATACTAAAATTTTACATTTGTTCTTTGAGCTTTAACTAAATAATACACTTTCATATTTGGACCTTGTTCTTTGAACTTTAACTAAATAACACACTTTCAGATTTTCCCAATATAGGTTTTGGAAGGTTCAGATAACGTATAATACATGACCCTTTAGCAGAATTATAAATGAATTTTATAAGTATACAACTCTCTTTTCTACCAGTTAATCATACACTAGTAATATATTAATATTTTCCCTAGCATGAAACAGTCATTTCAGGAATGAAATGACTTTTATTTAATTTTATTAAAAAGTAAAAAGAAATATAGGACCTTTGTATATTAGGTTACTACTCTGGGCCATAAATAGATTTTCTGTGTTGTGATTTTAGCAAAATTTTTGAGTTTTTTTTTTTAAATTTTAGAGTAAATCACTTTTAGTTTGCAGAAACCTGTTGATTCTTTTTCAAAAGTAAAGATATTTTAAAAGTAAACTATTAAAGTACTTTTTGCAAATGTGAAAAATAGAGTACTTAGTCACCTGCTGTAGATAAAAGCTTCATCTGCCTGTTCCTGGAAATCTAAAAGCCATAGTCAAAAAGTAGCAATTTGTAATAATTTGTGCCAGCTAAAGGGATAAAAAAAAATTGCAATGTATCTATCAAAGTAAGAGGCTCCTTCTTGTAGAGAGCTCTCCAAGAGCCAAGTGTTGATCATATTGATGTATTAACTCTTGACACCTTCAAAGCCGTCTCAAGGCCAGTGTAAGCCACATGTATTAGGGAGAGGGACAGGAGGGACAAAAGAGTTTTAATGGCTCAAAACAGGTCAATAGACGCTGAATATGAACTGTATCTGTCAAGTTGTTAGCAGTGATAATTTGGTCTTTGTCCCTTGGCAACAGAAGAAAAGAGAAATCTTGAAAATGTTCAGAAGACACCATATGAAGCAAAAGTTGCAGTCTTTTCCTTAAAGTGGTGTCTTGCTTAAAACCAGAGTGTGAGGAAACATAAACACCTGTCTGGGTACCATGAAAAACAAATAGCAGAGATCTTTTGGGTTCTTCATTGAAGGCTGCAATGAGGTGTCTCAGGATTTATGCAGTCCCCTTTAGGACTGAATTGGCCCTAAAGGCTGTTTATGTGTTGAATAACATTTGTTGATAGATTCAGGGATAAATAAGTCAGTATGATCTCTGTATTCATTAACAATATGCTAACTCTGGGAACTATTTATTTTCAAATAATATTTTTATTGAAAAAGTGATGCACAGAGGGGTTACAGTTACATGAGTACATTTCTTGTCTATGTTAGCCCCTCCCTCATTTTTTCCCACTTTCCCTCCCCCTGACTCGCTCTCCCCCCGTCAATTCCTAAAGTTCCTTTCAAACATAGTATATTGTGAGTATCGCTGTTGAATTGATTCACCCTTTGTCCTTTGTGTCACCATTTTGTTATTCTCCTTCCCTTCTCTGAATCAGATAAATGTATATACAAGACACAGAGTACCAAAATAAAAAACAGTGACAACAGGAGATGAACCAAAGGGGGAGGGGGAAGAAACAACACAGTACATTAAACACACACACACACTCACATACACACAACCCTCTTATTTCCATAGGAACTCTTAGAGATCATGACTTCCTGCCCAGGCCGGCTTTGAACCATGATCCTCAGATCTCAGCCTCCTGAGTAGCTAGGATTACAGGCGTGAGCCACCAGCTCCCAGCAATCCTGCCTTTCTTTAGAAAAAAAAATCAGCTTTTGCCTCCACTCTGATACTGTAGGTTTTTAAAAAAATAGTGTATAGTGAATAGCATAATTGCATTTATTTACCCAAGCAACATTTTTTTTGTGTTTACTTTCTTTTTTTAAATAAGTATTTCATTATGAAAATACTGTACAGAGGGTTTACAATTACATGGGCAAGGTAATGAGTACATTTCTTATCAAGCATTGTTGCTTCCTCATTGTTTTTCCCCTACCATCCCTGCCCTCCTATCTCTACAACTACACTCCCTCCCACCCTGCCAAAGTTGTTAAGTTCGTTTTTTCGACATAACATCTTGAACATCTCATTGTTGCAATGGGTCCACTTGTATCCCTATTTAAACAATTTGTTTTTTCCCTTCCCCTCCACAAATTATACCAACATCAAATACAGTGGAAACAGGGGTTATACCGTGGGCAAGGGACATACAAAGCAACAAAAGAATCACCTTGTAAGTACATTAGAAACGATAGCAAGAAAGAAAAAAAAAACACTTGTGTCCTTATCTTGGGGTTCATTTCACCTAACATCAACTTATCTGACCTTTTCTGCATTTTTTCAGAGATATGCTAGTTATTGCAAATAAGGGAAACCATGGGACCTATGGTTCTTTGGATCTGGCTTACTTCACTTAATATAATTTTTTCCAAGTCTTTCCATTTCCTAACAAATGGAGCAATGTCATTCTTTCTGATGGAGGCATAGAATTCCATTGTGTATATATACCACATTTTCTTGATCCATTCATCTACTGAGGGGCATCTGGGTTGGTTCCCTATCTTTGCTAGCTACAAAGTCAATAAACATACTAAAGCTACCAGCACAACTATGTTTATTGACTTCGTAGTTTTATGGTTAGGTAAGAGGTCCTGAAATGATTTTTTAGTGAGAAACAGCGACTCTTGAACCCATAATTAATTAAAAGCAGGAAAAACCTTGGCTTTGATCTGAGCCATACTCTCCTGAAGCCCCCTTGTGACAACAAGTGTAACCGCCCCAAAGTAAAACAGCTGAAAGCACAGGACAAACCAGACCAGCTACCAGAAACCCTCTGGGAACTCTTTTGAAAAAATGACTGAGATAGCTATTAGTCAACCTGGCCACACCTCTAATTGGACTATTTAATCATCATGTATGTCTCTTTCTTTCTGCCCCCCCCTTCTTTGTCTATAAAATCTAAAGTTAATGTCTTTCACCTAAAGTTGAACTAAGCAGCTGTGTTCTCCTGGCTGCCACATAATAAATCTCCTTATCCCCTTTCTCTGCCCTTTGCCACGTCTCCTCACTTGGCATACATGTGGTGAGTGGCCAGATTTGACACATGCAATTCCAGTGTTGAGGCATATGAAACTCCAGTTTAGGTTATAGTTATCCCATGTATGCACATTTCCACTGTAAGCCACTTCAGATACTCTGAAGATATAAAAGAAAATAAATCCCATAGATGTAAATTCTTCTAGAAATTCATACTATAAATGTAAATAATGTTTAGGCTAAAGACAGTCTAACCAGGTGTGGGTGGTTCACAGCTGTAATCCTAGCTGCTGCTGCTGCTACTACTACTACTACTATTAAGGCAGTCTTGCCAAATGTGGGTGGTTCACATTGGTAATCCTACCTGAGATCTGAAGATTAAGGCTCTAAGTCAGCTGTGGCAGGAAGTTCATGGGCCTTTTATCTCCACTGAGTCACCCAAAACAGGTGGTAGAGCTGTGGCTTCAAAGGTAGAATGGTAACATTAAAGAAAAAAAAAAGCTAACAGTGACCAGATAATAAGTTCAATCCCTATACCAGTGTGCATGTGCATGAATGGGAGCATGCATGCATACACACCCACACACACCCACACTCCCAAGAAAACAATATTGAATGTGGGTGCAGATAATGATACCAGAAGGTACCAGGAAAGGGATCTATGCAGGAATAAGACTAAGCTGATACTTCTAAGTCAAGAGAATTTTGTAATACTAGTAAGCCAAACCCAGAGGACAGATGTTCTGAATGACACTAAATATTGAAGTTACTAAGGCCACCCACAGAGAGTACTTTGTCTTATTTAGGTTCATTTAAATTAATTCTTCATAAAATTGAGTTATATCATTATGATATATCATATAATTATGATATTTAAATTGAGGTTAGTAGGCCCAACAAACCATCTATTTTTTTCCAACCAACCATCTTGTTGGGGTGTGTTATACAAAGTAGAGTGATCAGGTCCCCAAAGCAAGGCTTGGACTATTCAGGAATGGGCAGGTGTTCATGCATATGCAAATGACCTAAATGCCTAAAACAGATTTGGATTACATCAAATATTATTTTTTCAAATGGCTATGATTTGAGTTTTCAATTTATAGTTGATTACGTGGAATGTTATAGCATTTTCCCATCTCCCGTGCCTTTTGGTGAACCGTCGTGGATGCTTAGAGTGAAGTTGTAGTTCACCCTCAACAGCTTGAGCCTTTGCTCTGCCAACATTCAGCATGTTAGTTCCCATTTCAGAATGAGCTCTCACTTTTAGTTATTCTTCTAAAAATAAATCACAGATGACAATTTTCCCCTTACCTTTCACATATTTATTTAATTAGTGAAGCATGAAAAACAAATTTATAATTTCTTTTATGCCACTGACATACAAAATTGTAACTAAATAAGGAATTTGTGATGCATTTATAGACATGATAACAATTGCCAAAGCTATTTGATAAAACAGATGCAAAAAAATACCCAAAACAACCAAAAAACTCCACAACTAATTATACTGAGAAATGAATCCCCCAAACTGTCTTCTGAATGACTGATTTTGTCTTGTTTATCTTTGTCCTACCATTAAATTGAGACTACTAAAGTTTTCAACAACAAAAATGTTGTATAAGCATAACCACACATTGATAGTTCATGCCTATAATTCTCAAGATGCTGAGATCTGAAGATTGCTGCTCAAAGCTAGACCTGGCGGGAAAGTCCATGAAACTCTTACCTCCAGTTAACAACCAAAAAAGCCAAAAGAGGGACTGTGGCTCACTAGCCTTGAGCACAAATCTGTATCTAGGACCTGAGTTCAAGTGCCAGGGCCATCAAATGTATGTGTATGTATATGCATATATATATAAAAAATATATATATTTCATAAACATGGACTTTATTTCTCTTAACTAGGTTCATGCTGAAAAATTATATTAAATTCTTCCAACCTGTAAGCAATATTTTAAAACTATTTTAAGCTTAGGTTTTAAAATTCCAGCGGGTACAAATGTAGTTTACTGCTACAGTAATAATGTAACACTACTACATCTTGAATACATGATGAATGCCTTTAGATAATGCACTGACATTTCTAAGAAATTTCTTTTCTTTAAGTCAATCCACTCAAACCAGCAAATGATTTGATATTCGAAGCTTCAGAAAACACTATTTGAATATTTTTCTCATTCTACATAAAGATTCAATCATCAGACAGAAAATTGAGAGTCTACCTTTTTGTTTTAAAGTTAATCTGCTGGAGTCATTTACTTATTCTACTTGTAAAACAACTTTTATAGGCAGGAAAGCCTTGAAATAGCTTCCCAATTCTAATGAGATTTGCACAGCCTTTTATATTGTTTGAGTTACAATACTATCAAAATCATAGTCAGTGGATCAAGTCAACTGTCTATGACAAGCATGCTGTTCTACAATAAACATGATAACTCAAGTTCATTATTACATACTTCTGATTTCTATTAAAGGAAAATTTTTAGTGTTGCAGAAACCCATCAATCTTTTTGTAGATAGAGTAAAGGAAGATCAGGGCTATAGTCACAGGGTCTAGAATTGGTGTATGTAAGGCAAATATAGTGACTTTTGTATCCACATTAACCAAATATCTTTTATCATTTTGTGCCAGGTCTAAATACTAACAAGTGTTTGCCATTATCAAGTATTTGGACACATAGCTCCATTTCTCATTAACTCCAGGTTTTGTTATTAAAATATCTAGGACTCTGGTCATCCTTGACTTTAATTAAAGTTGTATTTTAAACTTGTATTCTTCTGATATTTCTATTTTCATTTGCTCTATGGATATCTGTAATGACCCTTTTATTAGTAGATAATTTACAATGTATTAGACTCTGAACAGTTGAAATAAATGAATCTCGCTTACTATTTATAATACATCTACAAACTAGTTCTATTGTTTGTATTTTAAAAGTATCGAATTGAAGTATAAAGATATTTAGTTGCTGACCTAAATCACAGAGCACAACTTGCATTTGAACTAGGTAGTTTCAGTACATACTCATCTAATTTAGAGATTTCTAAAGTTAAACTATTAGCATTAATAAATTTCCTCTTTATGATTGCTCTGCACGAAAGAAATAGCAATGTGGTCATATTGTATTTCTTAGTGGCTTTCGTAATGCATACCTCATTAAACAAAACTTTTCCTTAATATATTTGATATCTAAAATATTTGCCAGCTACCACAGATTTAATGTTGGGCTAAATCTCTGACAGTCAGATTGTACTTTACATATTAAATTTTTGGCATATAACTGTATTTTTCTTTTCTTTTAGATAATTTACTTAACATATGTATGAGTGAAATAGCATTCAGAAGCATCAATTTCTTTTTAAAGTAATCATGTTTTCCATATGGATGCAAATTCATTTTTATTGATCAAAACCTGCCATACTCGAGAAAAAGGCCTTTTAATTCAACTTGTATCTGCTTTACTTTCGTTTATAGAGATGTAAGCATGTCTAAAAGATAAATGAGTTTTTATATTGAATTTTAAAAACAATGTAGCCTTCAATGTGGTCCTAGGTTAGGAAGGGGTTTTATTACAGTGACTAAGATCTGTTGAAAACATGCAAACATATTTTCCATAAAAGTTGGATTTAATACAAAAGACCAAATGTGACAATATAGA